>NC_089825.1:69192981-69845481 GCF_035046505.1 Tiliqua scincoides | reverse complement strand
TGATCTCCTTGTTTGTATATATACTGAAAGGGGAAAAACTGGAAATACTGTCAAGGTACCTTGGGTTAGCTAACAGTTCTAGAAACCTGCTGTAAAATGTTCAGAACTACTGTAACTGTTTTTATAACTGAAGTAAACAAAAATGTGAGAAAAATTGCTTGAATTGAAATGCTAATCAATGCTGCTGGTACTTGTGTTATTCTTGAATGGTGAGTTTTTTCCATTGGTTTTCATTTTTTGTCACACCCACCCGATTTTTGTTCCTGCATTTCAGGCTCTCTTCAGAAGTAACTGGCCTCGGGGCTCTGTAATGTGTCCCAGCATGCTCTAGGGCATGCGCTGTCTGACAGGACTTTTCCAAAGCCCCATGAGACAATGCTTTCTATGGACTAATCGACAGAGGAAATAGCTGCCATTTCTAACTTTATTATTATGAGATCTCAAAATAAATACTTTTACTCTTTAAGCAACTGTGCTTCCTAACTCCTGTGTTGCTTCCATTACTGTTCTGGTTTAACAATCTTAACGCTCAACAATATACAGCAAAGGAATTTTTTAAAAAACTTTTTTTGTAGATGTTCATGCTCTGCCTAGTCTGTATGAAGCATGGGCTATTGGTATTTTAAACCACTGTATATTCAGTATAGACTGACAAATTAAATAAGCTGTTTTATAAATAAAACAAATCTGACTTTGAAAGCTACATCATAGCTTTGTGCATACATACAGCTGCTGTGATTTTAATCTTGTTTGTAACCAAGATGTTGATTTGTCATTTAAAGCACTATTTTTGTGACTTGTCACCAATGAGTTCAGACATGTGGCTTGTTTTGCATTCACAATTAAAAGTTTGACCTAACTGAAATTATGTGCTTATTGGGAAAGAGCATTATCATTTAACATGATATTGTAAAATCAAATTGATTAGCATCTTAGGAGCAGATCTACACAGCTACTACACGATCACCCACCTGTTAGAAAACAATATACAACAGCCTCCTCATGCAGCCTGGTTTTAAAGCTTCCATTTTTGCACATACATGCATCCTATGTATGGAAACTTATGGCCTTTCAGATACAATACCATGAGTGCAAGAGGTTCATTTTTCAGGAAGAGGAGATCATACAGTGCCCCCTCATGAACTGAATGGTGTCTTTAGCCTTGGGTTTCTCAGAGAGCAGTCTACTGTGCCACATTAGCAACCTACTCTTAAGGGGAATTTCAAAAGCCATGTGATATGACATTGTAATCTGGTATGTAAAGAAAAAAGTCTACATTTTTACTGGGCTACTGCAAGTCCCTTCAGTAGGATCTGTAACCCTCTGGATGCCAACACATATCCTCAAATATATAGGTCTGAAGAAGTATTCAGAGGTAAGTTACAGGTTTAAAGATCATTACTTCAGCTGTCATTCACATCAGCTAGCACCATATTAAACTACAACATAGCTGCTTGGTTTAAGGCATTTTAGCTAGGAAATATTCAATCCAAAACATATTCAGTGCTAAAACTGGCACAAGCATATGTACCACAATCAAGTCACTTTTTCCCCCCAGAGGAAAGGTTTTATTGAAATGTGCATTCCAAATGGCTAGCAAGGTTCTCAGCAATATCATTTAAGAAAGGAGTTACATTTTTATTTTTGCCAGACTTAGAGTATAATCCTGAGGTCTGCGGCAAGGCTCCGCAGCACGGACCACAGTCACAAACATGCCATAAGGCACATTTGTGGGGCTCACCGCCGGACCTCAACTGCTGGGCTAGCGTGCAGCAGTTGCCCGGGTTCCGCAGCTCCGCGGTCTGCTGGGCTGCGGAACAGGAGGCGGGGGCGTGGGGGAAGCGTGTCCAGGGAGAGGCCGATCTGCGGAGCTGAGCTCCTCAGGATCCAAGGCACTCGTGGAGGGCTGTGCACCCTACACCAGTGCCCTTACTTTAGTGCCGACTTTTTGGTTGCTGCTAAAGTGAGTAGCCCCATTGCAGGGCTGCTTCCCTTACTCGAGGGAAGGGGACGAATGTCCCCTTCTCCCGAGGAGCCTCCCGTGGTAGTGCGGGAGGCGCAGGATCCAGCGGGAGCCCTCTGTGGAGCCACCGAGCCTCGGAGCTCTGGGCAGCTCAGGATTGAGCTGCCCAGCATTTTGCTTATTATTATTATGGCTGCATTTGGGTTAACTGAGAAAAAGTCTGAATGTAACAGATATATAGAAACTGTTACTGGAATGCAGGCTAAGAAAGAAGTTGAGCATTAAAATTTGTAGATGTCTTGTAAATACTTACAAGCTCAAATTAAGCACCATAAAAGTTATGCAAAAGTATTTTATAAGCTAGTTCCTATAGTAGCTTCTAACTGCTGTTGGGACCCTAGTTTGGTCAAAACTAGAAAGCACTGTGTGTATTGGTACAGTAGTTTTACTAGTGAGAACCAAGATCTCTGAAGATGGTTCAGAGCTTCTTCTTTTGACTAGCTATAACTAGTTCTGATTGAATTTTGGGTTTTTACTGTAACTTATAATACATATAAATTATATAAATTAACGAGCATCTATCTATAACTAAGCAGTTAGAAATCCGCTGATAAAAAGAATTTAGGGATCACAGGAGCTGGTCAAAGTCAGATGTATTACTTAAGGCAGGGGCTCCCAAACTGTGAGCTGTGGCTCCCAAGGGAGCCACAGAAACCAATCAAGGGAGCTGCAGCATCATCACAAAAAAAACCTGCTTCTCTATACAATGCATTGTAGCCCCAATGGGGAGCCCCAGCCCCAGCCCAATAGGTCAAGGGAGCTGCCAGTCAAACAAGTTTGGGAACCACTGACTTAAGGGATGAAGTTAGCAATCACTAAATCTAAGGTTTCAAAATGCAATACAGGAAAGCTTGTATACAATTTTTAACCCAGACCAAGATCAGCAGAACCATAATAACTGATTCTGTGATACTTGTTTTCCTCAAAGAGCATACTTCAATACTTCTTCCTTTTTCCAGAAGTGATTTGCAATTTGCATGCCAAACTGCAAATCACTTTTGAAATAAAGGAGTTTAAAAGATAGCTTGCAGTAGGGTACAAAGATTTAAAGTCTACAGCACTAGTATAAGCTGCTTGACGGAGTCTAAGCAACTCTCTTGCTCCCAGCCCTAGTCTCGCATCCCTGCTTAATATGGCAATATGGTCCCAATTGCTTGGCTCACACTTACATCAGCTTGCAAAGAAAACAAGAACTTTGATGATGTACTCCTGATGAAACATAGGCAATGCTAAATGCATGAGCAAATTTTCCTCAGTGGATTTTATTAGGAAAACTACAACTGGCTTTATAAAACACACTTTATAAATTTACAACTTTTTACATTTGCTTTTTTCTATTCTTAGACATAAATATTTACAGTTAACACACACCTACAGGATTCTTTAAATCCTGTACTTTAATGGAAGAGCAGCTGATCAATACCATTATTTTCACTTTGCCAGGGTGCTACAACAAAGTTCCTTTTGCCCTCCAATCTTGAGACAGCAAGTCCTGCAATTCCCCTTCATCATCACTCCCAATGTCTTCATCGTCTTTGGCGTGTGTGACTCTTAGTCTCATGGCTTCCTTCAGCTTGTCTTTCATAACTTCTTGCCGGTCACGCAGCTGTTCCACACGGCGGAAGCATTCACTAGGGCAAGATAAAAACTAATTAATTTGCTCTTTTCTCCCACTTGCAGTTCTCTGCTGCCATCAGATGAGGCAGTGCATTGGAAATCACAGAATCTTTCAATAAACTGATCTCATGTATGGCTTTGTAAGAACTGTGGCTTCTCAACATGCAATTATGTGGTCAGTTCAAACCTATGACATATCTTAAAGTGCCCAAATGTCCATAACTTAATATCATGATTAGTTAAAACATACACAGCTCCAACTACTTGTCAAATAGCTTTTTCTGCCATGGGGTGGGGGGTATTTATGGCACGCCTGGGAAACCATAGCTGCATGGCTACTTCTGTCATCTTAAGGAAGTTCTATCAGAAGTTCTATCTTCAGAAAACACTTTTCTGCTAAGGAATGCCTGCATGTCTCACAGATTCCCTGAGCATTGTAGAAGACTCTGGGGCACATTTGTTGCATACACAGTTCATATGAAGTACTGGCCTGGCATGCTGGGTACCACCATCGACCACATGCAAGTTCAGAAAACACCCAACACTCATGCAGCCCAAAAAGGGAAGAGTAGTGGGCAAGTTCCCTTTCAAGATAAGTCAAGGTGGACACATCTTGTCCCTCAGGAGCCATGCAACTCCTTCCAAAGGCTCCCCAGAACAAGTTGCAAAGCAATAAATACTATAAAATACTTGGAGCGAGACAATATTTTGCATCTTTTCTGGGTGTTCTACTCTCAAAAACTACATATAAATTGTATGTACAGAGAAATTATTCATAACTATTCTAATCTCGGTTCAGTTGTGCATGCTATATGAATATGCTTCTACTTTGATTGGTACTTCTAAGTCATGCACAGAAGGCAGGAAAACTGAATACATAACAAATTCAATCACAAATTTTGTCTGTGTTCATTGAACACTGAAGAAACAGAAATCTGGCAAATCATTGAGCTGTAAGCTGTAAAATATTTTATGGAACACAAATGTCATTGAGAGCTGGCAACTAAAGCTGAAGATGTACCATACTTAAGACTCTTCTGACCAAGTTGGTTTGCTACGGGATGGAAAATAAATTCACCAACAGCTGCATGGACAAGACCTTAAGGCAGCCATTTTCAACCACGGTGCTGTGGCACACTGGTGTGCCACGAATGGTCCACAAGTGTGCCGCGGGAATTTGGGAGAGGGTCATTTATCAATAGAACCATTAGGAGATGTGAGCCCCCACTGACAGCACAGTGTGCCTTGTCAATTGTCAAAAAGCTGATGGTGTGCCTTGACCATTTTAGTGCCTTGCCACTGTGCCACGAGATGAAAAAGGTTGAAAAATCACTGGCTTAAGGGGTATCCCATGCAGTGTGTAGCTGCTTTCTGACTACTCTAATTTTAATATACACATCAAAACTGGAGATATAAAGGACAACCTTCCACAGTGCTAGTTTTATTTACATTCTTTTAGGAGAAGTTACTGCATCTTCCACTTAAGGGTGTGCTTAAGCTATAGACTACAGGGTGAGAAGTGGCAAGACTGAAGTATTTGGGTGGCTGATGAGTCTGACAAGACAAAATGATTGCATTTTGGTCTAGGACTCATACATTTCCTGTTGGAGTCAGATATGAAAAAGCCACACCCAAAATTAATTTGAAAGTTGGCCTTTCACTCCTTCAAACCAAACTGATAAAAAGTTATGGAAGTGACAAACTGCCTGCAAGTCATGTGAACATCTTAGCTATTGCACGGAAGTATACCTGTAGAGAACAGGATTTCTAAAAATAGTCTACCAGAAATTTATAACTGTGCCAAATATTCATAGATGCCTCAAGAAATGAAACCATAGGATCTACCTAAAATTCTTTCACTTAATTTCATATAATAACTTGCTGTGTTTGAGGAGCAATTCCATGGAGGTCCAGAACAGATGCGGAATGCGATGGCTGAAGAAGAACAATCTCTTTTAAAAAATACATTTCTAACCTTTATTATTGCAAATAAATTCTTGAAAATGTGTGATCAATGCCTGGTGAAATCTAGAAGCAAAAGAACCTGCTGGATAGTTCATGAATGCTTAAGCTATAAGAAATTAGATTGCCTTTTAGGTGCCACAAGCAAAGCTCTGTGCTGATTCTATGCATGATATATGCAAATTTCAGAATTTGTGTCACCCAAATGTTGAGTTCTTTATTTAAGGACAAAACACATGACCCTGAAGGAAGTCATTCTTCTTCATCTTCTTCAGTTATTATAGCTTCTGAAATCTAATTCCAAAACAATGGGGTTATCACTTTCCATGTAAGACAGCTATGACTGAAAAAGCACATGCACATGCATTGGCCAAATCAAAAACAAGACATACATTTTGGGCAAATTATGCTGTTGCAAAGTTATTTAAAATGTATCACCCTTTAAAAAAAAATTTATAGGTTTTATCTACTTACATCTGCTCATCAATTTCTCCAATCTGACGATCAAGTCGCCCTTCCTCATCTTCTTCAGCTACTATAGCTTCTGAAATCTAATTCCAAAAAGTTCATCATTTTCCAAAATAAGATACAAGACTAATTTTAAAATCAATTCTGTGGAGTAAGGCCTTCCTACTCAAGAGAGTGAACATTCTTTTAACCACAGAAAAAAAAAAAATCAGGAGCTTACCACAGGATTGAGTACTTTCTCACCTCCAGCTTTTTTTAAAAAAAGAGGCCACTGACATTGAGATTCATTGGCACAGTAACAGAGCTAATCAGGCTGTCTCACCATAGTTAAGCATATTAAATTCCTGGCCAAGAAGGATCCTTAAGATTAACCAGATCTTAACCATGCTTAAGGCAGAAATGAGGTGAAATTCACTTTAGGGACATACTGTGCACTTCTGCAACCTGCTCCTATTATCTTTACAGCCACTGAAAGAAAAGGAGCTGTCTTCGGTGGCTCATCATAGTATAACATTTTGAAACTGATAAAGCCAAGCACTAAACAAAAAGATCTTAGGCTGCTGTAGCAATTTGAGCAACGCGATGACGAAAATCAGATTTAGGAACGTTGCTTAATTTATTAAACATTTCCTCTGGTTTTCAAAATATATTTTAACCTGTTATTTCTTGCAGCATATACTTTCTCAAAGTTGAATGTCTGGGGGATGCCGTGCAGCCACTGGTCAACATGTAACCAAGAGGAGCTCTTGCGCATCACAAACTATGTCCACCACTGATCTGTATGAACATCTGCCATGTCTATAGCACTGACTGCTTTTCAGAAAAGGACAACAGTTGCTTTATGATAGTTTTCTCTCAACAATTCATTTATGGGAAATTTTCCACAAACATCCTGTTGAAAGCAAAACCAAGACGGCACAAAATGAAGCTGCTGGAGGCCACCATGGAATATACTAAACCTCAATAATACCTGTAGTCATAGAGGACTATAGATATAACCAACAGGAGATATGAGGAAAATCTCCCAATAATGAAATAACAGAACAATGCTGAATTTCAAAACTAGAAAACTCTTGCCACAGATAGAGATTCTTAGAATTAGACATAATTCCAATACATAAGCTTTTATCAATAAAATGCACCACAGTTAAACAAGTGAGAAACTGACAGAAGCCTGCAATCAAGCCTTACAGATGTTATACAATCTGTAGCATTTATACAAAAATACACCAATAGAATATTTTCAAGAGCCAAACTGCAAAAGGAGCAGTCATCATTACAATTATTTTTCCCTAGTGTCATCTATTACAGTTACTTTATAGAATACATTTAACCAACACTAGATCAGGCAAGGAAATATACCTTTAACATCACTCTGCCAAGTTCCAGTTTGGCATTTAGAGGCATTTGCAAGCAACTGGGGCACTAACTTACTGTGTTGACTTGTCGTATGGCTTTCTGGAACTCGTCCCATTCTTTGTCCATCTGATCCTTGGGTGCATCAACCTTTCGCACCTAGGGAACAAGCAAGGCCTCACTGTTCATGAAGGGCTGTTCACACTAACAGTTCTAATTCCACCATTGGCTTTGCATCTATTTCACACTGCCGTCAAAGAAAAGTTCTATTGCCAATACTGTAGAGCAAGTGACTCATCAGACAATTCAAAGCTACTTTATTTTTAAAAAAATTCTCATTCCAATTCACATCCTACCAACTTGAATTTAACTAGGTTTTAAGTACAGACCGAGGAATAACAGAGGGTGTTGGCTAGAGCAAAATATTTAAGATACCAACAAGAACATGATATCTAGCAGTGTAAACAGTTTGTATTAATTATTCTCAATATCATGGAATGTGGAGCTTGTGAGCCATCAGCACCACAGAAAGTTACAGCATCGGTAGTTTCAGCAATATCTCAATTACTTTGCTCTAAGGTTGGATACCAAAAATCTTGTGGTCTCCACATCTTGTGGTCTTGTGTTATTCAAAGTAAATAAAATGCTAATTTCTGCATTAGAAAGAATTAGCTAAAATGAATGAAACTGAAATGGACTAAAGACATTATCTACTTGCATGAGGGAGAAATGGTCTCTGACTAACTATAAACAAAAACCAGTATCTCCTTTAAATAGGGAACTTTTCCATTGCTACAAAAAATGCCAGTAGTGATACAATACAAAGAAGCAGAGAGCTGGGGAGGGCACTTGTACCTGCCACAAACTTTCAAGTATAGCAAGGCACCAGAATACTCCCTCCTGCATGTTGCAGTGGCAGAAAATTAACTTACAGCATTCATACCTCCCTTGAGATTGTTTCAAAAGCTCCTTACAGTTTATCCTGAAGGCATGGTCAATATAGCCTTAATATTGAAGACTTGGGAGGCAAAGAGAGACTGAAGGCGAGAGAGCGAGACTTGCCTATGGGAACCTAGCGAACTCATGGCTAGAGGCAGATTTTAATCAAGGGCGTCTCAACTCAGCCACCATAGCAGCTCTGAGGTATACTTTCAATATCAAGAATCAAAGGAGAAACTGATCCTCCTCTATGCATAAATCAAAATCAACTGGATAATACAGTACCTGGTAGAACGCCATGCTCACAACAGACTAATCTGCAGATTGGTTCTCTAGGATTGCCAATTTGTGGTCCAGAGATTCCATCATTGCAATACAGACAAGACAGCTGTGGCATCTCACTCTCCCTGTTCCCCTAGCTCTTGTCTCTCTCTCCCCTCCCCCCCGCCACCAGTATGTCTGAAGTTATCCTTGCGGATCAAGCAGGGAAGGGAGGAAGACAACTGAACCAAGGGAAAATAGGTAGGAAAACATGGACCTTATTATAGCTTTAGGGAGAAGCAAGTTTGCAAAGCTGGCAACGCAGGGATGAACTCTTCATGTTTTAAATTCAGCAGTGAAATAGGACATTAGACTGCCCCACTTCATTACTGAGTTTAAAATATAAAGAGCATCTTTAGGTTGCCAACGTCGTAAACTTGGCATTCTCAAAAGCTATAACAAGCCAGAAAGCTAGTAATGTCTGGTAACCTATCTTTATTATACTTACAGGATGAATAATGCAATTGGACAAAAATAAGGGTCCTTAGAATTATTTGTGAGACCTTGACCCTATCTCTATAGTTCGTGCATTGATTGTTGGGTTCCCCCACCCCCAAAGATGCATTTTGTCCATGTAAAAGCAAGTCATCTATGTGCATTACTTCTATATGATTAATTGTACTATATTATAACAGTATGGAAAGTATTTCAAAGTAATTTCCCATATACGTTTCACTAGTCATTTCTTTATTTTGTTCACTGCAGTTGTTTCTGTCATAATTAGACTGAATACCTTTGCTGTGTACTATGGTCTGTCTTTTAAAAATGCATTACACCTCTTATAATAAAAGAGAACAAAAAGTTATATTGCATGCTTGCTCAGTAGCCTCAGATGCTTTCTTCCAATAACAAGATAGCTTCCAAAACATTTGTCCCTTCAACAGAATGAAACTACAGTGGACTCCCACTTTACAATGGTAATCCATTCCAGAGACACCATTGTATCGTGCAAATACTGTAGTTTGGATCCAATAACACATTGTTTATTGGTAATTCATTCAAAGGCCTCAGAAGTTGAAGTTTCTGCCACAGAAGAGACCTATTTCCCTCCCTAAGAGGTGAATTAAGAGATGCTTATTAATGGTCTTAAGGGTTATGGTTATCAGTTTACACAATGCTGTAATTACACAGGCCGACACACAATTTGTTGTCATAAAAGTTAGACCTATCTTTGGGTGACAAATCAAAAAATGGCATCAGTTTTGACCAAAAGGCTCTTGGTGGTACGGTATAGACACTTTATATGACGAGTCAAAGCAGCTTCCTCATATGAAACCATGGTGGCTTTCTCATAAGGAAGCTGCTTGAATTGGCATAAGATGGCTATGCCATACCCCCCCAATCGAGAGCCACCATCGAGAGCAAAACAGATGCCATTTTTGGATTCCCAAAAATATGCTAAATTTGTTCAAACATCCTTGGCAATTGAAAAGTTTTGTTGGCCTGTGTTATAAAACACAAAGGAAGTTGTATCCTTTCCTCCATACACACAGTCTATGGTGTTAAAAATGCTGCTATTGGCTGAGATGCTACCAAATGATTACACCGCATCGCTGTTTGGCTTATCCTGTTGACAGCAATCATGAGCCCATAATAAAGTGAACGATTGTATAATGAACCCTGATCTTCTGCAGAGTGCCCATTGTAAAGTGATTTGATTGTAGAGAGAACCCAGTGGATGAAGAGGGGATCCCACTGTACTGCGCTAACAATGTCTTTGCACTGGCTCTCTTCCTGAGCTTGTCAGTGAAGCGTTAGGCATCAAGAACATTGAGACAGACACATGAAAAATGAAGGGCACCAGCTAGGAAGAAGTTCTCCTATGCAAATCTCATTGAACTCAATATGAATTATGCAAAATTAAGAGCTCTGAAGCAGACATAGCAAAACTATAAGAACTAACAGCATCGCTGTGCCCTTGCTCAACTTTCATTCAGATCAATAGGGTGTGAGCAGCAGACCTCACTAGATTTTGTTAGACATTTCTACCAGCCAGTTGTGCAGTCCATTCCACATACTACGTAGGTGGTGGGAGACTGGTTCTACTTCAGTCCATAGATGTGGAACTTTTTTCTCCAAGTTTCCTGTACGTAGTAAGATAGAATATCAGTAGAAGGCTATGCTAAACCTATCCCCGATGTACTATCTTTCTACATGCAGAAAGATATTTTGTCTTTGTACACATGAGAGCATTAAAAACAATCCCTTGCTTGCAATCTGAAGACATTAAAACCTAGAGTTCTGTCACTTCATTTGGCCTTCATCTCTTTGCTTCACGAAATATCTTCATATCTTCAATTCATAAAGTGCATATGACTGAGCATTTTATTGCTAACTATATGCTAGGAACTGTACATGACAGATGAAAGAATAGTTACTCTGCATTTTAAAAAACACTTTCATGAGAAACTGGTGACCTATATAAATTATGTATTTGTTTATTCTGCATCTTGCTAGTCACAATAACAAGAAACTATGCAAGTTCTAGGCACAAAGAAATCTGACTGAATCATCCCTCTGTAACTGCATTAGACATTCTACACATGCTTTGCAACCATAAGGACTTGAAACTTGAGAGATATTCTCAAGGTACTGAATTCCTACATTTTTGTCGTCCTTGCATGGAATTTGCCAAATACACACTGACCTGCCTGTAACTGACAAGTAGCCAGCAAACTTGGATCTTTACAGGAAACCTAGCCTCATTTTAAACCCATGCCCAATCCCAATGACTAGGTAATCTAGAAAAGAATGATTTAAGGTACAATCTGGGCAAGATTTGTGAAATGAAGATATTGTGGCTGAATGTGACCTAAGGGGGCTCCCAGGAAAACATTATTCAATAATATACCCAACACCTGGGAGGAGATGGACAGTTCAGACTACAAACATTTGCCAAAGTTCTGAAGGGAAGGGTTTTCAAGAGATAAAACAATAAGCATAGTTAGGGCTGGGAGAGATCTCCTAGCAAGTAAAGTTAGCTGTCCTTGCTGAGGGTGAGAAAATGGCTATAACAGGTCTAGTGAGTGAGCGCTCACAAAGGTCTCCAACAGTCTCTGCACAGCTGTACTGTTGCTGAGAAAATGAGAGGAAGGTAAAGGGCACTGATTATAGGCAGAGGTTGGATTGCAAGCATTGCCTCCATTAAGAGGATTAGCTCATAAGTAAGCCCCATCATTGTTTCCAAGGGCCATTTCTTACCAACCATTGTTACAGTACTGACCATCACCCACCCCACATGCCCAAACAAGCCAACCTGCAGAATCTACTGAAGGACAGAAGAAACAACACTATTAAGCTAGGAATAAAGACAGGAAGGCGGCACAAGCTTTTCAAAAATCTAATTACTCAATGCTGTGTCAATACACCCAGAGGCACAGCCATAAGAAATCCTGATCTCATACAGAGAATTCAGAAACATCTCAACTTGTTCAAGTATCACGGCACCAGAGACACTCAAAACAAGCCTACTCAAACTCAGCTGCTAATGGTTACACAGAAACTGCTGCAGTTTTACCACATCATTTACTGTTAGACATTAAGAAGCATTTCAATGATTATGTAAATCTGTTAGTCAGTTACTGCAATCTCAGCTAGCTGGATTAATTCCTCACATGTAATTAACGTTAGCTGAAAGTATCAGAACAAGCCTCACTTGCCTTTGCATCCACTTCAGGATCATCAAAAAATCCCTCTGGTAATGCCTCCGCAGTGTTTTCTCTCCTAAAATGTTAAGATGATAGCTTATCATAAGCTATTACTGACTGCATCCGTTTTTAATTCTTCTGAAACAGTATGACAGCAAAAGGAATATTAAAACGTAGTGTCATCTTCAGAATGGCAACGGGGAGAACAAAAGTAACCTGTAATTTCGTTTCTACAGGAAAGTTTTACATATTCCATGACCCCAAGATCCAGAACAGATTAAAATCCATTTCTGCCCAGCACACAGGTGTACAAAATTGATCCCTGTGCATTTATGCAATATTGGGCAGAAATGGCTTAAGTGAATATGATTCTCATTTTCCACAGCACTGAGTCTCCCAAAGGTCAATTGTGTAAGGGGGTCTTGATTCTAAAGTCATTTACAGTACTTTTAAAATTAGATGTACTGGTTCATCTCCTTGGACTGTGTCTTTTCCTTAAGTACCAATACACTAAATATACTGGGAACACATGTTGGCCACAGGAGAAACCACGAACATTGAACTTTTTTCTCAGTCGGGATGATACGCATAAAATGTTATCTCTAGAAGAATGCAAGACATAACATTTGCACTAGATACTTTACCTCTCCACAATCTTTTCTTGTGTTTCTGCTTTCTGTATCGAGCCAGAATGGGACACCAGAGGTGTAGCTGCAGCTTTGTCCAAGGAATCTGCAAAATGGAGACAAAGTACAAAAGTGTACTACACTACATGGTATTAGGTTCACACCCACACTTCAAAGAACTTCCATACACAATGTCAAATTTAAGAGAATTTGCTACCACACAACTAAATCTACAAAGATTACACATTAAGGTTGCAATTCTATGCACGCTTGGGAATAAGCCCCACTGGACGTACCTCTGACTAAGGATGCATATAGACATTCTTATAAGTAATGACCACTAGCTTAAAATAGTTTTAAAAGAGCAAACAAATTCATGCATGATATGTATATCAAAAGCTGCCAGTCATGTCGCGAAATGATATGTGCTTCCAAGTATTACACATTAAGAACAAACAGGGGATGGACATGCCTACTGAGAGATCCTGCTCATCACTGCTGAAACCAAAGTACTTTTTAATATACAATTGGCAATGTGCATATGTAATTATACTTTTAACATCTACAACTCTAGAACTGCTGGAAGCAGTCACACTGCATCTATCATACTGGAGTATCAAACTGAAATCATTTTTGCCAGATATAAGAGATGAGTAGCATAAGCAGCAGCCCACGTTACTTCCATCAATGGCAAGTTACAAGCTTTCATTTGGTATAACGAGCAGAATGTGCTGTGATATTCTGTGAAACACTAGTTGGAGCAACATGTTAATACAAAAGTTAAGTAAATAATAAGGGGGAACAATAGTATTTTCCAAAATAAATATTACGCTAGCCATCTGACTTATATGTCACCTCAAAGGTCTTTCAAATGCATTTTTTACTGTGACAGATACCCAAATTTCCAGATGCTAAAACAGAAGCAATTTCAGCCTTCTGAGGAGGATCTGTCGATGCTGCATTCTGAACCACAGGTAACAAAGGAGACTTGCAGACATTGTCTTTAATTTTTTCTACTATCTCTTCCTCTTCTTCCTCCTCCTCCTCCTCCTCCTCATAGTCTCCTAGCAATATGCCATGTTTTGAATCTTTCGATGAGAGTCTTTCTCCTTCTTCAATTTTGCCAAAAAAATCTTTGGGCAGCCTAAGAAAAGAGACAAACATTACTTAAACATTCAGTCAGAATCTGAACAGCCAACTGAGGAATTTCCATTTTGTTCTTTCCACCTTGAATGGCAGGACTCTGCCTCACAAACTACAGAACTCCCATCAGGATCAAAAAATGTTTGCCATATAGCAACCTCCACAAAACCAATCATGCAATTCATTGAATTGAGCTCACAATACCCAAGCCAAAAGGCTGGATAAAAGGGTATTGCTGTTCTGAGACACAGTTTCTCAGATCTGTTGTATGGGGAGAATAATACTGGTTACTAGAATTACATTCAACATACATGAAAAACATTGAATGTTCCAAGATAAACACACTACAAATGCACTTACAGCCTGATCCTAGAATGCCCTACCACTGGTGCTGCAGCCCCAGTGCCTGTGGTGGGTGCCACAAACATGCCATAAGGCAAGTTTGCACCATCTAGAGAGGAAGCAGCATCAGCGGGGAGGCCTACGCTGCCCCACTGACACCACAGATTGACCCCAGCTGCTGCCATTAAGCAGGTAATTGCTGAGCAGTATGGGAGGCATGTGGAGGGTGAAGGGAGGAGTTTCTGGGTGGGAGGGGTGGGACTGGGGGAGGCCTCCTCCTCTAAATCCTATCCCTCATGTTGGGCTCAAAAGCCTGACACGGGGCTTCTCAAGTCTGCACAAGTGAAATTGCTGATGCAGACTCAAGAAGCCCCATGGAGTAGGCTGGGGCTTTACTTGGGGTATTGGTACAAATATTTCCTTCCCCCAAGGAGTCCTCCAGTGTAGTGATTATGCCTTACATCAAGCAACGGGACTCTTGAGTCTTGCTTGCTCCCCACATCATTGCTACACTCCAGTCTGCTTGGATCCAGCATAGGATCCAGCGGTAGCCATTTGGAGCAGCCGCTCCTGTGCTGGATAGGATTGCGCCCTTAATCTCCAATCACAAAATATTACACATGACAATGAACTGGTAAACACAAAAAGCAGCCACTTGAGTCAATTCTGAATGGCTTCCTTATGGCAGCTGCCTTTACGTGATGAGCTGCTTGAAAATAGGGACTCCATAAAATATATTTCTCCAAAAATTATGCAAGTGAATGGAACCAGTGCCTAGATCAGAGGTGTCAAACTAATTTCATACAGAGGGCTGAATAGTATCCATGGCACCTGCGGGGGGGGGGGGGGGCTGGAAGTGATGTCATAAAGCAGGTGATGACCAGAAATAAGCACTTTGTCCTTATCGAGGAACTCATTAGCTGCAAATGATAGAGAAATTAACCAAATCTTGATCCAGCATAAAGTAACAAGTCAGAAATTTAATGCCTCAGAGAAGGCAAATGTAGCTATGTTATATGATGCAACAGCTTCCAGTATGGTTAGGGAGATATTGGAAGTGTGTACTCTGTTAAACATATTACTATTAACAGTATTTATATACTGCTTTTCAATAAAAAAAGTTCACAAAGCAGTTTACAGAGAAAAATCAAATATCTAATGGCTCCCTGTCCCAAAAGGGTTCACGATCTATAAAGATGCAAAAGAACACCGGGACACAGCCACTAGAAAAGACACCGCTGGGGTGAGGAGGGCCAGTTACTCTCCCCCTGCTAAAAAGAGGACATCCACTTAAAAAAGTGCTTCTTACCCAATTAGCAGGATATCTTGCCTGAAGAGGGTCCTTGAAGTTTTGTAAATTCAGCCCCTTATCTGGACTATTAAATGATGGTGCGGCCACCATATCTGTTCTTATTTTTTTAAAGCTGCCTTTCTGTTCTTTAAAAAGAAACATAAGCGTGTCTAGGATGCAGAATGTGCATACTATCTCTACAGTAGGTCCATCATCCCTCATTATACTGGGTGATGCATCTGTTCAAAAGATACAGGTCCAGCCTATTTATACACAGATTTTTCATACACAGATTTGACTCAACACGAATGGCCACTGCAAATGAAAAGGAATGTGCTGATCCCTGGACAAGGGGAAAAATGCATCCCTTTAAAATCAGTTTAAAAAACTGAACAGTCCTTTAACAATAGCCTCCTTAATGAGAGAGAGAGAGACAGCACAGCTGGCTGACAATCCATCAATCCTTCTCTCTACAGGCAACCCCTCCCTTCCCCCTGAGCACGTGAAAGAAAGGTGATAGAAAAGTCACACCAATCTTTAAAAAGGGAAAGAGGGGGGACCTGGGAAACTATAGGCCGGCCAGCCTAACTTCTATACTGGGTAAGATGGTGGAATGCCTCATCAAAGATAGAATCTCAAAACACATAGACGAACAGGCCTTGCTGAGGGAGAATCAGCATGGCTTCTGCAAGGGTAAGTTTTGCCTCACAAACCTTTTAGAATTCTTTGAAAAGGTCAACAGGCATGTGGATGCAGGAGAACCTGTAAACATTATATATCTGGACTTTCAGAAGGCGTTTGACACGGTCCCTCACCAAAGGCTACTGAAAAAACTCCACAGTCAGGGAATTAAGAGGACAGGTCCTCTCCTGGATTGAGAACTGGTTGAAGACCAGGAAACAGAGAGTGAGTATCAATGGGCAATTTTCACAATGGAGAGAAGTGAAAAGCGGTGTGCCCCAAGGATCTGTCCTGGGACTGGTGCTTTTCAACCTCTTCATAAATGACCTGGAGACAGGTGTGAGCAGTGAGGTGGCAAAGTTTGCAGACGACACCAAACTTTTCCGAGTGGTGAAGACCAGAAGTGATTGTGAGGAGCTCCAGAAGGATCTCTCCAGACTGGCAGAATGGGCAGCAAAATGGCAGATGCGCTTCAATGTAAGTAAGTGTAAAGTCATGCACATTGGGGCAAAAAATCAAAACTTCACATATAGGCTGATGGGTTCTGAGCTGTCTGTGACAGATCAGGAGAGAGATCTTGGGGTGGTGGTGGACAGGACGAACGTGTGGCGGCAGTGAAGAAGGCCAATTCTATGCTTGGGATCATTAGAAAAGGTATTGAGAACAAAACAGCTAATATTATAATGCCGTTGTACAAATCGATGGTAAGGCCACACCTGGAGTATTGTGTCCAGTTCTGGTTGCCGCATCTCAAAAAAGACATAGTGGAAATGGAAAAGGTGCAAAAGAGAACAACTAAGATGATTACTGGGCTGGGGCACCTTCCTTATGAGGAAAGGCTACGGCGTTTGGGCCTCTTCAGCCTAGAAAAGAGGCGCCTGAGGGGGGGCATGATTGAGACATTCAAAATTATGCATGGGAAGGATAAAGTGGATAGAGATGCTCTTTACACTCTCACATAACACCAGAACCAGGGGACATCCAGTAAAATTGAGTGTTGGGAGGGTTAGAACAAAGAAAATATTTCTTTACTCAGCGTGTGGTTGGTCTGTGGAACTCCTTGCAACAGGATGTGGTGATGGCATCTGGCCTGGATGCCTTTAAAAGGGGATTGGACAAGTTTCTGGAGGAAAAATCCATTATGGGTTACAAGCAATGATGTGTATGTGCAATCTCCTGATTTTAGAAATGGGCTATGTCAGAATGCCAGATGCAAGGGATGGCAACAGGATGAGGTCTCTTGTTATCTGGTGTGCTCCCTGGGGCATTTGGTGGGCCGCTGTGAGATACAGGAAGCTGGACAAGATGGGCCTATGGCCTGATCCACTAGGGTTGTTCTTATGACCACGTTGCATTGGGGAAGGGAGGGGCTGAGTGAAGCTTGTAAGCGCTTGGAAGAGGACTGATTGATGGATTGTCTTCTTAATGACTCTTATCTTACATCACAAAGGTCAGCAAGGCTGTTTTTAAATCACTGGAGCAAAGAAACTTTGTTTTTTAAATTGATTTGCTATAGTGAGTTTTTTGCCATCCAGTGCTTGGAAGGAACCCAAGAATAATGAGGCTCAACCTGTATTCTAAAGAGGTGAATGAATTAATGCCATGAGTGCTGCAGTCCTACATATGAGAGTTATGTTCCACTGAAAGCAGCACGAAGGGAGCATTTCAATCTCCTCAAACTGAATATTCTATGAATCCTTCAATAGGAGAGATTTCAAATACACATGTGCATTCATTCAAGATGCATCACAAAGCTGCTAAATTGGACATCATTCATAGGTCTGATTCAGCTGACTTAATCCTGAGAACACAGGCACATGCTCATGAGCTGCCATGCACCTCTAAGTCTTAGCCATACTTCCTTGTGAGCCAATCCCACTGAACTTAGAGGAGACTTTTCAATGACTTAACAGTAAACAGAGATGGTTTCACTCAGGCTGTTTAGCTTCTTCATACGGCAGAAAATATTCTTACAATAGCAGGAAGCAGAACACAAAGTGATTATCTGTGAGTTATACAGGTGCACCCCTGTATCCACCAGGGACCCTTTCCGGACCCCTCCCCATTGACGGGGAATTCATTCCACACACAGCCTACAGATACAGAAACTACAGATATGGGAGAACCCTGTCTCCGTGGCCCCCTACCCATTAACATTGTTTAGATCCTTACTGAGGCGAAGAAGTTCTAGTTTTTACAGTTCACTGTAAGTATTTGAGCGTATAGCAACGTGAACACAGCCTGAATACTTGAAGAGACTCTATCAACACGAACAGGAAGTAGGAATTTAATGACTTAGTGTTGCATGAATCTCTTCAAGTCTTCAGGCTGCCTTCACATCACTATATGTTTGAATGCTTACAATGTAAAAACAAGAACCATTTCACCTCAGTAAGGATCTAAACTACCTTAATGGGCATGTGTCCCCCATCAGCAGATAACTGCATCTGCAGATTTGTGGGACTGCTTGTACTGTATCTCCTCTCCAAAATTTCAGTTAGCTGAAGAACACTGCAATACATGTGTTCCGTATAATTTCCAAAGCACAAAGTTGAGCAAATAAAATGTTTTTCACCTTTCCATGAAAACTCAATTCCCAGTAAACCGCTTTTTAAAAATCAAGAATGCTCAACTTGAAGCTCTTGAGAGACTGTACCATGCTCAGTGCCTTCAATCCTTCCTTTCACGCACCCCACCCCCCCAGGCTGGAGGCTTTGATGCATGGACACAAGTTTACTCAGGCTGCAGTCCTATACATTCCCCTGGGAGTAAGTTCCACTGAAATAGCAAGACTTACTTCTGAGTATTGTGCTTCCATGATCTGCAGGGTGAGCAAAATTCCTTGCCATCTCTGCAAATGATCCAGCACTGATACTTGCCCTTAATTGGTATTCAGCAACCTTCTTAATTTTCATTAGGCAGGATCACATTTTTTGAACACACAGACTGGAGCTCTGACCTGTCCAGCGCCAAGCAAAGTTTTCTGAAAACGTCTGCTGAGAAATAAGGCTGGTAGTACAGGATGGGGAGTGGCTGTTGCTTGGCCCAAGCAAGGGCTGAGCTGAAGCTGTGTGCTGAGAGAGAGTGAGTGCGTGAATGAGTGAGTGAGTGCGTGAGTGAAGCTGCCACCAGCAGCCAGGCACAAGGGAAGTGAAAGCAATTCAAACCAGCCTTGTTATGGAGCCATTTTCTCAACAGACTGACTTCATTTACTCAGTGGAGGAGTAAATGAAGTCTGTTTCATAGAATAAGAAAACAATGTGGCTATCCAAAGACTCCACCTTACCCAGATGTGACAGTTTGTGGATGGTCACTTGTACCTGAAAAAAGATACATTTATCAGAACTGTGTGTCAAATTTTCTTACAAAAACTTCCACAAAACCAAGCATGCAAATAAGCACCTCCCATTCCTTCTCCACCCTACTCACATCCATGCCATACAACCATTTCACATGAAACCACATATGGTAATTGGCAGGTTCTTGATGTGGCAGTCCTGTGCTGCTGTGATACCTCAGCACAATAACCCAGTAGGCTCCTGATGCCGAGTCAGTTCAACACTATGGTTCTGACTGAAGGCAGCCCACCCCTTAACAATTTTGCTGGCCTGGCAACCTATAGGATCTGAACTTAACATATATACATATTAAAGGGGTGACTTTAAAGGTACTAAAAAACAGCACATTCTTCTGTAATTACTATTTCCTACAGAAGAGTGTGCTACAACATTCAGCTGAAGCGATTTTTTCTGACAATTGAGGACTGACCAATTTTTAAGAGGGGAAAAAGTAGTTCATAAAACGCTTACAAAACACCAGTACTACAAAGAAATGAAACCTGCTTATACTAGCACATCTGTATCAGTATTTCCAACCCCATAAACATGAATAGAATGAGGTCATACTGGGACTTAGCTTCATGACTTGTTACTAACTTGCTCACCTAGAGAAAGTGATGACATCCCAGAATTAAGCACATCTGCCCACAGATACATTCACTTCTTCCCTCTTCAGAGTTATAAAGCTGCTCTGTAGCAGCTGCACACACCACCCTTTTCTTCATGATCCAAGCTGCAAACACTACTTGGATTCTCAACCTTTTCTAGACTCAACTGGCCTCATTAACTTTTAAGGTAATCACATCTTTGCTTCTTCTTCTCCTTTTACTTTTAAAGGTAACGTAACCAGTTGAGGCTAGAAAAGGTAGAGAACAATATATCACGATATTGTCAGCATGTGACAGAGGTTTAAAGAGCAAGGGCTATCTCACAGGCTAATGCAGCAGAAGCTGGTGACCACCCCCTAAATCAGGGATGTCCAAAGTTTTTGGCAGGAGGCCCATATCAGCTCTCTGGAACTGTGTCGGGGGCCGGGGAAAAAAAGAATTAATTTACATTTAAAATTTGAATAAATTTACATACATTTACATAAATGAATGTATTAAAGATGAATTTATATGAATGAATGAAGGTCTTGCAATAGCTCAAGGCCTATAAATGGCCTTGCACAAAGCAAGGCTGGCCTTTCCTTTGCTGCCGCTACTGCATCACAGACATGAAACAACAAGCATTGGAGGGAGCCCTCATCCCACAGCTCACACAAGAGGTCAAACAGTCACTCCTCACACTGAAGGCAGTTGCATCAGGCCAGTGTGGGCTCCAACAAATCTTCGGAGGGCCAGAGGCTCATCGGAGACTGGGGGCTCCCTGAGGGCCGCATTAAGAGGCCTCAAGGGCCGCAAGTGGCCCCAGGGTCGGGGTTTGGGTACCCCTGCCCTAAATAATTACTAGTGGACCCCAATGACAATTGCAGAAATATAATCCTCATGTCAGCACTAAGTTTGCTTCTGTAAACACCACAGATGCAAGGATAGTATTACAAGAAGCCCAGCAAGCAATTCTGTATTTGAAAAGAGATGGTGCCTCTGTATCCGTGAGGGATCCTTTCCCAGACTGCCCCCCCAAGGATAATCAAAACCACGGATAACGAAAGCTGTGGTTTTTAGAGTCTACTTGAGCTCCAAATGCTACCAGAGCTGTTCTGAAGGTCACAACTGCCCACAGAGGTCACATGCATCCGCCTGCAGCCTCTGCAGAATTCAGAATGCCTCTTAGAAAAAAAAACACCTTTATTTTTCATCAAAACCAGAAGTGAACTTTTTATGCCTTTAAAAGGCATTAGGAGGACTGGAGAAGCCCCCTTAAAAGCCCTCTGGAGCAGAGCTCCAGTTGGTTTTGGAGGACTCTGGTTGAGCCAGATCTGTGGATGAAAAACCTGCTGATATAAACTCAATCTGTGGAGGAGGAAAATTGATCCATAAAACACTTACAGGGTTCAATCCAGCAAACTTTACACAAAACATCAATACCTTTCACTTTCTTTAGTTTTGAAGATTGTACTTCTGCAGTTTTTCTTTTGAGAGAAGAGGTGGTGTTAGGAATAGGGCCAGGAACTGCCTGTTTAAGGTCTTTTAATTCTGCAAGTTTCTGAGGAAAAGAGTTTGGGGGGAAAAAAAGTGTTAATTTCCAAAGACTATAATATAGAATGTAAACTTGTATTTTTTTTCACAAGCTGGTGGTAATGGACTAGAACTACCAGTCTTGCCCCCACTAAGCTGCGCATCCAAACCCAGTAAAAGAGTGGGGGATGTGAGGGGGATGAGAGCCTAGACTGCAGGTGGTTGCTGGAAGCCTCCCTTGCTCTTCATGACATGCTAATAAGACAATTTAGATGGTCGAGTTCTTCATCTTCTTCTTATTATTAAGAAAATTTATATACAGCTTTACAACAAAAGTAGTTCACAAAGCGATTATCAGCATGCAAACAAAACAGGGCTACATCAAAATAAGATAGTGGTTTCTACACACTGAAGGGACTGCCTAGGTATTGAAGTACATACAGTATTACCACAAAAGAGCAGACTTGCTTCTTACCTCTTTGTGCTGCTTCCCAAGAGTATGCGTTTGCCACAACAGTTCATTTTTCACAGGCACATTACACAGAGAGCAGTTTAAGTTCCCCAAACTGTTATATGTAGAGTTTGAAGTTAAGGAAATTCAAAAATTATTCTTCCCCTCAAACCTGTAATTCCAGGCTATAAAACTTCTTGAACATAATTTTGAGCGGTACCATTGCATCAATACACACCAAATATTTTTTTAAAATCACTTGATATTTAATAATATACATTTTAGCTACAGTATTTAAAAATGCTGTTAGTTCAAATGCAATATTTGAGGTGCTACAAGTGTGTATGTGAGCTTCTGAAATGGTAACAATGGTCAAGAAATCTCTCTGAAGTGTTCAAAGCCAGCTGTCCTGAATCAAGGCACCTTCGACACTACTTGATAACAAAAAGTATTATACTAGTGCAAGGGTGCCCAAACGCTGCCCCTGGGGCCACTTGTGGCCCTCGAGGACTCCCAATCAGGTCCTCAGGGAGCTCCCAGTCTCCAATGAGCCTCTGGCCATCCAGAGACTTGCTAGAGCCTGCACTGGCCTGATGCAACTGCTGTCAGCATGACAGCCAACTGTTTGACCTCTCGCATGAGCGGCAGAACGAGGGCTTCCTCCACTGCTTGCTGCTTCACATTCGTGATGCTGCAGCAGCAAAGGAAAGGCTGCCCTTGCTTTGTGCAATGCCTTTTATAGGCCTTGAGATATTGCAAGACCTTCTCTCACTCATATAAGTTCCATCTCTAATACATTCACATGAAAATTTTTTCAAATTTGAAATGTAAATTATTTTCTCCCCAGCCCCTGACACAGTTTCAGAGAGATGATGTGGCCCTTCTGCCAAGAAGTTTGGACACCCCTGTACTAGTGCAACATCAAGGCACCTTCCACACTACTTGATGACAAAAAGTGTTATACTGGTGCAACACTGGTCTGATTAAGAGGGAGTTTATTAATACTGCTTACTGACCCAACACAACCACAACCATGGTTACTAATACACCAGCACAGCAATTTTCAACCACGGATGGTCCGCAGGTGTGCCACAGGAGTTTGGGGAGGGTCATCAGTGGGGGAGGTGAGCCCCCTACCAACACCACGGTGTGCCTTGCCAGTTGTCAAAAATCAAACTGTGTGCCTGGACAGTTCTAGCACTGCTGGAAACTGCTGCGCTAGCACCAGAACACACACCCCTGCTCCTTGAGCTGGGTGCGTGTGTTCTGGTGCTAGCGCAGCGGTTTCCAACCTTTTTCATCTCAGGGCACACTGGCACGGTTGTCCCGGCACACCATCAGTTTCTGACCACTGACAAGGCGCACTGCGCATGCTCAGGAGGCTTCAGGGAGAGCGCATGGAAAAGGAGGGGAAGCTCGACAAGCCAGCTTTGCAGCGGGGGGGGGGGAGGAGGCTCCACCTCGACTACTAACTGCTGGAGGCGCCTCCTCTTCCTGTGGAGGTTCGCCCCACGGCCACAATCCGCCTCACCCAGCGCGCCCACCCAGAGGTGTGCCTGAGGCTGCGGGCGGAGAGAGAGGCCGGGGAGGACCAGGCGGAGGGAGGGCGGTGGGAGGTGGGGCCGGGGAGGACCTGGGAGGGAGAGGCACAGGCAGGCCTGGCCCCGCTGGGCTGCGAGAACCAGGCCCGCGCTAGGAGTCGAGACGGGCCTCCCCGTCTGCTTGTGGGGCTCCCTGGACGCTCGTCCACCGAGCACAGGACGCCGCGCGCAGACAGGCCGCGCCTCCGCACAGCACGCTCAGCGCGGCGGGCAGGACGCGCCCTCGCCTCCCGGAGACAGGCGGGGGGGAGGGGAGGGGCAGGATATTTGGCGAAGGGCGAGTCGACCTTCTTCTTTCTCCCCGCCGTCTCGCGCTGCTTCTCCCGCATCAGCCGCCGCAGCTCCTCCTGCCCCACCGCCTTCGGCCGCCGCTGCCCGCCCGAGCTCGACGCCGCCATGAAGAGGGAGCCCCCCGACCCTTCCGTCTCACCGGGCGCCCCGCCAATGACGCCACTAGTGTGGCGGCCGCAGTCCTTTTGTGTCACAAACCCCGCCCCCTCGTGCCCCGCGGAAGCTCCTTCTGAGGCCTCTGGCGCGCGGAGTCCAAGCAAGCCTTGTTGGCAAGGTAACGTCTCCCCGGAAAAGGACACGCGGGGATAGAGAGCGACAAAGACTAGAGGAGCACAACCCGCCTTCGAGGCAGAACTTCCGGGTTTTACTGCACAGGCTGAGGCGGCCTCCAGGGCTCTCCACGACCCCCAACTCCAACAGCAAGCACAAGAGTTTTGGAACACAACAGCCCGGGGCTGGATCAAGCCAAGGCCCATCTGGCCCAGCCCCCTGTACCCCACAGGGGCCCTCCAGACGCCTCACACAAGAGACCTGCACCCTGGTGCCCCCCCTGCGCCTGGCCTTCTGAGGTAGCCACTTCCAAAATCAGGGGGTCGCACATACACATCATGGCTTGTGACCTGTGATGGACTTTTCCTTCAGAAACTTGTCCAACCCCCTTTCAAAAGCGCCCAGGCCTGATGCCGTCACCACATCCTGTGGCAAGGAGTTCCACAGACTGACCACACGCTGAGTAAAGAAATATTTTCTTTTGTCTGTCCTGACTCTCCCAACACTCAATTTTAGTGGATGTCTCCTGGTTCTGGTGTTATGTGAGAGTGTAAAGAGCATCTCTCTATCCACTTTATCCTTCCCATGCATAATATTGTATGTCTCAATCATGTCCCCAGTCCCCCCAGGCGCCTCTTTTCTAGGCTGAAGAGGCCCAAACGCCGTAGCCTTTTCTCATAAGGAAGGTGACCAAGCCCAGCAATCATTTTAGGGCGCAATCCTAACCCCTTATGTCAGTGCTTTCCAGCTTTCCAGCACTGACATAAGGGCAGTGCAACTCTGAGGTAAGGGACAAACATTCCCTTACTTTGTGGAGGCCTCTGTGAATGATACCCAACTGCAGGATGCAGCACACATCCCATTGGCACTGCTATGCCAGTGCTGGAAAACACTGACATAAGGGGTTAGGATTGCACCCTAAGTTACTCTCTTTTGCACCTTTTCCATTTCCACGATATCCTTTTTGAGTTGTGGCGACCAGAACGGGACACAATGCTCCAGGTGTGGCCTTACCCTCAATTTGTACAATGACATTATTACCATTTTTCAACAATTAAAAGCACAGCACATCTACCTGGATAGAGACTGGATTTGGACAAGAAAAATTCTGAGGGAGTCATTTTAAGTAGAATGACTCCTGCTGCCCGGAGATGTGTTCTGGAACCCCCAGGGGATTAAAAAAAAAATCAGTGGATACCAAATCAGCAGGAAAATAGCTTTAAAGACCCAAAGTTTCTTGCTCCTCCATTATCATTCCAGAATGCACTGGAATCGACGCTATACTGCATTCAGCCATTAGATTCAGCCACTGCATTCAGCCACAGTAAGTGTAAAGTCATGCACATTGGGGCAAAAAATCAAAACTTCACATATAGGCTGATGGGTTTTGAGCTGTCTGTGACAGATCAGGAGAGAGATCTTGGGGTGGTGGTGGACAGGTCGATGAAAGTGTCGACCCAATGTGTGGCGGCAGTGAAGGCCAATTCTATGCTTGGGATCATTAGGAAGGGTATTGAGAACAAAACGGCTAATATTATAATGCCATTGTACAAATCGATGGTAAGGCCACACCTGGAGTATTGTGCCCAGTTCTGGTCGCCGCATCTCAAAAAAGACATAGTGGAAATGGAAAAGGTGCAAAAGAGAGCGACTAAGATGATTACTGGGCTGGGGCACCTTCCTTATGAGGAAATGCTACGGCGTTTCTAGGGCCTCTTCAGCCTAGAAAAGAGACGCCTGAGGGGGGACATGATTTGAGACATACAAAATTATGCAGGGGATGGACAGAGTGGATAGGGAGATGCTCTTTACACTCTCACATAATACCAGAACCAGGGGACATCCACTAAAATTGAGTGTTGGGCGGGTTAGGACAGACAAAAGAAAATATTTCTTTACTCAGCGTGTGGTCAGTCTGTGGAACTCCTTGCCACAGGATGTGGTGATGTCGTCTGGCCTGGACGCCTTTAAAAGGGGATTGGACAAGTTTCTGGAGGAAAAATCCATTAGTGGTACAAGCCATGATGTGTATGCGCAACCTCCTGATTTTAGAAATGGGTTATGTCAGAATGCCAGATGCAAGGGAGGGCACCAGGATGAGGTCTCTTGTTATTTGGTGTGCTCCCTGGGGCATTTGGTGGGCTGCTGTGAGATACAGGAAGCTGGACTAGGTGGGCCTATGGCCTGATCCAGTGGGGCTGTTCTTATGTTCTTATGGGGTGAATAATGGAATCTAGTGGAATGAAATTATAATTACTCGTACTTAACAGCTCAAAAGAAGGAAATTGAATTATGGTGCTTTTCTCCCTTGTTACAAACCATTTGAAGGTGGACCCTGGTATCAGTGGTGAATCAAATCAGTGGATGCCATATCAGTAGATACCAAGGTCCTACTGTTACTCTGTTTTTTAAAAACTGAAATTAGCAGTTTTGGGGGAGAGTACAAGTAGTTAGCTTTGCCTAGGGTGCAAAATAGTCTGGCACCAGCTGTGTTGTCAAAGAAGATTTTTTAGCCCCCCCCCCAAATCAAATTTATTTAATTAAGTAAATAAATAAAAGCCTAACCTTATTGGTTAGAAGCACAATGCTGGGGTGAAGAGTGACAGTTATTCTCCCCCTGCTAAATACAAGAGGAGCACTATTTGAAAAAGTGCCTCTTTACCCAGTCAACAGAGATAATTGTATTACAATACATGGAAATGAGAGCTGACTCATATTAACACCTTATTGGTTCCTGTATTATAATAACATCTCATTGGCTCTCAGAACAATCAGTCTCAAGTCAATTCTGAGTTAAAGATATCCTCTTTTTGTTCCACAAGGCAGCTGTGTTTTCGTTTTCTGGTTAATTGGCCATAACTTTTGATAGACTACAGATATCCCAATAGAGTTTGCTTCATTGTATTCTGCATTAAAGTACCTTTCCAATGATATATAACATGGTATGTATTATTTGTTTTTCACAATTTTGGTCACTAGTTGCTACCCCCTGCGTCCCCTTAGCTACACCACTGCCCCCCCCCAAAGGTATGCCAGTGTGCTAAAATAAATATTGGAAGTTAGAAGAATCCCAGATTCATTGATGTAGGATGGTTTCACCCTGCTGGAGTGCAGTGGCAGCGGTGGGGGAGCGTGGATGGAGGTGGCGGGCACCTGGTGATGCCACCCCTGGAGACACCAGGGATGCCACCCCAGGACAGTTGCACGCGGCCTGCTCTGGTCCTGCAGAGGCCTTCTGAGGAATCCAGACAGCTTTTAAATATCATTTCTGGTTTTCGTCAGAGGTAAAGGGGGCCAACCATGGGGTAGCATTCTGCAATCCTGGGCAGCACAGGGGCCAGGATCACAACTGTTTTAGCATTGTATTTCTCTCTATATAATACAGTATAGCATTGTATTGTATTATAGGGTAGGTCCTAGATTACCATCTAGTGCAGGGGTGTCAAACATAAGGCCCGGGGGGCCGGATGCGGCCCGTGGAAGCTTTTTATCTGGCCCTCAGGCTCTCAGCTACTGAGCAGTGCTAAGGAGTTACTGCTGAAAGGGCAGCCCACATGAAAATTGGGCTCTCCCATATCTTGAAATATGATCAAGATTTGCTTATTTTCTATTCTGTTATTTGCAGGTAATGAGTTCCTGAGAAAAAGTGCTTATTTTTGGTTAAGACCTGTTTAATGACATCACTTCCTGCCTAATGACATCACTTCTGGCCCTTAGCAGGCATCATGAATGCTATTCGGCCCTCTGTATGAAACAAGTCTGACACCCCTGATCTAGTGGAATACATAAAATAAACATTGTTTGCAGAGACTAGGGGGAAAAAGCCCAGAAACGATGGAACTAATCTGCAAATCTTGAATTGCTTTTCTTTGTTCAGTAAAAAGCACAAATGGAGATGTAGATGTGAATTAATGTTATTTCATTGGGCAATGCCAGACTGTTACTGTATGTGAGGTGTGCATTTACTACCCTAACAAAGGTGACTAGGTGAGCCAGGTGCTTGAGAAAAGAGTTGAGAAAGAATGCTAATCAGCATGCTGTGGAATCCAGGAATGGTGAAATCAACACACTTATACTACAGCAGAAAACAAAGATCTTTTTTCTAACATTCCTTTGAAAGCCAATTTGCTAAATTTGTCTTCTGGGAAGGGACTGCTAATTTGCTTGCCTAGAGAGGTGAGACTGTGGGCCCAATCTTATCCAACTTCCCAGTGCTGATGCAGCCACAGTGCAGCCCTAAGGGAACAAACATTCCCTTAGCTTGAGGAGACCTCCATGACTGCCTCCCCACCAAAGGACGCACCATGTGCCCCATTGGCATGTCTACATCAGCACTAAGAAGTTGGATAGGTTTCGGCCCTGTAGCTGTGACAGAGCAAGAGCCCACTTCATGGAGCAGGATGACACAACCTCTGAAAAGGAATTAGAGACTGGTGGCTTCCAGAGTCAAGACTGAGAGGAACTGCCCATCTCTTGCTGTGTAGGAGCTGGCAAGATGTGGCTTACTGATCTACAGCTGATCAATGAATGCACATTTGAAGAACTTTGCTAATGCAGACTGGTGACTTGGCTTAGATACCCAATCAGAAACTCACTAAGGCTACCTCCCAAAAAGTCTTTGTTGAGTTGTATTTGTTTCATGTTGTGTATCCATAAATCTTCTGTCCAATTGCATCCAGATGTAAAAGGGATGTTTCACTCAGCTGCCCTGTTATAGGTTGTGAGACCTGGGTTACATATCAACAAACCACCTTTTTCTTCTAGGTCAGGGGTCACCAAACATGGCCCAAGGTGTTTGAATAATGATACTTGGCATAGCAGTGGTGAAGCCTTACCATTTCGTCATGCAACCAGCAGTTTTTGTGCCTGAACATTGCTGATCCTAGCGCAGGGGAGCCTCTTCCCCAGGAAATCATCCCAGAAGGCTCTGTTTGCTGGTTTCCTGGGGAAGCGGCTCCCCAACGCTAGGATTAGCAACTTTCAGACACAAAAACTGGTCGTGATGTGGTAGAATGGTAAGGCTTTGCCGCCACCATGCCCAGAATCGTTATTCTAGATCACCAGATTCATTGCACAGGCCATAGTTTAGTGGCCCATGTTCTAAATGAGGGGTGCCCAAACCCCAGCCCGGGGGCCACTTGTGGCCCTCGGGGGCTCCCAATCTGGACCACGGGGAGCCCTCCGTCTCCAATGAGCCTCTGGCCCTCTGGAGACTTGCTAGAGCCCATGCTGGCCCGACACAACTGTTTTCAGTGTGAAGACGACTGTTCAACCTCTCACCGAAGCTGTGGGACAAGGGCTCCCTTCACTACTTGATGTTTCACATCTGTGATGCAGCAGTGGCAGTAAAGGAAAGGCTGGCCTTGCTTTGTGCAAGGCCTTTTATAGGCCTTGATCTACTGTTAGACCTTCATTCATTCATATCAGTTCCATCTCTAATATAGTCATTTATATAAATTTATTCAAATTTGAAATGTAAATTAATTCTCCCCCCCCCCCCCACAGTGTCAGAGAGATGATGTGGCTTTCCTGCCAAAATGTTTGGACACCCCTGTTCTAAATGAAAGCTGTTTTGTGACTGAATAAAATGAGCAACATCATTAGTTTTACATGTTTACTTCTTTTCAGTACTACAAAGTGAACACTTTCAAATTCTGATTTCAGAGAGGTGCTAGAAGGAAATGAGTCACAGATAAAGACAATAGCATTTCCTTAAACAGGAACCACCATGTATTATTCAATGAGTTAACAGCAACAAGAAAAAAAGGCAACTGTCATAGAGATGCTAAACAGTGTCAGGCCTTTTAAAATACAGTATATACTGAAAACAAAGTACTGCAATTACTGCAATAGTCAAATTTCATCTATTACAACTTCTACAGAAAGAAAAAGCTAATTGCATTTTGTCCTTGAAACCCAGCTTTGTAGCACAACTAAACATAAAAATTCTTTAAAAGTCTGGGAAATTCTAAGATTACCCTGATTATTTTTCACACAACGTATTACCCACTTACATTTCTATCACCGCTGTAAGGGGAATATACTTGAGAACAGCACATTGGACTTATTGTGACTGTTCCTTCTCTTTGGAAGAGATTTCTCCCATTGGGCTCTGGAGGCAGGGCTAACTTTTAACTTTTTGTCTGCTGTGACAGATGAAATTCATTCCTACTCTTGGTTATATTTCAAAATGCGTCAAAATGCCTGCTGCAACAGAAGATAAAACTAATGCACTCCACAACTGTAACACCTCAGCAACATCAGAACCAACAGGGGGGGAAAAGAATCCCCTGGACACAAATTATACCGGAGTGTAGTTTAGATCTAATGTCGCAAACAAGCTGTATTTTGTATTTTCCCTCATCTCTTGACTGGGTTAACAAATCTCATTCTAATGGAAGTCTGCCAGAGGGGCCTCACTGACAATTTCTCTAGATTCAAGGTCAATCTAGGTCAATGGAGCATCAAGCAGGTCAACTCCAACTGCTCAATCCTAATCATCAGTGGTGTGAGCAGAAAAGCATACAGAAGGTTCTTGGGTCATGGGGGCTGTCAGAGAATCAATTGCCTTCACCATGTCACAGGTGAACCTGGAGAATAAGCTCTCTGATTAAGAGGAGAAGTGAACAGTTCTAATATCTGCTTTTTAATATTCATCAACCCTCAAAACAATTCTCCCTGGTTGTCTGAGTGGCTATCCAATGTGCTTCATCAACAGGGAAAGAAGGTGAACAGCTCACTCTATTCATAGCTTTGCTTTATGATACAGTGCTCTGGAACATTTAATTTGCCAAAGATGTTTGAACAAATTTTGGATATTTGGGGGGTAGTGAATCAAAAAAGGCATCAGTTTTGCCTATATAAGACTGACTCATATGCCGTTTCAAGCAGCTTTCTCATGAGGAAGCCAACACCATGGCATATAGCATGGCATGTCATATCCCCAAAACTAGAATCAATTGGTCAAAACTGATGCCATTTTTTGATTCAGCACCCCAAATATACCCAAGATGGGTCTTCTTTTAAGACAAAATGTATGTAGCCCTGTGTTATTTATATAGGTCTCATCAGTACAGGATATCCCTGGATATCATGAGAAACACAGCTGGTGTGTTGCTACTGGTGTGCATGTGCATGTGTACATTCATTCATTTATACACCTATGAAACTACCTTGGGTCTGACTTGACATACCTGTTGTCCAGTACTGACTACACTGATTGGCAGCTGCTTTCCAGCACTGCAGGCAGGAAGCCTTTCGCAGCCCTACATGGAGATGTCAGAAATTAAACTTGGACCCTTAAGCATACAAACTACATGCTGCATAATTGAGCTAAAAGACCACAGAACTTGCAATAAGCTTCTCATCAGATAAGATTTGCAACTGTGGTGATTTGCAATTACCTCTGAATCCATCTCTCATACCATTGGGATGCAGACATGGATATCTGGGATAGGGTTGTCATCTTGATGAGGTAGGAGTCAGAGACACCTGGAATAAAATCTCACTGTGTCAAAGGTTCAGCTTCTGCATGGGTGATAATGAAGTCCTGAATCTGAGTCAGGAACATCAGGTCTGCCTTAACAGAGCTTACCATCTAACACGCTGTGCTCTCTTGGCTTCTCCCACCTTTCTTAATGTAGGACTCCTACCATAGGAACAATCCCTGAATGGTGTTTATGAAGGCTCTCCAGGTGCTATAAACATTGCACTGGTTGCACAGCCTTCTTCATCTCATTAATCAGCAAATTGTAGAATTGGAGACACTGCAGTTGTTTGGGGAACATCTCAATTCCGGCTCTCCGAATGGCAATTTACTAACTACTGCCCAGGTAGCACTATGTGTGTATTTCCCTAAAGTCTGTGCTACAGTGGGCACATGATCTTGATGAACTTGCCTGTCAAAGGCAAGGCTAAATGGGAAGACTTTCAATTGAAAATACCTATCTTTGATAAGCAAGCCTTGGAACTTTCAATGTGCTGGGATAATGGCCCCAGGACAATAGGCCTGCAGAGACTAGGAAGTCATTTGGTTTGAGTGCCTTCACTTCAGGCCTTAAAGCTTCCATCCAGAGACATCTGCACTTTAGATGTTCAAAAAGTTGAGATGCAGGATGATTCTCCAATTTCCATTATTATTTCTGTGAAAAATATGATACAAATGCCCAAGCACCTCCTTTGCAATAGTACTAGCACCATCATCCTGTTGTCTGAGCCAAGACCACACTTAGCATGTAGAGATGGTTGGGTTTTTTTGTTGTGGTTGTTTTTTGACCTGGAAGAAGGAACCTTTTTTCTGGATGGGAACAAAATATATCAAGCAAAGAAGAATCTTCTAAAATGGTATTCTCTTATACTTAGCAGAGCAACTATCCTTTAGCCCAGAATGAAAGAGCCCTATTGGAAGCCCTTTGCAGACAGGAAACAATTTATTTAGCTATGTACACTACTTATGAAAGGCTTTAAAAAAAAAAAAGTGTGTTTTTGTTACACATGCCCTACTCCCTAGTGGCCTGGCATCCACAGAATTGTTGCTGCTGTTAAGTCCCACTGGTGACTCCGAGGCTGACTGGGGCAGCATTGCTTCTGTCAAAGTCTCTTTGTCTTGCCCACCAGGGTTTCTTAGACAATCCAAGTTGCTGTAAAAATGAAACTTTTATGAGCACAGTTTAAGGCCTCTGTTTGTTCTTCCTTTCTTTAACCAGGTCGTGCTTTCTTCTCACATTTTTTCCATAAGAGTATTTTTAAGACTGTCAGAATTGAGTTAGTTACCATGGCTAACAAACAATTCTTGAGCAAAAGGTTGTACTTTGACAGCTTAAACCATAATTCCAGTTTCAGAGCCTGAGAGTATCTGGGTTAACATCTGCAGCTGGGTTGTGGCTCCTCTCCCTGAGCTGTTTTGTTCGCCTTATTTCTTCCTCCAACAGTTTGCCTGTCCATGTAACAGATATCTTGGTAAAAACAGAAGTAGCTGCTGAGGATCTAATAGCCAGGGCAGAGCCTCATGAGCTTTGTGCAGACATATTCATTCATTCAATATCCTGTATCATTAAGAAAACTTCCCCTTTGTGAAGGGGGGAATTAGACCTGAAATATAGCATCAACTTCCTGAAACAGACACATGCACAGAACTCCAGATGTTGCAAATCCCCACCAGGGGCATCAGAGGTGTATCAATCCAAGTATGATTTCCCTGCTTCAGCCAGGAACATCTTGTGCACACTGGGTTTCCCTGAGGACAACTGCAAATAGAACTACTACTATTAACAGCCCATTAGCACCAAAATATCAGCCTCACTCTCCAGACTACAGGAACACTTAAATGCCCTGCAGGCCATGATCCCTGCTTAGGATTCAGCATCACTGCTTTCCCTTGCCAGGAGGGCAGGAAGGTGCCTCTTCAGAAGGATCCAACAAAGAGTAACACTTTTGAATAGGAGAATTGTTGGACCAATCAACAGTCTTTCAGTTCTCAAGTGCACTGTCATGGTACTGGTTGATGCAGACTCAATTCCTCTAACTACAGTAGCCCAATTAAATGGGTCTTCTTGGGGTTTATCTTTTTCCTGCTCTCTCGTCCTTTTCCTGCAATTCCTGTTACATCCATTAGTCTGGGAATGGGGCTGAATGAGAAAATTAACAGGAAGAAAAGTTCTAGGCTCAGAATAGTGCAGCAGGTGCACAGTTCAAAAAACAAAAACAAAACCCCTGCTCTGTTGTCAAAAGCAGAAAAATTCTAGGAGGATTTTTCTTACTGGAGGAAACATGAAGTTGAAAGTTAGCCCTGTCTCTAAAATCCTATGGGGCAAATCATCCTTTCCAGGATGCTTTCCTCCTCTGAAGGACAATACAAAATTTATACACAGTATATCACAACTATGTAAATATTAATAGCAAGGAACTTACTTATGTTTAGCCACTACTTGAAGTACAATACATCTTACAGTACATTTCAATTTAGGCATCCTGAAAGTAGGACAGATAAAACCTCTATTAAAGTTAAATCTTTCCTACACCTGAGAACATATAAACATACATAATTGCAATCAGAGTTAAGTTATTGCTCTGAAAGGTTTATAAAGAAATGCAATGGTTAGTTGCTTGAAACACACATGATCATACAAAGGCCTGTTAGGAATGCGTTCAAGAAGAATTGCAGAATTCTTTTGTATTATTCTTGAAAAAGAAGAGCTTTAGTCTGAGCAGAACACAATGACAAGCAAGCAATGACCAACATGCAACACTGTTACTGAATTCTGCTTAAAATAAATTGTTGAACTAAATGGGTGCTCCAAAATCAAGAGCAAACTCTTCTTCTTGCTCACAGAGCAATTATTTCTCCTAGTTACTTAAAATAACATCTCATTCTGTGAGGGACATGTTCTTCGACTGTAGTTTATCCATTTCTTGACCAATACTTCCTTCCACTGTATCGCACTGTGCAAGGAAAGCCTGAAAACAAAAGTTAAATTACTAACTACCAGAGATTTGTTGAAGTACATATTAACACACATTCAAAAAGCAGCAAGAATACCTGTTCTACTATACCTGATGTATAATAAATTTAACTACTGTCACAAGCAAATACTTATTAAAACATACATTTAAGGACTTATGTGGCATTAGCCAAGATTTTTAAACTGGGCAACTGCCTTGGAAATGGGTGCTTACTCCCCAGCATGAATTGTTCCCTCTGTTCCTATTGGTCTTAATCATGGTTTTGCATTGTATCAGCAATTACACTAAGGATCAGTTCTCATAATTACAATTCCCATCTTGACAAAGAGTTCAAAACCAGGGTAGGTTTGCAAAGCACCTCTAGGGTTTGGGGTGAGAAAGGAAGGGAAGAATTTGCACTGAATAGCTAGTTGCGGAATTCCCAAGGTTCTGTCCCTGTTTGCAAAAGCTATAATTACAGCAAGATTACATAATCAATAAAGCAGGCTGAATTGCTCACGTGAGGAAACAGATTGAGTAAGAGTGCCCCATGTTCCACCCCACTGCTTTCATTGCAATCACGTCCCCATCCATTCAACTGCCCCACTGTTAGGTGAAGTTTGGTTGGGGGGGGGGGTATTTTCTATATTGAGTATATATGCATGCACTTACAATTTAATTGCTCAGTCTCCCCCTGGCCCATCTTGCTTTCATGCTTTTTAATCCTGCTTTTGCTTTAACCATTTCTTTCCTCCTGCACTGGCTGCTCCGCCCCTCCAACAGTCTCCCAATTCTAGCCACTGGTATTAACCCAGTCCCAAGCCATAAAGGTTTTAAAGGTCATCTGAGGAACCACCTTCTTCTATATAAGACAGCCCGCCCTCTAAGGCCATCTGAAGGGCTCCTACATGTGCCATCACCAGCTGAAGCTAGGTTGGCAGTGATGCAGAGTAGGGCCTTTTCTGTGGCGATGCCATAGTTGTGGAATTCCTTCCTTTTAGAGCTGAGAATCTCACCTGTGGGCCTTTCAGCAGGCATTACAAACTTGTTTCCTCTTGCCTTTTAAATTTAATCTCCACTGTTGTCTGATTTATTACTGGGCAATACTCCTGCTGTTATATTTGTGCTGTTTTTCATTGCTTACAATGTTTAAATTGTATTTTATGTTTTTAAAATGTTTTAAGTTGCCCTAAGCACACTGGTTACAAGGGGAAAGATAGGGTTGTAGTGCACCGCCATCTAGTGCCTGCTTTAAAAACAATGTCTCCCAGCAGTGCTTCACAAAGCTGAAATCTTATATGAGCGAAAAATAGGCCTGTCTACTGAATTTAAAGTTATGAATTTGTACACCTCATTGTAGTGAAATCTTATAAAGCAGCTGTTTCATATAACAAGTGATAATCATCTACTGATAACTTTGTTCACACACACCCCAATATGTACCAACTATAATGTCTTCTAAGCCACCTTTGTTTTCAGTGAAGGCATGCCACAACTACCAACAATTTCATAGTCTTTTTCCCCTGGAAACCACCCTTTGCTCACCTCCGAAACAAGGTCACAAATGATTGACTAGCTTCTGCAAACACTAACACAGCATGTAAAAACTAAAATTCTAGTCTCACATGTTCAACAACAAAATAAAAGATACTCAATAGGATTTTCTATAAAAAAAAAAGATTCACAGAATCTGCTCCCTAATACCTGAAATTACAAAATCACAGCCTGAAACCAACAAGTCATGTGATTTGATTATTTTTGTCAATAAACAGCACACTACAGTCGCCTGATTAAATTTAGGAAAGTGTAAACATCAGTTTGTGAGGTCTTACATGGAAACTGCAAACCAAAACCAGTCAGAGACATGAGAGCAGAAGTCTCTATGTGTGCAGCACATGCCCCCCATTTTATGCTCAGGACAGAAAAAAATTATGTACCTACTTTCACAAAAATATTATCATCTGTTAATGAGACCGACTGTGCATATCAACCTGTTTTAAGGTTAGAAGTTTGTTTTGACTTTGATAGAATCCGCATTTTAGAGAGCTTGTAAAATTTCTCTCTAGGCCTGGAAGTTTCAATTCCTAAATTCTGCATTAGATGGACAACATATTCACTTTTGCCCAGGACATACCTGAACCTTTTTCACTAGTCCCTTCTTTTTCTGTTTACAGTCACTGAAGTTGTCTGGAACAGTCTGTAAAAGACAAAATCAAAAATTCATGTCACGTAGTCTTGAAACGAACTTTTGAAGTCCTAAATCCAAGTACAGCTTGCCTCACAGTTTAGTTGAATCCACAACAGATGCATCAACAGTTGTGTATAATATACACACTCAACTAAGATGAGTACTAAAATAGAATTAGTCAACTGTATAATCTTATTTAATAATCAGTCCAATGGAATAACATTAGGATGCATGCCTAACAGTCTCCATAAATGACTGCAGAGCAGTTATGTACAACATGGTCCTCCCTCTCACATGTCCTGTGCAACCCTAGTACATTTAAATGATTACATCTGTTGCAGAGCATGATCATTACACAGACATACCAAAACAAAAGGCCCTGTTTATGATGGATGTTAAAAGTTCTTAAGATTTCCATGGGCAGCAGCTGCTGTCTAGTTTTCTAGCAGGTCAAAACCAGAGTAGAATGGCAAGTTCTTCACACACACTTTAATTCATAGTTTTCATTAAGCGTCCACAGTACAGAACTGGAATTCAGAAGCACCCATGGTTAGAACTTGAAGGGAATGTTTGCTTTCTCATGCATTTATTCTGCAAGTGAACAATAAAAATACCCAACTTGCTTATAAACATCCAAAGAAAGATAACTGTGGGAGCAATCCTTACCAGCTTTCCAGCACCAACATAAGGGCAATGCAGCTCCAAGGTAAGAGAACAAACATCCCTTACTCTGAAGAGGCCTCCGCAAGTGCCACCCAACTCCATGTACTGCTTTTTGTACATTAAGGCCCAGTTCAAGCGCGGCAGTGGGCATGGATGGACATCCATGGCCTCTGTTGAGCTCAAAGGACCCTCCGGAGCCAAGGGGAGCAGAGCTCTTCTCAGTTCCAGAGGGTGCAGGGAGGCATTCGCCCATATCTGTGGTTTCACTTAACCGCAGGGGGTTTTGGAGTGGAATCGCTACAGATACAAGGGCACGCATGAATGTCAAAATGCAAAAATGCTCCTACAAGCTACTTTTTCAAGCATGTTCTAAATACACTGAACGTAGCTTTCCAGATTATCTTTGGAAAACTGGGTGACACTGTCTTGTCTATTTCGGTGGTTCTTTTTAGCACCGGGACCCACTTCTTAAAATGACACTCTGTTAGGACCCACCTAGCTTTACAAGACTTAAAAAAGGTAATCTCGAAAAAAATAATATTGTATTTATTTACAAATAATATTTTATTTGGGGGAAAAACTTATTTCTTGTAATGTGGCAGCCTTAATGAAAAGCCTCAAGGCTTGAGGGATATGTGACTCAGGGCGCAATCCTAACCCCTTATGTCAGTGCTTTCCAGCACTGACATAAGGGCAATGTAGCTCTGAGGTAAGGGAACAAACATTCCCTTACTTTGAGGAGGTCTGCATGAGTGACACCCAACTGCAGGATGCAGCACATGTCCCATTGGCACCACTATGCCAGTGCTGGAAAGCACTGACATAAGGGGTAAGGACTGCGCCCTCAGACTTCACCTGCCCCCACTTTGTGCTATTGATGGACTTGCCAAAAAACCATACCAGAAAAAAGACACTCAAACATTTATCTCCCTATTTTTACACAAGCTTGAAAACTGCAGGAGCTCAGCTCTTTGCAGGGCAGCTATCTGATTTCTGAATAGCCTCAGGGCTTGAGGCAATTAGTTATCTTATCTTTCCATCACTGTGGGACCCACCAGAAATCAGGTCATGACCTACCAAGTGGGTCCTAACCCACAGTTTGAGAAATGCTGGTCTATTTGTCTTAACCCATTTCTGCCTAGCCCAAATGTGTACACTTTTGATCCCTGTTGCATATATGCAATGTTGGGAAGAAATGGCTTAAACATGGCAGTTTTGCCTGCCTGATATCACAGCATCTTTCAAGCATCTGACTTCTGAAATAGTCAGTTTGGAATACTGACCCTTATACTGGGAATAAGAGATTTCATTCTACACAGCCTGTCAACAATTCTGGACTATGGAAACTACATGCCCAAGGCTGTGTACTTCACAATTGCACCTCAACAGCATGAAACTTGGTAGGGAGCATGGAAACATGGGAATCCATGCAAAAAAACCCTTTTCTAGCCATTAAGGATACCACAAATGGTTTGAAAGTGTGTGAGTAATGTCTGACAAAATATCTGAATCCAGAGGGCAGATTCAACAGATTTATAGTAGCTTGGAGCAACCTTTCACAGTTGCGTGCATCGCTCTAGAGCAGTGGTATTGAGATTGGTGGGTCGCAATCCACCAGTTTATGTAAAGTTTCCCCCATCCCTTTAAGAAGTTGGGGAAGGGGAGAGGCAACGACATGCAAATGTAACCAGGAGGTGGTTTGTGCTCACTTTTTTATCAACATTCCAAAATTTGGGGACCCCTGCGAAGGGCTGCACGGGGCTCCCAACACCTTCTGGGGCCTGTTGCAGCCCTAAGTGAGTAAAAGAAACCCTCTCAACCCCCTTAACGATGCAATCCTGGGGATCGTGTCACTGTCCTTGCCCCTCCCCCACAAAGACTTATCTCTGAAGTAAATCTCCCAAAAGGTTTGAGAAACACTGCTCTAGAGTCTTCCCAATGACTGGCAGAATTAGGCAAAACAAAGATGTGAAAAAAGAATGATAAAGTGTATTTAAATTTTGAATTCATCAATTCTTGGCACAAAGTTCTGGGGTTTCTTGGTGCACAGTATATATACAGCTTATAAAGTGCCTTAGGGGGAATACCATGGATTGACGCATTATTCTCGTTGGTGGGAACAGAAAATTGGATCCCAAATGGTCCAAATGCCACCTCTTGTTTGCACAAGAAAGCTGGTAGGATAAAAAAAGTCAATTAAGTGCACAAACATCTTCAGGAATAAAGAGGACTTAATAACAATGCTCCACCCACCCATACATGTATAGCACATTTCAAGAATTCAAAGTGCTCCATGTGCAATATCTAAATAATCCTTACAACAGACCCATGTGGTAGGATAGTATTACTATCCATATATGGCTAGACAATGGGTGCATTCAGATAATCATACAAACAACGGCCTGTTTCATTTCAGCCATGGTTACTGTGATTAGCCAAACTGGCACCAACAACCTCTGTTTTGGGACAACAAACCAGGATCCAAAACCACACAGTGACATGCCCATGGTCACCTAGTGAACTTACGGCTAAACTTATACTTGAACTAGGGACTGCCTAGCTCACACACTTATTACACTTCACCACTTCTGAATCTGCATACAAGAAATTGCTTGTCCCATTAGTGCTCTTGGTCCAGATGGTCCAACAAGAACAGGACCAGTGCAACCCCCTATGCCCAGCACAAGCATAGGGCTGTATCTCTCGGTGGTGTGCCAAGCATGCTATTCATTGGCCCCATCCTCACACAGAATTAGGTACGGGACACATGGGGCTAGATGCTCTTCCCTCCAATCCCCAGGGCACGCTCTCATTTTACCAACTGTGAGCAGCTGGTGTTGCTCATCCTGTTCCTTGATTTTGATGGCAGAGAAGGGAGCTGAAGGAAGAGCATCTACACTCTAGCCCACCACCAAGGAAGCTTCTCCATGCTTCTTCTTGCTGACTGTTTCCCTCTAGCTTTTGAAAAATCAGTGTGTTGGAGGAAAGAAGCAGAAGCTGTGGCTACTGTGTCAGATGAGCAGAGATGTGGCAATGTGGTCAGCAGCGACCATAGAATACACCTGCCAATTCATTGCCTGAGAAAGTCGCCTCATTAGGAGGCAAACACTAGGAGGCAAATAAGAGGAGGACTGAATCATTCTGGATCCTAAATAAAGTCATTGATCAAGTGAACAGGGAATACATTAGTTTGGTTAACCATTATCCCCTTGTGGAGAGGTTCTAAAACAGATTTTACCTTCTGAGAAAGGAAGGTCTGCATTTTGTGGAGGATATTTTGCTAGGTAAGAGAAAAGTATCATTAAGAATCTCCAAAGGACTACAAAGAAACCCTCCTAATTACAGATAATCCCACTGCATTACAACTAGCAAAGTTTGTTTAAAATGAGTACAAAACAAAAATGAATTACAACAGTGGTGTTGAACTCTCATGACTTTATATGAACATGCCATTTAGAGTTTTTCACAATTAGATAGCTTTATATCAGTTACTTAAAGAAGGCACTCAAAAACATCATAGACCACTGTGAATGTTCAGCAAGATACCTACAGTTTATACGTTCAAAGCTCATGTTCAGTGGAAAGCTGGCATACATATAATTAGAACACCAAACAGACTTTCATCTCTCCAGCTCAATTAAAGAGTAACTTGAGAAAACAGAACAGTAACATACAAATTAAATCTCACCATCTTTCCTTTTATCTTAAGTAAGTTTACGTCTCCTCTCCAGGAATACGTTGTCCAACTATTCAAGGTTTTAAGAGGTGAAGTTGCAAAATACCTTGAGTTACAATAACATTTGAATATTCAATTAAAATAAAGTTCAACAACAAAGATAATGTAACCCTTGAGGGTGCTTATGCAAGACTCTCTCACCAACTGAGGTTAAAGGATTTGGTGATGGCAATATCTTGCAGAGAAAGCCTGAATTGACTAGTTCTCCATTTAGAATTTCTCCAGAAGGACTAATTCTTTTCCACTGAGTGCTAGTTTGGACCTTTGAAAGTCTAAATGGTTTTGCACTTGGATATCTAGAAGGATCACCTCCACCAGTATGAATTCATCTGCACATTTCAGCCTTTAGAAGCATCTGCGCATCCCACTGCCATCACAGATAAGATTTTGGATATGCAGGATAAGGCTTTCATGGTGTCACTGAGGCTATGAACTCCTTCCAATCCAACTGCCCCCTTCATTCTGATGCCCAAAGGCACATTTAAAACCATTATTATTACAACACACTTTTTAATATTATTCCAACACGACAGCTGCAAAGGAGTGGCAATAGGATACAGGCATCTTGGTGTCTTGTGTGCCTCCAGAGGCATGTGGTAATTCAGAAAGCTGGACCGATCCCTGGCACATGGGCACTGGTCAGATCCAGTAGAGCTTACCAGGTAACATATTTTTTTGTTGTTAGCTGCTTTGATGGTTCCTTTTCGGGGACAGAAGGTATAAATATTTTAATATTAAGAGAGCCAGGGTGGTATAGTGGTTTGGGAGTTGAACTTAGACCTGGAGGATCCAGGTTCAAAACCCCGCTCAACCATGAAGCTTCCTGGGTGACCTATCTCTCAGCCTAACCAACTTCACAGGGTTGTTGGAGGGAGGGAAGTAACCATGTACACCACCCTGAGCTCCTTGGCAGAACAGTGTTTTTAAAATGTGGAAAATAAATATTCTAACAACTTTTTCTTACAATCTATCTCCTCCTCTTTCACTCATTTTCTAACCGATATCAAGCTCAGAAAAAATTCTTTACATTTCACCTGCATCTTAGCAGGTGAACTTAGCAGCTGAACTCTTATTTTTGACAGCGAGTCCAAAATACAGGACCTGACTTATGTCTCTTCTCAATTGGACCAGGACTCACTAGATATTTTAGGGGCAAGTCATTCTCTATTGTCCTTAGTTCTTCAATAATGGGAAAACATCATGCCCCAACTCCCACAACTACTGAAAGGACAAAAAGATTACTTTGTAAATGATAATGAAACATAGCTATACTGAGCTATGGATTCATGCATCTGGGCTTAACATTTTCATTTGCTCAATTCCATACTACACTGCATGATTTAATTATCAGAGTGAATTTTGTATTAAAATTGTATACCTATGTTTAAGTATTATGTGGGATAAAACAGATTAAATATTAGTCTAAACATATAACACTTAACACCATGTTTCCACAGGCTTTGAAAAAAGTCTTCTAACAGTTACCTATTTAAATGTGCATTATTATCCTTCCACCATCTCCCTGTATCTGATAAACTTAGCGAATAAGTTACATACATTCATTAAAAAAAAAACAAAAACCAGACCTGCTCAAACATATTTTAGCAAGTATTAAGTAGAGAAAGCAAATCACAGCACAGGAAGTGTTTGATCCTATTATTAACTGCCAATAAATACTGTTTAGATTAGACTATCAAAGTTATAATTTAGGGCATGCAGAATTTCACCATTTGCAATTTAAAAACAAGCTGTGAATAAGTTTCAGAAGCATATATTATTCTGAGAAACAACATGGAAGTTTTGCTCTTTATCTTGTCCTATGATGTGAATGCAGTCAGCGTACTTCACAAAGGTTTTGTTTTTTAAAAAAATCACTCAGGAGAAAAGTTCTCTCAATGCTTTGTAAGAAAGCAAGCTAGAAATTTAGCATTCATGCTGTAATAAATGAAAATTTATTATTAGATTATTATTAATATTAAATATTTATTAGAAATGGGCTATGTCAGAAAGCCAGATGCAAGGGAGGGCACCAGGATGCAAGTCTCTTGTTGTCTTGTGTGCTCCCTGGGGCATTTGGTGGGCCACTATGAGATACAGCAAACTGGACTAGATGGGCCTATGGCCTGATCCAGTGGGGCTGTTCTTATGTTCTTAAAATCACAATGTGATTTAGTGGTTACAAGTGGAAATAGAAACAGAGCATGAATTCGGCTCCCTATCCAGTAAAACCTTGAAAAAAAAATCTAGGTTTCTTAGAACTAGTCATTATAGTTGAGTTACATTTCAAATGGACTTCAAATCTCAAGCAAGCCACATTATAAGACAAACACTAAGTTCTTTTAGCATATAGATAACATGTCCATGCAGGAAAAAGTAGACACGTTATCAATGGGGCTAACACAGATTATGTATTAAGCTGTGTGCACACAAGGGTAAGACTTACAATATGCTAGAGCTTCCCATCATACATATATCTGGTCAAACAGAAGCATGTTCCCCAAGTGTGATGGTATACATAAAATACACAGTAAATGCTTTTTCCTATGCAGAAATCATATAAATGTAGGGTAATCATTATAGACTACATAACCCTTAGCATTTTACATAAACCAAAAGAAGTTAGAAACACAGAATTGTGCTTTAAAAAAATTTTTAAAGATAGATTCATAGTGGTAGTCAAGAATTAGCAACACATCAGAAGCAATTTTCAGAAAAGAATCTTGGTCCTTTTCTATGAGAAAATACACCTTTGTATCTCAGACACTCAATCACTTAAGTAGCTAGCTTTGAAAGTTATTGAGTCAGATACCAAGCATTATATTTGGCTTCCTTACTCCATAAATTCCAAGACGCCATGGGTGTTACAGTCTAGAGCAGGGGTGTCAAACATAAGGCTCATGGGCCAGATGCAGCCCATGGAAGCTTTTTAAGCAGCCCACATGATAGCTGGGCTCTCCCAGCACTACCATCAGCTGCACTGGCAGAAGCAGCACCGCTGAAAGGGCAGCCTATGTGATCATTGTGTTCTCCCAGTTTCATCCTTTAAGCAGCACTGTTTCTACTGAGGCACTGGAAGACAGGGGCTCAGAAGGCAAGGAACAGTACAAGGAAAGAGGCAGATCAGTTGGAGTGAGAAAAAAAGAAGCTGCAGATGCACTGAGAAAGCCCATTATCATGCAGGTTGCCCTTTCAGTAGCTCTGCTTCTGCTGACACATTATTTTGCAGAGTACCTCTCAGTTGTTGAGCTGCAAAGCTCTCATCACTTGAAAATATGATCAAGATTTGTGTATTTTCTGTCATTTGCAGGTAATGATCCTAAGTGAGAACAAAGTGCTTATTTCTGATTATCACACGCTTAATGACATCACTTCTGGCCCTCAGCAGGCAACATGAATGCTATTCAGCCCAGTGTATGAAATGAACTTTACAACCCTGGTCTAGAGAAAGGTAGAGTATAATAATAAAATAAAAATTAACCGGACAATGTTGGCCTAATTTCTCCAATATCTTAATGTTACTAAAATGTACTTGAACTTACTAGTTTTCAGCCCCAGACTGGAGAAACACATGAGAAGATTCACATGGGAGCAAGGAACCATCTTCCCATACAGCACAGAGATGAGCTGCTTGCTTATTCACAACATCCCCGATGCCTGGGTGCAACACATGTATAGCAGAATGCATCTCTCTGAATTGGGAGCCTTTCCTCAACTGAATAACAGATTAATAATATTCAATATTAAATCAATATTTGATTCAATATTAAATCAAATAGATTTGATCGGCTAATATATTTGATAGGGTATCAATATCCCAAGCCCATAGCCAGGGAGACAGACCAGGGACAGACTGCACTTGCTCCCGGTGTGGAAGGGATTGTCACTCCCGGATTGGCCTTTTCAGCCACACTAGACGCTGTGCCAGAACCACCTTTCAGAGCGCGATACCATAGTCTTTCGAGACTGAAGGTTGCCAATACAATATCCCAACATAGCATCCCTTCCAGTGACTGTTTGCTGGCATCTCCCTTGTCCCTTTTTGAGATTGTAGCCATTTTCTCATTTCTTTTACTATGCAAACCATTTTAACAACTGCATTTTGTTGAAAAAGTGATATACAAATACTCTGAAATAAACATGGCACACTTCTGCAAATGGGTATGGTGCCACTATTGATTTCACACCACAGAAAATAGAGACCCCATAACTGAACTAACAATTCAACAATGTGACAACAGCTAATAAAGGAACTCATAACTGAATATTTGTGCCTGTGTGATTAGTTATTCCTATTGTTCTGACGTCAAACTTCATTTTAAAAAATACAACCAACTGAACTTTCTTTCAAAGTTCCACAACATTCTGCAGTAATTATTTACGTACAATGGCATCAACCTGTTCCAGAATCTTCATAAACTGCTCAGCTGTCCCTTTTATTCGCTTGTCCAACTGGTTAAGAGCTTCTGTTTGAAGATTCTTTGCTAGAAAACCCTGTACAGAAAATATATTTTATGTTATTAGAGAAGTTTATTCACTGCATACCCGAAGAGAGCCAAATAAGATCTGCCAAGCTGTCTGTCAAAATAGTATCCTATAGCTCATTTGAAGGGCCAACTAGACTTCAGACACAGGCCTGAAGGCTTCACAAATCTGCGAATGTATCACTTTTATATTCATATATTCACTGTCGTGAGAGCCTCTGAAAATAAGATCATACTTCTCAAGGAGGTAGAATAACTTTGCTAAAAATATTTGCTTTATCCCATTATGTTAAAATCTGGTTTTAAGTTAAAACTAGACCATTGTACCTTAGTTTTATCTTTCTTCTTAACCTGTGAGCGGAAGGAAAACTGTACAAGAAACATTTCTAACTAAATGTGATTTTTTTTTTTGATGAACATGAATGCATCTACTTTTGTTTTCACACTTGCAAAAAAAAAAAAGCACAATTATAACCCAAAGATCCAGGGCTGGCTGAAAGCACTAAGTTCTAAGCAAAGAAATCCTGGCAGGGGAGAATAAAGGGAATTGAAGTTTCTTGACCTTTCTACTCCAACGCAAAACTTGACCATGGATGAAATATGTTCCCATAACATAGTGAATAGTTTCATCTAGTAGTAGTTTCATCCAGGGTTCCCCCTAAGCTGCACAACCTTGTGACCACAAAGCTCGAAGTCAAACTCTGCACAGTTTAGCGCTTGGCAACCTAGAAGTCAGTGATGATGTATGACATCATAGCCAAGCAACAGAAGATAGCACTGTGCTGCCATGAAAGGGCTCCTGTGCAGTGGTGCATAAAGTAAGGGGATACATTAGTTTCATTCACAAGTATGTCTATACTCCCCATTCCAGCCTCTTTTGACATCTTAAATAAAAGAAACTACTATGTATTTCACTTCTTATTTTTATGTTAAATTTATATGCTGTTGCTTCTGACCATATAGACTCACAATGTAACTAATGTATACAGTTCTCGTTATCCACTAAGGTTAGGTTCCTGGAAAACCTAATGGATACTGAATCACTGAGTCTATGAGGAAAATAGGGTTAGTTTCCTGGGGACACTTTTCACCATACACTATAAATTCTATGAACCTGAATCTTAACTTGGAAGTATATGAGCTGGATGATAGCAAAGGTTCAACAGCATCTCCAACATCTGATGCTTCTTCCTTCGTGCTAGCTATCTCTCAATGCACTGAAGGTTACTGGCCCAACAAGGAGGCCGCAGAGATCAGCAGCTGGGAGGGGGTTGCTTCTCTGTTACGTGAAAATCCCATGGTTACACAACAACCACCTCCCCATGGTCACACATTATGGGAGGAAGTCTGGCATCTTATTGTTTAAGTGTCTCCTACATTACTGTATTCATTGTATTGTTTTAACCCAATCACAGTTTATGCAAACTTGAACTGCCTTCTTGTGTTGCTGATTCACTGTATTGTTTCTAGGAAGCCAGCCATAGACCCCATTGATTTTTGCTGATAACTGACATCTTGATCCTTTCAATGTTTTACTTACTCCCAAGTACCCTGCTGTGTGGTAGTAAGCAAGCTACAATCCAGCTCAGACAGTCTGAAAACCCCTTTTTAAGAGGGGGCTTCCTCCCACATGCTCGCCAGCTCTCTATCCAAGGACCAACACATCTGTGTTGTGTCAGAGGGTCCTCCTCCCAGGACTCTCCCCCCCATCCAACTGCTCTACAGGACAGGTAACTATCTTGCATCTGGAACTCTTTCCCTTCTTCCCCCCCTTTTTTCTCTCCCCTTCTATCCCCATCTTTAGTTAGCAGCTGGGATTGGCAGATCAGGGACCCCTAAAATCCTTCCCTACAACCTTTCCTTTTTCTAATTTTCTCGGATGCACCAAATACTCTTTACATGTAACCACCATGAAAGCTATGTACACTAGATTCAAGTACTAGGACCAAGAAACATATACTTATCATTTTTCCATGTGCATTATGTTTGTGCTTTTGTAATAAACTATAATCTTTTATTAAAAGTTATCTTTCTCTCAGTCTCCTCTTTAAGCAAAAGGGAATTTCTCTGCATTACGCCGTCTTGTTATCCAGCCTGCAATCCTAAGGTTCCAATAAGGGCAGTATAATAATTCCCCTAAACAAAACAGCCCTTTTGGTAACATCTCCTGACCTTGTCCTCCACCTGTCTCTTGGCACCTCCCCTTGGTTTGCCCCAGAGCAGATAGCCTTCCAGAGACCACAACCATCATCACCAAGGTTGTGAAGGTTCAGCTGGAATCTCTGAGATAGTGCCCAAGATGGTGGAGCAAGTCTGGAAGCAGACACAAATGTGTCTGACAATTCTCCACAGGCCAATATGAATACCCCTTTGATGTGGCACCAGCACAGTATTCACAGACAATGAGAGTCACAAATAATGAGGTAGGTGGTAATTCTGCCTCTTGCGGATAAATGAATTCACATACAGAGAGAACTGATTGTACTCTAAAGGTTTTTCATAGAAAAGACACTAAAAACATCAAGCCTTGACCTCTTCTTGAATAAATTAATTTTATTTTAAAAAACTAGGAAAGACAACAATATTGAAACAAGAAAGTAACTTACTTTCTGAATGCCTCCAAGTTCTTTGTTAACTTCCTCTATTTTTTTGGCTATTTGCTCGACTGATTTCTCCAAATCTTTTAATTTCTTTAATTCAGTCTCTTCCTCAGGACTGTTCTGTGCATTTTAAAACAAGACAACACATTTTTACATCAATATCACCAAGATTTACACAAGGAATAAAGGAGAGCACAAATTTAACAAGGATTTTGAAATTCATTGTTCCAGTTCAGCATCCTGGTGTCTCACTACTTATTAACTGCAATCAATCAGCCTCAGTGTTTTGAAAAGATAGGCTCACTGTTTAATTGATACATAGCTTAGTTAAGACAGGTACAATACGAGGGGAGGTCAAAAAGGTTTTAGTCTCACAGTGATCCAGATGTGCTAGGGTTCTGAAATTTGATCCACTGATTCTTCCTTCTCTACATATCCACCTTCTCACCACACACTGCTCACACCTGAGGAAAAATCCTTTAATACCATCGCCATAGAAGTCTGCAGATTTGGAGGTGAACCAGCTCTTCACAGCAGTAATGACCTCATCATCATTGTGTAAATGTTTCTTCATATTTGGAAATGGGAATGTCTAAAAGTGCCAGGTCAGGAGAATACGGGGGATGAAGCAGGGGTTCATAGCCACAGTTGCACACAAAAGTGACTGTTTCTGCAGCTCAGTGTGCAGGTGCAATGTCAGTTATCAGCCTTTTGACAGCAAATCACATCTTCTGTTCCTTGATAATATCCTGTAACTTTTGTAGCAAGTTCCTGTAATGCGCCCATTATTGTTGACCCTTTTTGTAAGTAATCTGTCAATATTACACCTCTATTCTCCCAAAACACAGACAACATGACCTTGCTGGTTGACCGTTTCACCTTAGCTTTTTTGGAGTGGGGTGACAAGGCATGTTTCCATGTTTTGCTGATTTCTTTGGTTTCACAGTCATATAGGTTTACACAGCATTCATCCGTGGTCACTAACTGGTTTAAAAAGTTCTTCTCATTCTTGTGGTACAGGTCCAAAATGCTTTGTGCACATTCCATCCATTGCTCTTTTGGGAAAGGAGTCAACAACTTGGAACCCACCGTGCAGCCACCTTACTCATGTGTAAGATATCATGCAAAACGTTGTAGACTGACCCCCTACTAATGTTCACCTCCCTAGCTAAGAAATTAACAGTCATATGTCTGTTTTCAAGCACTAGCTGTTCAACCTTTGTCATCACACTTGGTTCTGTGGCTGTCAATGGACAGCCTTCTCTTGGGTCATCCTATAGACTGGTGCGACCATATTTGAATTCCCATTTCCATCATTTGACAGTCTCCTATGATGGACATTCCTCACCATGCACAGCTGACATCTCTTCATATATTTTTTGTGCAGATTTTCCTTGAAGATGGAGGAACAGTATCACAACGCAAAACTCAATTTTGTCCAGCACAACACCTTCTACTCTCGTTCTAAACTACAGTTTTAACAAGACCTGTGATCCCAAAAACTGGCATGCATATTATGAAGGTCCCCACCAATAATTGTGTAAAATTTCAGATGCCTAGCATATCTGGATCATGGTGAGGAAAAGAACTTTTTGGCCTTCCCTCATATTTGCCACCAATACCCACCTAAAACATACATAAAATTTCATGTTCTTGAGCAAAAGAAAAACAACAGTGGGATACAAATTAAAACCAATAGTCTGGAAAAGGCATTGTTAGGTTATTCAGTTGCAGGGTTTGTTTTCAGGGAAAGGAATAGATTCAGATGGTCTTATGGTTCCCTCCAGCTTGGATGGGTGGGTGTGGTTTGCCCATATTACTTGATTGGTATTTTAAATTTTAAAAAGCTTTAAGAACTTATGCACACTGCCTTGTAATATGATTATTAGAAGGTAATTAATACATTTCAGTAATACCATGACAAAAATAAAGCACACTGGGCAAAAGAAAAGAGAAGAGAAAGAAGACAGGAGAAACTAGTACACAACTACAGGCATCCATTGTCATCCCTCCCCCCCGCCAGATCATGGATCTGGCATTTGCTGTTTCAGTTATCCTCAGTTCCAGCAGATACCAGAGGATCACTTTAAAAATGAGTAGAAAGTAAAGGAAGAAGCCCAAAATAGCTTTCTCTACAGTTGCGAAGTGAAACAGCTGCATTTTGAGGGCTCCAGACAATGCATTCTGGGACAAGCCTGGGCAAAAGGAGGGGCCTCTGCACAACCTGAAAGAGGCTGCAGGAAGCACAGAAGACTATATGGAGCCCTCAAAACGCAGCTGTTTCACTGCACAACGGTAGAGGTAGCTATTGGGGGCTTTTTCCTTTATACATGCTTTTAAAGTGGACCTCCCGTATCTACAGATTCATGGCATTCATGGATTTGCAGTATCCATGGGGGCACAGTCTGGAACAGAACCCCTGTGGATACAGGGGGGATGCCTGTACTGCTGATATCAGAGCAGCATGACAAACTTCCACCAAGTGCATTAAGATGGAGAAACAGGGAAAAGATGACAAAGTCAGCAGAATGCCAGAAAAAAAGGGGGGAACCATGTTTTCTTTTTCCATTCTGCTTCCTTCCCTGCTCAGAGACAAAGCCAGAGCCAGGGACTCAAATGTGAAAGAGTCCTGCTGAGCCAACAGTAAACTACTTGTACACAGAAGTAAACTGGGTGATGAAATAAGATTGCACTGTATTCTGTGCAATATAGTCTGTACAGTAACATTCAAAATAAATTACTTATGAACAGTAATAAATAATTCGTTCTGAAATGCTGGTCCTGCTGGGGCCACCATCCCATCGGCTTCCCCCAACCCAGAAGTAATTGTGGTGATGTCATCGCATTACCACAATTACTTCCATGCTGCCTCCTCCTTTTTTAAAAAAGGGGGGAAGGAAGGAGGTGTCCCAGGCTATGATGGAGCCTTTTGCGTCGTTGCTAGCGGTGCAGAAGGATTCATTGGAGCTTTTTGCTTTGCTAGAAGCAGTGCCCAAGAGGCAAGCGCTGCTTCCAGGAGACAGGCACCGCTGCTAGCCTCCTGGAAGCAGCCGCTAGAAGCAGTGCTCACCTCCTGAGTGCTGCTTCTAGAGAAGTGAAAAAGCTGCTAAGCTCTGTACTAGAGATCAACTCTGTGCTAGAGATAAACCAGCCCTATCCAGCTCTAGAGGGAAATATAATGGTTAATTTTTGAAGATTCCATCATGTATCTTCACTATATCTGCTTTGAGTTAGTTCTTTGTTGTCACTGACCAAACAGCTGCAAAATTAAATATGGCCCTCATAAAACAAACATTACCCTTTTCCCAATTAGCATGACTTTACAACCATTTTTCACTCCAAATGTTGACAATGGTTGTTCCATTTCTTTCAGCGACTTTCCTACAAGGAAAAAACACACAGGTATACCACATAGTTTGAAAACTTTGATAAGAAAAAACATTTTACATTCACTCAGAAAATGAAGTCTGACACAAGTCTCATACCTTCTGTACTGCCCCAGATCAACTCTCAGGGGCAGATCAACCCTCAGGAGTGGCAGGTAAGCATTGAGTGGTGTAGGGTTGTGGGGAGGGTAAAGGGGCATTTTTGGGCAGGAGGAAGAGCAAAATGGAGAGATGGACCGGCCTCCTCTTCTGAATCCTATCCCCCATGTCGGGTTCAAAAGTCTAACATGGAGCTTCCTGAATCTGTGCCAGTGATTTTGCTTGCACAGACTTGAGAAGCCCCATTGAGCAGGTTGGAGCTTTACTCGGAGAGTAGGAAGGATACAAATATGCCCTTACCCCAGGGAGACCTCCATCCTGCTTAGATCCAGCACAGGATCTGGGGGTAGCCATTTGGAACCACTTCTCCTGTGCTAGATAAGATTGGGTCCTAAGATGTCTTCAATCCCAGTTGCCCAGACCCCTAAGTGGCTTCACAAGCATAGAGGCACTGTGATTGCCAAGCCACACTGTGATGTCAGAGCAAATTAGCGAATCACAGCTGGAAAATATTTATAGCCAGTAGGCCAACTCATGTTAAACATTTTTCTCAGTTGTTGTATTTTAACAACTATCCAGCTCAGATATTTTATTTAAAAGTCAAATAAAAAATATTCAACATAATTTTAAAAAACAGAAAGTAACTGAAATCATTTGAAAAAGGTTCACTATGCCTCTGACACTCACATGTGCTTCTGAAAATTTGAGTCAAGTTTATTTTTCAACAATTAATACAAGCCGGTTATTTTTCTACCACAAATTCCTTGCATCTTAACCTTGTAAAGAAGAGGTCAATTGTTACAAATTACAAAAGCATCCCTGTTACAAATGCATTGTAATCTCTCTCTACGCACATCTAATAAATATTTTGAAGTTTTAAATGGTTTGCTATCTATTCTGAGAATAAGGTTTTTTTTAAAAATGGATTATAAATATATAGACAAGAACCAAACTGTCACCCAATTGCACATGGATATTTAATACTAAAGCCAAGAGATTGCAAACATATCAATGTTAATTACCTTTATATATCAGTTTCTGAAAAGAAACTGGCACACCAGTTACTTGTTCAATTAAGAGAGCCATATCACGTACAGTTGGTTGGCTATCTTCTTCTTGAGATGCAATCTGCAGATTATGCTTTTCATTACCTGAAAAAGAACCAGTATGAAAACTTGAATTACACTTTGGTCCACTGAGCCCCAGTTTCTTGTCATCAGCAAGAACGGCTGCCTAATAGGCAGTAAAGGGATAGCACAAAGAGAAACCAAGAGTAGTGACATCTGTGATCATCAGAGCAAATTAGCAAACCATGGCTGGATTTGAACATGAACAATTCATGCACTATGTAGATACTATTATTTCTGTCTTTGACTTACTATGACTTTATTATGAACATCTTTAAATGCTGCTTTGAGAGCCTCTTAGGGCTATGAAGTAGGGAATACAAGTATTTTAAATAATAACTGCATTAGATCACCACCTTTTTCATTGGTCCTGCTTCTGTGCCTCCAATGGCAACCTGACATGCAGTAACTGAGCAAGTGAAGCTTAACTGGCAGGGGAGACAAAGTGACAGGAAAGTTTCTGTATGGTAGAAGCTCAGTATGAAGTTGGGCTGACCACAAAGGCCTCTAATCCGATGCTAGAGCCTCTGGCTGGATCCTTTTGCCTTCCTCCCCCTTTTGTCAGGGGGAATTACATCCTTTAGCCAGATGCTATTACTAAGCCCCATAGAGCCATGTTGGTCCCACCACCCCAGTAGTCAGTCTATATCAGAAGTATTGTTGGCATTCAAAATTCTTCACATATTCTCTCAATAAAAATTACAGGATTTCTCTGTTGTTGGCATCCTTCAGTCTCGGAAGAATATGGTATCGCACTCTGAACAGTGTTCTGGAACAGAGTGTCCTCTCCAGTGCGCAAAGCCTGGGTAAAGTAGATATGGAGGATAGACTGTTACCCACGCAGCAAATCCCCCCTCTCCATGTCGCTGAAATGGTCCAATGGAAAGGCAGAAGCCAATACGGTTGGTTCCAGCGACGTCGCAGGAGTTGCCAGAACGTGACTGTGTTCAGCCATGAACTGCCTCAGGGACTCCGGCTCCGGATTTTGCCTCAGGGTTGACTCCTGAAGCCTTTTCCTTAACTGGATGTAGCCGCAAGGCAGCGGAGGTTTGAGATCAGAGTTTTCCTTCTCTCAGATGAGCTGCCTTCCCAGGCTAATGAGTCCCATCTACCCGGTGGCTGTTCAGTCGCCTCTTACGACAAGTACAGCCAAACTGAAGGCCTATTCTTATCCCCAGCCCTCAAGGGAATTCTCTGAGTACTGTCTTATCATTACTATACTTACTCTGTATTATTCTCATAATAGCTTTATGGAGTGGGTTTAACCCCCTGCATTGGATATTTGATGTTTTCTATTGGACACCAGAGACAATTCTTTGGAGCTACTATGGGGAGGTTGTCAAAAGAGAGTTCCTGAAGAAAGGAGAAGCAGGACTAGATTCTGGACAAGAAGGGTTTGTGTGGAGAGCAAGAAGAGGAAATCTGAGCGGGGGAAATATTCGGGGATGGTAATGGAGAGGAGAGAAATAACATTCATTCAGAAAAAGTAGACTGAGCTCTGAAACACCGGTCAAGTCTAAAAGATGTGCTACTTATCTCATCTGAGAGCTCTCTCTTATTCTGTGTTTTGTACCTTCAATATTGTGTAGCTGTTCATAATGTTCTCCCTGCTTCCTTTCCTGTTTCCCTGATGGTTAAATACAGTGTGCTTCTCCTTATTTTAAGTTACCGTATTTCCATACAACCTTTCAAATAAACAGTGGGCTGGAGGCATCACACATTAATTTGAGCCCTGGTATTATTCCTGCAGAATCCAAGACCCACAGTTCTTCCCGGTGGAGTAGCTGGAGGGGGGCGGAGCACCCCTGCCTTTGGAACCATTCCCGTACCCCCTGACTGGGAATGGCTCCGAAGGCAGCAGCCGCTTGCCCGCTCTGGGTGCTCCGCCCCCCTCCGGCTACGCCACCGGGAAGAACTGTGGGTCTCCCCGGTGGCGTAGCTGGAGGGGGGCAGAGCACCCACAGCGGTGCTTCTTCCCCCACAACCAGAAGCTGATTGTGGGGCGTGTGCGGGTGGTGCACGCTGATTTCCGGAGCGCGAAGGCTCCCCAAGAGTAAGGTTGCTTAAGGCCGCGTTCCTGATTCACAGCTCAGGCTCCTTGGCTCTCACTCTGCACGTGCTCAGAGGCCCTCTCGCCTACACCTGGGGACTGGGAAGGAGGCGACGAGACCGCCCCGCTCCTAGGAAATCCACGCGCACTCGCACCTCCAGGGCCTCAGCAGCCTTCCCCCTCGAAGCGGCGCGCAGGCAGGGCGACTGAGGAGGGGGCGCTCAGCTCAGCCTGGCCTCTCGCGCACGGAGGGAGACGGGCGACAGCGGGTGCAGCAGAGGGGCATGCTCCTGGCGCAGGCCGGGCAGTGCCTGCCGGACCCTCCCTCCACCTCTCGCCGCTTGCTCCTGCCTGCGCCCTCGGCCCCTCCTGGCGCAAGGTCCAGCCTGCCCGGAGGTGTCGCCGCCCAGGGAGGGGCCTCGTTCACCCGCCCGCCCTGCCTGCGGCCGCTCCAGCCCTTACCGTAGGTGACCGTCACCGTCAGGGCCGAGCTCCCGCCGGGCACCGCCATCCTCTCCGTTCGAGGAGCCGCCTCCGAGTCTGCCTGCTGCCTGGCAGCGGCGCTTCCTCCCGGGCCGGAAGCCGGCAGGAGCCCGAGAACGAGGGGCGGGGACGAGGGCGGCTGCTTCCAGCGCGCCCGCCGGTCCTCAGGGACAGAGGCCCCCTCCGTGGGCAGAAAGGCCCTGGCGGGCGGGGTCCCCGCCTAGGACCTGGGAAGCACAAGCCCTCGCCCCGCCTGCACCGAGGACTCGAGGGAGCGCAGCTTCCCCCTCTGCACCAGGAACACTTCAGCCCCTGGACTGGGGTCTAACAGCCCAATCCTAGCCACACTTTCCTGGGAGTAAGCCCCATTGACTCTAATGGGACTTACTTCTGAGTAGACATGCCTAGGATTGGGCTCCAAGTTATTAACGAAGGGCACAAGCCTAGCCATGACTACTCAGAAGCAGGTCCCATTAGAGTCAATGGGGCTTACTCCCAGGAAAGTGTGCATACCAGTACAGCCCTAAAGGGGCTCTGCCATAGGTGAGCCTATGCAGGTGCCACTCTACACAAGGCTTTTTGCCCTCTTCACAGCTACCTGCCATGTAGGAGGTGATTTTTTCCCCACTCACATCTCCAGCTTCACTCATTATATTGCTAATTATAAAGCTTCACTAATAACACTTCTGCAGGTCAGAAACAGGAAGGGAGCAAGTAAAAGGAAGACTGGTTCAGGGAGCAACTCCAACGTGTCAGGTCCCATATGGTTATTGTACAGGATCCTCTCTTTCTAAAGTCAGGAAACTAATCATTCATTTGTCTGCTTCAGAATCATTGTGTATCTGCTGCAACACCCCTGACGTGATTCTAGGGCACACAATTCACTCAGGAGACTCCTACACCAGCAATTGTCAACAAGCAGGTCATGGCCACTGGTGCACAGGTGTGCATGTTAGTTTGGGGGAGGGTCATTTAGTAGTAGGGCCACTGGGGGATATGAGCCCCTAATTGGCAGTGTGGTTTGCCTTCAATGGTTAAAAAAATGGTGTACTTGACCATTTTAGGGCAGTGTGCTGTGAGATGAAAAAAAGCAGAAAATCACTGACCTGCGTTATATCACACACTGTCTGAAAACACACACTCTCACAGGGAGAGATCAATAGTAGACTATCAGGGAAGCTGGCTTTCAGTTACTTTGTCATTGCAAACAACCTGTTAAAACTTCTAGGGGACCCTGGGAGCTTTAAAGCTACTGTTAAACACAAATAAATGGATCTACAAAGGGTCACAAGTAGCAGGCCAGAATCCACAAAACCGCATTTGGGAAGAACCATTTCCACCCCATTTGTGAAGGAAGATGTAGTGAATCCTTGTTACATTAAAAAGGTGAAGGAAAAGCATGTAACATGGCTAGGCTCAAACAGATTATTGTATACTTCAGTTCTTCCTTCTGTGCAATCATTAACTAGGCCAGTGCTACTCAAAAGTGGCAGTATGCAGACTAGGGCTGGTCTGCAAGCCACTGGCTGCTGGTCCAGGGTACATTTCCAGGAACAAAACACTAGTAATAATATGGCACAAAGTAGTACGGGTAAATACGGGTTCATGGCAAGTTCAGGAAAAAAATGTTGGTCCACCACATCATATTGTTTCAGTAGCACTGAACTAGATTACAGTTTTCGTATCAGAAGGTAATGAGGAAAAAGATGTGACTAGCAGAATTTTCCCCTCCACTCAGAGTATGTAACAGTATGATCGGAGACCCTGTATTTTTTGCCACTAAAGAACAGATGCACATGCACTTAGGCGATTCCCACTCCTTACTATTCTTAAGCATGTATCTAAATAACATGTGCACCAAAAAAACCCATGACTCTCCCTTTGAAACCAGATACTAAAAGTATATGGTCTGATGTGTATTGACTATGCATGGTTTCAATGTGGCTTGTTAATCATGCTGCAATTACACTGAAAAACAGAAGGGGGAGACAGTTGATTGGACTGGAGTGGCAGGAGTAAGTATGCAGCCTACTCTACTCTCTTATTCATGATTAAGTCTGTCTTAGGTTAAAAAAGGTCTTCTACTTACACTAGCATGAGATTTAGTTAAAAATTGCTGATCTCTGAGTAGTAAACAGAGACCTACAAGGTTCTATAGCAATTGTTTCATACAGCAGGCTGAATAGCATTCATGGTGTCTGCTGAGGGCCAGAAATGTCATTATGCTGGAACTGATATCATTAAGCAGGAGATGACCTTAGGAACTCATTAGCTGCAAATGACAGAAGTACTTTATCAATGTAATATGCAAATTTTGATCATATTTTAAGGCTATAGGAGAGCCTAGTTATCACATTGGCCACCCTTTCAGCAGCACTGCTTTTGCTGACAATTTTCAGCTCCACAGCTGATAGGTGCTTTGCAAAATGACAACTCAGCAGAAAGGGCAGCATGCCTGTTGACTGCTCCCCCAAGCAGCTGATGGTGGAACTAGAAGAGCCCAAATAAAGAGCTTCCACAGGCCCATATCTAGCCTGTGGGTCTTATGTTTTACATCCCTATTCTATAGTCTCAACAAGCATTCTGTATTTAACTAAACTTACATTTAATTATACATCCATATCTATCTCTAAGCATTTAACCAGGGAAATGAAAAATGTTTTTACCAGAACAGAAGTTGCATTTGTTGTAGGAGAAACTGAAGCAGTATAGATTTCCAAATGAAATATAATTATGATTACAGCTTTAACTCATCCCAACATTATAATGCATATTCTCATTTTTTTAAAAGATATAAATTGCCTCCTTCACTTTCTATTTAATTTCTTTCTTGAGCACAGATAGTATTAATAATGTTTTTAATTCAAGTTCTGTGTCAACACAGCATGAAGATTTAAACCTAAGTCAATTCTCTCCCCCCCCCCCATATTACTGGAAACGTTTTGGTCTAAAACCTTTGAAGGATGTTTCAGGCCAAATCATTAATTGCCTTGAGTTAGCTTGCAATCCGCATTTTTAGATAGAATATGGAAGGAGTGCTGCCTCTGGCAATGGAACTTGCTGGCACTCTGCTTCAAGGGGCTGGCCCCATTATTCCCTCCTCAAAGTAGCTCTCCCATAAGACTAGCAGCACTGACTAAAGGTTTATGTCCTTCAAATAACAGTAATTGAAAATGATGAAATCCTGGAGATTTTTTGAAATTAAGAGACTTAATTAGGAGACTTAAAGGAGTTTGCAGTTCCTTTCATCTCCACATGTGGGTTCATATTCATCTATACCCACTGAAGGCCAAATATGTTAGGAGTTTGACATATATGAATTTGACAGTAACAGAGACAAATGGTTTTTTTGCTTTTTTTTTTTAAAGTCACACACAAGAGGATCAAGATACCCTCTACATGGTATACATTTTAATTCAAAATGGATTATACAAGGCAATCTCCTTTGCATGTGTTATCACTACAGGAAAAGTAAATATATTAGTATTAGTAGTATTAGAGTCAAAAAGTAAGTAACTTTATAAAATGTACAACTTCATGATCAAGGAAACTACAATAATGTTATTTTAAGATGATACCCACAACTGCCTTTTGTTTCCCCAAGAGAAATACAAATCAAAGAAAATTTGCCCCAAATAAATAGCCCCAAACATTTTTCATACAATACTTCTACAAGAGCAATTAAGTCAACATGTAGAACTTTCAATGAATCCCACTGGAAAGAGAGTAGTGTCAATTTCTTGCTGTTAATATGAAAGCTAGTAAAAAAATGTCTTTAAAGGAGGATCATCACTTGTCATCCACTGGACATTCTATAATGTAGTGAAATTGAGTGGTTCTGGAAAGCCATGAACACCGCTATCTCAACTGTTTTTGTTAAGTAGTTGTAAGATGAAAAACAGCATTTCCAGTGAATTCAAGAAGTTATGTGGCAGGGATCTGTGGCAGTCCGAATTCATCCACCAGTACACCATCCTGCAAGAGAGTAAACACAGAGTTCAGTGGCAACAGTTTCTCCTCTTCCTCAACTATTAAAAAGTATAGCAAACATCAATCAGTGGAAGCTACTCTTATTGCTCAGTCCTGAGATGGTGCAGACAGCAAAGCAACTATACCAACACTTCATTTATCTATCAACTGTCTTACCACTTATTCAAAGAGGCTTACTAAATACATAATTATTGACAATATGCTTGCTTTGCAAAGGTGATATGAAAGGAGAAACTTTCTAGCAACACTTAGCAAAAGAACACCACAGACAAAATGATCTATAACCAAAGTGAAGTTTGAAGCTGACCATGCAAAATTTCTGATTTCCACATAGAAGTGTGAGGAAAAGATAGACATTTTAATAAAAGCTGCTCTCCTACTGAAGGCAACACAAACTCACACCTAGGATGAGGGAATTATTATATTTCCAATAGATATTCTATCTGCTGTTGTTTAAGTGAAGGTTCCATCACCATGCATTGTACGTGGGTTGGAGAAAAGAAAGAGAAACTCACTTTGTTTTTTGCTTCCGTTGGTGTGCCTTCTGGAATTGATGGAACAGATGCAGCTTCATCCAGGTAGGAGCTATCCTCATCAGCGAGAAGTTCATCACCAAGTGCCTCCAATTCTAAAATAGTTAGGACACAAAATGTCTTTATTACGCTCAATTATCAACAGGTAACAGGTGAATTTATCCAACACATGGTAAATTTCACATAAATATAAATGAGCATTTGGGAATACTACAAGTACTTATGAAATTAATATTGCTGAAAACATTGATAACTACCTTACAGCTTATTTTAATCAATCAATATAACTTCTCCAAAATGGCTCTTAACATTATAATAATTAAAATAAGCTTTATCTATTACTTGGAAGACATAATTCAAAGCTCTTAAAGAAAAATAACTTAAAGAAAGCCCTTTTTCTTAAATACATAATATTTTAGTCAGAGTATATTTTTATTCTTTGCTTGCAACAATGAAGCTGAAATACAAGATGGCAAGTATTTCCAATATGACCTTTAGTCACTAAGAAAATTCCAATTCAGGTATCACACGAAACCTTGGCTTGTAATTCCCATAGTTTAGAACCCAAACCACGGCTTGAGTTTCAGGAGGCAAGTCATGGCTACTTGTGCTTTCATTTTCTAGCAACCAAGCTGCAGAAGGTCCATGCTGTCTGTATGGTGCAACAGCTTCTAAAGATAGAGTGATGATTGTAACTATGATTTGCCCTTCCAGTCAACCCATCACTTGGACCCAACAGTGCACTCCTGTGAACAGAAAACAGATCTGAGATTTCCATCAATCCCTCATGCATCAACTATTGCTCTGGAAGGTCCCTCAGGAATTACTTTTCAAGAGGCACAGGGAACTGTAACAGGAATGCAGGGACATTTCATTCTACAAGCAGAACACTTCTGCAGGCTCTTAAGGTTCAATCTGTAGCTAGTACAATCTGCAAACCCACTAGAAATACTGGTTCCTTATTTCAGCTTGCCAACTGAACAAAATCCATGGTTTGTCAATTCAGACATCATACCAAACTACAATTAGAATTCCCTACTCAAGGTTTGGGGCAAGGCTTGTACCAAGTCTAAAATGTTTTAAAGTGCACCAAGCAAATCATTTGTGTTGATTCCAAATGACAAAGAATTCGTTGTCATGATCTTGCTAAATCAGTAACTCACCTGCCTCTAAGTCATCTTCATCAATCTCTGGGGTTCCATAACTGCGACCTAACGCTTCTTGGATTTCACCAGCTTCTTCCATCATATCTTCCAACTGGTCTTGCAAGTCCTGTAGTTTATTGTAAAATAATTAAAAGTGACAATAGGAAAAAGGCCTCTTTGCCAACTATTTTCAAAATTCATTATGGGATATTTCCCTGCTGAAATGACAAAACCTAGTATGCAATTCAGATTTAAAAGTTACTGTAGTGTTTCATTCTTAACCATAGAACAGTCTTAACCTCAAAAGTTTCTCAACATTGAGATCTAAATAACTAATTCAACTAAAACCATAAGAATGTAAGAAGAGCCTCACTGGGTCCAACCAAAGGCCCATCTAATCCAGCTTCCTGTATCCCATGGTGGCCCACCAGATGCCTCAAGGAGCACAGAAGACAACAAAAGACCTACATTCTGGTGCCACTCCTTGCATTCTTTAGCCTACTTTAAATTCTAAACCAGATACTGCTTATACTAATTATTCCTTAGGACCGATACAAAAATTGTTATTTATACAATGCATTTCAAAAAAAAAAAAAAAGGTTCACAAAGCAGTTAACAGCAAATAATTAAATGGCTCCCTGTTCCAGAAGGATGTACAATCTAAACAGATGCAGAAGTACACCAACAAACAGTCACTAGAAAAGACACTGGGCTGGGATGAAAATGGACAGTTACTCTTCCCCTGCTAAACATAAGAGGACCTTCACTTGAAAAAGTGCCTCTTGCCCAGTTAGCAGGGTAAATAAAATCCATTCAGAAGGAAGGAGATAAAGAAGAAGACAGAGATAACGGAGATGACCTAGTTCAATATTTAAATCAAAAGTTTGTGGAGCCCGAGTGATAGTGCTCAATTGCACACTATTATTTTTAAAATGATCAATACTAACCTCAATCTGATCAATTTTTACTTGCTTGTAAGCCTTTTTCATTTCTTTTACTCCCAATTTCATGGCATCAACCTGAACAAAACCAGATAAGGTATTAGTTGCACTACAGCATAAACAAAATACACAAGTCAAAACTGAAATGGAAACCAGCGTTACCGTTGTTTTTGTGTCTTTCAGAGACTGGATGGTATAATTGGCTTGTTCCATATTGAAAGACTGCTGGGCAAGGTTATCCCGTTGGTTTTCATACCTATATCCAAAACATGTACCATTCAGACCCCAAGCCATTCAGACCCTAAGCCACTTTTCAAATTAGTGCAGAATCTGTTTTCCTTTCCAGAAGTCTATACCCACATAGTGAGATCCAGTCACAAGATTTAGGGCAGGGACAGAAAACTGGCAGCCCACAAGACACATGAGACTCCTGAAGCAATTTTATCTGACACCTATCAAATCTGTCCTAATACCATCAAGAAAAGTTTATCCAGTTTCACTGGTAAGCAAAAAATCCAGTGTCTTCTGGTTGTAAGAAACAGGGATAATCCGTATTTTAAAATTTTACATCACTTCTTTCTATGCAATGCCCTACCTACACTTGAGAAAATGTGCTGTGTAACTATGAACTACTAAGTTATTATGGAGCCTGAACACTTGTTAGGGAGCCAGGATACGATTGCTCAGTTTGCCATTATTCACTCACTGCAAGATGCTAATAGGACAAACCTGAAACCTTTTCAAGTCCCTGAACCGTTGTTTGGAGAATACAGCATTTTCAAAGAATAGAGAAGTGAGCAAAATCTCACTTCTTAGGGGCAGGATAGGAACTTGCTTCATGTTAAATATTTTCTATTTATATAAGCTAGCATTGACTGTAGGTATATACTAAGTGTAAAGTATCTAGAACAGCTCTAAATCAAACAGATCACTTACTTATAACACATGTTTGGTAGGGAAAGAGACAGTCTCAACCAAGAGCTTTAACACTAGCCCAGCAAGGCACACCTCCACCTACTGCTACCTCATGAAAAAGTTTCCTCAGTGGCTGCAACCTTCTAATTTATGCATCAATGTTCTAACAATGGCTGCTAAAAAAATCCAAAATCTGAGGACCTCTGTTTCCACTCCCTTCAATCAAATCAGTATTCAGTTTCAATAACAGAAATTAAGAGAATTTTAAACTTACATTCGTTTTTGCTTCAACACTCTCAGGGCTTTCTGCTTTACCATGTTCTAGAAAAGAGATGCCAATCAGATGTTAATGCCAAAATAAGGATTAACAGATTCTCAAGTGATAAATGTTAGTAAAGAACAATAAACATTTGTTTTTGTCAACAACTTTGGATGTGAACAGCAGAAAGGTGGTATATGAATCTTAAAAGTGGTCAATCACAACTACACTGTGACCCATTAACCACTTAAGTCCTCAAACCTATAGGCTTAGTATTTACATTTTTTATCTTGCTCTTCTTCCATGGAGCTCAAGGTAGTGCACACTGTTCCCCTGCATCAGTTATTCTCACATCATCTTGTGAAACAAGTTAAGCAGAGAGAGATAAACTGGCCAGGACCACCATGGAGCTTCTCAATAGAATGGGGATTTTAACCTGGGTCTTTCTTTTCTAACACTCCAGTGACTACATCACACTCCTTCATTGAGCAGTTTAAGGGCTGTTGAGTCAGTACACAAAACTTCTGACTCTGACCTCAACCCTGAGCAGGACTGTGAAGACGGATGCAATAGCATGCCAACTTATTATAACCAGTAGGAATGTAGTCTGTACACAAACCCTCTGACTTCACCTCCACCCAGAACTGCTTCTGACTCCACAGCCCTGATGCACAGTAATACCACAACAGTACTCTGTTCCTGGAAAACAGAGTACTGTGTAAACTAGAGCCACAGGAGATCTGTAATACTGTTCTAAAGTAGTTGTGTTCACAGTACCATATTCACCAGTGCATTAGGTTAGAACTTGAGGCATAACATACCATCACTGCAGTCACTCCTCCTACATGGCAGTGGTGGAAGATGGTGGAAGGAGCTACTGTACTTTCAGGAGAATCAGCCAGGTTGTGACTCATCCTTAGGAACTGCATAAGGACTCAACCTTCTTGTTGAAGGTGGCATCTGGGTAGGTTGCCTCCCCTGCCACTCCCTCCCCCAAGCATTTCCTGATAGCAAGCTCCTGGCCTTATGCTAGTCAAGATACACCACTCTCACTGGTACAGAATATTCAAGCTAAAATATGCAGTGCCCATTGATGGAAAGCACAGTGCAGGCAGCCATACTTTTCTGCAGCAAAGTTCTGAATTATTTTATAGATTGTAACTTTTTAATTACACATAGGATGAGTAGTGCTATGGGTTATAAGAAGCAGCTGTATAGGAGGCATTGCTGTATTTTATTCACACTGATGACAATCTTTGAGAGAACTTACTATTGCCATTTTCAGGTTGGGAATGCAGTATGAGAGATAGTGACTTTCTTACCACCTCCCAGCAACGCACAATGAGGTGGGAACTGAATCCAAAATACCCAGCTCGAAGTCCAACATGACACCCACTTCAGGTTGCAAGCATCACCTATCACATTTGGCAATTGTGCACATACAGCGCAATTGCAATAAAGTTGCCAAATGAGCAGTGCCTCTGTAGCCATCTCAGTTTTCTTCATCAAATGTTTATGGAATGAACACACTAGGTGGCTTTAGGCAATCTGTTCCTTCTCAGACTCAGTACTGAGCTGCAACATGGGGATAGTACTTTACAGAGTTGTTTCAAGGATTACATCAAGGTACACTCAGACAACACTATACAAAACTATGGATAACCTGAGATGTACATTTATAAGACTACCCCAGCAAGATATCCGACACACTCATTAGGTATTTCTCTGAAACCAAGTAGAGGTCTCAGATACAGGGAGAATTTCAGGAAAAACATTCAATGCCACTACTAAAATCCCAGCAAACTAGTTATAATGCAGTGTGGTGTTAATCACCACACCTAGAATTACTCATCTTACCTTTGCAGGACCCTCCCTCATCTTCTTCATTTGATCTTTATACTTCACCAGTTCTGCATCAAGTCTAGAAATTTTTTTGTCAATAGACTCTGCTCTGCCATCCACCTTTAACAAAAGAAAGGAGAAAGAGGAAAATACTTGAGACTTAATGACAAAGGCATATGTAGGTAATTACTGTATAGCAAGTCTGAAACCATCTGAAGCCTGCCATATAGCATATACATTCAAATACTACACATGTTCTATATAGCTAATGGTTTCTGCTTAACAGAAACAGCTATCCATATAAATTTCACAGCAGGTCTTCAGTTAAAGTCCCAGAAGAATATTCTGCAGCTCCTCAGTTGTTAACTTAGAGGTAAGGAAAATATGGTATTTATGACAAGAGAACTTGACAGTAGGCCACACAAAGGGATGAATGTTGCACTCATGTCTCAAAGAAAACTAGGTGGTATAAAATCAGGGATTTATAGCACATACCAGGGGTAACCAAACCATAGCTTGTAAGCCACATGCAGCTCTTTGACATATGTGTGGCTCTCAGAAATATGTTGATTGAGCTCCTTTTTAAAATCACAATTAATATAAAAAGTAAGTAAGAAATTTTCAAGCTTTATAATATAACCAGGTATAAACTGAGAATCCATTAAATTAAACTTAAGTTTAATGTTCATGGTGAATAAATACACTTAAGAATTTAAATGCTTCTTAAACATTGCTGTTCTCAAATATCTCTTTTGTGGCTCTAAAACTTCTGAAGTTTATCATTCATGGCTCTTACATCAAGCAAGTTTGGCCACCCATGGTATATACAATGTATACAAGAGGATTTAAAAACAAAACAGAAATATTTATGTAATCAAAGATACTAAATAGGTTTGTAGCAAAAGTTCTAATAAAAGCATTAATTTTCATTTACACCAAATCTTAAATAGTTCTAAATGCTCAGAGAGAAAAAAGTTACATGTAGGCTTTGTGGAATACAGTTCAGTTGCTAGAAAGCAAAGTTATATTGTAATGAGTCCTGTACTTTTTTAAGAACGGTTAGTTCTGCACAACTGCTTTGTGCCCCTAGCATCACATAAGAAAATAATCACTTTAATTGAACCAACCACCTACCAAATGTTTATGCCTAATAAAGGTTGACTTGACTTGACTAATTGAACCAAAGTTCCAATTGAACCACATTTGAGTTGAACCAAACCCAAAATTGATGATGATGATTTGATTTATACTCCGCCTTTCTCCCCGAAGGGCACCCAAGGTTTAGAGGTAGTTTAGAGAACTAAAGCTAAGCCCAAAACAAATCCCAAACACAAAACATGATAATGGTTCAAAAATCAGACATTCAGAATATCCTTTTGACAGGTGGTAAGGGTTCCTCTCTGCTCCAGTTATACCTGAAGAGACTATTTCCAAGTAAGTCATCTGTAAATTTACCAAAAAATAAAAAATAAATAAAAAGGAGCAGCAGGAAAGATTAGCAAATGGGGTCTAGGACTGATATTCCTCTTGGTGCTCACACAGATGTTTGCCCACGCCATAAACTGTTGTCCAACAACAAGGCCTCAGTGTAGAAGAAGACGATGTTCTCAGAAAAACAGAAACCTATGGTGGTCAGAATCCAGATCCCATACTGCACTATGTGCATGCAAAATTCACATAGCCCAGCTAGGAATTCTGCACCGATTTACAAATTAAGATCATGCTTTAAAAAATACTACAGTTGGTTAGCATAACGCATAGCAACTATATACATACATTCCCAAAGTACTCAATGTTCTCCCTTTCACCTTGACCCTTTGCAAACCAAAATCCATAATCCAGATAGCCATAAAGATAGATCACAAATAGTTATTCTGTGCACACACTTTGACATGTAGTTTGTAACACAGTTTATATTCCTAGAGTCTAGACCAGGGGTGTCCAAAGTTCTTGGCAGGAGGGCCACATCATCATCATCATCATTATTATTATTAACTTTATTTTTACACCGCCTTTCTCCCGGAAGGGACTCGAGGCAGCTTACAAACAAGGTTAAAACAAATTAAAAAACATAATTTAAAAACAGATAAAAACATAACATATCATAAAAACAGTAGTCAGATAAGAAAAAAAATAATAATAACCAAGTAAAAGAGCATAGCGCAGCACATTAGAAAAGGATCAGGCCTGTAACCAGATGTTTAAAAAGATATTAAAAGATGTTAAAAAGGCCAGGAACTCAGAAGGCTTGTCTAAGCCATCATCTCTCTGACACTGTGTCTGACACTCTTTTCCTGGGGAAAAAAGGAATTAATTTACATTTAAAATTTGAATAAATTTACATAAGTTTACATAAATGAATATATTAAAGATGAACTCATATGAATGAATGAAGGTCTTGCAATGGCTCAAGGCCTATAAAAGGCCTGGCACAAAGCAAGGTTGGCCTTTCCTTTGCTGCCACTGCTGCATCACAGATGTGAAACAGCAAGCAGTGGAGGAAGTCCTCATCCCACAGCTCATGCGAGAGGTCAAACAGTCGCCCTCACTCTGAGAGCAGTTGTGTCAGGCCAGTGCGGGCTCCAACAAATCTCCAGAGGGACAGAGGCTCATTGGAGACTGGGGGCTCCCTGAGGGCCGCATTGAGAGGCCTCATGGGGCCCCAGGGCCAGGGTTTGGGCACCCCTGGTCTAGACTGTCAATGAAACTAAGGTTTAGTTGTCCTTATTGTGAATCAGTGTGTTTCACAATAATCTATTGTTACTCAGTACTTATTTTAGGTATTTCAGGTATGGCATAGTTACTTTAGAGCAGCACGTCTAATCTTTAGTCTGGTATGCTTTAAGCATAAATGCCACAAGGATGATTTCAAACCCTGCCTTGGGAGGGCTGACAAAAGTGAAACTTATGCTAATAATAATGAATGTTAACATTAATATGTTAAGTTTGCATTCTACAATTTTTGGAAATAGTTCTTAAATTTATAATCATCGTGCATTTCTCATCTTTAACAAAAGCAACAAGAAAAAGGTTTCTTCTCCACCCACTCAAAAATATTAGGCTGCTGAAACAAAGAAAGCTTAGGGGAATTGAGTTTTGTAGGGGGAGGAAAAGAAAGGCCTTTAGATCAGTTCCAATACAGGAAACAATTCCACATGCTCAGAGGTACCTGGTTTCTTAGTTTTAAGTACATGCCTATTATACTATACTTAGCTGTGGTCAGTGAATGTTGAGTTCTGTGGAAAGACAATGTAGATCAGGGGTGTCAAGCATAAGGCCTGCAGGCCAAACGGAGCCTCCAGAAGCAATTTATCCAGCCCCTGCTGTAATTGGGTTCTCCCAACATGATAATTGGGCTCTCTCATATCTTGAAAATATGAGCAAGATTTGCACAATTTCTCTTCTGTTATTTGCAGCTAATGAGTTTCTATCTGAGAACAAAGTGCTTATTTCTGGCCATCTTTGGCTTAACAATTTCAATTTCTGATTAATGATGTCACTTCTTTACCTCAGCAGGCACCATGAATGCTAACTTCGTCCCTCTGTATGAAACGGGTTTGACACCCCTCACAGATTCTCTCAAACCTGAAGTCAGCCCAACTGTCATTAACCAATGACCCCACATATACACAGTACTCTTGCTTAACAGCGTAACAAATGCCTCACTAGTTGGATCAGATTATATTCCACCTAGTCCAGTACTTTGCCTATAAAGAATAATTCTATGCTGCTTTTTCTATTCACCAATGAAGCATACCTGGCTGTTAAGATCTTTGTCAGAGACTAAGCTCCAGGTACTCCAGATGAAATAGGTTACTACATAGTGACATCACAGTAGCAGCAGCAGCAACTAGACAGTGACATCACAGTAGCAATATCTCAACTTTGAAATCTCCCTCCCCCTCATTATTACATTATTTATTCTATGTTAGAACCCAAGTTTCCAGGGATTTCCAGGTGGGCATCCATTCACCCACAGAGGAGACTCCAACTTGCTTAGCTTATCTATTCATCTGACACAAACTTTAAGGACCTTGGAATATGGGTCCAGTCAGAGATCTGCAAAATGCTCCTGGGATTTTAGTGATGTTTTATGTATGTGTCTTTTGCCAGGGACGTGCGGTGGGTGGGGAAGCAGGTGAGGCAGAGCTTCCCCACTGGAGTCCTTCGTGCAGTGGGTGGGGGGGCAGGTGAGGCAGAGCCTCCTCACTGCAGTCCACTGAAAAGCAGCACTGCCTTGTAAAGCACCCAAGTACCCACAACCCACGTGCAGAGTGAGGAGGAAGGGAACGAACAGTGCCTGGGCTGTGGGTGTCGGGTGGCTCCCACAGAGGCAGTGCTTTCTGAAGGACTCTGGTGGGGAGGCTCTGCTGCTTTTCAAAGGACTCCAGGGGGAGGCTCTGCCTCACCTGCCTCCCCACCCACCGCACGTCCCAGGTCTTCGCTGTTGTTTAGGCTTATGCTTCCAACTAACTGCTGAAGCCGCCCTGCAAACCAAAGGCTGGAGGCGGGGGAAGCACCTTAAGCACTGCCAGCCTGTCCCACAGTGACCAGGCAGACACTGTGGCTGGGAGTCCCGCCTCAGCAGCAGAAGCCGGGCGAGCCACTCTCCGCCCTCCTCGGGTCCAGGGGCCGGGAGTGGGAGCCGCTCCCCGGGAAGGGGGCTGCCCCCCCGCGGCGCTCCAGCCCAGCCCAGCCCAGCCCAGCGCCCTCCCCTGGGAAACGCACCGTGCCGATGCAGTCCGTCAGGTTCGGGGGCGGCGCCTTCGGCTTCGACTTCCCAAAGAAGCGGTTCATGACGGCGGGCGCCCGGGACGGGGGCGCTGCGGCAGGCGGACTAGGACGGGGGGCGCGGAGGCTTCCCACAGACAGTTCCTTCTCCGGCCACCCGGAAACAAACTCACTGCGCCTGCGCAAGCAGTTCCTTCCTTGCCAATCAGCGAGTGGCGGCGGCGATCCGCAAACTGTCGGTCAGGAGCGTCTGTGTCACTGCCGAAGAAAGGGCGTTGCTTTCCGCCCTCGCTTGAGCAAGAAAGGGGCGGGGCCATGCTGGGGGCGTGTCCTCCCCGCTCCGTCTTTCAGGCTCTTTGCATCTAATACGGATGTTCCCAGCTGCTCTGGAGGAGGGGCCATAAGAACAGCCCCCAGAGAGAGCCCAGACCTATCCATGTCTACTCCGAAGTCAGTCCCACTATAGTCAATGGGGCTTACACCGAGGAAAGTGTGGATAGGACTGCAGCCAGAGTTTCCAGCAGGGTCTGATGGAGTCAGGCACATTGTGACCTGTTCATTGCTCAACCAGTAAGAAGAGGTGTTTGTTTCAGGTAGGGCAGGATTGGAGTCTGAGTGACACACTGGGCTTACTTCTGAGTAAAGGTAAACAAGGCCCTTTCGCACACCTTTTCCAATCAGAAATTCCTCAAAGCCACCCAGCACCCCTGAAGCCCCAGTCCATCATCACATCCCAGTCACAGAGGATGCATGAAAGTCATCCTGCATAGTCGAAGACACTTTCCCTCCTCAAGCAAAAGCGACTCCCCTCTCCAAAGCATGATTTGAGCTGATGCTCCAGCTGAAGAGGTTTCTAGGAAAAGCTCTCCCTCTTCTCAAACATCTCAACCACCACCACCACTCATCTATATAGGATCTATAAGGCCAGGGTGGTGCGCTCCTGCTACTTCGTCTCTCCTCAGCAGGCCGGCTGCCACAGCCCTACTTTCCACACAAGGCCAGGTAGAGTGTCTCACAGTAGTGGTATTCCCAAACATACTTAATATAAATGTGTTTGGAACTCACCAATGAAGATTGATACTACTTACCAGATAGAACACTTGCTATAGTGGCTTTTCACAATTAATTTACAACCTACTTAAATATTTTTAATTGGAGGTTTACTTTTGTAAAGTTACACGTCTAATTAAGACCTATTTGACATTTCCAAATGGATGTTTTAAAAATTACCACCCAACTATCCCCTTAAAAAGTTACTTTAACACAATGCATGTTAATCTTACAAAGGTGTACATTAAAACCTTTAGTTTACATTTGTACAAATTTGCTTTCCTTTTCAGATTTGCTTGACTACAGGGATTTGTTAAGGAAGGGAAAAAACCCGTTGTCCTAGAAATGTTGGTAAAATGCCTATTTATCCAAAGATGATAATGGCAGACAGAGTGTGTTAAGTCAGAAGACTTAAAAAAACATGAAGAGAATCATGAAGCAGGTGGATGGTTAAGCCACATATTTGATGCACTGATATTTGATGCACTGATGCACTAGCATTCTAGGAGCTTAGTAGTTCAACGTACTTAAGCTGCAATTCTTTGCTGATAAGGAAAATGTATTGAGACCTATGGAAAGCGAAACTGAGTCACACGTGCAGATTTACTCATGAGTAGGCAAACATGCCTCAGTTCTTACACAGGCCAACACACATTTTGCTTCCTTAAACATTACACCAATTCCTGGGTGTATTTGAGGTGCTGATTCCAAAAATGGCATCCATTTTGCCCTATCATGTCTAGTTTTGGAGACACGGCATAGCCTCTTTAGTGAATGATTCAAGCAGCTTCCTCATAAGGAAGCCTACACCATGGTTTCCTCATGAGAAAGCTGCTTGAACCATTCACTAATGAGGCTATGCCATGTCTCCAAAACTAGACATGATAGGGCAAAATGGATGCCATTTTTGGAATCAGCACCCCAAATTCATATCAAACCCCTATAAAGTTTGGGAAAAACTTTTGACCCTCAATTTTGTAGGACTTGTGTTATCAAAGGCCAGGTGAAGTGGAGTGCAAGGCCACCAGAATGGTATCAATCTGATGAATGGCAAGCTCAAATGCTCCAGAAGGTGCCCCCAGTAAAAAGGATTAAAGCAGAGGCTTGGGCAGCTGGTAAGGTGAAACTTTGTTTTAGTTGTTTTAAGTTAGGTGGGACTCAATAGGTGGGTTATTTTAAAAATGGGTCCTGGTGCTAAAAGTTTTGGGAACCACTGCATTAGCATATATGTGAAGTTTTGATTTCTTGTCCCAATGTGCATCACCTTACATATTGAAGCGCATATGCCATTTTGTTGTCCATTCCTCAGTCTGGAGAGATTCTTTTGGAGTTCCTTCTGACCTTCACGACCCGGAAAAGCTTTGTGTCATCCATGAACTTGGTCATCTCATTGCTTATCCTTAACTCCAGGTCATTTATGAACAAATTGAAAAGCACCAGTCCCTGGACAGATCCACTTTGTGAAAATTGCCTATTTACACCCACTGTTTCCTTGTCTTCAACCAGTTCCTGATCCATAAGAGGGCAAAACTTCATCACCATTTTGCTTCAATGAAGGATGCACCTACTGGCTTCAAACGGACACAGGCATCAAAACAGTTTGGTTTATATCATTTATTTTTTTCAGTTCATATTGCACATATTAAACTTACTTAGGACCCAACATATCTTCTGGCTTTACCCACTGGTCAAATTGTTCTGATGTAAGAAATCCAAGCTTGATAGCAGTTTCTTTTAACGTCCCCCCTTCTTTATGTGCTGTTTTGGCAATCTTGGCTGCCTTGTCATAGCCTAATATAAAGGGAAGAAGCATTTGAGATTTACTCATCTCCTTGAACCAAGAAACAAGGCAAATCACAATTATTTCTGCTTTACCAATCAGCTAGCAATTTCTGCTGCTATGAGAGTTAGGAGCACAAGGACCAACAGAGGCAGTTTCAAGTTGGAACTAAGCACTACAGCAAATGCAGAGATACCACAGAAAAAAACAGAACCATGTTTTGTATATAGTTCATACACCATCTGGGAGACAACACACAATATGAAGTCTTCGTGCTGTGAGTTTATCTGCTGTAAAGAGGTAAACTCACAAAATAGCAAACATCTCAGACTAAATACTACATCTGGAAGTACTCCAAAGCAAAGCCTTTCATAGTGACAGCACAGTATGGAACAAGAGTCTAACAAAAGACTGACAATTAGAAAATGTTAATAGTAGGTAAGTATTCTGAAACTGAATTCCTGTTCCAAAAACAGAGTCCTGTCCCATGCACTGTTGTGTAACATACATACATAATCAGGTAGATAATTCCTCTTTTCTAACTGTGACCCTTGGACTGGGACATTGGGAACCAGTGGCAATGTTAGCACTTAAGAAAATCTCCTAAAACGCACACCACAAGCAGATTTTTTTGGTGTGGGTTTGTCCCTAGCTTCAAGTATAGAATCATAAAAGCTGCAAGGGCAGTTCCACACACCTAGTGCAGGTACTAGGAAAAATGAAATGGCCGGGGGGGGGGGGGAAGTCATGTGCTTGCCTTTCCTAGGATACAGTAGCTAATTTGGCACAAACAGAAGTGTGAATTAACAGTTGCAGAATCAAGTTGTAGAACTCTAACATGCACACTTCTTCAGGCTTAGATTTAAGCTAATTAAGTCCCTTTGAGTTCTAAAAAAATTAAAATGGCCTAGGACCACATTCTCCAGCTTTGCTAATTTGTGGTTCAAGATCAAGTTAGATACAATGTCAGTAGATCAGTTATCAGATCTTCTGCTGTTTTTAAGAAATTTAAGAGCTTTTGTAATCATGTCCTGTGCCCCCGCAATCTGAGTGGGCCTATAGAGCTGGGAGAAAGGGGAGTAATCCTTCTCCCACACAATTTTCTATACAAATACCCAAACGAGGTGGCCAAACTTTCAACTCACAGATGACAAGCTGCACCTGCTGAAATTCCCTCCTCTACACAATTCCCCCTGGGGGCTGGGGATAAGAATAGGCCCTCAGTTTGGCTGTACTTTTCTTAAGAGGCGACTAAACAGCCACCAGGTAGATGGGACTCGTCAGCCTGGGAAGGCAGCTCATCTGAGAGAAGGAAAACTCTGATCCCAAACCTCCACTGCCTTGTGGCTACATCCAGTTATGGAAAAGGCTTCAGGAGTCAACCTCGAGGCAAAATCTGGAGCCGGAGTCCCTGAGGCAGTTCATGGCTGAACACAGTCACGTTCTGGCAACTCCTGCGATGCTGCTGGAACCAACCGTATTGGCCTCTGCCTTTCCACTGGACCATTTCAGCGACGTGGAGAGGGGGGATTTGCTGCATGGGTAACAGTCTATCCTCCATATCTACTTTACCCAGGCTTCGCGCACTGGAGAGGACACTCTGTTCCAGAACCACCATTCAGAGCGCGATACCATAGTCTTCTGAGACTGAAGGATGCCAACACAATTGTTAAAGGTCCAGGAGCCCTAATGTTGAAAGGTTGACCATCCCTGACCTATATGTTTTTCCACACAGAGCAACAGCAGCAAGGAATGATTTTAAAAACGGAATTACCACATCCCCGTGCCATGGTTTCCATCAGATTTGGGACTGACTGCACCTGCTATTAAACTTGCTTAAATGCATGGAACATGACAGATCATATCTAATTGCAACTTCAAGTAGTAAGAATTTTACATAGGAATTATAGCATTTATTACTGTTGTAACTATCTCCTGGTGACAATATACAAGGTTACACAGATGTATACACCAAAAATGTCATACTAAACCCTGATATTAGTCCCTCTCCTTTTCCACAATCAATATATGGAAGTTTCTTTAACATACAAATAGTGAAACCACAGTGTTTATTGTAAATGCTTTAAGAAGTTAGGTACATTTATACCCTTTTTATTGCATTTCTGTATATAGCCTCTGCATTTGCTACTTGATCAGAGTCTCCCCTATCTCCCTTACAGCATTAATATCTAGACATTATTCTATGAGCATCTGATTCATACTTAAAATATAAGAATTTGAAAAGAATATCATATATTCAAAAGGGACCTCTGTTACGGACTTACCTATGTGGGGATTAAGGGCAGTCACCAACATCAGTGACTCATTCATTAGTTTGTTGATCCTCTCTGTGTTGGCTTCGATTCCAATCACACAATTATCAGTAAAAGAAACACAGGCATCTCCTAAGAGCCTTGCAGAGTGCAGCACATTTTTAATCTAAATTGAAAGAGTCAAGATACTGCCATTAGATGGAAGCCCAATGAACCAAACTGAATGCTATACAAAATTGTCAGTAGAAAATAAAGATGCCAGTCCTTTTGAAACCTTTTACACTTTAACCACAACTAGAATTTCAATTAAAATTATAGTCTGTTTATAAATCACTAAAACTGTTTTTTGAAAATCTAGAAAAATCATCTAAGACTAAGTTTTTGACACACACATGCATGCACATGCTCACCAAGAGAAAATACTTTTAGATTTTATGCTCAAAGTGATGCAGTTTTTGTGATGACAATATGCTATAGAGATGGAAAGCAAGGACATCACTAAATGATAGATCTAAGCATGTTACCACTCTTTGGGAATAGTGTTTGTAGCTTTCATAGCTCACATGTGAAACTCCTTAGCTTAGGACATTTATAGCACAATCTTCTACATGTCTACTCAGAAGCAAGGCCCAGAGTTCCATGGGACTTACTCCCAGGTAAGTACATATAAAATTGCAGCCTTGGGGCCCAATCGAGAGCAGTGTGCACTGGCTCACTGCTAGCATGCACTGTTGCAAACATGCCATAAGGCACATTTGCGAGCATTAATGCTGGTCCAGCACCGGAGCTGACCCAGCATGAGCCTGTACTGGGACAGCGCTGGTTGAAGGCTGGCAGTCCTCTACCCAGCACTCGCTTGGAATACCGGGCAATGGAGGGGGCAGGGAAGAGGCATTCTGGGGTGGGCAGAGAGTGGGGGGGGAAGGCATGGCAGGGGGGAGGGAGTAGGGCAAGAGGGAGTGGGACCAGCAAAGCTCAGCTCTGCCAGATTTGGAGGCCCGACATGAGGCATCCTTACTCTGCACCAGTGAAACAGCTAAAAGAGGTGAGTAGCCCCATTGTGGGGCTGCTTCCCTTACTCGGGAAGGGGACGAATGTAGCTTTCTCTCAAGGAACTTCTGCAGGCTGCCCAGTGCGTTTAGGATGCTGCGGCAGCCCTGCGCACTAGGCGGCTCAGGATTGGGCTGTTAGTCTTACAAAGTTGTCCTGTATGCTAACAATCAATGCTAGAAATTTGATACTAGGGTATCAGTATTTTTTGCAGCAGGGTCTGCAGTATTATCACAGTAGCATGTATTCTGCACTACCAAAATATGCAACCTACACTATATAAAGAAAAAAACCCTGCGTATTTGGTTATTTCACACAATTTCGTCAGCTTTTTCAGTCTATGATAAGGAGCAAGGAAAATAATGAAGCCCTACCCCTGGATTGCTGGCAATCTGTTCAGTCCATTCAGTTGTTGGGAATTTTAAGAACCACTTTTGTAAAACACCTTCTAAAGCCACAAGAATGCTGAATTCTACACCTGGTATTAAATGGTATCAATTGGATTATGCAAATGTGGATGTTGGATGATTGGCCAATGGGATGGAATGTGTAAATTCCCACAAAATTAATGAAAACATGAACAGCATAGGCCTGCAGATTAAGATTGACAGGCAACTAACTGAGAAGCACCTAACTGGCCTGAATTAATCCAAGTCATTTGGACCAGGTGAACTGCATCCTAAAATACTTGGGAATGTACTTGCAGAGCCTCTGTCAAGTACCACAGATGCTCACCTATAAGTCAATCTCACAGATGAGGGCAGGCTTTGAGACAAGAATCATGGAATTTTCTATGACCCTCGGATAAAAGGGGACTAAATTTAGGGAGGTGTCTGACTATAATTTTGTCTGAATTTACCCGAGGCCAGATCCTAAAAATAACTTACCAGGAAGTTACCTTGTTACCTAAGAACTCTATAGTCTAATTTATTAAAAGTACAGTAAAAGGTCATAAGATACATTTTATGCCTTAACTTTTTAAATTCTGGTCTTCACAGCTTTTTTGTAGATGCTATCAGAGTACGTGCACTGTAAATAACATACAGTAGAACCATTAAACAAATCCTTCTCTAAAGTGCCTGGTGTGTTAAGTCAGAGGCTCTACATATAACATACAACTTACAACACATAATTGTGAGTGTGCATAGTATAGAGACAAACAACAAGGAATAACTGACAAGTGAAGCTGCACATAGTTGCAACCCTATTTACTCAGAAGTTGACCCGCTGCTTTCCGTGGGTGCTATTCTTAAGTAATGGTGCACTGAATTGTACAGCGTGGGACTTTGTTTCAGATGGAAATGAGGATTCCATTCTGGTGTTTTAAAAACCAGACCTCTAAACTTGGGGGGGGGGTGTGAAATTCTTTGACTTGCCAGGAACTATTCTGAGGCAGTAGCAAAAAGAAAAAAAGGATGCATTTTACCTTCTCCAAACTGGGAGCTGAAAGGGCTTATGGGAGTTTTAGGCTTTGTGAGGAGCAAGTGCTGCACTTCCATAGCAGCAGCCCACATACAGACTACAATTCCCATAAGCATCTTCCTATCCAGAGAAGAAGCTAAAATGGTTGCCTCTGAATATCGTAATTACTAGTATAATTTCTACTTTTTCCTTCATCCTGTGTCCTGCTTCTCAGTCTAGTCACACACCCCACTTCACTACCCAGCTGCTAAGCTTCCCATAAGCTCCTGCCACATCCACTGTATTGATCCGTGTATGGAACGACCCAGGGTTTCAGGTTCAATTTATAGGCATAGATTTTTGACTTATAGGCGAGTATATGCAGTATCTTTGGGAAATACAAAGACAGGGGAGGTGCTGCTAAGCAGGCTAATATAGTCCTAATCTTTTAAAAGGATTGTCAGTCTGACTTAAATACTAAGAAAATTTAGACAAATAATATTTTATATTAGACAAATAATATAATAACACACAATCTGCACACAGCTGGATAACAACTCTGATTAATAGAAGCCAACAAGGATTTGTCAAAAATAAATTTTGACAGACAAATCTCATCGCCTTTTTTGATCTGGTTACTAGTTTACTGGACAATGGGACTGCTATGGATGTAGTTTATCTTGACTTCAGTAAAGCATTTGACAAGGTTCCCCACATCTTAATCAGCAAGTTGGTAAAATGCAGGATTCAGCCATTTTCAGCAAGAACAATATGGCTCCTTGGGGAGCCCTGGCACATTCAAATGGGGCCACAGACTGAAAACTTTTGTGTTTATGATTTCATGCTTATCTGTTCATATTGTATCCTTGTTTGACAAAGAGCTCCTAAGGCAGTGATTTTCAACCTTTTTCATTTCATGGCACACTGCCAAGGCACTAAAATGGTCAAGGCACACCATGCTGCCAGTGGGGCTCACATCTCCCATTGGCCCTATTAATAAATGACTCCCCCCAAATTCCTGTGGCACACCTGTTGACCACTCACGGCACACCAGTGTGCCATGGCACAGTGGTTGGAAATGGCTGTCCTAAGGGGTCATAGCAAAAAAAGGGTTGTGAATGGCTGGGCTAGATACAATCGTTAGGTAGACAACTGTTTGGATGACAGTACACAAAGGGTGCTCATAAACGGCTTTGCATCCACCTGCAGGACAGTTTTGACTGAGTGCTCCAAGGTTCTGTCTAACACCTTTATCTATGACTTGGATGAAGGGATACAAAGCAGCCTCATCAAATCTGTTGATGAAATCAAGCTAGGAACTTAACAAACTCAATAGAAAGCAGTAGAACCATTCAGAAAGACATTGACAGAATGGAATACTGGGCTAAGATGACGTTCAGTAGGGACAAATGCAAGGTTCTGCACAGAGGCAAAATAACTAAAGAAGCAGGTATAGAATGGGAGATACCTGGGAGCAAAACATGTGAGAGCAATCTTGGAATTGTGATGGATCGAAAGATGAATACGAGTCAGCAGTTTTTGCGGCTACAAAAAAGGCTAACAATTTTAGCCTCCATTAGCAGAATCATAGCTTCCAAGTTGTGAGTAGTGGTTCCAGTTTGGTCAGAACTCATCTGGAGTACCTGTCCAAAGGCACCTCACTTGAGAAAGATGCAGCCAGAGAAGAGTGATGAGGATGAATAGTGGACTGGAGAATAAGCCATAAGGGGAAAGGTTGGAGGATACTTACATCCCAATCCATTGCTTCCCAGCACATAGGGCTGCAGCGGTGCCAAAATGGCGACAGCTGCATCCAGTGGGGCTGGGAAGCAGCGCCAGTTCTCCTTGGGGTGAAGGAGCTTTGTGACACTGAGCGCCACTGCTGGGCCGGTGTGGGCCTGAAAGGATTGGGCCCTTAGTATGTTAAATCTGGAGAAGAGATGGCTGAAAGGGGATATGATAGTGCTTTTCAAATACCTGAAGGCCTATCATATGGAAGAAGGAACAAATTTGTTTTCAACTGCCTCTGAGAGAAGAACTCAAATGGGTACAAACTGCAAGAAAAGAAGAAATTCTTGATCTCACTGGGGATTTTAAAGCAGAAGCTTGACAGGCACAGGCTGGAGATGCTTTAGTAGGATTTCCTGCTACAGGCAAGGGCAGAACTAGATGACCTTCTGGGTCCCTTCCAACTATGATTCTATGAATAGTGCATGTGTGCAGAATCCACACAGCCTTGCCTAATTGTCCAAAGTAATGCAGAAAATGAATAGTGAACAGAGCACTAAGGGGTATTCACAGTGCACTACGCTATTCACTATGAATAGTGAACTTGGTTGCACTACGGGGTCAAAATAAGGAACATCTTTTGACCAGCAGAGGGCATAAAATGTGGCTTCTCAGCTTTTTGTGCGTGCAAGTGCTGCTTTTACAAACACCACTTTCTCCATGGATAGCTACTATGTATGGGAGTGGATCATTTTTACAGTGAAGAAGGCTGTAAGAGGCTTCTTTAAGTGCTGCTGCCTCTTGATTCATCTTCAGCTCTGTCCCCTTCTTGCCCTACCTGCCCTATTTTGATGAGCAAGTCCTAGGCCACTGCACACCTACATCATAATGCCAGTGTCATGAATATGTGCAGTTTAGGCCTAACAGCATGGCAAAGCCTGAACCAAAGTAACCCAGTAACACAGAAGGGGCTTGCATCCTAGCTGCAAGGAATTTACAACTCAATGGAAGGTGATAAATGTAGCACCTCAGTAGCCAGAGAGGTGCCCAGGAATCCCCAGTGGGGAAGGGGAGAACTAAGAGAACTAGCATCCAGCCCCACTTCGAGAAGATTCTGTCCCCAAGAGTTCTGATTGGTCAGTTCAAAAAAGTACAGAGTCACATCATCCTGTAGCATGAGAGGTATAAGAAAAGCCCAAGGGGTGTCTTGCCCTTTGTCTTCGTTTTTGTTCCTTGTCTCTTGGTGAGATAAGTGGTGGGTGCACATCCTGCCCCGCCAGGACCATGTGGCCCATAGGTAACGGGCTGAGGATCTACAAAAGAAGCTGACCCAGGTGAGAATTAGAGAATAACAGAGATAGCCAGTTAGCTTTATTATTTTATGCAGATATGTTTCCTAGAAGTTTTTATGCCTCTAGCATTTGCTGCCTTTTGTACTTTTTGTAACCCTATGTACTTAATAAAGTAGAAATCCTTTTACCATGTTGGTTCATTGTCTGTTGGGGACAAAGGTTCAGAATCCTGCCTAGCCGTTCAGCAAGCTACCAAAAATCCTCATTGTGGACTAGTAACTTGAGGGCGGAGACTTTAGGTAAAGAAAGTGCTCAGTGCCTACAAGTGATATAGTTAAGCCTAGAGGGTCTCAGTTTCCCTGGACTGAGACACTGGCTCTTACAGGGTGGTGGCAGTACTACCGAACAGGGATCTTTGAGGGCTCTAGGGTTCAGAACCAACAACTCTGAGCACCCCAAAACCCTGGGAGTGAGACCAAGTATACGACAGCCAGCACACTGTTGCTCCAGTCATCTCAACTTCCAGCAGAATCAGACCAGACAGAGAAATGCTTCGTGGTCCACACAGCACTTCATGCACACACACTAATCTACATCAACACTTTTTAACTCCTCCCTCCCAATACCAAGTAATCATCTGCAGTAATCGCTACTGCCACAAAAGATAACAGCTGCACATAGGAATGGGTGGCCTGATCCATAACTGTGGCTTTGTTCTGCACCCTCCTTTCCCAACCAGGCCTCTTTTGAAAGGCCAGGAAGCTGTACTGCTACATCTTGCCCACTAGAGCAGCATTGCCCCATCCTTTTCCACTTCCATTGGAGTCAGGTTAGCGCCACATGGTCATCATGGCAATGGAGCCAAGTGTCACCTGCCATACTTGTGAATTACCAGTTATCTACATGGCTGAACTGAAGAGTTCCATTCCAAAGATTAACTTTGCTCAGACTTGTATGGACTAGGTGATTAGAAGGGATGAGAAAATCCAGCATGGCTTGACTCAAGTCGCCGAGTCACCCCCCCCCCACAACTTGACTCGAAAAAGAGTAATAATGGGAGCACTTTCCGAGTCTCCATGTTACCCTTTAGCGACTAATGGACTCGAATCACCCCCCCTTAAAAGACCCGCCTTTAAAAAGTGGAAAAACCGGTGCTACTGTGAGAGAGTGTGTGTGGGAGCTCGCTTTGAACACTCCCCTGATGTCACTGCCCATCTGTAAAGAGGGCAGGAGGAGTGGGAGGGACTGCTAGAGAGTGGGGACGGAAGCAGCAATTGGGAGGAGGAGGGTCATGAACAGTAGCTGGGAGGTTTATCAGGATGACCCGATCCTTGCAGCTCTACTCAGAAGTAGTCCCTCTGCAGCCGCTCATTCAATGATGGTCCCCCTCCCAAGTAACAACAGAGCCATGCCTACAAAGTGTGACTACTCCCCTGCCTCCTCTCTCCCTGGGCTGAGTTGCCCCCTTTAAAAAGCCAGCCATGGGAAAAACAAGGCTGCTGCCCGGGTGTGTGCATGTGTCTTAGAGTTCTCTTTACTCATTCCCCTGCTGCCCCCTTCCATCTGTAAAGAGGTCACGATGGGGTGGGAGGGACTCGGTGAGAGCTGGGATAGAAGTTGCGAGAGGGAGGAGGGTCACAAGCAGCTGGGAGACTTACCAGGACAACACAGTCCTGGCAGTCCTAATCAGAAATAGTCCCATTTTCACCAGCCATTCAATGAGGGTTGCCCCTCCTCTGCTCCTCCTCCTGCCCTCCCTCAGCCAATGGAAATATGATGATGTCAATCCTTTGTCCAATGATTATCCATTCCTTCCTTCCCTCCCATCAGAGACAGGAAAAGAGCCCAGTCCCGCCTCCCTGCTCCTGCTCACATTAGCCCCTTCCTGCCTCACAGCTGGAACTCCCTACTGCTCACCCGTTGGAATACTTGCCCCCACAAGGTTTCCACACAGCAAAAACAGTAAGGAAGCCACCCACCCACCCCCCGACACAGGCAGACTCAAGTTAGCATGTGTGGGGATGAGTGCTGAATCAGGTGGGGCTCTGCCTCGAGTCTTTCAGAGTCTTCCATGCATGTACTCAAGTCGCCAAGTCAGCAAAAATCAGGGTTTTTTTCGATTCACATGCCAGTCACCTGACTCAAGTTCCCAACACTGGTGATTAAGCTGTAATTGTAAATTAAAAATTAAGAGGGACTTGTTGAGCCTCTAACAAAAGTAATCAACCATCAATATGTTTAGTCTCTTTAAAGCCCACTGAAAATATTCCTAACTGCTATTCTACTTTACCACAACTCCATCAAACTTACAATCATTGGCTTGAACACATTCAACTCAAAGTGGCCATTGCTGCCTCCCACTGTAACAGCAGCATGATTTCCCATCACTTGAGCTGCAACCATTGTTATGGCTTCACACTGAGTAGGATTCACTTTTCCTGAATGGAGGGAAGAGAAAAAGGTTGTCAAATAATTTTTCATTAGTCACCTTCAAAAAGCAATCCAATTCTACCCACTTATTCTCTTCAAAGTAACTTTTGTGAATGAGCTATGTATGGTTAAGAGAAAACTATACAAAGTCATAAACATTAAAAAATATATTTCCTGTTTTTCCCACAGTTTGTGGCACAAAGCAGTTCACACTGCTGTTTATTAAAACTGTCAAAATTATATGTAACAAAACTGGGTGCAGCATTCCAGGTGACATCTGACTGGTGCAGAATAAAGTGAAACTATTTTTCATTATCTGAACTCAATGCCTCTGTTAATGCCACCGTCACACCTCGCCATCAAAACACATGATTCTGATTCTTGGTACTTACATGCAGGTCTTTACATTTGTCTCCAGTGAACTTCATCCTGTTGGTTTAGACTCAATAATCAAGTCAAGATCATTTTGAATCCTGATTCAGCCTCCTAGGGCAAAGGTTCTCAACCTTCCCCCACTGCGGTCCACCTATTCTGTGGTGGAGGGCACCACAACCCCTCTTTCACCAGTGCTGGGCTTCCATAGGCTTCAGAAGGTCTCCGCAGGCCTTTGGAAGCAACCCGGAAATAAAGACTCTCCGGCTGCTTCTGGAGGCCTGCAGAGGCCTAGTGAGGTTTTCAATTGCATCCAGAGGGTTCCACTCTGGAGCCAAGAGCACACAAGGGCAGATGGAGGGCCTAACCCAGGATCCACAGGACATCTGATCATGACCAATCAAATGGGTCATGGTCCATAGTTTGAGAAATCCTGTTTTAGGCTGTTAGCTATCCTCCCCACCTCCTGCCATCATCTTTACCTGCAAGTTTGATCTAACCTCTCTCATCCAGGCCATTTATAAAAATGTTGATCAGTTCAGGTGTCAAGGTAGCCCTGTGGCACCCCACTCAAAAACTGTCACAAATCCTGTCTTAAAAAACACTAACATTCAGAAGCAACATTTCCATAAACAGTTTACATCTAAATATTCTGTTCCATCCTATTCCAATACATTGGTATAAGAAAAATTGTGTCACTTATATATTTGTTAACTGGTTGTCACATATATTTGTTGATTAGTACAAAGATGGTTTCTCAAGATTCTTAGCTTTATGTTAACAAGAAAATCAATTGGTCTTGTATATGTTACCTGGCATTATGCTACTTCCAGGTTCGTTTTCAGGCAAAATTAGCTCCCCTAGACCAGATCGTGGTCCAGAACCCAGGAAACGAATGTCATTGGCTATCTTCATCAGGCTGCAAGCCACTGTGTTCATTGCCCCACTCAGTTCAACCAGAGCATCATGAGCAGCTAGGGCTTCAAATTTGTTTGGAGCAGTAACAAAAGGCAAGCCTAAGGAAAGAATAGAGTAAAACAGTATTCTACTGATTCTTACACCTGCTGCACTGCTCAGATCATTTGAAACTGTTTATGATTTGGACGTGCAGTCAATTTATAATCATCTCTGATAACTAACATATAGACAGGCATGCTTTGTCTCCAAGGGCTAACAGAATAATTCATAGATAAAGGGGAAAACAGCCAAAAAATTAGAACACAAAATAAGAATGAAATATCCAATTACAGGACACATTGGATCTATTTTTGAATGGTTTTGCCAAGGCTGAAGACAGATAAACCAGTATTTAGGATTTCAAGGTGACATTGTTATAACTGGGCTACCTTTCTTGTGATGTAGATCCAATCCTCCCTATGCCCCCTAAAATGGGTAAATGACAAGATGGATCATGTCCAAAAGATTCACGAAGGTAACTGGAGTTCAGAACTCAAAGGACATATAGAATAGGGTCCTTGCTTTACAATGGGCTCACAATGCAATCAAATCACTCTACAATGGAATCCCCATGGCAAAATAAGGCTCAACCTAGGATAGATTCTTCACTGTATGAAGGGTTTATGATTGCCTTCAACAGAATCTCATGGGTGACAGAGAAGCCAATCAGTGATGCAAACGTGTGTTTAGCATTGTGGCTGTGTGCATTTGAGAGAAGGAGCAATGCGCAGGCAATGCAAAGCAAATGGAAGATTTTGAAGTGTGGTAGCTCTTAGCTTCTAGCAGGGTGTGCAAAGATACAGTAAATGCAAACTATTTAAGCAGATCTCAACTCCTAGCAGCATTTAATATAATAATGGCTCTGTGTTTGAGGGTAGAAGCAAAGGTTTTGAAGTACAGTAGCTCTCAGTTCCTAGGTGTTTAAAATGCAAAGGTACAGTAAAAGTAAACAACTTTTCCAGTCTAATTTTTTTTAATGTTTATAATCTGCGTTTAACATTTTAAACAATATTTGGTAAAAAAAAAAAAAGTAAAACGTAACTTCACCAACATTTCTTTCTTTTTTACTTTTTATCATGTTTTGATATTCCATATGAAAGTAGTATTTCCATTGTAAAAATCACCTTTCAGAGAAGGAAATAGTTTAGTTCTATAGGAAAGACTTCAACTTTGGAGGTCTTGTAACAAATTACCACAAAACAATGCATTATTGCTGCAGTTTTCAAACTCGCAGTGAGTTTGAATCCTGCAGTAAGTCTTTGCAGGGGTGGGGGAGGCAGCAGCGCGATCCCCAGGACCTTCGGCAGGGCTCCCCGGGTCAGGGAAGGTGACAGCGGAGGGATCGTGCCCCACTGTGCTAAACCGGAAGCGGTGCGTGATCGCCCCACTTCCCCTTTTGACCAGGCTGTAAGGACTGGGGTGCACCCTCCAGTCCCTGCAGCAGCTGTCCCTGGTTGCAGGGAGCCGGGCGTGAGCACCTGCAGGGCTCCTCAGGTCAGGGAAAGTGAGAGTGGGGCAATCGCGCAGGGCTTCCCACACACCCGGGGGGTTGCAGGGGGCTTGGGCAAGTGCACCAAGCCCCTGCAGCCCCCCTGAGCGGTGCGATCCTGAAGATCGCACCGCTGCCTCCTCCCTGCCTCCTGGCTGCCCCTGCCCCTTAAGGGGAGAGGGACCAGGACCCTCAGGCTGGGGCATCGCGACGTCCCAGTTTGAATACCACTGCATAATTGGGTTCACTTTACAGTATTTTCCCAATACAAGGCTGTCTCTGGAGCAGATTACCATTGTAAAGTGAGGGTTCACTGTATTACTAGCTTTTACAGGTCAACCTGCTAATTCTCAAGTTAACAAGACTAATTCCATTTGTGTGATGGTTCATAAGAAGCCTTTTTGCTGCTACACCGTGGTGTCACTAGGGTTTGTGCCATTCGGTGCAGGAGGCCAGTGTGTCATCCCCACAATGGACCTCCTCCTGTGCAGTAGGTGGGGCTATGCGCCAGGCAATGGGCATAGTGATGCACCATTGCCCCACCCCACTGGTTTTATTTTTGGCTATAACTTTTGATAGAATATAGATATTTCAGTGTGGTTTGTTTCACTGCATTCTGCATGAAATTACTCAAATGATATATAACGTGATATTAATTCAAAAATACCAAGATTTTAAGAATTTTGACCAGTAGTGGTGTCACCCCGCCCCAAGTGCATCACCTGGTGCAGCCTGCACCCCCTACCAATGCCACTGCTGCAACAGGATCTTTGATTTAAAAAAAATTGAGGTGAATTAAACAGGAGGGAAAGCTAGAAAGTAGCATTTTTTTTTTCTTGGAAACAAGGAAATGACTCTCGCATCATTCTCTTTTGTTACTTTTCCGCTGGGACTGAGCTTTCTTTTGTATCCTTTCTTACCTGTGAGTGCAGCTACCTTAGCAGCAACCTTCTCAGCAAAACCAATTCTTGTATTTAGTCCTGTGCCAACTGCAGTGCCCCCAGCTGCCAGCTCGTAGATCCGTGGCATGGCTGATTTGATTCTAATGATACCATACTTGACTTGTTGAACATAAGCACTAAACTCCTTGGAAGAGAAAAACAGAGAGACAGACAAGATCATATCAGCCAGCCAATGTAATTTTATTTCACAAGACACATACAATATTCAAAATTAAATGATCTGCAAAAAACAAAGCAAAGCATCCTTCCACCTGCCTCCCCAAAAAGAACCTTTTCATACAAGTTTATTCTCAAATTATTTATACCTGCCCAAGGGTAAGAGGAACGGCATCTTGTGTATGAGTCCGTCCAATTTTAATAATTTTGGAAAACTCTTTTGACTTTACATCAAGGGCATTCTGAAGTTTCTGCAACCCTGGTAAAAGCACCTCATGGACTTCTTGTGCAGCAGCAATATGCATTGCTGTTGGAAATGTGTCATTGGAGCTCTGTAACCATACAAAAATAAGTGACATGCATGATGACAGTCATAACAGTAGCAAAAGCAGGAATAAAAATCATAAGACTTGCTCTAAGCCCAAGATCTAAACCTACAGTCAGTTGGCATCCTTCAGTCTCAGAAGACTATGGTATCGCGCTCTGAATAGTGTTCTGGAATGGAGTGTCCTCTCCAGTGCGCGAAGCCTGGGTAAGGTAGATATGAAGGATAGACTGTTACCCATGCAGCAAATCCCCCCCTCTCCACATCGCTGAAATGGTCCAAAGGAAAGGCAGAGGCCAATACGGTTGGTTCCAGCGGCATCGCAGGAGTTACCAGAACGGGACTGTGTTCAGCCATGAACTGCCTCAGGGACTCCGGCTCCGGATTTTGCCTCGAGGTTGACTCCTGAAGCCTTTTCCATAACTGGATGTAGCCACAAGGCAGTGGAGGTTTGGGATCAGAGTTTTCCTTCTCTCAGATGAGCTGCCTACCCAGGCTGACAAGTCCCATCTAGGTGGCTGTTTAGTCGCCTCTTAAGACAAGTAGAGCCAAACAGCCTATTCTTATCCCCAGCCCCCAGGGGAACATGTAGTTCCCTGTACATGTACACCTACATGTAGTTTAGAATAATATAGGGAAAACAATTCCATCTAGGAAATAATGGAATGATTGCATTCTTGCATACCACATATACATGCTGTAAAATGTAACACTTGAAGAGAGTAGTCTACCCATATCACTAATTTTATACTGAAACACAAAGAACAATTCAGCATTCCAAGCAAGTCATTTGAAGCAGTTTAAAGATTAGGTTCAATTCTTTACTCATTTTGCTCAAATGTGTTTTGAAAAGCTGATGACAAAACAACTGCCCACATACCATGTGAAAAATCTGAAGTTTTAAAATGAAACACCTTGCATATTTAAGACCAAGTCAATAATATATTTTGACTTATTAGGCTGTTTCTAATGTCCAAGAATACTGGATAGCAAGAATGTTTGGAAGGATATCTGGTGGCCAATCTTCCCTATAAGCTGTGTGGCAGCATAACAACAATTGAAGCCTAGCACAGCTTCCTTCTTGGCGCTCCAGATCTCAGGAATGGCTATGACATCATTGCCAAGTATTCCACAGCCACCATAATGTTCTGTGCATTCTGGGGAAAATTAGAGGGCATTGATGGTGACCTGACCTGGCTTTTATTAACGTGGTCATTCGGATGTACTGGGTCCTTACTCCCCAGTTTACCTCCCAGAATTTCAATAGCTCTGTTGCTGATAACTTCATTGACATTCATGTTGGTTTGAGTTCCAGATCCAGTCTGCCACACCACCAAAGGAAAATGATCATTTAATTTACCTTCCGACACCTATAAAACAAACACATTACTTTTTATTTTGAGAGTACCATTGGAGCCAGCCCAAACTTTCATACAGGAAGATGGTTGTGTGGAAAATAATTTTTTTTTTTTAAAATTTTTTAAAAAGAAAGATGGTTGTGTCAGGTGAAATTTTCAGGGATAGCAGGGTTTTATTTACAGCCTTTCTCCTCAATGCAACATATGCTACCATATGTAGCTGCAACCATCTACCATCTGCTTAGCAATGTGGCAAAGATTGCACAGCATCATTAGGCACTCTCTCTCACTCTGGTCTCTTTACCACGGTCTCCACATTCTAAGTAGTATGACATCAATGGAACACAGTTAATGTCAGCTTATTCAAAAAGGTTTAGATTTTGAAGTCTAGCTATTTTTCCTTTTTTCATTTATGTAATATGTATTTTTTTAAAGGCATTAGTTTACACCTTGAACAGAAACTACCACTTGTTATCTTAAAGATCAAGTAACTAGCTAACCTCGAAATTAATTCCATTTTGGTTCCACTCACTAGAACACCAATTTAACATTACTGGGCCATACAACAATCACAGCCTTAGATTCTTCAGGCATCAGTGGCTAAACTACACTGAATTAGGGTGGCTGAGTGGCTGAGTTAGAAACATAATCACTATAATTACATACAGTGATGCCTCGCAAGACGAATGCCTCGCGCAACGAAAAACTCGCAAGCTGAAAGCGTTTTGTGATTTTTTTGGTGACTCGCAAGACGAATTTTTCTATGGCCGTGCTTCGCAAGATGAATTTTTTGCTTTTTTTTTTTGGTTTGTTTTAAATCGCGATTTGCAATACGAAAATTTCACAATACGAAACAACTCGTGGAACGAATTAATTTCATCTTGCAAGGCACCACTGTACAGACAAAAACAAGATAAGAGATTTTAAAAACCCAAATTGGAAGATATCTGAGCTGTAGAAGAATTCACATTCCTAAATTTTGCCTGCCAATCTCACCTGCTCCTCTTTTCAGACACTTTACTCAAAAATATAGTTTCTTTAAATATATGTGGAGCGATATGGTGCCCTCATTATCCCCTCAAAAGAATCTCCTGGTTATTGAGTCTATTATCACTTTTTATGTTTATGGATCTGGTTTGGAAGGGCAAAGCAGGTATGCTTGTTGGGCTTTAAAAAGAAATAGTCAGACAATTCCAGGTTTCCTCATCAACTTGGAGTTCAGGAGAGGGTCAGAGAATGCTTGCAAATGTTGGGATGATCTCCACCCTTTCTGCTGCATCAAGTTTGAAGCTTACTCTGCAGATGGTGGTGCTAGAATCACTACAAAAGGCAGTAAAAGTACGTAGACCTCTACGTCAGAATAAAGCAAGAATATTCAATCCAGAAAAGATGGGTTGTATATTAACATATACTTGCTTTACCTTGTCAGACTAATTCAGCTTTTTGTGTCATTGAAATATTAGTCAAAAATACTAGTTTAACACTTTTTTTTTTTACAGGTATTTCTATACTGCCTTTCTTGGTCCTCAGATTTCTCCTTAGACTTTATTCAAGGCGGTTTACACAGGCAGGCAATTTAAATCCCCGTAGGGATTTTTACAATTTGAAAGAAGGTTTCTATCTTTCAAGAAAGCACAACATTCAGGTGTTCCTTTCTTGATCTGGTCGCACATTCTGGCCTCCATCCTCCCACGCTCAGTGTAGATGGAATAGCTCGGCTCAGCTTGTCAGCTGTTTCAAGGTCGCACGGTGGCCTCAAACTGGCGACCTTCGGATTTTATCTTCAGGCAAATATTAAAACTAAATTCTAAGGTTTTAATAGAAGGAATCAAGATCAACTAAGAAGTATTGTCTTTCCCTCATAAGCACTTACAGGGGGAGTTCTTGTTTGCTTGATAAAAGGCTATGTCAAAGGGACTCTTTACTTCTCCCTGGTTTTTGGAAATTTAAAGCAGGAAGCTGTAGGCATTCTGACCAAACACATTCTTAACTCATTACTAACAGTCACACAGGTTAAGCTCATTTCTAGATCCATATTATATTTACATACACTATGTACACAGATTCATTCATTCAGTATCTCAATTTCCATATCAGTATTTCACTTAATTTTAATACTCTAAATGCAGGAAAGCCTTGGGAGAGCAGTTCTATGTCAGAAAGTTGCAACATGAAACACAAGCAATAGTTCTAAACTCAAACTGACAAATGCAGATTCAGAGTAGAAGAGATTTGATTAATCTCTTATAAAATATGGACAAATAATCTACAAATATCTTCTTATATCCTTGTATCTGCTCTCCACTGAAGATCAGAGACACTAGACCAAAGCCTACTGCTTTTCTGTGTGCTGCCCATTTTCTGTCTGATACAACACTTTCTTTCATTTGCATGATGGGAAGCAGTGCAATCTTGCAGACATTAATACCTCATTGCTTATCTATGAATAAAGAAAACAAAATTCTGCAAATGTTGATATCAAGTACAACACCCCAAAAATGTTGCAAATAGCTTTTGCTATTCAAAGGCTGCAATCCTACATATACTTACATGGAATAGCCCTCCCCAAACTCAGTGGGGCTTATACAGAAACTTACAGTGCAATCATATGCAAGTCTACTTAGTACCAAAATAACCGATTAAAGTTTTTTAAAAAAGTGGTTTGTCTTACCTCAGCTGCTGCCTTTATAATTGCGTTAGCAATTTTTGGTTCAAGACCATAATCCTGATTTACTTCAGCAGCTGCTTGTTTCAAGATACCAAATGCTCTTATTACTTGGACCTAAGATTTAAGAGAATAATTTTTAGAGTGAAACTTAAAGACACATGCAATATAGGCTGCCATTTTATTTACTTATGTCTTATAAACTGGTCCAATTCACCCAATCAAGCAAAGTGAAGGAAACTTATCCAATCCCACCTTGCACCCCACTGATGAGACCTTGTTCGTATGATTAAGCTCTATCCAGAGCAACTGATTCACTGATAGCAATTTCATAAAATATTACAGAATAGTTGCAATTTTGAGAGGAATTTGTTTTTGTGACTTAGCCCATATTATCCAGCAAAGAATGTGAACCTTTTTAGCATCCTATCCAAGTATAATTCAAACATGATCAAATCAATTAGCTGCAAGATGCACATAGAATCAGTATGTAATTGCCTATTTCATAGTTATAGTATTAATGTGTGTCTGGCACATTGTCTAAAAATAAGCAACTCAGTTTTAACCCATTTTTGCCCAGCCCACAGGTGTACACATTTGGTCCCTGTTGCATATATGCAACAATGGGCAGAATTGGCTTAAACAAATGTTCAACAGTTTAGAAAGAGTTTTAGTTGAACTTTGAACCTAATGACTTTTAGTTGAACTCAAGAGAACCATAGGGAAGCTGTTATGGCTATTATAATTCAGTTAGACTATTTCATACAGTAACACAGTATGACAACATCAAGTTCTTTACTGTATGTTACAGAATGTTCTTAAAGTGAAAATAATTTAAGTGAATATGTTCCCATGCTAGTTTCAACTGCCCACCCATATCACATTCATCCCATCTCCTCCCAAAACAAAAATACACATAGATTTTTAGTTCTTTTAACAGAATGTTAAAAATATTGCATATTTACCTACTTCACAGGGTCATTTGAAGTGATGTAGATAAGAAGTAGATGTGCAGAGAACCATTAACAGAGTCACAAGCATGCTTTAGGCCTCATACATATACAAACTGAAATATGGGTTAGGGACTCAAAATGAGCTACAGGGTCATACCTGATACTATACCACTTTTTAATCAGTTCCTCTAGCTTATCTTTCCCCAAATTCATGTGTCAAAGGTGGGCGGGGGGTATGATGCTATAGCCCAGGGGTGCCCAAACCCCGGCCCAGGGGCCACTTGCGGCCCTCAGGAACTCACAATCTGGCCCGCGGGGAGCCCCCAGTCTCCAAAGAGCATCTGGCCCTCCGGAGACTTGCTGGAGCCCATGCTGGTCTGACGCAACTGCTCTCAGTGTGAAGATGACTGTTTGACCTCTCACATGAGCTGTGGGACAAGGGTTCCCTCCACTGCTTGCTGTTTCACATCTGTGATGTAGTAGTGGCAGTGAAGGAAAGGCTAGCCTTGCTTTATGCAAGGATTTTTATAGGCCTTGAGCTATTACAATACCTTCATTCAGTCATACAAGTTCCATCTCTAATATATTCATTTATGTAAATTTATCAAATTTGAAATGTAAATTAATTCAGCCCCTGACACAGTGTCAGAGAGATGATGTGGCCCTCCTGCCAAAAAGTTTGGATACCCCTGCTATAGCCCATACCCAATTCCTTAATTATGAGTAACATTACATCTGTATTGTACTTTAAATTTGCTTTCAGAAATTAAATTCAGGTCTGAATTACTTACAGGCATCCGTTCAGTCACACCTCCAATTTTAAAATTCATTGTAGATCTCACAGTCTGGGCACCATAGTATTTGTCATTTGGAACTTTGAGTTCACCAAAGGTGTCGTATTCTATTCTAAAAGAATCTTGACTAGCCTGAATAAGGGGGAGAGGGGACAAATCATAGTTAAAATGGTTGCATCAATAACTGCAAGAGATTTTACAAACTGAGGCATATTTTTCTTGCAGTTTTCAGAAAGAAACCAATTGCCACTGACATGCATACATAAGCACTAACAAACAGCTAACACTTATAAAATATACCAGCTGCAACATGAAAGTGAATTGAATGGTTTCTTAATGGTCTTTAATTAAAGGTTTCAGGTTGATTCTTTAAAAAAATAATGGTTTTAGTGGCATATTCTAAACCAAAAGTAATCACATGGGGCAAAATGAAAATTAAAAGCAGTACTAATTATTTATCAACCAAGATCCAGTTTATCAAAATAAATGGGTTATATGCCTCTTGTGCCTCTAACACAGATCCTTGAGTGTAAATAGTTTTGCCCTCATCCAATTGGTTTTATTTCTTTTTTTCTGATTTTATTCATTGTTTTTATAAATTGTATATTTTATCTATAAATTGTATGTCATTTTGGGCATCTGCTTCATCAGAGGAAAGACATGATAAAAATCTTTCTTAAAGAATTTTTCTTTAGATGAAGTAAAAGCATGAATCCATTGAAGTAAAATGTTGCAACAACTCAAACTCACAGGTATGCATCTTGGTCAGTCATAACCTGTAAGCCTTATTTACAAAGGCAGTCATATTTACTTGCATATAATGTAAGGAGTAATGGGAAGGGTCTAATTTTTAGATAAAACAGGGGGATGTGGGTGAGACAAGCTGAACTCCTCCCTCCATACTATGGACCCAGGCAATCTCCCTGTGTGCTGGGCTAGGAGCAAAAGACAGGAATAAATAGAGCACAAGGAGGTAAGACAAGGGAGGGTTCAGCTCCCAAATCTCTTACATGAACAAAACAAACATATGAGCAAACATGACTGTCCCTAAAACAACTACCAGTAGTCTAGCCCTTATGGGCCCAATCCTATCCAACTTTTCAGCACCGGTGCAGCTGCAGAGTAGCCTTGAGGTAAGGGAACAAATGTTCCCATAACTTTAGGAGGTCTCTGTGACTGCCTCCCCACCACATAATGCAGTGCATGCCCCATGGGCACAGCTGCACCGGCTCTGGAAAATTGGATAGGATTGGGCCCTAAATTAGCCCCAGACAAGAGTTTCTGCACATCTCTGCTTCAACTTGCTTGGTCTCTGGAGGTTTGAAGCACTGTTGATGTTCCTAGCAGCTAACTCTTTACAGCTACTATGTTTTTTTCCTTTAGGTAAGTAATATGTTGTAGTAGGCCATCCAGACATTCTAAACATGAAGAAAAATAAGGTGGTGACTGTCAGGAACCAGCTGCCAGAAACAGTGTTAGTACTTCCAAGTGTGAATTAAACTGCCATGCCCACAGAAGCACAATGAAAAAAATTTAAATAAAAATGCACTATTACCAACAGCTATACAGGTAAGTACTACCATCCCTGAACACCAGGCAATAAAAATTTTTCAGACCAATAGATTTGGGCTGCTATTGTGTATTGTCTTTAAACAAATTTAAATTTAAACAAATATTCCAGTTCAACAAATTTCCATAAAGACTTTGAATTCACTTGAATGTAACATGTTAGATGTGCTTTATTGATTATTTTTCTTATTTTAAAGCTTCAGGTCAAGTTCTTGTGGCTATTACAAAAATTTTGAAGATAGAGCATAGGATACATTATTTTTTCAAGTGCAAAGTTCTCTCTTTCAAAGTTTTCATAACCTGCTCTTTCCAGCTTTAGAGAACCCTGAATAGCTAAACATTTCTCCACAATGCCTTCTTGTCAAGCCACAGTTCAGTTTAGGCAGCTTACTCAACTTTATTTGTACTTTTGCTTTTTAAATATTGACTGTGCTGACTGCACCATAACACTGAGTCATAGCAGAAGATCACCAAGGCTTTTGGGTAGCTTTACAAAGTAGCTTTACCTTAGCATGCAAGATTTACTTTATTCAGACTTCATTTTCATGGGGTTTGGGTTATTATCTGTTTGCAACTAGAGCTAACTATATAACACATACATAAACTGACAACTAAGTCCTATGCAGGATTGGGCTGCTGCACAGAGCCTCCTACAACAGTGGAAAGTACAGTACTTCCACTATTGTAAAATGTCTGTCAATGGAGTGTGCAGTGCCACAACTCTGCCACTGGACCTCGTCACAGCTGGCGGACCAGACTCATAACAAGTGTTTCTCCAGAAATCTTCAACTATTACATGGTTTGAAGATGCACTTTTAAGTGCAGTACTGTTAAGCAACCATGGAAGAAAAAAAAATCACTCTACTACTAGGATCACTTTTAATTACTCATATAGCACCATTAATATATTTGATAGCTTACAAAGAAACAAAGACAGGTAAGATAACTTATAATCTTCTATATGTTGACAAAAAGGAGAAAAAGATGAGGTAAACAGGGGGAGATTATACAATTGTCTCAGTTACACATACTTAAGATTAGTTAAAGTAGGGAAAGAGAACTAGGTGTTGTGCCAAAGGCTTCATAGAAATGATTAAATTTAAAGATGTTCCCAGAGGCCATTCTAAGCATAAAGAGCAGGAAGGAAAAGAGAGCAAGAGGTTCTTGGATGGTGGAGCTAGAGAAGTGAAGTTCATGGATAGGGGAGTATGAGAACTAAGAGGTAGGGAGGGTCATCAACCATGCAAGGTTTTCGAAAGTAAGGAGCTTCTACTGGATAAGAAACCTTCTACTGATGAAGGGATTTAAAGCCATAATATGGTTATTATAATAATTTTGACAGTAGAGTGCCAGATGGAGGTGAGGGTACAGAGATAATCTGATGGAAGACTGAAGAGAAAGTTGCAGATTCAAAGTGAGCATGAACTGGTGTTTAAGTGGAGGGGGTAGAGAGGAGGGCTTGTAATCACTAACTCACATTTGTTTGAAGTTATTATGCCACAAGTTTTTTTTAAAACACTCCTGAATTCTGAATTTTTAAATGTTTAGTGTTTTTAAAAAGGAATGCAGTTACTGATCAATCCAAGTTTTTCCATCCACTCATTAAGGCACAAAATAATTGTCCCAGGGCCTAATGCTATCTAACTTTCCAGTACTAGTGCAGTCACAATGCAGCCCCAAGGAAAGGGAACAAACATTCCCTTACCTCAGTGCTGTTCAAACTGGGGCATCGCGACACCCCAGCCTGAGGGCCCTGGTCTCTGCTCCCTTAAGGGGCGGGGGCAGCCTAGAGGCTGGGGGAAGGCAGCAGCGCGATCCTCAAGATCACACCGCTCAGGGCACTGCAGGGGCTTGGGTGCACTTACCCAAGCCTCCTGCTGCCTCCCTGGGGTGTGGGGAGCCCAGTGCGACTTCTGGCAGGGCTCCCCACAGCAGGGAAAGTGGATGCGGAGCGATCGCGCTCCCAAGCTCCCGCAGCCCCCTGAGCTGCAGCCCCCCTGCCTCCCCCCCCACCTCTAGGCTGCCCCTTCCCCCCACCCCTGCAAAGACTTACTGGCTCTCAAACTCTCCCAGTGAGTTTGAGAACCACTGCCTTACCTGGAGGAGGCCTCCATGGCTATCCCCCTACCATGCACCACTGGCACAGCTGCACCTACACTGGGACACTGGATAGGATTTAACCCTCAAATAGCTGCTAAAAGTTCCTAACATTCCCTCTAAAAAGCATGGGCAACATAGGTCAAGAATGTGTGTGATCTATGAGGCTGTTTGGAGGAATGAGTACATTTGTATTACAATATAACTGCTGAAATGTCAATTGGAAGTAAACACCCACTGCTTTATGCATGCTGCAGTCAAAATACTAGTCAAGTATTATTCAATTTTTTAATAATGAAAGATCCAGCAGCTCTCCAAACATCTCAGGGAAAGCAGAATTAAATGCCTTGTGAGAATGCTTCTAAGAATTAAAAACTAATTCTAAATCTAACTCAGCAGAAACACCTTCTAGCATGAATTTGCACACAAACTCATTTTTCAGGGCTGCCACATTCTTTTGTATCATAATGTATCACATTCTGTATCTACTTGACTTGCTCCACCAAGCTAAACTGTCAACTGCCATGAGGGTCTGTGTCATCTGACATCTGTCATCTAGAAAGGTAACCTGCACTTACTTCCCTCATGTCTCTTTTAGCCTGTAAGCCTTCAGGCCAGGAAACTAAACTTCCATTCTGCATAAAGCACAACACACCTGGAAGACATTACATAAAGAAACCACTACTAGACATAATGCAAAAATTAAAGTAGTAGCTCCTTTAAAAAAAAAGCTGTGTACACAGAGCAACTCTCACTGGGGGCAGGTTTCTTAGAGCTAACATAGCGATCAAGGCCACAAGAGTTGTGTGCCAAGTTAATTCCACTTCAAATCCCAGCTCATCCATGATAACTGAAACACTACAGCATTTCTCTCCCTGCAGTACAGTATTATTTTCTACCCAGCCCACAGGTGTACACATCTGATCCCTGTTGCATATATGCAATGTTGGGCAGAAATGTGTTAAGTTAATAACTGCCTTTCTGTTTCTGATGCTTCTGGACATGGGTCTGAAGTGGAGGCATGCTTCATTCTTAGATATCACAGTGATACAAATAAATTTGGGAGATCAGCTCCTAGAACAGTGGCCAGTCAGTTTCTTTGCAACTGAGCGACAGACCTAAACTTACCTCACCTGACAACTGTAAACAGGGATATGTGGTGGGTGGGGAGGCAGATGAGGCAGAGCCTCCCCACTGGGGTCCTATGAAAAGCGCCGCCGCCATGTGAGGCACCCAAGCATTCACAACCCACGCGCACTGCAGACCTCTGCCGCACCCCAGGCAGACCTCAGTGGGGAGGCTCTGCCTCACCTGCCTCCCCTCCCACCGCACGTCCCTGTCACCTGCAAATACCTGCCTACCGAGCAGCCCTAAGAACAGCCAGGCTGGCTTTTCCCGCCCAGTGGGCAACCCCACCGTGCTGCCCCCCCCGCCTACTCTCCTCCCGCCGCCACCTGCGAACCGGGAAGGCGCGCGCGCGCGCGCTTCCGTCGAGGGGCCGCGAGAGGCATTCCGACGGTTGAAGGTCACCTCTCAGCGTCTCTCTGCGCCCCCCCCCCGGCGCTCACGCGCTCACCATTCTCCGCAGCGGGGCGAGCCGTTGGCAGAACGACAGAAGGGCGCGCGGGGGCAAGCGGCGCACCGGAACCTCCCTCGCGCAGCTCAGGCGCCGGAGACAGTGGAGAGAGCGGTACATGGTGGCTGGAGTATAGGCAGCTGGTGAGAGGAGAAGGGGTGGGGCAGCCAATGGGGTTGAAGGAGCGTAGCGGCTGCCCGCCGACCAAAGGGCGCTCTGACACACTCCCCTTCCCCCCCACAGACCAATCAACAAAGGGGAGTGGATTTGGAGGGCGGGCTTAAGGAAGGCGAACGAATCAAACGGGGGCAAGGCCTCAAAAGGAGAAAGTAGGCCCCGCCTACCAATCTTTCCGAAGCACTGCGCATGCACCGCCTGAGCGGGTCTGCGCAAAACCAGCATTGAGGCTCTGGGTGATGCGCCCTCACAGAACCTTTACACTCTCGTGCTGCAAACTGGTGTCCCACGTGGGCTAGTTATATATAGTCAAGCATTCTACTTTGGAGCCCTGGGTTGGTAGTGGCAGGGCTGCCTCTTCCTCTAAGCCCTAGAGTGTTTCTCATACTGTGGGTCGGGACCCAACCTACTAGGTGGTCACGAGCCAATTTCAGGTGGGTCCCCATTCATTCCAATATTTAATTTTTAATAGACTGTCTTAGACTTGATGCTACCGTGGCATATAACTGCATTGGGGAAGTGTGGCAGATCTGTACTTTGAACAGGCTACTCTGTATATGCTTTTAACAATGACAGTAAATGGGACTTACTCCTGGATAAGTGTGGGTAGGACTGCAAGCAGGCCCATTCATGCTTCCCCCCCCCCACTCCACCTGGCTCTGTGCTGGGGTGTCAGGGCCAAAACTGCTCCCACCTGGGCACGGTAGAGGCATCCCTCCGCCTTCTCCCCGCATGTCTCCACGCAGCAGCAGCAGCGGATGCTCCACTTTGCATTCCCACCGAAGAGCCAGGAGGAATCTGGAGTCCGTGGAGGCAGAAGAAGGCCAGACCCACCAGTGTTTCACCTTCCCCCCCCCCCTGGAAATAGGCTGCTGAGGAAAGGGGTGGGCAGGTAAACCGCGTGGACTGTTTACATGTGTGGGAGAAACCAGGATCCCCTTTCGGATTCGCTCCAGAGCAGTCAGGGCAGCAAAGGGGACAGGGTTCACGCTGACTGCGCTTCTCATCGACGCCTGCTGCTGCAGTTTGGGAGCTCTCATTCCAGAGTAAGGCTGCAGTCCCACACTTACTTGGGAATAAGCCCCATTTCCTATAATGGGCCTTACTTCTAAGTAAAAATGCCAAGGATTGAGCTCTCAGGTTGCCATCCTGTCCATGCTTACCTGGGAGTAGGCACCATTACCTGTAATGGGACTTTCTTCTGAGTAGACTTTCCTGGGATTGGCCTCCAAGTCCCAATGAACACGAAGTGGACTGATGTCCAAGTAGACATTCTGGTTCCACTTCAAAGCATCAAATTCTCCTTCCTGAACCTGATCTGGAAAGAGTAAGAAACCAACCAACCCCCCCCCCCAGAACTAACCCCACTTTTTGGTTTGTTGGTTTCTTGACATGGACCCCAAACAAATTTGATGGGGTTTTTGAAGCAAAGCCCAAGGAAATTTCATGGTGTCTGGTTGCAGAAGTCAGTCTGGGTTGCAGGATATACATGTGCACTGCCAACACATGTCCTGTGAACAGTCACCCTAGCACATACGCTTGTCACTCCTGTAAGCGTCTGCTCGGGAAATGTCCTTTTGATTTCAGGGGGACTTACTTCCAGGTAAGTGTGCATGGAATTCAAGGGGGTGCAAGTCAGAGCCGCCTCCCTGATTTCCGTAAGACCCTTTTAGCCATCCATGTCCCTCCCCTGTGATTGACAGGAAGGCGGTCAGGGGCCCTTGAAATCCTTTTCCAGCCTCAGGAAGTGGAGCAACAGGAATGAGAGTCAATTAACAAAATTCAGCCAGGGCACAAAGTCACCCCAAGGGGGAAATGGAATTCATTGTTATGTTGTTATACACTCCCACATAACACCAGAACCAGGGAACATCCACTAAAATTGAGTGTTGGGAGGGTTAGGACAGACAAAAGAAAATATTTCTTGCCTTTAAAAGGGGATTGGACAAGTTTCTGGAGGAAAAATCCATTATGGGTTACAAGCCATGATGTGTATGTGCAACCTCCTGATTTTAGAAATGGGCTATGTCAGAATACCAATGCAAAGGAGGGCACTAGGATGAGGTCTCTTGTTATCTGGTGTGCTCCCTGGGGCATTTGGTGGGCCGTTGTGAGATACAGGAAGCTGGACTGGATGGGCCTATGTCCTGATCCAGTGGGGCTGTTCTTATGTTCTTAATTCTTACCCCTAACCTCTGGCTTGGGCTTCTTTTTCAGTGGGGTCAAATCTTCTCTTGTCAAGCGACCTGCTCTATTAGCTGCTCCTCTACTTGATGTACAACACATATCTTTGCTCAAAACTCACTGAAGAAACTGCAAAACAGACTTCTGACACTTCTAAATTGGGCATGTCCTTGTCAATGGCATATTTTTTCCAACCTAGGATTGTGCAACTACGAGTAGAATCTTCTTCAGAGTATTAACTCTTTCTTCCAAGTCCCAACCTATGTATTTTGGATAAAGGTTATGCATGGAGTCCCAAACAAACTTCTGCCTGTATAGTCTCGGGCATCTTTCACAAAAAGTGCTCTTCACTTGATGAGCCATAATAGCTGAAAAGTGGCCTATAAATGTCAATATTTAAATAAAATATTGGAATTTGCACAAAAAGCATATGGAGCCAATTCATTGTTGCTGATGAGTAAAGCCTGATACTAGACAAGTTCTGTATATGTAAGACTAATCATATTAGGATTACTACATAATGCAAGAAAAGAAATATTCCCATCCCAACTCACTTGGATGGCAAAAAACACACTATAGCAAATCAATTTAAAAAACAAAGTTTCTTTGCTCCAGTGATTTAAAAACAGCCTTGCTGACCTTTGTGATGCAAGATAAGCATCATTAAGAAGACAATCCATCAGCTCTTCACTCAGCCCCTCCCTTCCCCAATGCAAAGAGATCACCTTTCTTTGTGCTCAGGGGGAAGGGAGGGATCCCCTGAAGAGAGAAGGATTGATGGATTGTCAGCCAGCTGCCCCCCCTCTCATTAAGGAGGCTGTAGTTAAGGGACTGTTCAGTTTTTTAAACTGATTTTAAAGGGATGCATTTTTTCCCCTTCTCCAGTACATTCCTTCTCATTTGAAGGGGCCATGAGTCAAATCCGTGTATAAAAAATCCGTGTATAGAAAGGCTGGACCCGTATATCCAAGAGACTTAAGGAAGAAAGGTAACAGTTTTGGAGAAGACACAAACTGCACTTGGATGATTTTCCTGTTTAATGTTTGAATTTGTGCAAATACCAAGTACATATAACATTTTAAAAAGGAATATGCAGATTTATCAATAAGATCAGAATGTATTTAGGAGACAGAAAACTTTATAATATACTTCCCATGTTGTAAATTGAAGTTCAAACATTATAGCTTTAATGCAGCTGACAAAAAGATCTATCTGGAATATTGGATCCCTTTTCAGGGATCCTTACCCCCCCCCCCCCGCCTGAGGGTGCAGGGAAAGTTGAAGGAAAAGTCCCTCAGTCCCCAGCAGCAGTGCAATCCTGAGGATCGTGCTGCTGCCTTCCCCCACCAACACTTAGTGGTTCGTGAACTCTACACGAGAGTTTGAGAAACACTGACTTAGACCCTTTTGTTTCAGTGGGCTATGCACATTTCTCAACTGAATTATGCCCTTAAATGCTCCTGTATCTCTTAAGTAGATAGTTCTCAATAACCACACTACGTTTACCCTTTTAGAATGTGTCACTCTTAAAGAAAATCAATATTGTATCATACTGCATAGGCAAAATAAAGTTTACAAACAAATTGTGTCCAGAGCTCCAGATATTTGAAATGGCTAGAAACTGACTCGCATACCAAAATGCGCTATGAGCTTACTTTGAGGCATAAATTCTGTACTGCCACAATTTATCACACATGAATTAATAGGCTAAAATATACCGTTTCTTGGATTCTGCTGCAATGGAAATATCTGAGTTAGCATATTGTCTTCATCCACTGCCATGAATAATGGTTGTCCAATAACAAGCTGTATAATGTTCAGAGATATCAAGACAATATTGTAATTGAAGCTGAATGAAATCACTAATAGGAACGAATAGCAGGTGGAACTGTGGCACAGTCTTCTTCATTCAGGGTTTTGTCAATTACAGGTCTGTAGTCCAAAGTAACCTTTAAAAAATAAAAATGGCCTTCTATTAGAACTTGTTTTGCCAATTTTACCCCAAAAGTCAAATACCTTATTTTGCAAACTTCAAATCCTTCCCTCATTCACCTTACTACTACCCAGATAAGATACTATTCTTACTTCACACAGATGTTAAGCCATTTCTGCCCAACATTGCATATACACAACAGGAGCCAAATACGTATACCTGTGGGCCGTGCAAAAACAGTAAGTAAATTTTCACCCCACCTTTCCCATTCAGTAGGCTCTCAAGTAGACTCCCAATATGAGTTATTGTCAACAAGCAGACAAAAACAAATAAAAAAGAATACAAACATAGTATTCCCGCATTTTACAAAAACGATTGTACAGTTAAACACATCTTTAACAATTAGCATACATCCTTAACATTAAACAAAAAAAGATTAAAAGTGGTTTAAGAGACAGATCATGGGAGAAAAACTACTATTCCAGTAGTACTAAAATCAGATTTTTCATTTCAACAAGCTAGATTGGAAACATTCTTGGTATGAAACAGTCTAAGAAATTCATTAAGGAGGAAACAGTATCATAATGTTGACATTATACATTTTACCTATTCAGACTCATGCCTGAAAACAGCTTTGTAGCAAGTCAAAATGCGCAGATAAAAGTATTTACATAATAAGTGTATCCCTAGCTAGATGGTGATCTATGAAAGCAACAAGGTGTTGAACGTCCCAATTCCTGTCTCAGATTCCACAACTGGGACTGCAAGCACAAAGTCCTTCTTAAGAAGTTTCTTTTAAAAAGCTTTTTTGAGAAGCCCTTCTGAAAAATCTTGACGGGGCAGGGGGGTGTCAGAGAGTAAGAGACTGGATTCAGTCTCCTACATATGCAAAGTAGCCAATGGCGATGTGTGCTCCATTGGATTGAGACAAGGGGAAGTAATTAAAAATAATTTTGAACTCATTTGTTCCAATATAGCACACATTCTGTTGCAAAACTAGTTCAGGCAGTAGTGATACAACTTTTCCCCCAGAATATCAAACTAGTTTTAATCTATAGACCAGAAGTGTGAAACTCAGAATTTTCCATCAGCAAACGTCATGGCATCATAAACCTAAAAGGTGGTTCAATACATTTTTTTGAAGAGAGGTAGGGGATGCTATAAGCCACACTGGTGATTCCAGAAACACTTGAAAAGTCCCTCTTGTTTGACACACTAGTAAACACCAAAATTCCTACTTCAGAGACACACAGTAAGATATGTCTTGTTATAAATTCTCTCTCTTTTCTGTTCTAAATCAAGGTCGTCACTACTGAGAATGACACAAGGAGCAGATTGAAGTTTCTAATTTCAACAGTGGTGGAGGGGCTTACATACCTTCCCTGTGTTGATATCTACATAAGAGAGGGTATGCTTTCTCCAGTGCTCTTCAAATGGTTTCTTCTGCTGTCCTTGGATGGGCTTAGAATAATCATATTCATCAATCCTTACCTAAACTCCAAAACAAAAATGTTAGTTAACAGTAACAGCTGCAGAAGACAAACAGCCACAATTAAAAAAAAAAAAAAAATTCCATATTTCATAACACTCAGAACTCCTCAGTGACAGCAGTTTTCAAAAAGTTAGAACAAGGTAAATGGATACTGTGTGTGCTTCTTGAAATGTGGAATCACACATTAATCATGTTAATAATGGTACTTCTAGAATGTCTTGCACATTATGAACTAAAAGTTGAATATGCTTTCAAGATTCTAAGATTTAAACACATACTGAATATGTACCATTATATCCACAAAGCTCATTCTGAGGAGACCTAAAAAAGGGAATGGTAAATATCTCCTTGAAACAAGTAGCTGGGACTGTGCAAAGCAGCCTCCTCCCTCACCCTTACAAAATAAGTTAGTGAGGTATTTACTGCAATTAGGAGGAACATCCCCCAAAGGCTCTGGAATGCCCCCTTCCTCTTCACAGAATGAGAGTTTGACTGAGTGGAGATGTTCAAATATTAAAGGAATGTTTCTCACTGCTTCCTGAACTATGGTGGGCTTCCATATCTATCTTAGGGTCATTGCCCCTGCCCCAAATACTGATACAAGTGTAGTTGTATATACCCTACAGCTGAAAATGAGGATCTGTGAATGCAGTTGTTACTCCAACACTGGAATTAGGAATAGGCCAGAACATCTCTTACCCTTGCCTTAGAACTCCGTATAGGAAATTTTCATTAAAACATGGAACCCTGAGCTACTTGGAGAAAGGTCGATACAAAAGTGCGAAAAATGAATATAATTTTTTTTGCTTAGTTGCACCGTAAAAGAATAGCATCAAGATGACATACTGCCCTATAACAGTAGCACATAAGAAAGACAGCATCAAAGTAACATGCATACCTTGTAGTCCTCCCTAGCATGAGCACCACGTGACTCTTTTCGAGCTTCAGCACCATAAATAGTTTGCAAAGCACAGAGCATCAGATTTTGTAGTTCTAAAGTCTCAACCAAATCAGTATTCCAGACAATTCCTAGTTTTTAAAAAAAAGTTTGAAGAAAGTTTTAGAAAGATGATACTCTAGCAGCTTGGCTGACCAGGTCATGTTTCCTTTAGATCAGGGGTGCCCAAACCCTGGCCCTGGGGCCACTTGCGGCCCTCGAGGCCTCTCAATGCGGCCCTCAGGGAGCCCCCAGTCTCCAATGAGCCTCTGGCCCTCCAGAGATTTGTTGGAACCAACACTGGCCTGACGCAACTGCTCTCAGCATGAGGGTGACTGACCTCTTGCGTGAGCTGTGGGATGAGGGCTCCCTCCACTGCTTGTTGTTTCACGTCTGTGATGCAGTAGCGGCAACAAAGGAAAGGCCAGCCTTGCTTTGTGCAAGGCCTTTTATAAGCCTTGAGCTATTGCAAGACCTTCATTCACTCATATAAGTTCATCTTTAATATATTCATTTATGTAAACTTATGTAAATTTATTCAAATTTTATTCAAATTCAAATTTGAAAATCAAATTCAGAGAGACAATGTGGCCCTCCTGCCAGAAACTTTGGACACCCCTGCTTTAGATAAAACTGCTGGCACATGGAAGAGACAGAACATAAGAATAGCTCCACTGGATCAGGCCAAAGGCCCATCTAGTCCAGCTTCCTCTATCGCACAGTGGCCCTCCAAATGCTCCAGGGAGCACACAAAAGACAAAACCTGTCCTGCTGCCCTCCCCTGCATCTTGCATTCTGAGGTAACCCACTTCTAAAATCAGGAGGTTGCACATACACATCATGACTTGTGACCCCTGGTGGACTTTTCCTCCAGAAATGTGTCCAATCCCCTCTTAAAGGCATATAGGCGTGATGCCATCACCACTTTCTATGGCAGCGGGTTCTACAGACTAACACCACGCTGGTTAAAGAAATATTTTCTTTTGTCTGTCCTAACTTTCCCAACACTCAGTTTTAGTGGATGTCCCCTGGGTCTGGTATTGTGTGAGAGGGAAAAGAGCATCTCTCTATCCACCCCCTGCATAATTTTGTATGTCTCAATCATGTCCCCCCTCAGGCACCTCTTTTTCTAGACTGAAGAGCCCCAAACGCCATAGCCTTTCCTCATAAGGAAGGTGCCCCAGCCCAGTAATCATCTTAGTCGCTCTCTTTTGCACCTTTTCCATTTCCACTATGTCCTTTTTGAGATGCGGTGACCAGAACTGGACCCAATACTCCAGGTGTGGTCTTACCATCGATTTGTACAATGGCATTATAATATTAGCCATCTTATTTTCAATACCTTTTCTAATGATCCTGAGCATGAAATCAGCCTTCTTCACTACCACCACACATTGGGTTGATACTTTCACTGAGCTGTCCCCCAGTACCTCAAGATCTCTTTCCTGATGTGTCACAGATAGCTCAGAACCCATTAGCCTACCCAGAAGGACGACACTGCTTATAAATCCAATGTGGATTTCTCGTTTTTAAAAAAATTGTCAGCAAAAACTTGCAGCCCAATCCTAACGGACCTTTACATTGCCAGAATGAGAATTCAGGCACTGTAAACCACTTTATAGAAGTGGTTTCCACACATTTTCAACTGGCAGCTCCCTTGACCTACTGGGCCATTGGCCACAGCTCCCCATTAGGGCTACAATCCTAAAAACATTGTATTGGGCAGCAGGTTTTTTATGATGATTCCATGGCTCCCCAGGGAGCCACAGCTCACAGTATGGGAACCACTGCCTTTACAGGAAGTGACAGTGCTGACATATGCTGCCTGGCTGCCACCGCAAGCAGCAAGCAGCCAGGTCCATGCAAGGATGGACCAGAGATGGCCACTGCCACAGGTAAGGCTGCATAGGGGGTGGGAGCAAGTGGAACCGGGTGGGTCTCCACAGTAAGAAGACCAGGAATGGTGAATCAGTGTTTTGTTTAGCATTTACCCCCAAATTGCATTCTTAGCAAAAATACTTCCCCATACAAGCCTTGCAAGTTACCAGTTAAGAGGGGGACATTTTGCCAGGATCACACTGTGAGGGTAAAGGGTTAAAAAAGATCCTTCACTGTGGAGCTACCCCCCCCCATCTTCTATTTTCACTTGAACACACCCACACAAGGGTCAATGTCACAATTAACATCATTGTCTGAGAGCGAACCCTCAAGCATCTGACAACTCAATATAAAAAATGTGAAGGCAGAAAGTCCAAAAGTCACTGCTGTGTTTGGTGTGTGCCCAATTTACTGACAAATGCTCTGTATTAAACTCATTTATCTTGGGTATATTTTTCTGTCAATCTGTCACATTAGTTGTTAATTTTCCAAACTGCTGGTATATTTCTTAGTCAACAATGGTATCTCAGTTTAACCATACACACCAATTGCCACAACAGCCTCTTTTTCCAAGCTCTTAGGCATGAGTGTTTCACCACAATGCAGAGTGTAGTATTCAACATAGAAACAATTTACCTCTGTCAAATGTCTTCAGGTCATCCAAATCTCTATAGATGCTGCTAATTTTTTCACAACCCTCCTGTAGGACAGGACCTGTACGGAACACTGCAGCATGACTTTGCATTGTCTGCAGAGACACCAACATTTTGGAAAAAAATGTTTGAAGGAGAATTACAAAGAATGCAACCTCCTGCAATTGCTAACACATTTATAATCAAATTGCAACACCACATATTTGAACATAGCAGTATAAATTTCTACCACTTCTCAGTTTCATAATGTTTCTATCACAATCTTCTGCAGTCTATTAACCCAAATCTCTGAAGGACACTGGTCTAATGCCAGATCAGCATTTCTTAGTAGAGTTAATCAGTCTCCATAACATTTTGATTGGCTAAACTATGTGGCCACTACTTCATATTAAAACAATCCATTGCCTGTCAGGATCAGTATAGACAGAAATCTCGCATCAATATTTAACTGAAAGACTCCTGCATTATCAGCATGCCCCTAAATGTGAAAAAGGACAGGGGAGGATGGGGAAAGCCTGTGGAGGGAACAAGAAGCACCAGTCTGTGGAGGCTGACAGAAGCCTCCACACTGGCTTCCTCCTAGCACCTTGCGTCGGCTTGGATGTGCCAATGCAAGGACGAAAGATAGACAGGGGGAAGGCAGCATTCCTGGGCGGGGGGAAGGTGGGTGGGGGGCGGCCCCAGGGATGGACGGGAAACGGAAGATGGGACTGGGATCCAGCAGTAAAGAGGCTCCTGATGGGGGACATGATTGAGACATACAAAATCATGCAGGGGATGGACAGAGTGGATAGAGAGATGTTCTTTTCCCTCTCACATAACACCAGAACCAGCGGACATCCACAAAAGTTGAGTGTTGGGAAAGTTAGGTGCTTAGGCTTTATTAAGGTGCTTAATAATGGTAGTTTTAACCACTTTATTATTGTCCAGCATTTAATCTCTCATTGTGCAACTGATGGTAGTTAAAGGTTTCTTCCACTATTGGGCTACAGGTATTAAAAGATAGAAAGTTTCTCTTGTATTGAGCCTAAACCTTCCAACTATCTCAAAAGTACCATAACCAGATCAAGTGAAATCTTTCCACATGTTAACCAAGAACTGGATCCAGAAGATTTGAATTTGTGGACTTTCCCACCATATATATGAACTAAGCACTGTTGTCACCACCAAGTGAAGTAGATTAAGCTAAAATAAGACCATCTTAAGGAGCATCATGGCTAAATAGGGATTTTAAATGGAGTTTTTAAATCCAACATTATAACTGCTATCAAATTGTGTCTCAGGACCATTAGGCAATTTTTAAGCCTATATTGTTCTATTTGGAGGAGATTGGTAGGAAAAAAAACCTTTAAGAAGAAAAAACTGTTCTAACAAGTTCATAAATCCACATTTCAATATTCTTAACTTCTGCTCTATGCTCACCATTTTATTAACCACCTAGTTCAGCAGTTCTCAAACTGTGAGTCCATGGCCCACCAGTGGGTCACAACCCAATTTTTGGTGGTTTGCAAAACTGTCAGGATAGATTACCTGTGTGCATCAAGGATTAAACAACCTGCTACTTGGGAGGGGAGCACTGCTGCCTAATCACCATTACAGCCGTAGAGGCTTGAGTGGCTGATAAAGTGAAAATTTTTTTAGGTGGGTCCCAATGCTAAAAGGTTTGAGAAACAGTGCCCTAGTCAATCACTGGACTTACTCACCTTTTGCATATTAAGCCTCACTTCTGATGTTCGAATGTTCCCATTTGCAAAGCGCAGTTTGTCAAGGTTTGCTACAGATTCTTCACCTGCATTTGGTTTGATGGATGGAACAGGTTCTCCTAAGCAGGGGAAATACAAGCATAATGTAAAAATGTGCAAAAAGGAGTGGGGGGGGGAGGACAGGGAAGAGGAAGAAACCCACCCTACGTACCCTAGTTCTTCCCTACTAATATTGCTAAAGCCTAGTCAGTCCCTTCTGAAGGAGTCTGCCACTCACAGATCATTTTTTGCGCTCAGACATAGAAGTTTTTTGATCCATCTGTCTTGTATGATACAGTCCAATGTTTAAGAGGTATACTCTTAAGTTGCTGAAAACAAGCAGACCTACCAGGTTTACAGGATTCTGCAATACTGAGAGCACATGCACGACCAAAGACCACTAAGTCCAAGAGAGAATTTGCTCCAAGACGATTAGCACCGTGAACAGATGCAGAAGCTGCTTCACCACAAGCATATAAACCAGGTACTATTTGATCTCTGCCATTTACATGTGTAATCACCTGCCATTTAAAAACAAGAACACACGTAAGCACGACTCTGTCTCTTTCTTGTAGCAATAAGAGTAAGCAGATTTTTAACACTAGGTAAGAGGCAGAAAGGAGAGGAGAAAGAATGGGGAAGAACAGAACTAGGGAGGTGCCTCTCCTCCTAATCGGTTTTTGTTTCTAGTCGCATTTGACAGCATGTAAAAACAAAAACCACAACATTCAGTCTATTAAACAACCCTAATACTTGAAGAATATCACTTCTGAAAAGTTACCTGTCCTTTGTAGTTTGTAGGGATGCCTCCCATATTGTAATGTACAGTGGGCAAAACGGGAATAGGTTCTTTGGTAACATCCACACCAGCAAATATCATTGCAGTTTCCGATATCCCTGGAAGACGCATGGCTAGCTGCTGAGGTGGCAAGTGATGTAACTGCAAGTACACGTGGTCTTTGTCAGGTCCACATCCTCTGATTTTAAAAAAAATTAAGCTTTAGAGAAGCATTTTCATAATTCTGCTTTGATGCTAACATTTTAAGTTGCCCATCATTTTACTACCTTAGGACAGTGGTTCTCAAACGTTTAGCACCGGGACCCACTTTTTACAATGAGAATTTGTCAGGATCCACCAGAAGTGATGTCATGATCAGAAGTGACATCATCAAGCAGGAAAATTTTTAATAATCTCACTTACCCAGGAGTAAATCCCATTTACTATCATTGATAAAAGTATATACATAATAGCCTCAAAATCTTGCCTAAAGTCCTCCTGCTTGGGTGCAAACTTCCGACTTTGTCCATCCCTGCACTGGTGTAGACAGGCTACAGAAGTTGCTTGGGAAGAATCCAAGCAGCTTGGAGTAATGTAAGCTACAGTGATGGAGATGTTAGATCCAGGGATCATCAACAGCAGAAGGAAGAGTGAGGGTCAAGGAAACGTGTGACAGAAGGGGTGTGTGAATCTACATGCATGCATGCATCCCACCTCCTAACAGTCTGGCATATCCAGTAATCTGCCACCATCCAGTTCCTGAAGGTGTCAATTATCAGAAGTCTACAGTAGTTTGAAAATTTTCTAATACAACAAATTTTTTACAGTTAGGGTCAAGATTTGTGAGGAAATCTTATTCATGTATTACTGCAGTCATGTACACCCCTAAACTAGTAAACTCATCCATGTAATCTGTCCAGAGGAATTTTATTGGGGTATGCATTAGTCATATGTGCTTGATCACACAGCATGCTCTATAAAACTGAGTCAGAGACATGCTCTCACATCCTGCCTCATCTATAGCCCAAAGGCTAGTGTGTGAACCAGCACATCTATAAAAATTTTCAGAGAAGTCCTCTAATTCTTTAGGATGTGCTGGGTTGATCAAGATTTATAGATCGGCAATCCTTAACTCTCATGTGCTGTAATGGGGCAGTAATCATATTTAGGGGTATGACAACAAAAGACAACTAGACTTGCCTTCCTTCACGGATCTCAATAGTCATAGAACGAGACACAACATCCCTTGAAGCTAGATCCTTGGCAACTGGCGCATATCTCTCCATAAACCTTTCACCTTCACTGTTAATAAGAATGCCTCCTTCACCACGACAGCCTTCTGTAATAAGACAGCCAGCACCATAGATCCCTGTGGAAAAGGAAGTCAACACACTCTGAGTTATGTGCAGCAATTACATTTCATAGATGTTCTTCAATTCAACAGGATTAGTATGAGAGCTGGAGCAGTATAGGAGCTTGCAAAGTAGCTACAAGTTAGGAGGTAGTAGCTTCACATTTTGGCACCATCATTACTCGCTCAGGCTGCAACTCTGTAGTTAACCAAGAATACACCCATTAAAAACAGCAGTGCTTACTTCTGAGTGAACAAGTATATGGTTGTGCTCTCAGTGATCTTAGACAAATTACTATTCTCTCCATCTCCTATCTGCAATATGAAGACAACACTGCCCACCTTGCAGGGCCCCTATGAAGACTGATAATGCATGTGAAGTATTTTGAATACATTGAATTGGGATGTAAGGGCTTATTAATACTGTATATCACTTTCTAGCAGCCAATTAATCATAAGTGTTTCTCCCCACTGAAACAACAATTCTACAACAGTACAAGAGAAACTTTACCTGTGGGATGGAACTGCACAAACTCCAAATCCTGACAAGGAAGGCCAGCCCGTGTGATCATTGCTGTGCCATCTCCAGTGCAAGTATGCGCAGATGTGCAACTGAAGTAGGTGCGCCCATACCCCCTAGGAAACAGTTCACAGTTGAGCAGATGTTCCATCACAAAGTAGAAAAGCAAAGAGAGCCCCAATTAAACTCTAGCAGTGAGTATTATCATCAAAAAGGTGGACTCAGCATGCTGAATAGGGTTCAGCATCACAGTGCAGGCAACGACACACATACCGATGTACAACTGCATGTGTATCAATTAAGCACATGGAAGACTGCTTCTCCAATAGAGTCATTACTACTGAACAGGGCAAATATTCCCCACCAAAAATAGAAGTATCATTCCCAGATGTGTAGACTGCAAGAAAACACACATGGACAGTCTGTACTGCTGTTAAGCCAGTAGCACAGGTTGAGATGTCAGTGGCCACACTGACAGAGAAGGAATGAATTTGGGACTAACTGAACTAGAAGTTACAAAGGAAACACAGCTTTTCCAGCTCTGTATTTCCCTTGATGTGCACATAACAAATCTGTGTGTGCTATGACTGTCTCATTCTGCCCCATTTTCTTTCCAAGTCAACTGGATACAACAGAAGGGCACAGAGTGACACGCTTCCATTTTGAAAGACAGTGAGGCAGGTGAGGCCTAAACCTCAAAACAAAATGGCAGCAGTGGCACTGCCATGATCCACCTGATGTCAAGTTACAGCCCACTTCTTGGCTCTGATCCACCTTTAGAAGAATTAGTGACTTAGGCCCAAATCCTGACCAACTTTCCAGCACTGGCATAGCGGGGCCAGTGGGGCATGTGCTGCATCCTGCAGCTGGGTGGCACTCACAGAGGCCTCCTCAAAATAACGCGATGTCTGTTCCCTTGCCTCGGAGCTGCATTGCCCATATGACGGTGCTAGAAAATGGGTTAGGATTGCACCCTTAGATGGATAAAAGGGCCAGGAAAATAGCCAAGAAAAAGAGAGTTTGGAAAACTTCCCAAGGTGTGTTAATGGGGAGGAGTGATGATTGTGTGGCCACTAAGGAGAACCCTGAAGTGGACCACCCTCTTTCAGGAGGCACACAATGAATACTAAACACTCCTTCCCCCACTGAGGCCAGAAAAAGGACAAGCAGGCAAGAAAAAGGTCAATAAGCCCAGGGTGTATTTTCTGACTTCTTCAAAAGGATTATTCGCATATTACCCAGTGGCAATGACTGTATTCTTTGCTCTTAAACGATGTATGGTACCATCTTCTATGCAAAGTGCAATAACACCACAACATTCTCCATTTTCCATAAGGAGGTCCAGGGCAAAATACTCCACAAAGTAACTGGTATCATATCTGAGAGACTACAGAGGAAAAAATGGCACTTCAGCTAAAGAGGAACAAATAAAGCTAAGCAAGCAATGTTAAATCTATGGCACAGTTTATAAAAAGTTTTATTAGACTATAAGCCTGCAGAAAGGACCTTGCTAATGTTATCTTTCTGCACCATGTCTACTGTATTTCATTGTGTTTATTAGAGTAAAAATTTAATCATATATAATTTTACAGATGAACTAGTTTTTGATTTAATGCCTTATGCAGCACTTCCATGTTAGTGTGATTTTGTCTTAAATATTGAAGGCAAAATTTCATAGACTTAGAATGTGTGGGTTTGCAAGTACAGTTACTAACAAAAGAGATAAATTGGAAAAATCAGTTTGTTGGTGGCAAAGTACAACAAAGGAAAAATTTGCATAACTCAGTGAAATTTGTAAAAGCATCTGGAAAGGTAAATACAGGCCTTCTGTTTATTTTGGCCAACTCTATAGAAAATATATAAGTATGCCAACAGGGAGTTTTCCTGAACAAGCAATTGGCAGTATACCAGAACAGCTCTCAACTTCTAAAAGGCAAGTTAGTTAACTTGATAAGCTTCATTATTCCCACACCCCTCCCTAGCTTCTTACCCGGCCATAGAGTGTGTGCAGTAGAGAGTGTCCTGTTCTATCTGCCACACAACAGCATCGATGAGCTTGTCCCCCTTTCCCAAACTTTAGGCTCTGTCCCCCAAAGGCACGCTGGTAGATCTTTCCTTCTTCTGTCCTGCTAAATGGCATGCCATAATTCTCCAGCTGAGGAATCCAAGCAGAAATATCAATCAATCAACTGTGAACATGAAAATGAAAAAAGAGCTGGCAGGTAACAGTGCATACAGAGCATTTAAAAGTTTCCAGTACTGATATAAATTTGCCATATGTAAAACACTTTCAGATCAAATTTTTGATCTGCATAATATATCTGGCTCCAAGAAGTTGGGCTATTATAATCTAGTCCCTGACCATAAATCACATTGGAATTTTCAGATGGAGAAGTTCTCTTCAGATTCTATTAGGGTACACCTAAAGGAAGGGTAAAATTTTGGGAAGGTATCTGGCAACTCAGGCATAAGGTGGCAATCCTAAACATGCTGGCCTGGGAGTAAGCCCCATTGTACAAAGTGGGATTTACTTCTGACTAAACATGCATAGGATTGTGCTATAAATTGTATAGGATGCCATTTTGTTTTGGGCATCCTATACAACTTACAGCACAATCCTATGCATGTTTACTCAGAGCCAGTGACGTCACTAGGATTCGCATCACCCGGTGCGGGAGGCTTGTGCGTCACCCCATGCAGTGGGCAGGGCAACACCACAGGTGGTGGGCATGGTGTTGTACCATCGCCCCGCCCCCACTGGATTTTTGGCTGTACCTTTTGTTAGAACACATATTTCAATGTGGTTTGTTTCATTGCATTCTGCATGAAATTACACATTGATTGATATATAACATGATGGTATTATTCCTCCAAACTCTGATTTTAGTGATTTTGAAAACTTGTAGTCACACACAGACCTGTGAACTTACTAACATCTTATTGCAGCAGTACTCAAACTTTTAGCACCAGGACCCACTTTTTAGAATGACAATCTGTCCAGGACCCACTGGAAGTGATGACATGGTCAGAAGTGACATCATCAAGCAAATTAAAAGAAATAATTATAAATTAAATTAAAATAAGATAAATAATTAAATAAGGGGGAGCCAGTTCTGTTCCACCAAGTGAATTTTCTCTGTAGTCTGCCTGCAACAACCACCCCCCCAAAAAGAATCAGTGAGATTTCTAGCCCTCCCCAGTGCCCAGTTTAAAGTTCTTCTACTTCAAGCATATCAAGATACCCACCTGGCTTTACTAGTGCAAAATAGAAAACATTCCCCTTACCAGTTCAAGTCTCTTTTTCTGTCCTTTTTAGTGGGGGGGGGGGCTGCCTTCTGGAGTATTTGTTACACCAGCTCCATGGGATCGGGACCGTTCTGGTGTCCTCACATTCCCCTTTGCCTCATCTGATCATAAGCCAAGGCACATCTGCCTACTCACGAGTAAACACAACCGTGAAGCTGTTTCGTTTTCCATAGGGTTCAATACACTCACAGTTGGGAGAGAGGGACCTCCTTCTAGGGTGTTTGGGGGAGGCTGTATTCATTGGATCAGCAACATTCTGACGTAGTTGGATTCCTCTCAGCCTGCCCTTTCCAAAGCACTAAGGCACTTTTGCCTACTCATGAGTAAACACAGCCACGTGGCTTGTTTCCCTTTCCATAGGGCTCAATACACTCGCAGCTGGCAGGGAGGGACCTTCTTCTTGGGTGTTTTTTCTGGGCTGCATTCACTGGATGGGACCATTCTGGTGTCTTTGGTGTCCTCTCAGCCTGCCCTTTCCACATACTAAAGCAAGTTTGCCTACTCACGAGTAAACGTGCGATATGGCTCGGTTTCACATTCCATAGGGCTCCATGCATTTTTGGGTTTCTGGTGTTTTGGCCATAACTTTTGAAGGAAAGGAGCTATTTCACTCTGGTTTATTGCATTGCATTCTGTTGGAAATTCTGCATCCAACGGTGTATGGTATGACGGGTTTGCTCCTAAAACCGCAATTTTAGTGCATCATCACCCCAGTGCGCGTCACCTCCCTTGCTCGTCACCCTGTGCAGCCCACACCATTGTGTCCAATGGGGCTTACTTCCAGGACAATGATAGGATTGTCACCTTATGCCTGGGTTGCCAGATGTCTACCCAAGATTTTACCCTTCCTTAGGCATATATATCCTTTTTTTTTTCTTTTAATGCTTTATTTATTTATTACAGATACAGGTAAGGAAAATTGGATAGACTTAGGGCTAGGACTACATAGGTTACACACAAGGGTGGTGGCCATCGATTACAACATACATTAATCCAAACGAAATTATTCATCAATACAAAAATTATATTCATTAATCTACTAGTTAATAGTTTAACTAAACAATCAATATTTTTTCTCTAACCTTATCTATCCCATCCAAAAAAGGCTTCAGATTTTTACTTATACTCTCTAACCACTAGTCTCTAAAATAAAATCTCTCTTATCTAATTCTTAATTTCTAATATCACATCTAAAAGGAATATCTCCAGTTACAATGGTATTACACACTTCAATATCTCTTATAACATGTTATATATCGTTTTCCATATCTATCCAATCATAAAAAGGCTTCAAATTTTTACTTATACACTCTTCTTGCCACTAAACTAACATCTAAAATAAAATCTCTTATCTAATTCTTAGTTTCTAATATCACATCTAAAAAAAAATATCTTCAGTTACAATGGCATTACGCTTCGCCTATCCACCACATATAATAAAAAGCTCCCTCAATTCTTTACTCATCCCACATTTATTTATTAACCCTTTATTAAGCCTTAGGCATATAGATCCTAACAGGATCCGAGGAGAAAACTTGTCCACCTCAAAATTCCAATGGGGCTTATGGTCAGGATGGTCAGGATAATATTATAAAGGCTTACAAGATTTTTAACACAAAGTTAAATGTTCAGCTTCAAAGAGATGTTCAACAGAAGGCAGAGATATCAACTAGATATGACTTGTACATCATTACCAGAACCGAACAGCTAAAGTAATTTAGTCCCACAAATTCCAATTCTTTCTGGTACAACACTGCACAGTGCAACCCCCAGGCAGACAGCAGTCCCAAAATTTTCACAGCAGCAAAACTTCCTCAGCAGCAGTATAGTCATAGAACTGTACTGAGATCAGAACAAATGAAATGTAACTTTTTTTGCTGTGATAACAGAAATTGAGAAAAATATTTTCCCTAATTAAAATAACTGATTTTGTACACGCTCAGGAAGAAATATATTTTAATATCAAATACAGTCATCAATCATGAAAGGGATTGGGATTCATATTACTATTCATACCTCAATAACCGAAGCAGGGGCCTGCTCAGTCATGTAATGAATTGCATCCTGGTCTCCCAGCCAGTCAGAGCCTTTCACAGTATCATAGAAATGCCATCTCCAGTTATCCTCTTCCATATTTCCCAAAGCAGCATTGATTCCTCCCTGAAAATTAACCAGACACATTTTTTCATGTGCAATTTTTAGCAATTAATTCCTTCTCATTCCCTTTAAAATGGAGATGGGTATTTTAATAAACAACTGAAGTTTATTGTGAGTCTGAAGACAGCTAAGCTGCCTGTTTTTATAGTACATAATCTATATCTTTATCAAATTATTTCAACTGAGAAGCCAGGGGTCTGACTGCAGACTACCACTATTTTCCAATCATTGCTCTCAAGTATAAAAAGTCTTAAACTAGTCCATTAAAAAAAAATTATAACCATAAACCCAAATTCTGGTGTGTTAAATCAAGGACATTTATTTTCAAATAAATGTAGGATCAGACAGCAGAAGAATTAAACAACGAATTTGAGCTTAGGGAATATAGTTTTTATTTTAAAACAAAGATCAGACTCCTAGGCCTTGTCCTAGCTGACATGAAGTGTCTGGATTGAAGATGAAGGCTCACATGCTTGAATGCCCCTCCAGCCAAGAATTTCCCAGAACGCTGTAGCCTGACAATGTTTCCCATGAAGCTCAATGCTCCCTTAAATTAAGTAGCACATGGGGTAGTTGCACAATAGGAACCATCCTGAATCAATTTATGTATATCACTGATTGGTAAATATCTTGAAAATTTGCTTTGTAACAGGAGAATAAATCAGACTTTCATTTGACTATTGAAATGACTACTGACTGACCTTTAACTGGCCAGCTGCACCTCATATCATTTGATGTTATAGATACATATATAAAGGATTGAACACCCACAATGTATCAGAGTAACAATATAGCAAAGAAGCATGTCAAGTAGAAGGCTAAGCTAGAAACATCTTCAACATGCCAGAGTTTTTATTTTTTAATATACGGGAAGAACAGTCTGCCATCTGAAACAAAACAGCTCACATTCAGGTACAGGTATAACTGAATTATCCAGGGATTTTTCACCTTTGGTTTTATCTCAACGCGATGAGATAGTGTCCTTTAAATTAAAAAAAAATCCCTTTACTCAACCTCACTAACCACTGTAATGCAGCAGGCAATCAAACTCTCTCCAGGGGTTTAGAACAGCTAGGTTTCTGTTCACTCAGAGGCAAGTGACCCCTTCCTTCCCCCTGGAACACTCACAAAAAAATGCAAAGTGATTATCACCTCCACTTCACATTCTTTTGAGTGCTGGGGGGGGGAAGGGAGCGGTCACTTGCCTTGGAGTGAACTGAAACTAAGCTGTTGATTGACTGCTTGCCATCACTTTCCTGCATTACAATGGTAAACTAGGTTATTTTTAAACAACTGAGTAAAGGGACATTGCTGTTTAAAGTTTACTTCATTAAACATGATTTTCAGCATCTGTGAGGGTTCTGGGAACCAGACTCCCACAGAAGCTGAGACACAACCTGTACCTCCATAAGAAATAGTTTTCAAAATTCTGCTCATGGTCCAAGCAAAACAAATACATGGAGCCAACTGAGCTACATGTTGCTCACATGGTTTGGATCAAAGAATATCATAGCTATTCCAACAGATGCTAGTGCTAGTTCTACATAATATCACCAGGGCCCAACAACTAAATTTTAATAGCATGCCCTTTGCATTACTCCCACTCCCCAACCTAGGAATGATATATTGGGATCAAGTGGCCGCTTACCTGTGCAGCAACAGTATGAGATCTGGTAGGGAACAATTTTGAGACACATGCTGTGTTAAACCCAGCCTCAGACAAGCCAAATGCAGCCCGCAAACCTGCACCACCTGCGCCCACCACAACTGCATCAAATTCATGGTCCACTACAGGATACTGTGTTGAAATCTAGAAAAACAAAAATAAGGATGAACACCCATACAATTTTCAACATTCAAGAAAATATTCCTCTAACTGGTGTAAATCAGCATCAGTTAATGCACATATACTGTATTCCAAAAGCACAAAACTACTCAATGTATTTTTAAAAAAATTCAAGGAGGATTTCCAATCATTGTCTCAAACTTAATATATACAAGATAGAATTTATCGAGTTTTTCCCTTAAACTTCATTTTAGCCTACTCTTTCAATTGCCCTTATCAGGCTAATAGTTTGGGTACAGTCTGAGCTCAGTCCCTCTTTTGCTCCTCTAGGTTTATGCCAAATAAAGGTTTTGTTGTTGTTGTTGCTCCTCTAGCTTTTTTTCTATTGGTTCACTCTAAATATTTCTAAAATTAGTCCTTTATCTCCCAATTCTACTAAAACGTTTTTCAGACCCTCATTCTATGTTTAAAATACAGTGTTGTTCATTTGTTTTCCCATCTCTCATCTTAAACCTATCATCTCTGTTCTTGCTTATGTGCTCTCTTCTACCCTATGACTCATCTTGTATGGAACTCTCTCTTTTTTAAGTTTTGGTTGTCTCACTATAAGACAATTTTTTAACAAAAATTTCTCTCTCTCTTGCATTTCCCTCTTGATATCCTAGCAGATTTTGTTTCTTTCCCACACCTAACCTTATTGTATTCAATTGCTTTTTCTTCTTTCAACTTCTCTAGCTAGTACAAAGTTTGCATTTTCCCCTCACTCCCTCTCATTTCATTTATGTTTCAATCTTTTTTTTTTTTTTTTTAAGATTGAGAACCTATACCTGGGAACTTTCATTTTTTACTTTTGTACAGCATCCAGTGCACGTTAGATGCTTTTATAGGTAAAATGACCAAGAATTTGAAGATGGCATCTAATAATAGTTCCATCACCAACAGTTAAATCCTAGATATAGCTATCCTCTGAAGTTCAGTGGGACTTACACCTAGATAAGTGTGTAGCAGCTTCAAACACACAGCTGCCCATTTGATAACGGTTGCTTTGGTCTGTGTATACCCAGATAATACCCAAGAATGGAAGCAAGAAACTTACTGAATCAGATACTTTAGCAGATACATTTTTCTTTCCATAAATTGTGAAATGAAAGTTTCGAAAGACAGCCGCTGTTGCCGGCCCCTGCTAAAGGAAGACCCAAAAACACACTGATGTGATTAAAGAAATTAAAATGTTTCTTTTCAACAAAAATTGCAATAATGCAACACAATATATTTTTAAGTATAAACATATCACATACACAGAAAGAGAAAACCAGGGTTGTGCGAGTGAAAAAAATACAAACATTTCATACATGTAAGGTCATTGTGGTCCACCAGAAAAAAAAATATTCTGACTCCGTATTATGGCCCTAGTTGAACAACAAATTCAATCCTTAATCCCATATATTTTATAACTTCAAAATTCATATTAATCCAAAAACCTAATCTCTTACTTTGTTTCTGAAGTTCTCATTCCAACACTCTTGCATTTCTTTTTAGCTTTAACTCCCCTCCAGTATACTCCAGACTAATGCTGTACAATAATTTTATTAATAATAATATTCCAGATTTTCTAGAGCAATTCAGTCTTAGCAATTAGCATTCTAGCTCCTAAAATTATCAACATGTAAAAATTTATTCACAAAGACCTGGGCAGAGTATATAAATTGATAGTTTTGCATTCAGTACAAAGTCTTCACCAAAAATCATTCTTATTACAACTTTGCCAGAACTCCTAGATTCTGTTGTAAACCACCCACATGTGCTATAAATCCCCTTTCCTATCTCCAACAAAATTATACGTACATCCTTTAATTCTTTCTGGTATGTAGTACCAGCCTGTTGAGTACACTTCCTTATCAAAGTCTAATCACACACAATCTTGAATCTGCTATACATGCTTTCCCAGAATTTGCCACCTTTTTCTCTCACATGACTCCCGTGCCTACTAGCTGCAAGACAGGCAGACATTAAAAAGCTTTCCCCAAGATTAGCAAGTAGGTGTTGAAAAGGAAGACTGTCTGAAGAGGTAAAGGCAATCAGTTGTTTTATTTTAATAAAGACTAGTGAGTTGAACTCTAAACATTTACATTGTTCTAGCAGCCTTGCATGCCTGCATAACTGCCATCTTTAAAAGTTTAATCTGAAGAAATAAGGATTTCCTAAACTGAAAGAGCCTGAACAAAGGCTCTTTGTAAAGCATAGGATTCACCTGATCCAAAGTTTCATTTCATAGATAAAAGTTTGCCATTACGTTTTACTGTGACTTCATATTTGTTCAGATAAGGTTAACATAACTTTGCTTTGCTTTATGGCTTGGACCGATTCACATCACCGTATTACTGTACAGAAGAGAAAATCATTAACCAGCAATCCAATTATCCAAGCACTTCACTGCACTTCTGAGTTGACAGATTTTTCAAAAGTTTAGTATTGGTCAGTAGCACCATACACTTGTAAGTTTAGTATGATATAAATCCTTTCATTTAGATAGCACAAGCTCATCCTTATGCTAGAGAGATTGCTACAATTTCCACCATAGCTCAGATTTGCAATTGTTATGTCACAAATATCTCTAAAAGATTTATGGGTCCATTCTTCAGAACAGTGTTGTCAGAAATAACAGAACAGAACAGTCCAGTGATTACGCTGTTCTCAAAATAAGGTTTCCTAGGCAAAACAATTGGAAGGTATCTACTAATTATGGGTAATGAAATGATAATTTTAAATTACTACTTTTGTGCATACACTGGCACTCTATCTTCTTACTGTAAATATCTTTGTACTTCCATAATTTAAAAAGAATCTAAAATTTTGTGCTTATGCATTCAACTCTTTGAAGAGTAGGAAAACTCCAGGACTCACTAAGAATAGTTAGCTCCTACAAGCAAATAGGAAGTAGCAGCATTTCACTTGCTACCAAGTGTTCCAATTTACAGAACTTGAATAAGGGTAATTTTTTAAAAAATAAACAGATAATGAATAGGAATAATTAGAATCTCCTCAATTTCAGGGAGAAAGGCCTGGCCTCCAAACTAGGATCTTATTTTAGATAAGAGTCAGCATTCATTAGATGGTAAAATGCAGGTTAGAGCAGTATTAAAATAAGTTCATTAAGAGTTACTAGTCCAACAAAACCTCTCCAGGACTAACAATTCACACATACCTATGTTATGAATTTGTGGCCCCAAAAGACCACTAGCTTTTGTAAGATGCCCCTTCCTGTTTACCTGGAAGACTTGCCCTCCAGGCAAGGGACCGTTTACAAGCCAGGATCAGAGAACTATTTCTCAAGCTTCAGACTGGGGCTCAAGGTTTTAACCACTTCATCGTAGTCCAATTCCAAGTACAGTCTGATTACAAGTGCTTTTAGGTAGAGACATTCCATTGGAGCATCCCAAGGCAGTATCATGCCCATGAGCTAGCCCTGCCCCCTCCAGACTGCACCTCCATGCCAATCACTTCCGGGTCACCCAGCTTTTGAGCAAGCTCCAGCACAATCTCAGGCAACCCAGCTACAAATGGGGCCTCGGTTGGTATGCAACAGAAGAGCCAGCTTGCAGCTGCTGAGAACAAGGCCCACTGGTGCACTCTCTCATCAGCTTGCCAAGAGAGGTGAGAGGCACAAGCTCTTGCAGCTATCAGCTGACTCTTCAGGGTTTGTCCAATTGTGAAGCCAGCTGCCACACTGGGCCATGCAGCGCCCTTTGGAGTCAGCGCATGGTCATCCAGGAAGGGGGCTAAGGAGCAACCTGGACAGCCATGTGCACACCCCGAGTGGTGCTGCACAACCTGGTGCAGCAGCCAAATGAACCTGGAAGAGTCTGCAGGAGAGTATGCTCACGGCCACCTCCTCCTCCCCACTGCATGTCTCATTCCCACCAGCAAGGTCAGGCCCCCCTGCACAATGTTCCCCCAGCACTGACAGCACCACCACTGCTGAAGCTGCCAGGATCCACGCACCTCTTTCCCCAGGCTGCCACCTCCAAGAGGGGACCTGGGCACATGAAGAGGGGGACACGTGACACCCCATTATGGCTGGTACTTGGCATGGGCCACCACCCCACCCCCCACTTTCTACGCCACTGCTTTTAGGTCATCCTAACATCTGTGCACCTTCAATAAGCGTAAAAGGTATGGAAAGAAAGAGGTACTGCTTTACCACCACTGCATTAAATGTATGAAAGGCAAAAAGCTTTGCATTCACCAAATTCACACGTACTTGGGCTGCTATGCTCGGTGAAGCACAGCAGCCCAGCTTTGGACAAGGCAAGGTCTGCCGCAATCTGAAGAATGGACAAGTGGGGGGGGGGAAGAAGAGAAGACTCTTGGCTCCCCTCCCACCATTTCTTATCTTGACTTGCTTCCATGATAGGAAGCATGTGACATGGCCCATAAGAACAGCCCATTCGGCAGCTGAAGAGTCCTCTTGGAGCTTGCTCCTTAACATAAGAACAGCCCCACTGGATCAGGCCATAGGCCCATCTAGTCCAGCTTCCTGTATCTCACAGCGGCCCACCAAATGCCCCAGGGAGCACACCAGATAACAAGAGACCTCATCCAGGTGCCCTCCCTTGCATCTGACATAGTCTATTTCTAAAATCAGGAGGTTGCACATACACATCATGGCTTGTAACCCATAATGGATTTTTCCTCCAGAACATGGGAACAGGTCCATGACATGACATGGTCGGGACATGTGGCATGATACAGAAGCCCATGACATGGCCCATGACATCCCATGGCATGACCTAGAAGCACATGGCATGGCCCAGCGCAAGGATCCCCTCGCAATGAATGAGGAGGGCTCGGGAGAGGGCGAAGGGGGGCTGCCGAGGCCCGGGTCCGGCCTGAGCGCTCGGAGAGGAAGCCGAGGTCTCGGCCCTGCTCAGGGTGACCTTGAGAGTCCCAACCCGCAGGGCTGCTGCGGGGACCCAGGCGAGCGGACGAAACAGGCGCGACGCCCCGCGCCGAAGGAGGCGGCTGGAAAAGGTTCCCAGCGGACCGCCCGGGCAGGGCGACGTGCGGAGACGCAGCAAGCGCCTCGTGCGGGCGTCTCCTTTTCAAACATTAACGGCCCGCTGGGGCTCCGCCGCGCGCCTGCGGGAAGGCACGAGCGCTCCTCACGCACTCACCGCCCGCAGCAGCTGCAGGTGCCGCACTCCGCGGGAGGCCGCTTTCGTCGCCGCCGCCGCCATTTCGCCCGGCTGGGAGGTGGGGCTGCTGCGCATGCGCCAACAGGAAGGCCGTCCCTGACCGAACAGTTGTCGCCAGCGGGACAAACTAACTCCAGGGAAAAGGGGGTGCGCATCGCTTTCCAACCTCGCACCCCCCTCTCTCGAGATGGTTCGGTCCGAAAGGAGGCGGGTGGGAGCAGCTTGCGCATGCGCAGTGAGAGCTGCAGAGACGCTTCGCTGGTGGCAGAAGGTTGGTCCTTGCGTGAGGTGGCTCCGCTGGGGAGAAGCTCTGGTGGCGTAGCTGGAGGGGGGCGCAGAGCTCAGGCTGGCAGCGGGGCGAGCGAGCGAGCAGCCCCTCCTTTCGGAGCCATTCAGTTGTACGGCTCCGTTTTGCTCCGCCCCCCCAGCTACGCCACCGCCTGTGTCAGAGGAAGGGGCTCAGGCGCGGCCCTCCCGCTGCCAGGCCTGCTGGAGCCTCGCAGGGGGTGGCAGCGGCGGCAGCAGGAGAGGCATGCAGTCCCTTGAGCTCCCACCCGCAGCCCAGGCGCACTCCTGCTGCTCCAGAGCCCCCACTGGTAGGCTGAGGAGGTCAAGACCAGTCAACGTTCAAGCACTGAGTGTGACCTCAAAGTCCCCAGTGCTCAAAGCTCACTCTTAGGTGGACTGTCAGTTGTAAGGGAAATGTGCAAGATCCCTCAAGGAGAGAGGGTGTGGTGTCAACAGTGGCCCCTTGCTCTGGCAGGCAAGCAGGGGGTTAACACCAGGGCCTTAGTTTGCAGGGAGTGTGCTGCACAGCTGCAGCCACTTGAAGGCCCACAGGTAAAAGCAGAACCTGGAGCAGTGAGATGGGGTGGGTGTAGAAAGAAGGAGCTTGGAGACACTGAGAGAACAAGAGGAAGAGCTTGGAGGAAAGAGGAGGGACTGAATGACTGACTGCTAGAGTCTGGTGTGTGGCTGCCTCACCCAGCAGCCACTGGGAACCAAGGTGTTGCTGCAGCGGCTAGAGAAGCAGAGAGTGGAGGAAGGAGGAACTCTGCAGGTTGAACAGGCAAGCTACCCTAGTGGTGGGGTCCAGAGATGCTTTTTGCACCCTTAGGTCTGCTTCGAGTGAAGAGGGGAACTAATTCATTTCTCCAGACCAAGTTTGGAAAGGGAATTGGGTAAAACAGTAGTACGTGTGTGTTTCGTGATTGCTCCACAGATGAGCTGATTCATACCTTTCTTGATTCCTGCAGCAAAGTGATTTATGAATTGATATAATACTGCTTTATGACTTTTCTTGTACATTGTTATAATAGCTCCTGAGAATTCTTAATATACATCCTTAGTTTTATGTTGATTGCGCTGGTTGAAATGATTCTATAAACAGTGATTTTCAGTTTTTTTCATCTCAAGGCACACTGATAAGGTGCTTTAATTGTCAAGGCACACTATTATTCTTTTGACAATTGACAAGGCACACCAGACTGCCAGAGTGGTGCTCACATCCCCCAATTGCCCTATTAATATATTATCCTCCCCCAATCGCCAGTGGCACACCTGAGGACCATTCGTGGCACACCACTGTGCCATGGCACCATGGTTGAAAATTGCTGCTTTAAAAAAGGAGGGTGGGTAGGATGAATTGGCATCTGAGTCATCATAGATCTAACTTCACCAGTAGAACTTCCACATAACTGCCTGTCATCCCCTCAAGCAGATGTGCTTTTTGGTGGTCTCAGTTCACATTAGCTGTCAGTCATTGAGGGCTGGTCAGTGATATCACTAGGATTCACATCACCTGGTGTGGGAGGCCTGCATGGCACCCCATGCAGTGGGCGGGGCAACACCCCAGGTGGTGGGCATGGTGATGTACCATCACCCCACCCACACTGTTTTTTTGGCTGTACCTTTTGTTATAACACAGGTATTTCAGTGTGGTTTGTTTCATTGCATTCTGCATGAAATTACGCATTGATTGATATATAACATGATGGTATTATTCCTCCAAATTCTGATTTTAGTGATTTTGAAAACTTGTAGAGTCATACACACGAACCTGTGTCAACTTACTAACACCTTATGGCAGCAGTTCTCAAACTTTTAGCACTGGGACCCACTTTTTAGAATGACAAGCTGTCCAGGACCCATTGGAAGTGATGTCATGGCCCGAAGTGACATCATCAAGCAAATTAAAATAAATTATTATAAATAATTAAATTAAAATAAAGTAATTAAATAAGGGGGTGCCAGTCCTGCTCCACCAAGTGAATCTACTCTGAAGTAAGTCCCATAGTGGTCAGTGGGGTTACTCTCAGGAAAGTGTGGGTAGGATTGCAGCCTGTGTGCCCAATCATATGCATGTCTACTCTGAAGTAAGTCCCATAGTGGTCAATGGAGCTTACTCTGTAGTCTGCCTGCAATAACACCCCACCCCCCAAAAAAAGAATCAGTGAGCTCTTCAGCCCTCCCAGTGCCCAGTTTAAAGTTCTTCTGTTTCAGGCATATCAAAACAAAGACCCACCTGCCTTTGCAAGTGCAAAATAGAAAACTTCCCCTTACCAGTTCAAGCCTCTTTTTTGCCCTTTTTAGTGGGGGGGGGCTACCTTCTGGAGCATTTGTTGAGCTCCTTTTCTGTTGGATCTGGACCATTCTGGTGTCCTCACATTCCCCTTTGCCTGGCCTGACCGACAGCCTATTCACAAGTAAACAAGACCGTGAGGCTTTCACTTTCCATAGTTCTCCATAGTTCTCCATAGACTCCAACCTGGGAGGGGGGGATCGCCTTCTTGGGTGTTTTTGGGGGCTGTGTTCATTGGATCAGGACCATTCTGACATCTTTGGAGTCCTCCTAGCCTGTCTCAACTAAGGCAAGTCTGCCTACTCATGAGTAAACGCGGCTACATGGCTTCTTTTCGGGCTCAGACTTGCAGCTTGGAGGCGGGAGCTTCTCGAGGGGGGGGTTGGGGGGGCTGCAGTAATTGGACTGGGACCATTCTGGTGTCATTGGATTCCTCTCAGCCTGCCCTTTCTGACAAACTATGGCAGGTACACCTACATGCGAGTGAACGCGCGATACGGCTCACTTTCACTTTCCATAGGGCTCCATGCATTTTTTCTTTCCGGTTTTTTGACCATAACTTTTGAAGGAAAGGAGCTGTTTCAATTCTGTTTTTTGCATTGCATTCTGCTGGACATTCCGCATCCAACCGTGTATGGCATGACGCGATAGCTCCTAATGCAGCGGTTTTAGCGCATCACCCCCCACTAGTCACCAGGTGCGGCCCGTACCCCCCTAGTGACGCCAGTGGGGCTGGTCTACACATGTAGCAGATTGAGGAGGGATGGTTGTGTTATACAGTTAGGTTGCAGAATATATTGTACTGCTTCAGGTTGTAGGTGGAGGATCACAGGTTTGCATACTAGTGTGCAAAGGAACATAGAAACCTCGCAGACCAAGGGACAGGCAGGGTAGAACACTTCTCCCTGTATGCAGAAAAAAATCTAACCCTAGAGTGTTTTTACATGGGTGTGTGTGTGTGTGCGCGCGCGCGCGCACATTCTAAAATGACATTCCACGCCTGCAGCTTGAAGTGATACAGTCCACCTATCTCATCATAGACCAAGGGTGAATGTTAAGAAATCAAGTGACATACATATACATCCAAACCAGATGTTGTATGCATGAGGTTCAGGCTGCACACTTTCCTGAGAGTAAGCCCCATTGAAGAAAATAGGACACTTCTGAGTAGACCTGGTTCGGATTATGCCCTCAGCTGTTAACTGTGTGACCTGAGTGCATTGCAGGTGAGATCCTGGATATGTCAGTTCTGTCATATCTGTCTCACCCATTCAAGGGTAGAGATCATTAGTTGATATTGCTGTGATCAAGTCCTGTGAGTCATATATTTCTGTGGGAAGTCAGCACCCCATAGGTACCCTATGGGCCTTTTCAAAATCACCCAGCTAGAGATGATTCTCAGGCAAGATGCAGATGCAAACTTGAGTTCATGTTGATTATTATTAAGAAAATTTATTTAAAGAGAAGTTCACAAAAGTAGTTTACATAGCAAATAAAATGGAAAAACGTGTACCCTGTTTCAAAGGATCAAAACAACAGCACCTTGTCTAAGAGTCAGAAATACTTGTGTGCGTTTCAGATTCTTCTTAGATTTGAATCATCCTTAGATTTGAATCATGTGAAGAGTCTGCATTGGAATGAAGTCAGACTTCAGTATTACAGGTTGAGCCTCATTATTTGCATGGGTTCTGTTCCAAGCACTCAGTGGATGGCAAAAGTACACTATAGCAAATCAATATAAAAAACAAAGTTTCTTTGCTCCTGTGATTTAAAAACAGCCTTGATGACCTTTGTAATGTAAAATAAGAGTCATTAAGAAGACAGTCCATCAATCAGTCCTCCTCCAAGAGCATAGAAAGGCGCTTCACTCAGCCCCTCCCTTCACCATTGCAAAATGATCACCTTTCTTTCAAGTGCTCAGGGGGAAGAGAGGGGGAAGGGAAGGGTCAACTGGAGAGAGAAGGCTTGATGGATTGTCAGCCAGCTGCCCTCTGTCTCTCTCATTAAGGAGGCTATTGTTAAAATGACTGTTCAGTTTTTTAAATTGATTTTAAAGGGATGCATTTTTCCCCTTCTCCAGGGATCAGCACATGCTCACTCGTTTGCAGTGAGTGGTCATTCATGTCGAGTTAAATCCGTGTATAAAAAATCCGTGTATAACAAGGCTGGACCTGTATAGTTTGTGCTGCTTCTTCCAGTTGATGGAATTTTTTTATTTATTTTGGCTAGTTGAAGTAAACATCGATTTTAAATTAGTAACCTGATATTAGAATACAACCAAATAAAATATTTTTATTATTTAATGTTTATCAACTTTTTCTTCCAAAACAAACAAATATGTTTAATTTATTTTCAGCTTTAGGATGGCTTTGATCAGGAAGCTTCTCTCTTTATTCTCTGAGTGATCAGATTTTCCCAACTGTTAAAGAGGGAACTTAAGGGTAAGATTTATTCAATTATGTCCTTAAACTTGAACATTTATTTAAGATATTGCTTTGAATATTCAAATATTTTTAAAGATTATTATATCTGCATATAGAAAGTGGCTGTCTAACTTCTCTATATAATGTTTGTTAGGTGGCCACCTTGTACTGCTTTGCCTCCCCTGATAGGAGAGGTACCCGTGAAAGATGAGGCAGAAAGTAATACACATTAGGGAATCTGCTTCTTTTTACTTGGGGGACAGCTTTCTAAATGTCTCTCTCGTAGCCATTCCAATTTGAAAAAGCACAATAACACAAGTTAGTGTTTCTCAACATTTGTCCTCCACCATACCACTTCACATGGTCCACTTATTGGAAGTACCACTGGAAGTAACTGTCATTGACATCGTCACCAGTTACGTCTGAGTTGGAAGGCCAGATGCGACGTGACAAACACCAGTAAGAGGCGCAGAGTGGACAGGAGGGTTTTTTCAAGCATGGAAAAGCATTTTTTTGGAGCTCTGCCTACCAAGCCTCCTACTGCTGTTCATTGTGTCGTGTTTCTGGTCTTGCTGCTGGGCTACAGGTGTCCAGGGGTTCTGCGAATACCAGCAGATGCCACGTCAAGTAACACTGGTGGTACCCGTACCACTAGTTGAGAAACACTAAGTTAGATATTTAGACTTGAATACTATTGTGACATCAGCATTGTCTCTCTCTGTCCCTGCCTATTGAACATTATTTCCACAGGACTATTTATGGATGAGTGAATGAATTAGTTGTAGTTGAATGAGAATGTGAAAGGGAAAGGAAGGAAAACTATGGTTGAGGTTGGGGCAGGAAAGGAAAAATAAGTTTTGAACAAGGGAAGGAGCATATAAGAAATTGGGCAGAGGGAAGTAGGGGCCAGGTAAAAAGTAGCTGAACAGAGCTGACTGAGAATATGGAAGGGAACCAGAAGCTTTCTTGCCAGCCCACTAACCTTGCCCATTTTTGTGGTTACTTGACCGTACGGATCTCTGTATAGGTATGTTGCTAAATTTTTCAGAGCATTATATAAATAATATGCCAATTTAGATGTGTATATTTGACAGTGTACTTTACAACCAGTTTATTAGATACTTAAGAATTGTTTTTCCTAATTTTAAGGATTGTCCATGAATAATTTAAATGACCCTCCTAACTGGAACATCCGGCCTAATGCAAGAGATGATGGAAGCCCTGGAAGCAAATGGAATTATGCTTTGTTGGTTCCAATGCTGGGATTGGCTGCCTTTCGTAAGTTACATTTGAAATAAAACTAATTTTTTTTATCTTGCATATAATGAGATGGACTGTATTGGCAGAAATTAGTGCGAGCTGGACTATGGAATTTTAGTATAGCAAGTTCATAGAAATCTGCTGTTGAAATGGGCCCAACCTGCAATGGAATAAAGTCAACCCAGATCAGAATAGAAGAGGAAATACCATTATATGCAGACATAAACAAAGTTGATGGCATGTTGTAGCCATTCTTATGAAACGTAGGAACCTGGGGATTGTCATGGACTACTTGCCTTTCCCCTTGAAGCACATACTTGTTAAATTCTTAATATAGTATGTTTCTGTTTCTCAGTAGTTTATCTTTTTTTTTAAAATGTAATAGGACAAGCAACATTGCCCCTGCTCATTAATTAGGACACCAATAGAAAGGTGTTTAACACCTGCCTTTCCCATAGGAACAGCAATAGTAGCTTTGTTGGATTTGGACTCAAGTATTTTTCAATGAAGAGGGGAAAACAATAGCCTGAAAATACCAATAGACATTTTCTTTATAATGTTTCAGTAACATTCATGAGGAGCCTTGTAATGTTTTAAAGTTTAATTTTACACCTGAATTGTATTGCAGGTTGGATCTGGTCCAGAGAATGTCAGAAAGAGATAGACAAAGAGAAAAAAGATTTCTATAGAAAACTATCAACTGTACACAGAGAGCTTGAAACCAAATATCGTGACATCATCACAGAAAACCGCCGTACAGTTGCTCACTTAGAGCTGGAACTAGAAAAGGAGCGGAACAGAACATTAAGTTATCGTGAAGCCCTTGTCTCCCAGAGCCGTAAACTAGTGGAAGAAAGAAGAATTCTGGAAAAAGAACGTGCAAAATTAGAACAAGAAAAACAAGTTCTGCAGAACTCTGGAGCTGCTGGTGTTTTGTATCAGAATTGTATGGAGAAGGAAGAGCAGTGGCAAAAGAGAGCTATTGCTCTGTTAAAAGAATATGAAGAAGCACTTACAGAAAGGCAAGATATCTACTGCAGCCTTATGCTACCAAGAAGTCGACGACTGGAAATAGAGAAAAATTTGCTAGTTAAAGCAGCAACTGATTCAGTTGCTTTGGATCTAGAAATGGAAACTGGCCTGAAAGATATTTTCAGACATGACACCTATTGCAGCTATTTGCTAAACACCAATAAACGTCAGAATGGAAGGCTCATGTGGCTTTATCTCCGATACTGGGAATTGTCTGTTGAACTCAAAAAGTTCAAGAGAGTAGAGAAAGCCATTTTGGGAAAGTAGTGGTTAAAAGTTGTGGCCATTTATATGTTACAAGTATCGGATGAGTGTTCCAGTACCTATCTGGTACGTATACAAGTTTTCTCCACTTTGCCACCATATTTGTATTAGTTGCCCAAAAGAGTGTCCCAAGTGCTTTAACACCTCTTCATCTGACTGGCCAAGGGGAATGCTGATTGAGCGGTACCCTAGTGCTCTGTGTTGGCTGAAAGGCTTTGAATTTAGAAGGTCAAGTACTGGCCTAAAGGAGATTATTTCCACTTCTAGCACTTGCATGGCAACCTTTCCTGCAAGAAATCTTTTCACGCTACTTGGAAGCAACTGCTGTCAGTTTGTGTTCTTGCTGTTTTCAGTCTGAAAATCCATGTAAGGCTATGAAAACATTCTGTATTCATCGCTGAAGTGTATAACCAAGTTTTCAAATCAGTCGCTTAGTAATTATTCACTTACAGTGCAATCCTATGCATGTTTACTCAGAAGTAAGTTCCACTGTGCTCTATGGGGCTTACTCCCAGGTAAGTGTGCATATGATTGCAGCTTTAGTCATTTGTGATCTGGGCTAGGCTTAATACTTGCAGAAATATCACAGTGATTGTGTTAAAACAAAATAGTTGACACTAAGAACTTAGTGGGTAAAGCTAGTACCTCTTGAATGAATTTTTAACGCCAGCGTATAACAGTGGAGCATGTGAAGTAATCAGAAAAAGATGGTGTCCTTGAGCAAATGCAGAGTGCCTTTTACTGAACAACCACAAATAGCCCCTCCATGTCTAGGATCAGAGAGAAGGCTTTCTTTCCCAGATAGTGCCTTTCAGGCAGGCTTGAATTCTGACACCTCTTTTTAGACATTAAGCACTGCATGTGAACATTCTGTCAGAATTTCAGTACACCTGACTGGTACAAGACATTTGTTGTGATCCAGGTTTGTAAATAGCTACACCATCTGGCCACCTTGTGTCCCTTCAAGGAGAAAGGCGGGATATAAATAAAGTAAATAATAATTCTGGTCACTTGTGGCAAGTAAGAGGGAAGCTTTTATATAGTGAAAGAGAGTTTATTCTCTTTATTTCAGGCTGTTAACATGCCACAAGTGATTAACTTAGAAATATGTGGACAGATGGGCTACTAACCTTTGTGGACTTATTTGCTGGGCTAATTTTAAAATCTTTCATGCAAGGGAAAAACAATTCATAAATTCATTTGGCATTTTACAAGTAGTAAAAGGTCTTGTGCCCCATTCTGTGTTATTGGAGCTTGAGGCTGTCACTTTCATTTGTGCTGATAATTGTAAAACCATTTCAATTGCACAAGTATGCAGATAAACATAGATACAAAAAGGAGTTGGTGCACCACTCCCAGGCCAGGCTGCACCCTTAGGCCAGTACGTATTTTGAGAGAAATTTGTCTAGATTTGAAGAAGGCTGCAGGTACTGCCGTTGTTTGTACTGTTTTGAGCATGAATATAATTTTCTAATATTCTGCTTGGATTATTTTTGAAAGAGGAAATCTTCCTTTCAGATTTTTGATTTATACCTAAGAATTTACTTAAAGTAACCTTGCTTTGAGATCTGTAGCTGTAATGCTGTATTGGTGCATCTGTCTCTGTGCATCAGCAATTACAAGGTAATATTTTTAGCAAAAACACCCAGAAATGATGTGAAAAGAAAAGAAAAGAGTGAGAACCCAGGAAGCAAAAAAATATAATTGTTTTCCTTCCTCCCTTTAACAGAAAGCCACTTTTAAAGTGGTGATTCTTGTAAATGTAACAAGGGGGTAGCAATTACCCCTGTCCCTCCCAGTGGCTGTTCCTGGTGTTTTTTGTGTTTGTTTTTCTTTTTTTAGTTTGTGAGCCTTTTGGGACAAGGTTTGACTGGAAGTAGCTTTTGGAGGTTTCGGTGGGCCATTCTGATGCCCATAGAGGCCAATGAGTGGGTTGCCAACCTGGCACGACTCAGGAGAGGCCTCTGGAGGATCCAGTTAAGTTGTTGTGCGAGCTGCTGGAGTGGACTCAAGCAACTGTGGAATTCCTTATCTCCAAGGGTTTGGTTCCATACCCCCCTATGGATAAGAACAGCCCATTATACAGGCATGCCCCCTTATCTGTAGGGGTTTCTTTTCTGGCACCCCTCACAGATATCTGAAACCATGGATACAGGCAAATGCCTGCAATCTTGGGGCCACCCACTCCCTTTGGAAACTCTGCTCCCCTTTCCTCCAGTAGGCAGTCTGAGCTCAGCAGAGGCCGAGGATATTCATCAGACTAAGCTCTTAAGGCTCAAAATACAGGACATCTGATTTCACAGAGAAACTGGAAGTGACTTTTTAATGCCTTATAAGGCTTTGGGAGACTGGGGGAAACCCTTTAAAACGTGACTTCCGGCATGGCATTAAAAACATGACTTCTGGTTTCTCAGTGAAACCGGAAGTCACATGTTTTGAGCCTCAGAGCTCACTCTTAGTTCAGCAGGGGCCAGGGACAAACATCCTTGGCCTCTGCTGAGCTCAGACTCGCCTCACCTCCAGAGGGGGTGCACAACAGAGTTACGTGCATTGGGGGGACCCAGACCCAATCCGTAGATATGGGACACCCCCCCCCCGGTATAATATTTGATGAGAATTGTTCCCTGTTCATGCTGAAGGACAAGTTTCATAGACTGAAACACTAAACCAGTAGCTTGTATTCAACACTAAAATCATTCCTTACTATCTCTCTTGTCATGCTCACTTCTGCTGTTTGCTGGCCTGTTTGTATGTAGATAAGATTCTTTGAGTATTCTCCAGAGTCGTTTGCTCTAGTGTGCCACAAATGGTCCACAGGTGTGCTGCGGGAGTATGGGGAGGGTAACTTATTCGTAGTGCCACTGGGGATGTAAGCCTCCTGCCGGTAGTGCAGTGTGCCTTGTCAATTGTCAAAAAACAGATGGTGTGTCCTGAAAATTTTAGTGTCTAGTCAGTATGCTGTTAAATTAGAAAGGTTGAAAATCACTGGAAGGTACTCACTTTTTGGAAGAAGATTCAGCACCAGATGTTATTTCTTGTATTTGGTGCACATACGTTAAAAAAATTACTCACCTTACTGTTAACTATCCCTGAAATAAATTATTGTGAAAAATTCAAACTCTGGTCTTGTTACTATTGTAAGTGTGCAAGTAATTATACAGTACAATATAGCAAGTTGCATAAGTGAACTCACTCTCAAGAAAGAAAATAGCTTTATTCTTGCAACAGCCCCATCTCAATAACTGTCAGCCCCATTTTGCAGATAAAAGGGTAGAGAGCTTTCCTAAGGCTACCTAGAGAGTCCATATTTAATTATATATTTTGTTATGTAAACCACCTTGTGAACTACTTCTTGTTGAAAAGCTGTATATAATAATAAGCTTTTATGGGTTACTGTCTACTTCATTACAGGATGAGTTCTCAGATTTACATAGATATAGAGGTGGGTAAATATAAAAAGAGTCAAATTGCCATGACATGCAAAAGTAGAGGCTGAATTCAGAGACAGCTGCTTTGTTGGAGGAGTTTGCTGGAAGGAGTGCAGGCTGTCCTTCTGTTTCATGATGTGGAAGAAATTATGTAAAGTGTTTGCTAAACTCTTCCAGGGCCCATTCCTATCCAGTTTTCCAGTGTCCATGAAGCTGTAATGCAGTCCTGAGGTACGGGAACAAATGTTCCCTTACCTTGAGAAGGCTTGTGTGACTGCCTGCTCACTTCTGGTTGCAGCACATTCCCCATTGGCACAGGTGCATCAGTGCTGGAATATTGGATAGGATTGGGCCCCCAGTCTTCCACTCCAACTGCAATGAAATATAAGTGAGAGACCTAATTGGTCAGATTCATCTCTTGTCAAGCAGTTTTCGCTTTACTGCTTGCAGTTGGCTAAACTTTCAAGTGGAAGACTCAGTGAGTTTATGCTTAATATGTGAATATAGCTGCACAGTTCATGAATGCATCAAACAGCAGGAAGATTCATAGTAACATTAAGACTTCTTGCATGTTTACTGCTACCATGGATACTTCACTACAGTCCAGAACACATCTCAATATAGCCTACTTATGAAACATGAAGAACATAGAGCCAACTCTGCCAATTGCAAGGAATCTTAATGCAGGCCAGTCAGCCACTGCAGTATTTCAAAAGTATCGTGCCTGCTATCCAAATGATCATTTATAAAATAATCTGAAATGCCACATAAGAGAGGAGAAAAAGAATATAAGGTCATGTGCGTTAGTGATGAACACTATAGTTTTTCTGATGGCAGTGTAGTATATTCTTATGAAGGGACAAATAATTCATAATCTCTCTGGAAAGTTATCACATACCTTGTTTTTCTATACAACTAAAACAAGTTACTGAACAAGTGGTGCAGATAAGATCAACAGGCTACTACAGAGTCATGTTTACAGTATCTCATGGCCAACTTTCTTAAATGCTTCAAAAAGATCTATTAGGACCAAGGGAGTATAATTTCTGTAACGGATACCTATAAAAAGATGGCCAGCCAAGACCATGTATATAGTCTCAAAAGATGGGTTGGCAAGGACTGCAGCTCAGGCAGGACCCTGAAGATGCAAACTAACCATTCACTGAGCAATCTTCATCCAGAAACAAGAGAAAAAGCAAGTCATAGCTGAAGGAGAAATAAATCAGTGTCAGAGTTTGGATTTCTGTGGGAGGTGAGACAACTGCAGATACAGAGCCTTCTTTTTTTAAAAAAGCAATGCTCCAGGGAGTTGGTTTTATACATTCTCTTAATTCTCCTACATCTCACTCCCAGTATAAATTGAGAAAGGAGTGCACACTACCAAGCAGTGGGGGGAAAAAACCAGCTGGTGTTTTTCAAGCTGAAGTTTGCCACTTGCCACCTCACAGTGGTCATAGAACCTCTAGTGAGGAGGCATGTGATAATCATTTTATTGAAAGTATAAGACCACTTTCTATTGTGGTTGATAGCATGTTAGTCACATACAAGGGAATTGTCACATCATTTATATTTTGAGTTTGTAGACAGTAGAAGCATAAAGAACCTGAGAAACAGTAGAGAAGAGGAAACTATGGAAATTAATACTTTTAGAAAGCACTAGAGTTTATCTTCCAACCTTGAGTGTTGCAAATTTTAGATCAAGCCTCTGTATGCCAATCTGGGAGGGAATCTTTGCATATAAATCAGGCTCCTTAGTATGCGTTCTGTCATTCACTCCAGCTTTCAAATTATTGGTTCTTCCATTAAAAGTCATCAAGTCTTTTTTTACAGATACTGTTGCCTGTGTTTTTCAGAATTTTCCAGTTTGTCCATAGGATCACAGTAATCTGGAATCATTTGACCATTCAGCTCCAGCAAACTATATTTCCAAGTCCAGATGCTCATAATTCACCACATATGCACTCTGTTTCTCATCTGTTAATCTGTGTTCTCCACCCCCACAGCTTTTGCACTATACGTCTAGTCAAAATGGTCTTTCATTTTTTTGGGATTCTTCTTCTTTCATCATTTTGGAATTTCTTTGTGTCAGCAGAGAATATTCCTGACCTCTGATTTTACAGCTTTTGTTCCTTGAGCATTTGGTTTCTTGCTCATGTTGGAAAAGGGGGATTCTAATAAGCAGTAGAAGAACACTTTTCCTATGGTAAATTCTGCCACCGAGCTAGTTTGCTGCTATTAGTAAATACACAGGAGCAGAGGCAGGTAATAATTATTTATATACTGCTTTTCAACTAAAATTTAACAAAGCGATCTACAGAAAAAAATCAAATAACGAATGTCTCCCTGTCCCAAAAGGGTTCACAATTTAAAAAGATACAGAAAAACATCAGCAGACCTGCAGGTAAACATTTCAAAAGAAAACCTACAGGGACTGCAGACAACAAGATAGAGGATCTCAGGCATCTGGATAATACACTGCCCTCCAGAGTCCTGCAGGTAGTGTTGCACCTATACTTCAGCAGCTCACAGGTCATACCTCTAATTTATCATGTCACTTACACTTGGCCTCAAAAACAGAGTTCTTAGTCCTCTCACAATCTTTTCTTTATTTCCCCCCTGAACACCTACACAATCATTCAACTCTCTATGCAGATGCAAATCCAACTGAACTCCTTGGTATTTACTCCCAGGTCTGTGTTCATAGGATTACAGCCTTAATCACATTACGCTTCCATCCCACCCTTTACTTTTGCAAGTGCTGAATTGCATTTGAAGCTTTAATTCTGGTTTAGTATTTGCAAAACATGTAGAGCATCTAGAAGGGAGCATAGCAAAATAATGATGCTCTCAGGTTGCTAAATATACATACTTCAGTACTCTGAGGAATAATGGGCACAAAACCAACATTCTGCCCTGGTTCTTGGGCAGCCCAGGCAGCAGGCAGCAGGCACCAGACAGTCCCCAGTGTAAACTAGAAGAGTCTGAAAGCTTCTGTAGCATACTGGCAGTCAACAGCTTTTCCTTGGCTATACCCTCATTCCGTCTTCCCCTGGGGCTTCTCTCTTGAACTGGTTTAACCTCTGCATCTTGCTTCTTTTAAATAATTTTGGTTCCACAACCTGATTTTTTTACATTTTACAGTGTGTTTCTATTTTCAGCCAAAATCACAATCAGTTGTGAAGTGAATTCCTAGTTCCACCTTTTTTCAGGTTTCTGTACACACCCAGCCATGATAATTCAGAATACATTCTACATTTCCTGAAATGTTTTCTTTGTCAATAAGGCCCACCTCCCTCCTGCCTCCCTGAAGGTGTCCAGATGTGAAAGTTGCAGGTAGGGGCAGGCACAGAGTACCAGTCAAATTCAGGCAAATTCATCAGTACTATACTGGCAAAACAAGGGATTATTTTCAACACTAGACATGGAAGAGTTGAATTTCTTCCTCTTCCAGAAACATTTGGATCCAGATTTTCTTTTTGGCTTACACCTGGCTTTTAATTCTCATTGACTTGATCCAGCAGATTCACACATGTTTCAGATGTGCAGGTAGATGCACGTCCCTGTCTGCATTGTGATGCTTACTCAGGCCCACTGGCATGGTTGGATGTACTCTTGATGCTCATGGTGGTTGCATATTCCTGTCTGAGGCCATCATTTTTATGCACAACTAGTTGCCTGCAACTAGAGCTGGAAAACCCACATGGATTTAAATCTAAAACTGAGCTTGAATGTGACAGTCCTACCAACTACAAAACATTTAAAGCCACAAATCATTGTCAAGAAGAATCATAACTGGGTATTAATAATAATTAGTGCATTGATGGGCACCTGATGTTTTGCTGAGGTATAAAGCTGGAAACCTTGAAACTTGGTTTGGTGGGCTGAAGAGCCTTTATAATTTGTTCAACCGCCCTTTTTTCAGAACTAGAGCCATTTCTGGAGATTGCTATTCTGTTCTTATCTTCTTGAAAGGCATAAAGATGCTTATTTGGTAATCTACTTGGTGTAAACAATGGTACAGGGAGCACATTGTTGTAGGGAAGGTGGTACACTTGCATCTTTTCTCCAAGTTTACCCATCTGTAACTTCATGGTGGGAGATCTTTGCACAAGGAAAGTATCCTGATGTTGCATTGCATATCTCTCATGACGGATGCTATTCCATTCCAATAGTGTTGTCCTGTAAGAAAATGAACTCACAATAAATAAACAATATGTTTGCAGAGTTGGATTGTGTAGACTAGTAGTCTTCAGTACTCCTAGCTCAAAACTATTACAGGTTCACTATGTAATATGAAGCCCACTTTTAATCTTTATTTTTTTTTATCTTTGCCCCTTTGATCAGCCCTTTCTTTTATAATTTTATCTCCTTATCTCTCCTTTTTCCTCTTTTAAAAAGATGTGTCAGTGTTTCTGGTACAACAACCACTGATGCTGGTAAGATCAATTGGGTCATAATTCACCAGTTAAACCACAGTGATGTAGCAATTGTAAGTCACCCGTTAAAGATTGATGGTATAGACGTTGTCTACCTCCGCCCCCCCAACACTTCATTCACTTCAGATCTTTTAAACAATTGAATCAATTGTTATTGATTGTAAGACCATTTTATTTTTCACCATAACTAGAAAAGCAAAGCAATATATGCCAAGCTTGACATGACTGAAACATGTGGAGTTCTTATCTATAAAACCATAAAGTAAAATTATAATCTTTAATGCCACGCTGTGCACAGTGATCTGAAATACACATGACTCTCCTTAATCAGATCTCTTTCATTATTTCCCCCTCAATTCTAATCAGTTTGGTTTCAGTTCAAATCAAAACTGAAATTTAAAATAGTGATGATAAATCTCATAGAACCATAATGCACACGCACATGCACACACACACACAAGTGGTTTTGAAACGGTTTTGTCACTTTTGTCACCATTATTTTAAATTTCTGTAAGATAAAATTGTCAATAATACAAGATTGTTATTAATATCAGCTGATGGGTTTCTACCTCTCTTGCCGTCTCACTTCCATAGTCAGATCTTCCCACAGCAACGAGAATGTTTCCTTCTTGGCAACATTTCTTTCTTCCACATCACAGTTAAGAATATTGACTTGCAATGTGTCTGGACTTTTGAGCACAGGAGTCCGCATTGCAAAACGTATTTTATTGCAATTAATCATCAAACACCCTCTTGATTAGAGACTCAGCTTGCTTAATTTTTTGATCCCTGTTTTGTTGTAAGTCCAGTTCAGATTACCACCGCTTAAGTATTTTAGTGCACCTATTTTTATGTTTATGAATCACTTGGGGGTGATATGATGGATAAGCTAGCAAGCTGATTCCTCTGGAGCATTTCGATATTAGTCTTTCAATGTCTAAGCGAAAAAGAATGTGACATTTGGGAATACATAACTGACACAAGCATTTTACTACGCAGTCCAACATTCTAAATTAGACTCCTCCAAAGTTACAATCCTAGACACATTTTCCTGGGAGTAAGCCCTATTGAACACAGGCTTACTTCAGAGTAGACATGCATAGGATTGCATTGTAAATGATTGAAAGCAGGAGTGAAATGCTTTCAATGCAATTTTTTCTCGTTTTTAGTATTTTGATGTTAGCACCCTCTGTATCTTCTACTTAACCCAGTGTATGTGCCGGTATGTGCATGTGTGTGTGTACTCATGTACATATTTATCTAATTACTAATTTTATTTCTTATGCTATTTTCCCAAATTATTTTTTGCTATTGGATGATAGTACCCGATTAACTAACAGGCCCAATTAACTAATAATGGTGATTTGCCACCTTTCTGAGGATATGTGCCTTTAATGAGAGATAGAAAAGATAGCTGCAATCCTATACACATTTTCTTGGGCGTATGCCCCACTGAACACAATGGGACTTACTTCAGAGTAGACACACAAAGGATTGAATTGACAGAGACATAAAAGATAGATTATGTAAGATACATAAGATAGATACACTGTAAGAGCCAGAATGGTGTAATGATTTGGAAGCTGTACCTGGAAGATCCATGTTCAAATCCCCGTTCAGCTTTGAAGCTTCCTGGGTGACTTCAGGTGAGTCAATCTCTCTCAGCCTCACCTAGCTCACAGGGTTGTTGTGAGGTCAAAAGGAGGGGAAGAACTATGTACACCACCCTGAGTGCCTTGGAAGAAGGGTGGTATGAAAATGTGAAATAAATTATATTTAAGAAAAGAAAGAAAAAGATTGACATTCAGTAGGAGACCTTGTGGCTATGGGATGTGACCCAGTAAAACTCCCTGCTAATAGTAGCTTCAGGACCTTCAGGGAACCCACTGATAGCATAAAGTGTACCATTATGACATCACAGAAGAAGATACCTAATGTCAAGTATGAGCTCAGGGTGTTCACAGTTCCATGTGGCATGCTGATCTTGAGTCTTGTGGAGCCATGGCAGCAAGAGGAACGGTACAGCAAACTGTGAGTAACACATAGTCTATATTTTTGACTACGTTAGGAGGTATTTCATAGAAAGCTGAGAACCAAGAAGACCGGGTAATTTGACCTATCAGATATAGTTAAGAAACCAAATCAATATTGTCAAAAATTGTTAGGCAGTGTCAAATGTTCTCATGCCTTCAGTGGTCAACTCATATTGTGTGACACCGATCCCAATTCTGAGGGAAGATCTGGTCATCATCATCATCAGGTCATCAATAGAGGCAGCAGAAAGAGTGCACAACAGGCAGGGCATAAGCAGTTTCTCCACAAAGACTCCTGGAAAACTGCATTGTTTGCTCTTTCAGATCAAGTCTACAACCCTGCAAGCCCTGGAGTCCCTATTTTCAGATCACTGTATTGCTTTAATGCAGTGTTTCCCAAACTGTGGGTCAGGACCCATCAGTCACGAGCTGATTTTTTGTGCATTGCAAAAAGTTTTTGAAACATTAGAAGAACCTTTGCAAGAACCCCTGCCCAGTTTGCAGAAGAAAATGCTATGCTGTGGAATGCTGGGATGCTAACCTGTGATATGAGGTCATCTTCATACCCCCAAGTTAAAATGTCACATTTTCCAATTTTTAATTGACCAGCTGTAGATCATGTCTACTCAGTGTGAACCTAGTCTTTTGTCTGGACTGAAAGTCCCTAACTGAACATCCTGCTCTCCAGTTCTGCCTTCTGGGTACCGTGGAATGACAGTAAAGGTTTTGGGGAACAGACTTTAAACTCTATCTCTAGGGAGTCTATCAAATGTCTACACATATTACACTCATACTACATGTAAGGTCTTTAGCAGTCTTGAGAGCACAGGAACCCAATTTCTAAATAATTTATTAATTATTATTAATAAAGAAAAATATTTGTTTCTAGATCTCTTTTTCTTTGGCCAGTGGGTCATAAAATATTATCGTTTTTTTTTAAAGTGGGTCCCAGTACTGAAAAGTTTGGGAAGCATTGCTTTAATTGATATGAATTAATGGTACAAGGGACATAGTTGTGACTCAGCAGGGTTACCTCCAGGGTTGGAGTCCAAAATGGGCCAGGTTGAATTGTAGATCAGACAGATCAGGATCCGGGCACAGAGACAGCTGTGTAGTTGGTTTCAAGCAGCACACTGAGTTCTAAAGTAAGGATGGGCCAGAAGTGTCAGAGCCAAGAGTGTATCAGGAACAGTGATACAGGCACCCCCGCCTTTCAATGGTCTGTGCAGGAATGGAACTACTCTCTGTGTCTCTTTCCTCTCTGTGCAGGAATGGGAACTACTGTGGCAAACAGAAACTACAAGCCCCGGGAGCCCATGTATATGAGGAAGGGATGGGCTATAGGGAGGCAGGAGGAGCTCCCCCTCCCACCAGTATTTTTGTGGAGGAAATGCTGACTTGCAGAAGGAAACCTGGATCTTGAGTGCATGTGGTGAGATGCTGGAGACCCTCTGAGATGACCCATCTGATGGGGGCAGCATGAATTGTAAAGGAGCACCTGAGGAGGGAAAGTAGAGGTGCCCTATCTGAAAGAAATGACATGGGTGCAACCAGGAAGGGACTGGCAGGGTCATTGGTCTAAGAGGAGATCATCCAGCACTCACCTAGCAGCAAAAAGATAGCAGGACATTTGTAAAAAAAAAAGACTGGGTTCCACATTTTAACAATTTCTGGTTTTTGACATTGCTGTAGACCCTAACCTGTTGAATAAGTAGGAAACACCTATAGAAAGCTGGAAGGGTTAGAAGCAAGTGCAGGATCCAAGTCAGGCAGGAGACCAAATCTGAGGCAGCAGTCAGGAAAGGGGAAGGGACGTAAGAGACTAGAGCCTCCCAAGCAATTATTTCATCCAGGAGTTGCTCAGGTTGATGAACTGGCTCTGAGGCTCAGGGCTTTATAGGGTCTCATATGCCAGGATTAGCCTTTGAGGCCTCATCATACAGCCTAGAAGATACCTTTCAAGCCCAGAAATTAATCCAGCAGGTTTTAAATGGGAACAGAGTGCTGGTGGCATAGGAAGAAAGGTACCAGAGCCTAATTTCTGGAAACCCCAGTAAGATACTCCAACTTGACAGGCATATGATGGCAGATAAATTAGTGAACACAGAACAGTTACAGGACACCAGCTAACATTTTTCTGTTCTAGGACGTGCCATTATTTTCCTTTCCCCCTTGAGTATTTTCTATTTTACATTTATTTCCTCTCAAATGTGCCAAAAACCAGTTCACCAACTACATCAAGCAAGGCCCAAGTCAACATTCCTAGGAGATTTACTTCCCCTTCAGAGATAACAGTGACCTCACTAATGACTTCACAGTATAGGTTTCTGATGTAAGCCTATTATGTTGCGTGCAGCCACCTGCTGGATGCCTTGAGTGTAACCCTATCTGGCCCAAGGCTGCTACTGGTATCACAGATGAGACTGAGAGGAAGACATTCACGGAGGAAGAGTTGGAGATTTGGAGAGGGGAATGAAATTGAGAGACTGAGTACCAATTATACTCCTTGGGACAGCAAACTGTTCACATTAGTTCAGTTGTTGAATTAGGAATAAAATGGAGTTTTTAATAAACTGGAAAAATCTATTAAAATACATAGGAACAAGATGATGATTATTATTAGAGTGGTGCTGCCCTCTAGTGTTCCAAAAGACATGATCTCAAAAAGAATTCATTTTCTGATAAAAAAAAATTCACAGTTTTCCAATTCTAGCCGTAAATCCAGTACGGCAGTGGTTCTCAAACTTTTAGCATCAGGACTCACTTTTTAGAATGAGAATCTGTCAGGACCCAAGTAGTAAGTATGGAAGTAGAATGGAAGTAAGTATGGAAGTAGAATGGAAGTAATGTCATGACCGGTAGTGACATCAGGCACAAGCCTAACCAGGTCTACTCAGAAGTAAGTCTTATTTTGTTCAGTGGGGCTTACTCTCAGGAAAGTATGGTTAGGATTGCAGCCATCATCAAGCAGGAAGAGTTTTAACAATTCTAGGCAAACAATCCTATCCACACTTACCCAGGAGTAAGTCCCATTTACTATAATGGTTAAAAGCATATAATAGTAGCCTGTTAAAAGTAACAATATCCCAAATGCAGTCACAGACCATGGGAGCATCAATTCTAATATATTAAAAATAAAATATTGAAATGAATGGAGACCCACCTGAAATTGGCTCATGACCCACCTAGTTTGTCCCAACCCACAGTTTGAGAACTATTGGTACAAAATTGTGCTCTCTCTTTGTTAAGTGACTGCCCAAGGGCAAAACCACATTACATTTTCCGTATTTCATCTGCTGGCTCACATGATTCATCATCTCATTCTTGTACCATGTAGGGCTGGTTACCGCATGAATCTTAACTCTTCTCATCCTTGCTAGCACTGGATGTTCTACAGAGAGGCTATTGAGGAAGATTCTTCACATAGTAGGGGGGTATTATATGATTACTACCTGATGAAGTTGAGCAATAATTAGATACAATGGATGGTGAACATTGGTATAAACTCCGTTGCTCCATTCAGGATTCTTAGATGGGGGACAGCAGGGAACAGGTATCAAAATTTACACTGCCAATGGATCTGGGCCATACTCAGGAAGTGTGTAGATTTGAAAAGTATCATTTGTAAAAGTGGCCCAATTCTCCAACCACTACCCTAAAATAAATAGTTTTTACAACTCAGTATCTCTCATTTTAAATGATTTCTCCCCTCTCACTAAGGTGCCAGCAATCAGCTAATTACATTAATAAAAGTATTTTTACCACTCACCCAGCCAAGTAAACTCCCATGGAGTCTGCAGGTGATCAACAGGATTTTTCTTCATAGAAGTAGGGAATGTTATTGTTTTATTATAAGAATGTCCTTATAAATAGATAAATAAAAGTTCTTGCTTCTACGTGGTGCCAAAGGACCAGAAAGCAGACAGAAAGCAACATGACTAGTTGACAGTAGATTCAATTCTAATTCTTAACTGCTTTTAATTATGCCACTTTAGCATTATGCTACAAAGAGCAGGGCAAAACCAGTTGGGAATACAGTTCATCTAAATCCATTCTGCATTTCTTATGTGGATTCAACACTTACTGTTCCCAAGACCAGATGCATCTCCCCACTTCTACTATAGGGGTGGAATACTACAAGACTGCAATAACCTTTCTAACTCACTTGTACGTACAACTTACTCTTCTCCCACACATGCTGGAGAGAGAAGGTCTTGAGTACACCAATCTATGGAATGCCTTAAAGATCCATGCATAGAAAGACGTGAACTTGAAGGGAAAAGCTCATCCTAAACTTAAGCACTTGCAACTTCAGATGAAAAGGTACTAAGTTCTGTGAACTTTCTCTTAGGATTCAGGAGAAGCTATCAACATTGGGAGGTATACTTGCAAGTGAAGGGCTTCATCTTGCAGCTTCATATAATAGGCTGGCTGCAGCCCTTTCTTGGACAAAGGAAGATAGCCAGCAGTAGTGGCAGACCTCCCCAGCCCCGCACCCTGGGATAAAGGTCCAAGATGGCAGTCCTCTCTCACCAATGCATTGATTACCTATGGGGGGAGGGGCTACAGCTCTTTTCTTTTTGCAGGTCTTTATTTTATGCAAGGGAAATCCCTTGCTAGCTAGACAATACCAATAAATTAATGTTTGAACTTGAAAGCCAACATATGATTCAACTTCAGTTAATTTCCTGAAGAGCTTTGCTGAAGCTTTCAATGGCATCTCTGAAAGACTGTAGCAGAAAGGATCCCAGTTCATTGCCTGTTTCTTGTATCGCTGCATCATAACCCCCAAAGAGTGGTGTAGAGGCTTTTATGTCCTCCCGCTTTGCCTGCAATAAAATCATATTAAGTTCACCTGCTATATTCTCATATTTCTGCTGATCATATTTTGAAAGATCAGCTTCACCAATTGGATAACTGATGTCATTTGGATAACAATCTCTTGGAACTGGAAATTCAATGTATTTCAGCCTTGGAAAATCAATGAAAATGTTGAAGAGACATTTCAGGGCTCGAGAAGATAGAGGATTTCCAAGGAACTTCAACTCCTCGAGTTTCCGGCAGGGAACCAAGCCCAATATTAACATGTTTACATGAATGTCTTGAATGTTGCATTCCTCAAGAGCGAGACTCTTCAGTGTGTGGGATGAATGATTCAGGAGTTTGAAGAAGGTGGATGGATATAAGTCAGTCACATCATGTCCGCTGATATCAAGAACTTCCAGGTGATTAGAGTGCAGACTGTTGGCTAAATATGCCATGTCGACATGGTTTAAGGAGCAATTAGAAACATCCAGCACCTTCAGAGGGGACTTCAGTGGACTGGAGCGTTAAATACAAAAGCAAACAATTACAGTACAGAATTAAAATACATTCAGTATTTATTAAGTATGTTAACAATAGATGCAATTGTATCATCATGGGTGGGTGAAGTCTTACGGACTTCAGTAGTGTCTATGGATGACAAACTTGGGGCAGAATGATAACTAGAGTGGTCCTGGACACAAAAATCATAGAAATGCAAGGCTAGAAGATGTCTCAAAAATTTGGCATTGAGCTACAGCTACAACTCTTGTTACAACTATCTCATACTGACTAAGGGCCAAATCCTATCCAACTTTCCAGCACTGGTGCAATCACAATGCAGCCCCAAGACTGGGCACCTTAACCCAGCATTCAGTTCATCCTGCAGTGCCAGTTCTGCTTACCGAAAGTGGCCCATTGGGTGGCTCACATTCCATGCCTGGTTCCATGTCAGTGAGCTGGGCTTCTTACCCTTTAAAGTTTGAGAATAGGTTGAGATCATTTCGGCCCCAAGACCTCTAATCCTTCGCTTTACCGGATAGAACTGCCAGCGCCAAGATAATGGAACAAACATTCCCTTACCTTGAGGAGGCCTCTATGACTGCCTTCCCACCACAGGAAGCAGTGCTTCCCATTGGCACTGCTGCACCGGCACTGGAAAATTGGATGGGACTGGGCCCTTAATCAATAGTAGTTTACATAAGTTTAAACTCAGTAATCAATAGTTTGAAACAAAGTGTATCACCTGTGAAGAATAAGTGCCACCAAATGAAAAGCAATAAACCACAATCCTCGCAGTGCTGCTGACTTGGAGGCCAGGGAGCAGACTTCCTTACTACTAATATTCTTGATTACTTAGATCCTATGAAACTAAAGTCTGTGAGTCAAATATCTACCCCATTTCCAAGGTTAAAATGATCTTCAGTGCTTCAGTAAAAAAAATTACATAAAACCCAGTCCTCTTTAACTCTTGGTAAACTGGCCTTGTATGGCTAGTTTCACCATTACTTTGGATAGCATTTGACCTGCATTCTTAGCCACAGATTGGGCAGATGATTGCCATTTTGTCTCAGATTTGGCAACAATCATAAAAGTATTCGAGCACAATCCTAAAGATGTGTTTGACCAGTGCAAGTCTCTTGCACTGGCCTGGGAGGGTCACAAACATGCCATAAGCACATTTGCACCTTCCTATGAGTAAGCCATGCCAGTGCACAGAGATCAGATCCAGCCTCCGTGACGGCAGCAGCAGGTGAGGCATTGTGGAGCAGGTAGAGGGCGGGCAGCGGGCAAGACTTTGGATGGGTGGGCAGGGAGCGGGAGGTGGAACCAGGATCTGGCAGTTATTCCCAAGCAGCACGGAGCAGCTCCAGGTTGCTCTGTTTTGTTTGGATCTGCGCCACCTTACCAGGTGGCATAGATTTGAGTAGACCCATTGGGGCTGCTGCAGCTCTCCTCAGGGTAAGGGGAATTTCTTCCCCTTGCCTCAGGCTGAGCCTCAGCTAGCCCCAAACTAGCACTGGATACAGAGCAGGCCTGCCTGTTCCAGCACAAGTTGTGCTGTTAATCTTCAGAAAGAAGTGAAATGGATTTTGAACACTTTTGTGTAATAAGTACTGTGTAAGTAATATGTAGCATATTTTCAATATGAACAGATTTAGGGCGCAGTCCTAACCCCTTATTTCAGTGCTTTCCAGCACTGGCCTAGCGGTGCCAATGGGACATGTGCTGCATCCTGCAGTTGGGTGTCACTCACGGAGGCCCCCCAAAGTAAGGGAATGTTTGTTCCCTTACCTCGGAGCTGCATTGCCTTTATGTCAGTGCTGGAAAGCACTGACATAAGGGGTTAGGATTGCGCCCTTAGATATACAATACAGTAATATACCAGTGCTTTTGAAACAGAGAAACACTGAGATATCATTGTCAAATGCGAGGTACAAAAATGTTGCCTATAAAGCACAATCCTAAGCATGTTTAGACTTGTACTTATAAACAAGTTCCTCTGCTTTCAATGGGGTTTACTTCCAGGAAAGGGTGCACAGGATTTCAGCCTTAGACCTCTTGCCAATGTAATCTTTCAACTGGTTTCTTGACTTGGGCTATAAAGATTAAAAAATGAAATAAAATACCCCAAATTATGAATGTTGCATATGCGTATCAACAGATCCCATTTAGCAGAATTACAACAATTTTTGGCTGCTGGAAACTACAGCTGAAGAAACAACAAAGAGGATTAAGATTTGAAGAAAGGCAAGTATTTGCAAAGCAATGGAACCCTTGCAATGAAGTGACACAGCCATACAAAATATGCACCAGCTGAGCAGCATGGAGCGGGCAAACCCCTTCCAGAGGGAAATAATTCATCCTTCTGCTACCACTCATTCTTAGATCCCTCATTCATCCATCAATCCATTTCTATCCTGCCTTCACTAAATACCCCAATGCAGCTGATCCCTTGAAGGAAAGTTGTATGAGCTCAAAAAACAACAGAAACAGAAACTTCCCATGAACTCGCTTCCGTTTAGTTGAGGGTGGAATGTTAATGTGAAATATACCTTTATTTACCTTTCAGAAATCTAACGTATGGGACAAAGTTCACTCCCTAAATGCGCTTGACCCTTTCTGTGTCCCCCACTAGGTTTTTTTTATCCCGGATGCTGCCACTGTGTATCAGGATGTCACTGCTTAGAGCAGGGGTATTCAAACTTTTTGGCAGGAGGGCCATATCATCTCTCCAACTCTGTATTGGGGGCAGGGAAAAATTAATTTACATTTAAAATTTGAATAAATTTACATAAATTTATATAAATGATTATATTAGAGATTGAACTTAAATGAATGAATGAAGGTCTCACAATAGCTCAAGGCATATAAAAAAATCTTGCGCAAAGCAAGGCCAGCCTTTCCTTTGCTGCCACTGCTGCTTCAGAGACATGAAACAGCAAGCAGCAGAGAGAGCCCTCGACCTGCAGCTTGAGTGAGAAGTCAAACAGTCGGCCCCTGCACTGAGAGTAGTCGCGTCGGGCCAGCGTGGGCTCCAGAAAGTCTCTGGAGGACCAGAGGTTCATTGAAGACTGGGGGCTCCCTGCGGGCTGGATTGGGGGTCCCCGAGGGCTACAAATGGCCCCCCTGGCTGGGGTTTGGGCACCCCAGCTTCAACAACTGATTTTCAACTTTTTCGTCTCATGGCACACTGAGAAGGTTCTAAAATTGTCAAGGCACACCATCAATTTTTTTGACAATTGACAAGACACTGCTGGCTGCAGACTCACATATCACAGTGGCCCCTAGTAATATGTGACCACCCCCCAAATTCATGTGGCACTCCTGCAGACTATTCATGTGGTGCTGCACAGTGGTTGAAAATCACTGGCTTGGAGCAATTACTCTCCAAGAAATGTCACTCGAGGCCATCTCAACTGATTCAGGTATATAGGTTCTCAAATTTTTATATAATAGTTCAAAACATTTAAGCACCATCCAGTCCCTGCAAGTGGTGTAGTTCCACAAATCGTATCTTTCTCCTTCTCAGGTAAAACATCACCTTGGCCTTAGGGGTTCTGCAGTTCAGTTCTTTTTTGGCAACATGGAAATAATAGGGAGCCATCTGAGTTGGTTGGCTTTTACAAGTGAACAATGAGAAGAGATTAATTAGGGACAGAGAGTTTGGTATCATGTACCATGGCAGAAAATACCATAGATTGGACACTGGAGATCTCTCTCTCTCTTGCAGTTTATACTATTCTGCACTATGATAAGGTTATGAATGTAAAGAGAGTAGGGGCATAGTCATGAAAGTCATATTGCTCAATGGTGGAACTCACAGAAATTCCCAAGCTCAAGCCCCAGCATCTTAATTTAGAAAGAAACTCAGAAGGCTGAGAAGATGCACAGGCTACAATATGCAGGACCCATATACTGGACATGAAGATCCATTGCCAAGCAGAGTAGACAATACTACTCTGCTGCTCTGACTCAATGTAAACTAATAAACTGCTGCTTGGACTCAGTATAAGACAGCTTTATATGCTCCTACCTTTCCTGATCAGTTAGACACCTTCATTTGTAAATATTAGTCTGCTCTCTCCAGTAACAGCAACTCAATGACTAGGCACTTGTTCTGCTCCATGGCAGTCTGTTGCACCAGCAACAACTATTCAGCACAAGTTACCTGAGCAGTTTACGTATCCTTCCTGTGAGTGTCGAAAATGCCAGACTCAACTCAGTCAGTTGGGTCATCTGGCTCAGACTCTTTCCAATTGCTGCCAGAATAGCTTCATCCTCTGGAGTGAACCTTCTCACATCAAATGTCCTCGCAGGGAGTGTGAGCGAGGCCAACTGAGGAAAGTGGACATTGTTCAACAGTAATTGCAAATGCTCCATTTCCAGCCTGACATTATGGACCACTTCAAATTTGCGCAATGAAGAGGGTTCTGTAAGCTTGATGATGTAGAAGAGCTTTCGCAGGGCCAGATTGTCTGCTCTAAAGGCCCGACAGCGGATTTTTAGAGGGCAGTGACACCTCATCAACAAGGCCTGGACGACCTGTTCATAGCTCTTTTCAGTAACAAAGACATCAATGAGGACATCAACAGAAATCTCAAACACACCTGGATCAAGTTGCAGCCTTTCCATGTCAACAAGGAGATCATAGCAGATCTTCGAGAGCAGCTCCGTTCTGGCCCATCTCCCCATTGTCTTTCTGCACTTGCAAAGCTGAACTTCAACATCCTTTATGCCTGTCAAATCCACTGATTTGAGTCTCTTTGCATATGGAGACGAACAATTCAGCACATAGTCTTTCAGGCCAGTTAGACAGTTGACCAGGCATACCTGGCACGCTCGGCTACTGATGTCTTCCTGGTGATCTGCTGTCTTCCCCAACAGCTTTCCGATATTAAGTTCTGGTAGAGGCCAGTTTTCTACCAGGTCATGAATCACTTTCCCCTGCTCCTGTAAGTAACTGGCCTTAAAAAGAAGGGGGAAAAGGTTGTGCGCAACACTGCCAAGACTCATTCTGACAAGTTGTGCATTGGATACCAGCACCTCAGCACTTACAAACCGAAGAGTGTGCATTGCTGCCTTCCTAGTCTTTCTGTTCCCGAGAAATCTGTGTCTAAACAGAGGCTGACTCTTGCTTATCATTCTCTATTTTTAGCTGCAGCTGCTGCTGTGAGGAGTAGGTGAACCACATGTGAGAAGGTAAAGTGAGCAGTCATATGCTGAACTATTCTGGTACCAGACACAAATCCAACACTTTGAATTGATTTAATTCAGGCGTGCACAGTCTCATTTGCAGAATCATTGATGAAGATTTGATGAAAAAGACAGTTTTTAAACACAAATAGAATAAGAATCAAAGAGTCCTGTCTGCCATGTGGAAAGCATACACAAACGGACCATTTTCAGAGATGATGGTACAGAATAATTTTTCAGTAAATAGATTTATTTTGGTAGTTGGAAAGATTCGGTACCAAAACCACTTTTGAAAGCCTCCTTATCTTTATGCTGAAATGAAAATAAGTCCTGTTAAATCTGGCCAAGGGCCCAACATGCCACTTCCAGCAAGGGCCATACAGATGCTTTAGAGACACCCACAAGGAAGGTATCTAGACCAGAGTTTCGCAAACTGTGGGTCGGGACCCACTAGGTGGGTCACGAGCCAATTTCCGGTGGGTCCCCATTCATTTCAATATTTTATTTTTAATATATTAGATTTGATGCTACCATGGTATGTGACTGCATTTGGGGAAATATTACAGACCTGTACTTTTAACAGGCTACTATGTATATTCTTTTAACAATGATAGTCAATGGGACTTACTCCTGGGTAGGATAGCAGCCTAGCACTGTTAAAAATTTTCCTGCTTGATAATGTCACTTCCAGTCATGACATCACTTCTGGTGGGCCCTGACAGATTCTCATTCTAAAAAGTGGGTCCTGGTGCTAAATGTCTGAGAACCACTGATCTAGGCTATAGCCCGCCACTGTTGCTCAACCACAGCATTAGTTACTCAGATCATGGGGTTCCATTGAGACAGGCCCTTCCTGACTATGCCTGTTTCTTAAAGTCCGCTAACCAAGATATAAGTTTTTTGAATTTATGACACAAGGGCTTTGTTTAAAAATGACAATGAAGAAATATATACAAAAATATAGGATAAATGTTTCCTTTATTATTCCATCTTTTAAAAGTACTATACATGGCAATGTTTGACTAACAAAACTATTTAAACACCATATGAAAAATGCTATGTTTTTTAGATTCTTATAAATCCACAATTCTTCAAGTGTGCGACACGTCTCCTTATGAAGGTGCAGACACTCGTGAGAGGAGGCAAAAGTCTCTCTCTAACTCCTCCAAGCCCAGTTTGCTTTGTCGAGCAGGGAGTCACTTTACCAGATTTCTGGCTACCAAGGGCAGACTTCGGAGGTCTGGCTCTGAAACCTTGCTCTCTGTGTACAGTGCAGGAAGCCAACATCAAACACAAAGCAAAGACAGATACAACATTTTAAAGATGTCACAGCAGGCTCAACACCAATTGCACGAGCCTGGAGTCTACCTCATTTTGCCATTTGCATGACGAGAATACATCCTATCAAATCAGTCTTGCCTCTCTTGTTTTGCTTCAGGCAGACTGTCCACAGTTATATAAGTGCCACACGAACACTGATCCATGTCTATGCTAATCAAGAACCTTTTTTTTTTTTATAAAAAAAAGGAAACATTTTATGAACAGGTGTGGAACTGCTCCAAGGAGGCTATGTGTGCATGTGGGGCTTAACCTAAACACACTAGCTAGCCAGTTAACTGATATCCACAGCCAGCTTTTGACAGAAACTTACAGAACAATTTCCCCTGCACACACAGGTTGACCCTGGAGAGAGCAAAGACTGTTTGCACTGAAAGTGGGGTGGCTGCTTAAAAAATCATCCTCACCTGTATACAAATGTTACACCTGCTTAATCCAAATTTATTTTCACATAATTCAATCAAAGTACAGTGATTGCAGCAAAAGTATGTATTTAAGCTGCAGGATGTGGGGGGTGAATCTGCAACTTTCTAAAAAGACTATGGAGATTTAGTAGAGGCCCATCCCAGATGTCAGCTGAAGTGGTCACCTGATCAGTGGGATGTGCTCTTCTCTATCTGTCTACTTGTCTCCACTGTTCCTCCTTCTCTTTCCACTTTCCGGATTGGAAAAGGAAGAGGGGTACAGAGAGGAAGAGGAAATGTGGAGGGAAGAGAGAGCTAGAACATTGGAGCAGAGACTAGCACATTATCACGTAGGAGGGGTAGCATCTGGCACTCCACCTCAGGCATCAGGAAGGCTTGGGCTGGCCCTGGTTTCAGGGCCGTGTGTATTTTGTGCTTTTAAAAAATAGTGTTTTTACCTTGCTTTCAAGTGCCTAAAGTAATTCACACCCTTTCTTTTGTTATTCTTCCAACAACCTTGCAGGTAAGGAAGTATTACTATCTGCACAATGCAGCTGAAGAGCTGAGGCTGAGAGGAAGTGGTTTGTTTAAGCCTACCTAGTGAGTTCATGGCAGAAGTGAGGTTTCAGCCAGATAAGTCCTGATCCACAGTTTTGTCTCTTTGCTACTTTGTTAAACCAGCTATAAAAAACCCCCCAAAACTCATCAAAATTCTGCCCTGAAAAAACCTGAATTCTGCAACTTATATAATTATACAAATAAGCACAGCTGCATATTGGTCCTAAATTTTGCATAATTTATTCTGCTTTTGCTAACCATAGGAAGGGACAAAAAGCTACAAAATGTTTCACATGCTGCCCATTGATTGTTGGGAATGTTATTGTCAACACTCTGGCTGCCTCCTTGGCCCCATGGAATACAGTGGCAGATGTCTTGGTGCTGCTGTATTGCAGCACAGGCTGTCCAGATAGGATTGTGTTGCACATTGCATGGAATGTGTTCAAAGTACTGTGAGTTGTTAAAAAGTTTGGGCAATGGTATTGTACTTGTCAAACTACAAGGAAGTCTGGCTCCAGTATGGAGAGTTCTTCTGAAAATGTTTGAGAACTTCCAATGTTACAAATACTAATGAATAGTATAGAACAGTGGTTCTCAAACTTTGAAGGAGCTTCACTCCCTCAGTAAGTCTTTGTGGGGGAGAAGCAAGGGCAGCAACATGATCCCCAGGATTGTATTGCTCAAGGGAATGAAGGGGGGGGGGTGATTGTACTTACATTTAAATAGTTAGGGCTGCTGGAGGTTGCAGGAGATGCAGGGAGCCGTGCACAGCAGTGGTGTCACTAGGGGGGTGCAGGGGGTGTGGGCTGCACCGGGTGATGCGCAAGGGGGGGTGACGCGCACTGGGGGGATGACGTGCTAAAATCGTGGTTTTAGGGGCAACCCCACCATGCCATATACTGTTGGATGTGTAATTTCCAGTGGAATGCAATGCAAAAAACCAGAGTGAAATAGCTTCTTTCCTTCAAATGTTATGGCCAAAAAAACGGAAACAAAAAAATGCATGGAGCCTGATGGAAAGTGAAACTGAGCCGTATCGCACGTTTACTCGCAAGTAGGCAAACTTGCCTTAGTGGATTGGAAAGGGCAGGCTGAGAGGAATCCAACAACACCAGAATGGTCCCTATCCAATGAATGCAGCCCCCAAAAAACACCCAAGAAGGAAGTCCCTCCCTCCCAGCTGTGAGTGTATTGAGGTTTATGGAAAGCTAAACTAAGCCACATGGCAATGTATACTCATGAGTAGGTGAACCTGCCTTAGTCCATCGGAAAGGGCAAGCTGAGAGGAATCCAACAACATCAGAATGGTCCTGATCCAATGAATGCATCCCCCCAAAATACCAGAGAAGGAGGTCCCTCCCTCCCAGCTGCAAATGTATTGAGCCCTGTGGAAAGCAAAACTAAGCCACATGGTCATGTTTACTCACAAGTAGGCAGACGTGCCTTGGCTTGTGATCAGGCCAGGCAAAGGGGAATGTGAAGACACCAGAATGGTCCCGATCCGATGGAAATGGAGCTCAACAAATGCTCCAGAAGGCAGCCTCCCCCCCCCCCACTAAAAAGAACCAAAAGAAGAGGCTTGAACTGGTAAAGGGAATGTTTTCTATTTTGCACTTGCAAAGGCAGGTGGGTCTTTATCTTATGCTTGAAATAGAAGAACTTTAAACTGGGCACTGGGGAGGGCTGAAAATCTCACTGATTCTTTTTGGGAGAGGGTGTTATTGCAGGCAGACTACGGAGAAAATTCACTTGCCGGAACAAGGCTGGCTCCCCCTTATTTAATTCTTTTATTTTAATTTGCTTGTTGATGTCACTTGGGCCATGACATCACTTCCAATGGGTCCTAGACAGATTGTCATTCTAAAAAGTGGGTCCCAGCGCTAAAAGTTTGAGAACTGCTGCCATAAGATGTTAATAAGTGGACACGTGTGTGTGTGTGTGTGTGTGTCGCGCATGCGCGCGACACTACAAGTTTTCAAAATCACTAAAATCAGAGTTTGGAGGAATAATACCATCATGTTACATAGCAATCAGTGCGTAATTTCATGCAGAATGCAATGAAACAAACCACATTGAAATATCTGTGTTCTGTCAAAATGTACAGCCAAAAATCCAGTGGGGGCGGGGCAATGGTACATCACCACGCCCACCACCTGGGGTGTTGCCCCGCCCACTGTATGGGGTGACGCACAGGCCTCCTGCACCAGGTGACGCAAATCCTAGTGACGCCACTGCTGCACAGCCCTCTGCAGGACTCCCCAAGGCTTGAAATGTTCAGAGACATTGCAAAGCACTTCGTTTCCAAGAGGTGCTTTGCAATGTCTCCATTTGAACGTTCCAAGCCACAGGGAGCCCTGCGGAGGGCTGCACAGGTCTCCCCACACCTCTTGCAGTCTCCAGCAGCCCTAACAACTTAAATGTAAGTGCAAGCACAGCACTCCCCATTTGCCCCCTTAGGAACGCTATCCTGGGGATAGCTTCTCTGCTTCTCCTCTTCCCGCCGCCCCTTAAAGGGGAAGCTTTACACGAACTGGTGGGTTGCAACCCACCAGTTTGAGAACCACTATAGAAAATACTACCTAGGTGACCTAGAAATATTTCAACATTTCAATGATATTGGCTCTTATCACACAAACACACTTTTGCTACTGAGGCCTATTGGAGTGTGTGCTAGTAAGAGTCTTCTTCCTTAAGTCTGCCATAAAAATGAACAATTTATAATGCAAGATAATAAATATTTACATATAATGCTTTCTGCATTTACAGGATTTCCAAAAAACATAATAACATCTAAATCTCATCAGCTATATACAAAAACTTGGATTAATGTGGAAAAATTTGAAAAAGCATATTTTTTACATACAAACAAGGAGAAATTCCTTCGTTGGAAGGACAAAAGAATGCCACCTGGAATCAATAGGTGCTGTGCTGAGAGGTTCAAGTTTCAGAAGTTCGTGTTATGTAGTCTGATCCAAATCATCCTAGAAAATGACAAAAGAAATATATTTTATAATTTAGAACTAGCTTGACAGGGTTATGAATATGTTGCTTCGGAGGGGAAAACATAGCATGTGAAAACAATACAGGTTTCTTTTTAAAACTTAGGCTGCAAGAAGTTCAGGTGAAATTGGAATAATCTATAATATCTGCAAGTAGAAAATTGCTTCAAAATAATTTTCATACAAGTTGCAAAATAGATCCACTCCAACCTAGCTGTGATGCAGAAATTCACACACTGTTCCCAGAAAATGGATTAAGGAGGCAGTGACCCATTCCTTGGCACAGGTGTTGCCCAAGAGCAATTTATGTCTCTGCCTCTTGCCCTCCCCACATGCAAACAAGGGTCTGGATTGTGTTCAGTTCTGTCATATTTTAAAATATGGGATGCCTTGAAAACTTATATCCGTGGGGGTTCCGTTCTGGAACCTCCTGTGGATAGCTGAATCCATGGATACGGAGGAACACTCCGCCACCCTCCAGAGGTGAGGGAGCACAGCTCGCCTCACCTCACCTCCAGAGGGTCTTCTGAGCCTGGCAGAGCCTGTGCACATCTGCCCAAGGCCTCTGCTGGGCTCAGAATGATGATTAAAGAAAAAGAAAAAAGAGACTTCCATGTCACTTTTGGTTTTTCGCAAAAAAATTGGAAGTCTTTAATTAAAAAAATTGTTTGCTTTTTTAATTCTGAAGGGGAGCATATGGGGGGGTGCAGGGGGGCACCGCAGACCCAATCCATGGATAAAGGAAACTGCCGATATGGGATCCATGGATATGGGGGGCCCCTGTATTCTGGAAAAAATCTGATTTTGTTGACCAAGTAAATTGTATCATGAACTTAGGTTTGGGACATCTCTATTCTCATTTTAGTCAACCATATCTTTTGTCAAACTGCTGTTACAAGTTACTTTTTTTGGTATTATTTCCTATTATATTATATCCTCACATTTAATCATGGCCAGTACAATTTTATATTGCTGCAGGACAGTGCCAAACCAACACTTATCTGTCCATATCAACATTATGGACTATTTTCATCTTGGACTCTGTTTGCTATCTCAGGAATGTCACAATGTCATCCTATTTCAATCTATTATGTAATCTTCCAAAGTACGTCTTGTTTGTAATCTCTGTATTCTTGCTTCTCTCTCTATACGTTGGAGCTACCTATGGAGAAATGTGCCCAGTGCATCTGCATTTTGGCTGTCCCTACCTAATGCAACCTGTTAATCTATAATTATTAATAAATATTTAATAATACATATAATAATACAGGTATTTCTATACCGCCTTTCTTGGTCCTCAGATTTCTCCTTAGACTTTATTCAAGGCGGTTTACATAGGCAGACAATTTAAATCCCCGTAGGGATTTTTACAGTTTGAAAGAAGGTTTTATCTTTCAAGAAACCACAACATTCAGATGTTTCTTTCTTGATCTGGTCGCACATTCTGGCCTCCATCCTCCCAAGCTCAGAGCAGATGGAATAGCTTGGCCCAGCTTGTCAGCTGCTTCAAGGTCAAACCATTTACGGTGCCGGTGGCCTCGTACTGGCAACCTTCGGATGTTATCTTCAGGCAAATGGAGGCTCAACCCTCTAGACCAGACCTCCTGCCCAACTCCTGAGAAGCAAGCCCCCCGGCTGGACTCCAACCTAACTCAGGTATCATCGTCAGGATGACTAAACTTCTCCTGGCAAATTCATCGGATCGCCTGGACCCGCAGAAATAGAGGTGAGAAACAGGCTGAAATCCGGAGCCCCGGAGATTGTGCCTGTTCAGTTCACTACATCGCCCTGCCCCCCCCAAACAACAGTAGACCCTTTCAACTGTTCACAAGTCAAAAATCAGATTAAAAAATGATCCTAAATTATCTGAAATTAATTGGCAAAGTGAAGACCTGATCAAGACCTGTGTGCGCCAGTTTACCACTGTCATGCACTGTTGCAAACGTGCCATAAGGAACGTTTGTGAGCCCTTACCATGGGCAGCTCAGGATTGGTCTGTGACTCAGATTAATGTTGAATAAATACACCTTTGGGGAGAAATGCGTTTTAAATACTTGAAGACAATTCCACCACCTACTGGGATTTAATTTCCAGGAATGGGAAGGTGCCATGTTTGAGTTTTGGACTCTTGAATTATGTGGGGCCTACATGTCACTTTCTTCCGTGTCTTGTTGCGAGCATCATTAACAACCAAGGGCACAACCCAACACAATCTCAGGCCACAGTGCTCCAACACCATGTACAGAATCCTGAAAAGGGACATTTTTGAAGATGTAGAGAAAGGAAGCGCTTGCAGAAGAGAGGACAACAGGAGGAAAATTACAATTAGTATCTAAGTGGATGTTCAGTATTATCACCAATAGTTAGAACATGCAAATCAAGTTTTCAGAAATTCTCCCATCCCCAGTTTGAATGGTTATTTGTGTTTTTTAATAGCAAATTAGAATGCCAGTCTCGGTATTTTTTATTAAATGGATCAATTTAGCTGAAAAAAATCCACTTACTTACTGTACTGAATTTCTGTCAAACCATGGTTGAGAGGCCTAATAAATGAGAGGTTTTGCTCTGGCAGAGAAGGGAGGGAAAATTAATTACAGTCAGCATGACTACATTTTAGAATGGTCTGGATGGTCCTTACAACTACAATCCATTGTCTTCCCTTTTGATCCAAATCCTAACTCCCCCCTCTGCTAATGTAGCAGTGCCAAAATGACTACTGCTGCATCGTGTGGGGAAGGGGCGGGCTGCAGAGGCCTCCACTGGGTAAGGAAATAATCTTTCCCTTACTCAGGTAAGCTGCCGTGGCATGGGGGTATGTGTGTGTGTAGATACTTGGAGTGCGTTAGCTAAAAAGCTGGGGTAGGTCTACATGAACCATGGGATTGGATCTGGGAAGGGGGTTAGGATTTGACGGTCACTGCTGCAGCTTAACATGCTCCCTTCCTGGGAGCTTTCCTCCCTCATCTTAATGGATAGGTAAAGTCATATAGAGAAAGGTGATCCTTCACACATCTTGGCTCTAAGCCATATAGGGATTTAAAGGTAATAAATAACACCTTGAAACAAACCAATGCAGTTAAAACAATAGTGACACATGACCAAATTGTCTTGCAGCTAAAGTTTCCAAAAAGTCTTCAAGGGCAGCCCCATGTAGGGTATGTTGCAGCATTTTGATTAGGAGGTAATGAAGGCATGGGTCACTATGGCTGAGTATGTCTGAGACAGGCAGAGGCATAGTTGGTTCATCAGTCAAATTAGGCATAAGCAATCTGGACCACAGCCATCACCTGAACAGTCAGGATCAAAGCTGAGTCCAGGAGTGCTTCCAAATGGTGGACCTACTCCTTCAAGGGAACAGCAACCTCATTCAGAACAGACTGACACACCGCTGCAAAGTTATCAGCCTCTTGACCAAATCTCCTACCAATCTCTGTCTTTTCTGAATTTAAATGCAGTTAGTTTGCCCACATCCAGCCTATCACTGATGCCAAACACCACTTCAGGACCATCACACCTCATGTCAGATCCCTGGATGACCTCCACAGTGCGATGCCTCAACAGGCAAATCATCGATATCTTATCAGTCTGCCACCTCTACAGACTCCTGAACCACAGAAAGAGGAGCACCAGCAGATGAAAAATGAAAGCCAACTACTTTAAATGCCATTTTGCCTGTCATGCATTTGGTTGAGAGGACTGAACCCAGCCAATGTGGAATTTGTGTTCTCCCTCCACAGCTGGTGGTGGCATCTGTATGGAGTACGGTGCACTCTCTAGCATAGATGCAGTTGAAAAGAGAAGGAATTCCTCCATTGTAAATGCCCTGAGCAGCAATAGATTGATAGAATCACAAAATGTTTCCTAACCATTTTCAGTGTACAGTAAACTTAAAAAACAAACTTACAGCTGGAATGTACTGACTGCTGGGTTTTAATCTGGGACTCTTTTCTGAGAGGGCAGGAGATGCACACTGTGATGGAGGCTTAAAAGCAGCATTTGAAGTGTCTTCATCCAGAAAAGTCTCTGTGAGGAGTGGGGAGAACCCAGCCTGGGTTGAGCTGCTGAAGCCACTCACGCTTTCACCTGATGTGCACTGGGAGGACTCAGAACTCTCAGTAACTACAGGAAACAGGATGGAAAAGACAATTAGATGTTGGACTCTGCCGTCTGCCTATTGTTCAACAGGCGTCTCTCAAAGAAAAAACATTTTGCTACCAGTGATCCTTAAGACCACAGCTCTTAGAAAACTGCAAACATGCCAGCTGCTAGCATTCCACAAATACACAGGGCACTCCCAGCCTGTACAGCAAATTCTGACAACAGTCTTGAACAGTTACAGATTCAGTCTGTGCACAACCACTCAACTCTGGCCAACAGAGGGAACTGCAAGGAGACCAGCAAAATTGCCCAGAAGCCTCTTTATACCCAGTACCTATCATTATTACTGCCCTTGTCTAATGCAGGCACTGCAGACCACTTACTCATTGAAGGCCGACTCCCGATTTCCTGTTCCAGCTCGTCTTCCTCAATACAGGTTCGGACATCATATGACCAATGGTAAAAGGGCGGCCCTACTAAACCAGGATGAGATGGAGCAGAATAGATGTGCAGATTTAGTGAGCCCAGAATGGAAGAGGAAGACTGGCTGCTCGAGGAAGATGTGCTGCTGTTTGAGATCGTGGAATGAGGCCTCTTAAACGGTGTGGAGTGGTCAAATGAAGAAACAGCAATTGAGGCACGAGATCTTGACTCTGGAAAAATAAAAATCCCTCTGCCAACTCTTAGAGCACTCCTAAAGAACCACATATCCAAAGCACAAAGCTACTTTTACAGCTAAGAGTGAGTTGAACTCAGTACTAGAAAACATACAGTACTAGTAGGAGATACTGTACTCCACTCTCCACTCCTCCACGCATCTTCAGCTCCATTCCCCTCTTCCCTTTCAAATTCAGGGGCTGTGGGAGGAGGAGAGCAACAGTTCTTTGTGCCTCCTCTTCTGGAATGCAGCTGGGGCAACATCTGGCATGGCAAGGGACCATGTGAACTTGGCAGCCTGCCTCAGGCACCAGGGAATTTTGGGGAGACTGTGTGTGTGACAAGCAGCAGATGGGGAAAGAGCACTTTTCCACTCTATCTCAAATGGAAAAGGAAGTCTCTCTCTCTTCCAATCCCTTATTCTGGAAGCGCTCCAAGGCTCTTCACAACCCAAATGTTATAAGTAGTGGTGGTGAGGAGATGGGACACTAGGTGAGGGAGACCAAAGAGGTGAGCTATGGTGGAGAGCTGGTTTTTATATACTGAGAGCCCAGTCCTATCCCCTGCCACACTTTAGCATGCAGTCACACGAAAAAGGCGTGAGTTGCATGCTGCGGTGGTGGTTGACCTGAAGGCAAGGAGAAGTTAAAAACATTTTTACTGATTTTGGTGGTGATTTTACTTGCCACTCATTTTGGTGGTGCAAGTCCAAGGAGAGAAAAGGGGCAGGGAGATTTTTAAGAGAGGACAATATCTAGAATGTGTGACTTCTGCCAGATCCATCACCTCCCTCCCCCTACATGCCCCAGATTCTCCTTCCAATACTCTTTTTTCCTCCTTCTTTGCACCCAGGACCTGTCCCTGCTGCTGACTTACTGATGCCGGATGAGCTGGGAGGGCCACTGCCACGCAGCCAGCACTGCTCTCTGTTTCTGGCAGTGGCTGAGTAGAGTGCAATAGTGCATTGTGTTTAGAGATGCAGTAAGTTGGGCTGTACTGCTGGAACACAAGTAGACAAATCTTAGAGCAGCCAAAGAAGTGAGGATAAGTGTCAAATCATACCTGCTCCTTTCATGATATAGTCTATTGCCCGATCACTTATAGCTGCATCACTGGGCTTGATATCCATGAATGGCTTATTTCCGATACCCATAGACACCATCTCTTGCATTCGAAGTTCTAAAAGCCAAACACACACGCATGAGAGTAACATTACAGAATAACTCCTGGTAGAGACTGAGAAGTGTTTCGTTCTAAGAAGGAAATCCAAAATTGATGCCAAGTTGTTAATAAGGCACATGATGCAAACTAAGACTAAGGGCGCAATCCTAACTTGCGCTGGAACAGGCAAGCCAGGAGGCTTGTGCTGTATCCAGAGCAGGATTGTGGCCAGAAGTGACTCAGCCACAGGCAAGGGGAAAAGTTTTCACTTACCCTTGAGTGAGGGCTGCTAGCGCCTATGGGTCTCCTTGGACTTGTGCCACCTCTTGAGGTAGCACAAGTCCGAGGAGAGCGGTGCAACTTGAAGCTGCTCCATTCTCCCCGGAGAATGCCGGATTCTCTGCCGGATCCCAGCCCAACCTCCCACTCCCTGCCTGCCCGCCCCTGGGGCTGCCCATCGCCCTCCCTCTCCCCGCCCAGGAATGCCTCCCTCCCTCCCCTTCCGCACCTCCCCCACACCTACCTGTCACCCTTGCATCGGCTCATTCGAGCTGACGCAAGGAACCAGGACAAAGCCAGTACAGAGGCCTCCCTTGGCCTCTGCAGGTCAGCGCTTCTGGGAGCTGAGGCCTCCGCAGGCTGGTGCTTCTGGGAGCACTGGCCTGGCTTCCCCCCACAGAGGCGCAAACGTGCTTTATGGCATGTTTGCGACCCTCCCAGGTCCCTTGGGCCAGCCTAACAGGTTAGGATTGAGCCCTAAAGGATGCCAATGTTGCACCTCTAGGTTGGTTGTGAATGATAGGAGACTAAAATAGTGCATTTAAATAGGAAGCTCAAAGTGAGAATCATTTGTACAAAAGGAAATATGACACAGAGATGTGGTTTGGGGGTTTAGTGAAGAAGATAAAATCTTGTATTAAGGATATCTCAGTTCTGCCATATGAAAACTCAAAATCCTAACTCAATCCCAGTGCAGCAACATAGCTATGCTAAATCCCAAGGGTGAATTTTGGAAGCTGAATGCCTCCTCGAGGTAAAAAGACATTTGTCTCCCTGTCCTCGGGTAAGCCCCAGCAGCTGCTATGGGTCAACTTGGTTCTGCACCAGTGATATTGCAAGTCCAAGTTGATTCATACAGGTGGACTGGGGTAAGGATTCACAGTGTTCTGCCACTGCTCCCCTCCCAGGCCCAATTCAACCACATATTAAAAAACCATATAGTCAGCAGCACTCCCCATCCTGTTATTCCTTTTAACATGTTTTCTGTTTAACCTTAAAAGGCACCACACAAGGAACGAGGGGGCGGGAACTGTTGACCCCCAGACTGCTTATGCCTAAATTTGACTGATGCACCAACTCCGGGAATTCTCAACATAACCCATGTTTTCTCAAGAGGATCATGCAGGAAGGAGCCAAGGTAAGTTGCAGCTTCCCTCTTTTCTGTTGGAGGGGTGGCCTCAGGCATTGGTTTGATCATCCCTGCCCACAGGCATACCTCGGTTTCTCAAGGCTTGTCTCCAAAGAATTTTTCCTATTATATTAGTCCACACAATCTTAGTTTCTGTTGAATTTGCTTGAAGAATGTAGGTGTCTTGGGATTTCCTTCGCCTTCGGAACCAGATTTCAAATCGCAGGCCACTATCGCCAACATTCTCTGTCATTCCAATCTCAGCCGTCTACAGACAGGTATGAAAAGAGAAACCCACAAAACACTCTTGCAGCATGAGATCATATCCAACTTGCAGCCATTAATTGGACACGGATCAGTATATCATAGAATCATAGAATGTGAAGCGTTGGAGGATACTTTGGAGGTCATCTAATCTAACCTACTGCTCAGTGCAGGCAACTGCAAATGATAGCAGACAAACTGTATTAATATTAGAGTTCCACTCTTCAATCAACTGATTGATTAAAACCACATTTAATAGATTAAAAGGCATCCCTGATTAATTAAACATATTTTAAAAATGCTAATTGTTATATAGTAGGTCCATGCGAATAAAGGAAGGCATAGAGATAACAGCTCAATACATTTATTACATCTTTAGAACAGAACCTGGCAATGAATCACAAGACAAATACCCCTGGTTTTTATACCCTTTAGCTCCGCCCAGACTCCCCATGATTGGTGCAGATGAAGCATTAACTAGGGGGCCAATTGGATGGTAGGATTTTGATCCATCACCCGATTGGCTAGCTGTAAGTCTGGGCCAGTTTTGATCCTACATAACTTACACGCCTAACTATTTTTGATATAAAAAGTGCAGGTGCCAGGAACATCTTAAGAGACATTTCTTAAGTCTCTTATGCATCTCCCAAGATGCCACATGAATCAACATCTATACGCGCCACCGGAAGACAAAGAAAGTATGCTATTTTCTTCAAAATTGTTGATTTAGGGCCCAATCCTAAAGAATGCATGCCAGCTTACAGCATGCACTGTCACAAATGTGCTGTAAGGCATGTTTGTGGGCCCTAGCACCCTAGTGCCAGTGGAGCGGGGAGGAGGTGTGACAGGAGAGGGAGTGGGGCAGAAGGGAGGCAGGACCGGTGGAACTTCACCAGATTCTGAGCCTCCGTGTCAGGACGCCTGCATGACATTCTATGCTGTCCTTTAGGTCATCACAGAATCGAGTAGCTCCATTGCAGGGCTACTCACTTTACCCAGGGGAAGGAGACGAAAGTCCCCTTTTTCCGAGGGGGTGGTGGCAGTAGTTGCCTGAGGCATGCTGGATGCAGCGGCAGCCATTTTTGGCACCGCTGCAGCCCCTTGTGCTGGGCAGTTTAGGACTGGGTTGCCCACCCAATGCAAATTTAAGTATTTTTTATCAATTAAGTAAAATAAGTTTGATTAATTGACCAAAATTTCTGTAATAGGGGTTAGGGTGGCAGTCCCAATTAATATGGATTTTCAATCTCAGAATTAATAATTTCAGCAGTACTGGTTTATCTGTGGTCAAGGGTATCTAAAACACAGCTATTTATTTTTTTATCCCACCCTTTTTCCAAGGAGCTCAAGGAAGTTCCTCCCAACTCTTCTATCTTCACAACAGCCTTGTGAAAAAAAGGTTAGTTACTATTTCTCAGCCTGGTTCTCTAAGGAGAAAAACAACAGAAAAACTTTGCTAAACTTTACCCCTGCTAATTGGGTAAGAGGCACTTTTTCAAGTGGGTGCTCCTTTTTTTAGCAGGGGGAGAGTAACTGGCCCACCTCACCCCAGCATTGTCTGTTCTAGTGGCTGTCTGCTGGTATTCATTTGCATCTTTTTAGATTGTGAGCCCTTTTGGGACAGGGAGCCATTTAGTTATTTGATTTTTCTCTGTAAACCGCTTTGTGAACTTTTAGTTGAAAAGCGGTATATAAATACTGTTAATAATAATTAATAACAGAATGGACCTGTATCCTGTCTCTTCCTAGGGCAAACACTGGAGATGTGCCAACCAAACCTAAGCATTTTAAAATTGTATTGATACCAGTGGGAGATATTTCATCCATTGTTCCTTTAATCTGCATGGCCACAAAGCTCCACTGAAGTTGGGCTCCACACTGCTTGGAACTGGCTATTCTTGGAAGTTTGGTGGTGGTATCTGATGTCATAGTCATGCATCTGGAAATGATGAGGAGCTGCCATGTTGCAAGTGAAAGGGTTTGCACAGTGATGTAGACTCCTTTTAGAAGGAATATTGATTTAATCTTGTGCTTGACTTTTCTAATGAATTCAATGGGCTTTACATGTGTTTGATTGGATTAGGCCCACAGTGTTCCTGCTTTCTAACCAGGCTTTCAAATAACAGGAAGGGGTTTACCTTAAATGATTGCTTGTACATGTAGACATCATATCCTCCATCAATCTTCTTTGTTTTGCTGAACAAAATGAGGTCTTCAAAAAGGAAGACATGCCTCAAATACTTCTTTCTGCCACAGCACACAATAAACTCATCTTGACACCTCAGCTGCCCTTGTTCTTTCAGATTGACCTGACCAGACAATAAAATAAAATGACAATGCAATTTTAAAAAAAAGTTATTTAACACATTCTGAGTGTACTCAAAGGGTTTTACATACACAGTCTCACAGCTCAATCCTATCCACACTTTCCTGGGAGTAAGCCCCACTGACACTAATGGGACTTACTTCTGAGTAGACATGCATAGGATTGGGCTCTCAATCATCATAATAACTGGGGGGCTACTTTCAGAAATGTAACCTGGTGCAGACCCTGATCGTACCTATATCACAGAGCTGTGAGAACATGGCTTGCATAGCTCAACCTCTTAGCCCAGTGGTATTCAAACTGGGGCATCGCGACGCTCCAGCCTGAGGGCCCTGGTCCCTTTCCCCTTAAGGGGCAGGGGCAGCCAGGAGGCAGGGAGGAGGCAGCTGCATGCTCCCCAGGATCGCCCCACTCAGGAGGGCTGCAGGGCCTTGGATGCACTTGCCCAAGCTTCCTGCAGCCTCCCAGGGGTGCGGGGAGCCCTGCGCGACCTTCGGCAGGGCTCCCCAGGTCAAGGAGAGTGAGAGTGGGACGATTGCACCTCGTCTCCGCTAAACTGGAAGCAGAGTGCAATCGCTCCACTTTCCCTTCTGACAGGGCTGCAGGGACTGGGGTGCACCCTCCAGTCACTGCAGCAGCCGTCCTTGGGTACGGGAAGCCCTGAGTGAGTGCCTGAAGGGCTCCCCAAATCAGGGAAAGTGAGAGTGGAGAGATCGTGCTCCGCTTCCGGTTTAGTGGAGGCAGAGAGCGATCTCTCCACTCTCACTTTCTCTGACCTGGGGAGCCCTGCAGGTGCCCGTGCCGGGCTCCCCGCACCCAGGGACGGCTGCTGCAGGGACTGGTGAGAGCACCCCAGTCCCTGCAACCCCCTGAGCGGCGCGATCCTGGGGACCACGTTGCTGCCATCCCCCTGCCCCTGCTGCCTCCCCCCGCCCCCACAAAGACTTACTGCGGGTTTCAAACTCCCTGAGTGTTTGAAAACTGCAGTCTTAGCCACTTGCTATCCCAGACCACTGAAGTTAAAAAGTAAATTTGGCTTAAAATGCACAACTCAGACAGGCAGCCCAATCCTAACTTGCACTAGAAAGGGGAGGCTGGTAGGCCTGCAACATATTCAACACAAGGTTGGGGCCGAAAGCGACTCAGCCCAGAGCAAGGGGAATCACTTCCCCTTACCCTGGATAAAGCCACTGCAGCCCCAATGGGTCTACTCGGGTCTACTGAGTCTAACCCAGGGGAACAGGGTTAAGATCCGGCACAAGTGCTGGATCCTGGCTCCTCCCCCGACACACCCACCACCTGCCCATGCGCCCGACCACTGCCAGCCCCTAAATACCTCCCTCCCACCCTCTGCTCGCCCCCCCCCCGACCTCTGTGCCAGCCTGGAAAGGCCAGCACAAACTTACTGGTCCTGGGGCTTGCCCCAGTGTGGGGAGCCTGACGCACGTACTCATGCTGGCCTCCCCGACTCACAAGTCATCGCAAACATACCTTATGATATGTTTGTGACAGTACTGGGCTGGTGCAAGGGACTTGCACTGGCCCAAGGAGTGCTTAGGATTGTGCTCTAAGACCACCAATTCTGACCAAAGCTGCTCCTAGAGATTTTTCCCCCAATGTGTTGTAGTGCCATTTAGTCAAGGAGGTTGTGTTAAAATTCCAGGATTGCTTCAATAGCTTCCTGGAGATTGATGCAGATTCCTGGAGATTATAGGTCAGGGCCTCCACCCGGGGTCAAAAAGGGGACCCTGGAGCCAAAGAATGGGGCCCAGGGGAGCCAAATTCACATTTGAAGGGAGAAGGAAAGAAACCCCAAGAAACTTTGTACTCCCTGATGACATTCCTCTCAGTGGCTCTGCTCTAGGTCAATCCAGCAGTTACCCTGCACATGCCCGATCTTGTCTGATCTCGGAAGCTAAGCAGGGTCAGGCCTGGTTAGTACTTGGATGGGAGACCGCCTGGGAATACTGGGTGCTGTAGGCTTATACCATAGTCTTTCAAGACTGAAGGTTGCCAACCACAATAACTAGGACCAAGGGATTGACTTTGGTTATGCTTACATCACAACCTCTGATAGCATCCATTGCGAGCAAATCATTCCCATGGCGAAGCTGAAACTTGACCATTTCTTCAGCAGCACGGAGTGCACTGAGTTCCTGCTCTTGGGCTGCTGAGCACTCCTTGATGAGATCCTTCAACAGGAGCGCATATTTGCTCATTCTCTGGATAGGTTTCAGCAGATAAGAAGCCAGATCCATTTTATCACCCAATTCTTGTTGCTTATTCTGTAGGGAATATTAGAGATACACATGATAGTAGATGATGCAGCACTTGAAATATCAGCAATTGTTATGGACACAATTAAAGATGAACAAAAAAAATTCAGTGGTATTTACTTTAAAGAAGGTATTTCCATGGCTTATAAGCAAAGCATCTGACTGTGGCTTGTTCTTGCTGTACAATGCGTACATTCCAAACTGTTCTTCCTGCAATAATCGGGGGGAAAAAACTGACATTAAACTTGACAATTAGTTTGCCAATATGCAAATCAGAGATATTTAGTAACATTGAAATAAGATATCCATTTTCTTATTTTTGCAGAAACCAACAACATCAACTGATTTGAACTGGTGGCATAAGATGGTTTGATCAGCAAGAATACTGTATGCTGAATATTGGAGGCTGAGTAAAATTACTACAGTTTGTGACTATGCAGCACCAGCAAAACATACAAACTAAGGAAGGCTATGAGCCCTTTGGAAACAAAGTACCACTTACTGATTTCTCTTGCCATGTAAACCACTTTGTGAACTTCTGGAGATCCCTGTATTAGCAGATCCCGTATGCATGGTTTCACTTATCTGCAGATCTGAGGAAGCGGGGGGCCCCCCACGCGCCCTCTGGAGGTGAGGGGAGCTACAGCAATACCTGATGTCTCTTTTTGGCTTGTGACAGTCATTCTGATTCCCATATTGGCCGTGAGTAGATCTGCATGGCCTCTGCAGGACTCAGAAGAGCCTGCGGAGGTGAGGGGAATGCAGGTCCCCTTGCCTCATAATGGCCAAGGGCGTGATGTCCCACTTATCTGCAGTTTCTGGTATCCACAGGGGTTGCAGAATGGATACTGGCGTACCACTGTACTTTTTGTTGAAAAGTGGTATACTGTATAAGTATTCATCATAATCATCATCATCTGCTGACATCACAATAGCAAAGAGCTAAACAACTTCATGGACTCCTACTGTTTAGAATCTTGTGCCTTGTTTCGTGGCCATGCACATGTGCACTCAGAAACTGCCAATGATTTCACTTACAGAGAAATGAGGAGATTTGGAAGATGGGAGTCTGCTATTGCACATGACAAATAAGAGTGTTGGACTGAGTAATTACAATACACTCCAGCTGATCCCCATTGTCATACATGTCCTAAGGTAAATGAAATGTAAATTTGCTTTTCTCTTTCAAAAGGTTGGTAAAGCCACAAAAAGGTTTCCTAGACATATTTCCCTTAACCTCTTCATTCTTCTTTAACGGATTAATGGTTCACAAAGCAGTGAATTTAAACAAATAAATAATTCCCTATCCCAAAAGGGTTCACAGATTAAAACAGAGGCATAGGAAGCACCAGAAAACAGCCAGTGAAAAGATACTTTTGGCCAGCTAGCAGGGATACTCTGTGGTCGCTGACAATAGACAAAACTTGTAAAAGCATTTTATGAGTACTAGTTAATCTTTACAACATCTCTCTGTGTTAGAGAAGTAATAAAATTCCAAGCACTTCCTCTTAGAAATTGCAGCTGTGTCATCAGGTGAGAGGCTTGAAGTAGTGATTGAACATTTTACTGTAAACAAAAAGGGGCCAAAGTACTTAATTTGCACTGAATTGTGCCCCTTTCAGAGAGTAATTTTAATAGCCTAAAAGAATTTGGGTTTAACTTTTCTTCTCGTTTTCCTCAGTCCCTTAATGTAACATCAGTAATATCCCCAAAATGTCTTCAGTGCATATTCGCAGGAATGTATAAAAGTAGAAATCAAGTAGAAATTAGATTTCCGACCAGCCCATAGACAGCAGATGTTTGAAAACCTGTGATTTGGGTTAATTAGGGAACAGCACCGTGGAGGAAGAACTCGTACGGGATACAGTGAAAAGACTGATGATGAAGGACGTTCTCTCTCTCTTGCTCAGTGGCAAGAGATCAGGGAACAGCTGTTATTTCAAGTGCCAAACGCAACAGGTAATAGAAAAACAATTTAGGAGAAGCAGTGGGAAAGACCCCATCCTTCTGAACTTCTAAGCTGACGATAAACATGTTTTTAAATGTGCAACTCCATTAGAGAAGGACTATGATGTTAATCACAGTATCTTTTCCCCCCCCAGTGATTCACATGAAAAACCCCCTTGTAAAGTTATTTTTGTTGGGGTGGGATTTTTTTCCCTCCAGGCCTGCCTTGTCTTGTAGAGTCAATTATGGCCAACTACAATTTTATGACAAACATAGGAAATGACATATTACTCAAAACAGCCCATGATCTTTCAAGTACAGGACTCTGAGCATACGTAGCTCTCAAGTAAGGAGAGCTCAACTAGTGCTCCTTCCCTGGCTATAAACACAGCACCTATGTCAGCTGCTTATTCTGGCTCTTAATGGATAGGACATGCAGCTAGGAGAATATAATACATAGTGAGATGTGTGTTTGTGGATGTGGACAACTAACTCTAGGGGCAGGTGTTCCTATTTACCACAGGTGAACAGGCAAGTTGGGCCTCTTCTTTAATGGCTGCCTCATAGGTATTTATGAACAAGAGCCCCCCCCCCCAAAAGGGAATTATATAGCTAGAATGCATTATACCTACCTCACATATAGAAATGGAAGCTATATGTGAGGTAGAGCAGTAATCCATTATGAAGCAGAAATGAGCAAACATCTGCAAACACACTCTATAGAAAGAACACAAGACTAGGCAGTTTAATTTTTACCATATTTATGATTATTTACTCGTTAAAATATTTTCATTGCCTCCTTTCCCCTCAAATGAGAACAAGGACAAAGTATTTTGCAACATTACAGTTTTGTGGCCAGCACAAGGTATCTGACAGCAACGATACATTCCTCCTTGAAATGGGAGACTTACGTGTCTGAGGAAACAATGACTGACTTGCAATGGGAAGTCCATGCAGTGCTCCAGCTCTTTCAGAAAATACTGACAATGGAAATCATAGAGTTTTTCCAGATTTCCAAATATGATGTTCCTCTTTCCTCGCAAATCCTGGGGTAAGTCAATCCTTTCCATTTCCGGAAAATAGCTGTCAGTGATATAGTGCAGCGATCTGACATATTCTCTTTCTGTTGTGATCATCTCATCCATTATGTGGTTCACTTTACTGTTGGAAGAGACATAGAAACATAACAAAACACAGACTAACAATGATTCTCCACTTCAGTTACACTTGCTAACAGAGGTTGCATGTGAACATACAAAGCGGCCTTACATTGAGATAGACCACTGAACCATCTAGCTGGGTCAGTAACATCTGCACTGGCTGGCAGTTGCTCTTCAGGGTCTTAACCCCTGCTAACTGGGTAAGAGGCACTTTTTCAAGTGGGTGCTCCTTTTTTTAGCAGGGGGAGAGTAGTGTCTTTTCTAGTGGCTGTCTGCTGGTGTTCTCTTGCATCTTTATAGATTGTGATTCCCTTTGGGACAGGGAACCATAAGTCATTTGATTTTTCTCTGTAAAAACCGCTTTGTGAACTTTTAGTTGAAAAGCGGTTTATAAATACTGTTAATTAAAAAAAAATTATAATAAGTCTTAGACAGCAGTTTTTCCCAGCCCTATCTGGACATAGCTGCAATTGAACCTGGGACTTTCTCCAAGCAAAACTAGTGTTCTGCCACTGAGTGACCATCCCTCTGTCTCAGTGGTTCCCAACCTTTTTTCACTTGCGTACCCCATGGCAGCCCATTTCCATAAGTTGTACCCCTCATATTAGCCCTACAAGAAATTCTAATGCCAGCTCTGCAAGGCATTCTAAACAGACCTGCCTATTCTGCCATTATTCCATTCATTTTCAAGTACCTCTAAAGGTCCTAGCAAGCACACCTGGGGGTATATGTACCAGGTTGGGAACCACTGCTCTACCTTATCACAGAATGACTTCTCTGAACCAATCCTATATAGATTGTCTTGCAGCTAGAACTGCCAGCCCCCTTCTGGAAAACTGAGGTTCATAGAACCACTTTTTCTTGGTATTTGCCATACAATTGCCCAACTATGCAGATGGAGATGGAAATTATTCCTAGGAGCTCTTCTGTAGGTTTCTCAGCCATAACGTTCAAGCAGCCCATAGGTGACTGCTGCAGCTTTAAAGATGGGGCCAACCTGGGAGGGTAAGGTGGTTCAGTATTGGCTGGGGCCCAACAATAACAGAAAACCCACTGCCTCAACAGTGCTACCATGTTCATTTAGCATGGAACGCCTGAGAAAGACAGAAGCCATGTTAAAGAAGTCTTAGCTTGCAGATCATGCCTCTTTCAGGTTAAGAGGGTCAACTATGGTGCCTTTCCCAGGTACCCCCAAGCTGGCATAGTAAAAATAAGGTAGCATGACTGCCTGCTAAAATGTTATTGCTGTGCAAATTTCAGTGAACAACATGCATAACACAGGCATTTTTCTACCACACTTTACCAGCATGTCAGCCAATCCTACTGGCACATTTCAGATTCTTATCTGCTGGCCTTATTCCCACTCATGGATGACAGAGAGCATTCACTGGTCAAACTGGAACCATTCACTCCCAGTGATTAACAAAAGCCACACAAGAACAATAGTTATCCAGGAAGACAAAATAATTCTGCTCTTTGAAAAAGCTTTTCCCCACAGAATCAAAACGTTTCCTATTATATCTGCAAAACTATCATGACCTTTTCAGTGTTTACATTCTGTTGGAAAACAGAAGAACATTCCTGAGATGCTATACAGCTGCTTTCCCATGAATTTCCCTAAACAACACAAACTCCAACACACAGGGAGTTCCTCCTGGGAAACCCCACCAGGTTCTAAAAGAATTAAAGGCAAACAGCCCTCTCAAGAACTATGAGGGACAGGATGCCAGGATGCTCCTGGTACAATTCATTAGCTTTTGAGACTTTTTGCCAGTGTCATGTTGAACCCAATGCCATACAGAAAACTTCTTTTGAAATTCCCCTTGAGGCCAAACTGTACATTCCACTGGACCTTTGTGACTGCAACTCCCAATGCAGTTTTCATCTTGAAAAGCAGTATGGCATGGCTACAGGAGCGCTGGAAAGTTGGATAGGATTTGGCCCCAAATTTATGACCTTGGTTACAACAATCATAAACTGTTTTTCTTGGAGGAGTAAATGTGCTCTGGTGCCTCTCCTGTTCAGGCACGGGTGGATTATCCAATTACTCATGAAAGCAGGCAGACAGCAGAATTCCCTGCCTTTAGCTTTAGCTAATTTGGAATCTTTTGCTAATTAATTTCCCACAGCATGTGAGAGGTTCTCTTATGCCATACTAGAGTGCCTTGGCATGTATCTGAGGAATGACTCAATTATGTGAACAGGAGTGGGTAAAGCCCCTTTAAAGATAGTATGCCACCAAATCCACCTCTTTCCCATTCCAGTGCATTCTATACAACACTATGCTTGGACACTATTCCTGCATATCACCACAGACCAGCTCAGGATGGCAGGTTTCAACATTGCATGAATTCCTGCAACCCATCTTAAAGATATATTTCCTGGTGTAGCAGTCCATGGCATCAGCCTTTGTTTCCTCATACATTTTTCTCTTTCTTCAATAGGCAGAATAAACAAAAAAATTATTTAAAATAGTTGGGGTTGTTAACAAAACAGGAAGAGTTTAATCTCATGATCTAGAACAGTGGCTCTCAAACTTTTAGCATCGGGTCCCACTTTTTAGAATGAGAATCTGTCAGGACCCACTGGAAGTGATATCATCAAGCAGGTAAATTTTTAACAATCCTAGGCTGCAATCCTACCCACACTTAGCCAGGAGTAAGTTCCATTTACTATCGTTGTTAAAAGCATATACATAGTAGCCTATTAAAACTACAGATCGGTAACATTTCCCCAAATGCAGTCACATTCCATGGTAGCATCAAGTCTAAAATATTAAAAATAAAATATTGAAATGAATGGGGACCCATCTGAAATTGGCTCATGACCCACCTAGTGGGTCCCGACCCACAGTTTGAGAAACACTGATCTAGAATAGTGGTTCCCACCCTGCTGTACATGTACCCCCAGGGATACTTGCCAGGATCTTTTGGGGTACTTGAGAAAGAATTGAATAATGGCAGAAAAAGGCAGGTCTGTATTAGAATGCTTTGCAGGGCTGGAATTAGAATGCCATGCAGGGCTAATATGAGGGGTACAATTTATGGAAATGGGCTGCCAAGGGGTACATAAGTGAAGAAATGTTGGGAACCACTGATCCAGAAAACCAAACTAAGAGTCAGTCTCTGTGATAAGCTTATCACAACCCAGAAATGCTATTGAATAGAAAACGTATAGATAGGCCTGATGCTACAAATATTAACATACAGTACATGCTTTTTAAAATTCAGACTATCCTAGCTCTACCTTGAACATTAAGGATAATTCAGGTTGCTAGGAGCATGCAATCTGGAGGGATGACTTATGTATATGGGTGGGTTAGTTACCACTTCTGCCTGACATTCTTATCCTTCAACCAGTTTTCCCAGCCAGTGGTTTTCAAGTGCATGTTTGCCATGACTTGGAGAAAAGTAACTAGATGAGGGATCTAAAACTCCAGCTTCATCACCTCTGAATTCTGAGCTTAGGAATGCCTAGTCACAATAGTGTCTGGACACTATTTTGAATTTTGCAATACATGTAGGATAAAACCAAGATGACAATATGTAGGGTTCTAATATGAAATGTTATCAGTTTCTACCAATTATTGCAATGAAAAAGTAATGATCAACAAATAGATTCCCTTTTTCATAGTATTGCCATGGAATCCCTTAGTTAGAAAGTTATACGTTCCTGCTAAAACGTTAAAAAATGCAACCAATACCCATAAAATAGGGTTACCTTTAGAGAGAGAAGACAGATTAGAGAACAGAACTTTGACTGGTAGTGGTAACTATTGTTTTGAGCCCATTCAAGCCCAGAAGAGCAAGCATCTTCTTGACTGGAAACTGGGATGGTGATTGCTGTAGTGTAGAAGCAAGAGGAGAGAATTCCTCTTGGCTTACTGGGCTTCAGATCACTGTAAGATGAGGGCAGCAATTCCTAGGAAGATTCTGACTCTAAGAAAGCTGGTACCCAGGGGCGGCAGGCTGTATAAGGAATTCTCTTAAAAAGATGTAAAATTTTCAGTCATTTCAGTTAGTGGCATATTTTACAAATTCTTTTCTCTGCTATGAACACATAGAAGTCCATCTAAAATTTGGAAATTCTGCAGATGCCTGTATGTTTTAGAAAATCCATTTTGTGAATTAAATTCTTTTTAGTTAAATAATTTCAGAATTTCACTATATTAAAGCCTGCTGCCTCACCATGTCAGGAATGCTAAATGGGGGAAATTCTCATGCAACTGGGAGCTTGAAACAGCAGCAGAAAATACAACACATGCATCATCTGACAGTGGTGATACACACCTGTATAGACTTGGATATTTTTTTACACTTACAATCTAGGGATCGGCTGATATTTGTATACTTGTGTGGTTGTAATAATGAGGCAAACAATCATAGTAGTGGTTCAACTCTGAAAATGGCAACCAACAGACACTCAATTTGTCCCCTTCCCTTGGGGCTGCGTGGGCACTAGAAAGTAGGTTAGGATTAGCTGTTAGGCCCATTGTATTCAATGGAGTCTACTGCCAGGAAAGTGTGTATAAGATTGCAGCCTCAGAGTCTTACGAGATTTAAGCATTCGTCTCTATTTAATCTGGAATTGTAAGCCGCCTTGGGCATTTGCTCTGGCATAGGAAAGGTGGGATAAAAATACTTTTAAATAAATAATAAATAAAGCTGTATATTGGATTGGAGCTTTGATATATATTTAGCCAGTCTCACCAAAGATGAAGCCTTTGGCACAGTGCTTAGTTCTCTTTCCTCACTGTCATGAAGCTCAAGAGCATGTAACTAAAACAATTGCATGTTCTTGCTTTGCCTCCATTTCCCTTTCCTTCCTCTATTGTGTTTATATATAGATTGTAAACCCTGTGGAACCTGTCCTTTCATTCTGTGAAAAGCACTGTTTATGTTAATGGCACAATCATCATCATCAATGCTAGTACCAGGTTGCAACAACCCCTCATAGAGATTTGAAGGCTTGGGGGAAAAAAGGAAAATTTCAGAAAAAAATTGTTTTTTTCCTGAAACCTTTTTTGTTTTTTTCCTGAAATACTGGAAAAATTGAAAAAAGAAAAAAATTGATTATGGAATGTTTAATTTTAACATGATGAATAAAATATTTTAAGACAAGGTGTTCAAATATTTTCCAACTCATTTCTAAAAAATATGTATCAGATTATTCTAATTTCTGTGCACTGAGGACAAGCAAGTCCGAGGTTACAAACTGAACTCTCCAATGCAAGAACAAGATGCATTTCTTCCTTTAGGAGGTGCTGCCATTGCAACAAGAAAAGAAAAAGGTTTTCGTTTTGTTTTTGATGTAGATGGGTACATTTGGTTCTGTTCTGTCCTCTTCACTAGGCCTCAAACATTGGAAGAAAATACAGAGCAACAGAAAGGACCTGAAAGTATATACTTAATTGAAAAATGTAAGAGTTTACATTTATCTGATTCCAGAAAACTGAATCATTTAGCTGCATTAGTTCATCTTTATAACTTTTGCGTAAATAATATTTAATTACTACTAATCTCGTTCTTTACTTCCCCCACCCACAACCATAGATTAGTGTCTTCTTGCAAACTAGCCATTAAATTATTTTTCTTTTCTACTCCCCTAAGAAAAATGGTGAGATCAACATCTAGCATATGGAGGCATTTTCACATTACAAGTTCTTCTGAGAAGAAAAATGTGATTTGCAAATATTATCAGATGGAACATGCATTTCCAAATGCTACCAGGATGACAAAACACATTCTTGTATGTAACAAGTGTCCTGTAGATATTTTTAAAAAATCCTTCATGGATCTAAGTGAAGAGGACCACAATGATGAAAATGCACAGTTTTTCTCAACATTCTCGTTCAAAAAGTCCTCTTTCTACTCCATCTGTAACATCAGCAGTAACACAAAGTGTTGTCCCATCAGCAGCATCTTCAAATAAACGTGCTGAAGACAGTAGCCTCCAAAAATTATTCAATAACTTCATTGTAGACAAGATGACACCTGAAGGTCAGGAAAAAATTGATCAAGCTTTTTCAAGAGCAATATATTCTTCTGGAACACCATTTTCAATAACTGGTTTCAATAAATACATACTGGCAGGAAGCTTTGAAATTTCTAAGACCATCATACCATTTGCCCAGCAGACATTCTTTGAGCAAGCCTCTTTTGCAGTTGGAATATGAACATGTCATGGAATCTGTGCAAGGAAAAATTAATGAAGCACTGTGTCTTGCACTACTTACAGATGAATGGACAAATGTGAGAGGAGAAAGAATTATAAATTTTGTTATAACACCTCAACCGGTTTTTTACAAAAGCATTGAAACAGGAGAGAACAAACATACTGCGGAGTATATCAACTGTAAAATATGTGAAGTCCTACAGAAAATGGGGAGTGGTAAAATATTTGCTTTGCTGACTGACAATGCCAGCAATATGAAAGCAGCATGGGAGATCATAATGGAGAAGTATCCACATATTACTGCAATAGGATGTGCATCTCATGGGCTCAACTTGCTTCTTAATGATATTATGAAACTGGACACCCTTCAAATGATCTTTAGAGGAGCAAAAGAAGTTATAAAACATGTAAAAGGTACTCATACTGTAACTGCAGTTTTCAAGAAGAAGCAAGTAGAAAAAATGCAAAGAATAAAATAGTGACGCTGAAGCTCTGTAGTGGTGATCTCCTTTGAAAGATGACTAAAAAACAAAGAAGCTCTTCAAGAAACAGTAATAGCTGAAGATCTTAAAAGTACCCAGGAGTGTAAGAAACACTGTTCTTGATCAGGATGTCTTCTGGGTTCAGCTACAAAATTCCCTGAAGATTCTAAAGCCAATTGCTGCAGCAATCACTGCATCTGAATCAGATAGTGCACTTTTGTCAGAAATTCCAAATCTAATGACCAAGATAAAAACAACTGTTTTTGAAAATCTCAGTACTTACAACTATAGAAGAAAGTAAAGTGAAAGATTTCATTAAAAAAAGGGAAGAATTTTGTTGCCATCCAATTCATGCTGCTGCAAATCTGCTGGATCCAAGATTCAAAGGTGGAAATAGAAGTGATGATAGCACTTTTACTGCATTTGACTGGATTACAGAACAAGCATCACATTTAGGACTTGATGTTGGGAAGGTACTTTCAAATGTTGCAGAATGCAGAACATCTTCAGGGATTTGGTCCAGGAATGCAATCTGGGATTCTGCCAAACATATTCTTCCTGCAACATGGCTGCAAGGTCTTTGCACAACACCGTCTCTGACTCCTCTTGCTTCTCTCCTTCTTCAGATTCCTCCATCTTCTGCAGCATGTGAAAGAATCTGGTCTATGTTTGGAAACACTCCCACTAAATCAAGAAATAAACTGACACGTGAAAGGGTAGAGAAGCTTGTTTCAATCCAGGCAAACCTTCAGTTTTTAGAAGTCCTTAATAATGACAGACACAACAGAGTAGCTGCAGAAGCAGAGACTGAAACTGATACTGGTAATTACAGCTCAGAAAATGATTCTGATTACATTTCATGCCCATTCATTGAAACTTAGTCCCACTCCCTTCTATACACTTCCCACCTCTTCAATTCTTTTTATGAGAATGGGTTTTTAATTTTTTTTAATACTGTGGAGAGGAAATGTGACTAATTGTTACTTCTGAATTTTTAAAAATTGTTTTGTGGAGGTTTTTTAGTCTGTTCCACATAAACTAGTATACAGTTCAGGAGTTTGTTGCTCCATTTGTTACAATTACAAATAAATATTATAAAAAAGGTAAATTCTATTTGTAAAAATTGTTTGGATACACTACATTTTTAATATGCTAGTTGTGATAATTCTATGCAAAGTCAAATTGTCCATAGTTATATTTTATGTTCCTAAAGTAACAGAATGACTTTCAATCTGGAAAAGGAAAAAAAAGTGTGCTAATGTAGTATTTTTTTAATTTGTCCAAAAATTTCTGATTTAAAAAAAAATAAAAAAATAGAAAAAACTGGTTTTTTTTCCCCAGAGCTTCAAAATTTCCAGAAATTTTCATCTCTACCCCTCCCCCCATTTTATCCTTTCCTCTCCCCTTGATTTCCTTCCCAGTGCTGACATTTGGGCAGGTTAGCACTCTGATGGGTGTGACCACCCCTGATGATTATAATAAATCAGCAAAAAACATCTTTAAAACATTCAAATATGGTTGTGATTATTCCTTATGATGTATTGCCAATATAACACTCTCTTATTAAATGAGGCCTTTGTCATTCTTGGTTAAATAACTTCACACAATTTCTAAGTATTTGTTTAAGTTTATTCTATATGGAAAATGAAAAGCTTTTTCCTGTTTCTGAACCTTGTGTTCACAGGAGCTCACAAAGGTCCAGCTGGCCTAGCTGAGAGAGGATATCTTTGTTTCACCAGGTATATAGTGCCTCTCAGTCTTAACATTTTATACAAAGTGACCTTGTTGAGTAACATTCCAGTTCCCACATAATGGAAAAGGAAGAATTCAGCCCCACTGCAGGAGATAACTGGCTTTTTTCATACTGCCAAAGGTGTATGTATGATCAAATGTAAAAAGGGGAATATATCAACTATGAAAAGGGGAAAAGAACCAGAAAAATGTACTCTCCTGCCATATAAAGGGGCACAAGTTAGGAAAAAAAAGGAAGGTGAAAAGGTGACTGCTTTGTTTTGTTCTTTTTAACTGTGAGAAGTAATTTGCATAATTAGGGCTATGTATGAGTGCTTGTACATCTGTAGGTCATGAACATAATTCTTTGGGAATACAAGATTGCTTACCTATAATTGTTTTTCTTCAAGAGTGGCCCTCAATCATACAAACATGTAACCAATCAGGCAGGCTACTGGGTGGGAAGCCCTTCTAGAGCACATTGGCCTGGGGCAGCACTTGACATCTATGGTAGTTTGTTATCCATAGGGTGCAATCCTAACCCACTTTCTAGCACCGACACAAGGGCAATGCAGCTTTGAGGTAAGGGAACAAACATTCCCTTACTTTGAGGAGGCACCCATGAGTGCCCCCATCTACAGGATGCAGCACACGTCCCATTGGCACAGCTATGCCAGTGCTGGAAAGTGGGTAAGTATTTGGGCCATAGACAATGAACATTCTGTCTCTCCAGGGATCATTATCAGAGTCAGAACTACAATGGCAAGCATACTGGTGGCTGCAGCATTTGCCTGCTTTCTGAACTGAAGAGGACTTTCTGCTCCATGCATTGCCAACCCTTTCAGATAAAGTTTGCTTGAGAGAGAAGGAAAAGACTCAAACAGGGTGAGGATGTCATCAAGATACGACTTGTCTTTATCCTCTGCTGTGGGACACCTTTAAAAAGCTCTTATGTGAGGATGTGGGGCTGCTTTCTAGACTAGTGGACAAGTAGTTTACATTGCAAGATAAAGCGGGATCCTCTGAAGTGTCAAGTGTTATGTGGTGTCCTTGAAGCAACCTCAGTCTGTATCCTACTACAAACAGTGAAAGCGTATGACGAGTGCAGTTCATAAAGCAGTATGAGAAGTTTCTGAGGACATCACTCCTGGCAACTCTGGCAATAAAATGCACCCTCCCCAGACTGACAAAAGTTCTGGTGAAGCAAATAGCAATTATGTGTGGTGCTCTTGAAATGTACATGTCCTGTCACAAACAGCAAAAAAGCCCAGCAGTAGCCTCTCATCTACAACATCAGAAGCAAGTCTCAAGAGAAGTCTCCTGTAGTCTTCTGAGCAGTGTGAATTATACAAACAAGCATGAATGAGAGACAGTGCACCTCACTTACCTCAGGCACCTGTGACAGATCAGGAAGGAGCCTCACTACGTCATGACTAGTTTGCTGCTAGTCTAAATTAGTCAGCAGATTAAATGCTGCTTTAGAAGGGTTTTCCATAAAGAAGGCCAGTACATCTGGACACTCATGTGTGACAGTTGCACTGGATTCCATTTTGCAAAATGAATATTAGAGGGCAGACGCTTTGGGAGCTTCTCTGGCAAAGAAACTGTTTGTAATTTTTTGGAATAAAGAATCACTGTAGGAGGTCAGGAGGAAAAGGTGACTGGGCCAGGTGTATATGTTGGGTATAGCGTCACAAGTGAGGACTCTGGTAACAGTGTTTCTTGACATTTTTAACAGAGTAAATTTTCATCTCATATGGCTGTTACAGTATCAAGTAGCTTATTTCTTCCCAAAGCATATTTCAGGATTAAATCAGTTTAATACCAACACTGCCACCTCCCTTTTTGTGTCTGTGGAACTAAATCCCTAATGTTCATGTGCAAGGGTCTGGTCAATTCTTCCTAGGATACATCAAGAACTGATTGGTCATGGAATATAAGACCATCTGATATGTGATCAGGAACCCAGAGTGCTCATGAGTTATAAGAGTTTGTGCTTCAATCCCTTATGTCAGTGTTTCTCAACCAGTGGTATGGGTACTACCGGTGGTACTTGAGGTGGTATCTGGTATACTCGCAAGCCCCTGGCACCTTGCAGCAAGACCGGGAATGCGACACAACAAACAGTGGTAGGAAGCTTGGCTTGGCAGGTAGAACTCCAAAGCATGTTTCTCCATACTCAGAAATCCCTCCTTTCCACCCTGAGCCTCTCACTGGTGTCTGTCACATTGCATCTGGCCTCCCAACCCAGACGTAACTGGCAATGATGTCATAATCAATTCATCTGGTGGTACTTCAAATAAGTGAACCATGTGAAGTGGTATAGCAGGGGACAAATCTTGAGAAACGCTGCCTTATGTTATCAAAACATTATAAAGTGTAACATGCAAATACTGTAGTTTATAATACTGACTTTCCTACTTCTACTTCCATCCAGGATTCCCACTAACCTGCATGGCTCAAAGCTATATGGCTGTGCAGCAAAGTGTGGCAACCCAGAAGTTTGGGGATGCAGGAAGAGAAAGAGTCTGCACACTGGCATGGGCCCCTTAGAAGGAATAAGGCTTCCATCCCTTTCCTCTGTTTCCTCCCTTGTAAGCCTTTGAGACAAGAGCCTCATTCTGTGTAAAGCACCATGAACATGGAAGGCACAATATAATATATACATAATACCACAACCACATTTTAACTTGCCCTCAGATTTCAGCATGCAGCACAATTTACACAGGAAGAATATTGTTAGATTCTTACTCCATTGTGAATCCCTGCAAGATGCAACAAACTGACAGGAAGACTGCATGGCCCCGCCAATCAACTGGGTGGCAGAGTGATGACCAGCAACATCACCAGCTGTGGCCTGCTCCAGGTTGAATGAGAAGCAGCTGGCTGCTGGATAGTGGGGATGGACTAGGCCCATTAAAAGGGTGAGGTGGGAGGTGGAAGAGAAAGGAACAGGAGGGGCCAGAGAGAAGGAGGAGGAGGAGAAGAAGAAGAGGACTCTGGCTCTGGCTCTGCCTGAAAGGGTCACAACTGTCTGGGCAAAGGCTCACCAAAAGGACATTGGCAGCCTGGGCTGGCCTACCTGGGGAGTGATGTCTACCTGGGGAGAGGCCAAAGTAGTCTGTGAAGTGCCCTGGGGCCATCCCTAGTAGCTCATAATTCAGCAGGTACCACCAGGTTACCCTGGAAGACTCCAGGCTCCATTACAGAAGGAGGGCTTCATCATAGGATGCCAGGTGAGCTGAGCCAATGGGGAGGGACAAAGAGGAAGGGATGACCTTTACCTGGGGAAAAGGTCAACCCCCTCCCCCACAATAAAAGGACTGTGAAATGCATAGCATGGTATGTCAGTGAGTTTCACCAGCCTCTTGGAGGTAGAGCAGCACCTAGCAGAAGGAGGTGGAGATGACACCCACAAACTTGTTCTGCACACATGGACATTTGTATTCACTTCACTTAAAGAGACTGTGGCCCCTCCTCTAAATAGAGTTGGTAAGTATTTGCATTCAGGGGAGCTCCATGTGCAAACACATCTAGCCCTGCAAGAGATGACTGGATGGTGATGATCCTCTTCTCTGCTAAGCAGCACTAATTTAAGAGCATAGAACTACCCAAGAGCATCCTTCTGAATTTAAAAAAGACATAATATCTTTTTCTTTGACTGCTCTGAAAATAAAATTATTCACTTAATACCTCAGGCTAAGATTCAGAATAAGATATTTGATTGTTGCTAGCCACCCTGATGGGTCTATACAGCTATTTTTGGCAGGATATAAATCTTACAAAGAAATAAAAATTAAGATTCTTTCCATGTGTTCCTTAGTACAGACTGCAATGTTGTAAATTAGCCTTCTATCTGTTGTTCAAGAATGAATGTCTCCATTAAAAGACCCTCAAGGCATGTCCTATGCAAATATGCTATAATATTTATTTTTAGTCATTTTGAGTGATTAAAAACAAGACAGGTAATTGACTAAAAATCTTTAATTATCTAACATCCCTACTGAGAACAAAAATAAAAATTTTACAGCACTTTTCAGGCTGTTTATTCACCAAAATGGATTCCTGTGCTGCCATTTCTCACCTTCCCCCTCTTTTCTTCTTTTCTTCTTCTTCATCTTCCACCTGATGGATTCTTGATGGAGAGGACAAACTTCGATTTCTACACACAAAAGGGCTTTTGATACTTGAGCGTTGTGTGTTTCTCCTTTCGGCAGCAACATTACTGGCTACCTCCAGTCCTCTGATATAAACTCCAGTGTACCCATAGTGATGCAGTTCAGAGTGGTTGCTCTCATGTCGGGTCAACTCAAAGCTCTGTGTCTTCTTCATAATCTTCTTGAGCGGATGCTTCCTGTGGCGGGTGGTGGGTGTCTGGATAGGCTCTGAATAGCAGGTGGAAATGTTGTCCAGGTCCTCCGAAACATGGTTAGTCCTTTGAAATTTCCCCAACAGTGGAGTAAGTGTTTGTGAAAGGGAGGAGTTAACAGGAGAAAACGCATCTGTGCATTGAGTGGTGTCCTCCTGACTTAAATAAGGAGATTCACCCATTGACAGGCTGCTATGCTGAAATGTACTGAGTGATTTACTATCCCAGATGTTATCATCAGTGCTAGAACAAAGGCTAGAAGAACAACTCTCCTGTGTTCCAGATTTGCTTCCCAGGTTATGATTAATCTTCCAGCCAATCTCCTTGAAAGGACTGTTGGTTCCTTCTTTGCTGGAACCTTTAATTGCTTCTGAAAGGACTTCTTCTAGGTGGTGCCTGGTTTGTTGACATTTGAGCCATAAAAAATTCCATTGTTTTAGTTCCTCTTTGTTACCCAGAGCAATTATAACCTCACTGACTTTTTGAAAGTTTTCTGCAGAAAGTTTGGTCGCTTCTTGGTGGTAGCTTTGCAAACACTGAACTGCTGATTGAGAGCATTTGGTTTCTGCTGAAAGCTGCTCTAGATACTCATTACAATGAACCATCCACTTGTGAGCCTGGATAAGTAAAAAACAAGACAGAATAAAACACTTAAATACTGTATATAAGGTCAGTGTTTACAGATCAGTGTTAACAGGTCAGTGCTATACAGATACTGTATATAAGGTCAGTGGTACAAGCACCACTGGAGGTACTTGAAGTGGTGTCCGTTAGTACTTACAGGACCCCCAGACAGCTGCTGCCTAGCAGCGAGATCAGCAATGCAACTAAACAAGCAGCAGTAGGAGGCTTGGCTCAGTGGGCAAAACTCCAGTGTGCACTTTTCACATGCTCAAAGAAGCCCTCGTGTCTGTCCTGAGCCTCTTACTGGTGTTGCATTGCACCTGGCCTCTCAATCCCAAGGTAACTGGCAATGACATCATCACCAGTTATATATGGTGGTACTTCCAACAGGTGAACCATGCAAAGTGATACAACTGGGGGCAAATGCTGAGAAATGTTGCTATAGGTGACCCCCTGTATCTGTGGATCCAGTATCTGCTGATCCACATGCCTCTGTGCTCCCCACGTGCCCATTACATTATCTTATTTTTTGTGTAGTCATGCTGGAAGCATGGGCGTTTCTTTCTTTAAATTTGCTTAACCCATTTGTGCCTTATACCACAGGGGTACACATTTAGTCTCTGTTGCGTATATGCAACGTTGGGCAGAAATGGCTTAAACAAAGCAAACAAGATATGCAGGAACTGTCCTGCTTCATATTAGTCTCCCTGTAACATGCCTGCATATTGCATTGCTTTGTTTAAGCAAGTTTAAAGAAATACCTGTGCTTCCAGCACAACTACACAAAAAATCAGGTAATGTAATGGGTGTGGGGCTATTTTTAACTTTTCCCTGTACTTGCAGTTCTCTTATCTGCACGGGGGCCTCCAGAACAGAACCGCCGCTCATACAGAGGCGTGCTTGTATATATTTATCTATTAGTATTATTTATTTGTGGGCTACGCGACTGCAGTGAAAGACACCAAAGCTTTACCAAAGGGGAGAAAAATCTATAAACAACAGTTTAAAATCTCAGGACTTCTACTAGAAGTGGTGATGGAACATTACTGTGTACAGAGGACCAAAAAGTCAACAACAATATTAAACTATTACGAGCAATTAAATCGGAACAAAATGAGAGTTCGGGAGGAACTACATGGCAACCTACAACTGGGAAGCAACTAGTTTAACAGTTATGACTTCCCCCAAAAAACATTGAAAACTGTAGTCTGGTAATGAGAATTGTCTGCTACAGAGCCCAAATCCCTCTTGTAGAATTATCTTCGGCAGAAGGAACAAATATAAGCCTGGACAATACGTTCAGCAGGGCATTTAACTGAAATTAATAACCCCAACTAGATCCAATGCCACACTCTGGGTGAGCCCTAGTTGTTACACCATTGTCTTTTTAATGTCCTAGATACTAACAAATTTGGCTGCAATCCTATCTGCACTTACCTGGGAGTAAGCTCCATTAACTATAATGGGACTTATAGACATGCATAGGATTGGGCTCTTAGTCTTATTCAACTGATAACCTAGGCAATTGTGCAGTCTCCTAAAGTTTCCCAGTCACAGATGCTACAAAGAAAATGTGTAATGACACCAGGTAGTAAAAGTGCCTTCCATTTCCTGCCCTTCAAACTCCCACTAGTCCTGGCACCACAAAGCTCCTATGGTGCTTCTGTTCTGGTGAAGCTGCACTGGTCAGACCATAAAGAGCAGTGCTCAGATTTTCTCTGGGTATCATCAGATAGGTCTTTGGGACAGGGATGGAAAGGTCCAGCGTGGCTGGACTCGAGTCGAGAGTCACTGCCCCCCTAGACTCAAAAACGAGTCATAATGAGGGCGCTTTCCAAGTCGCTGAGTCATCCTTTTGTGACTCAACAGGACTCATCGCCCTGCCCCCTTTAAAAACCCTGCTGTGGAAAAAAACAGGGTTGCTGCCAGTGTGTGCGTGTGTATGTCAGAGTTCTCCTTTAATACACCCCTGCTGTCCCTGCCCATCTATAAACAGGGCAGGAGGGGGTGGGACAGACATTGAGAGAGTGGGGACAGAAGTGGCTAGAGGGAGGAGGGTCACACACAGCAGCTGTGACTCTTACTAGGACTACCCAATCCATTGCAGCTCTACTCAGAAGTAGCCCCACCACAGCAGGTCATTCAATGAGGGTTCCCCCTCCCAAGTAACAATGAAGCCCATAGAAGTTACAAGGTTGGAAAGCGTGATTGCTATGAACCGCCTCTCCATTGCTTTTCCCCACCTTTTCTCACCTCCTTTTCCCCTCCAGCCAATCCTAAGGTAAGAACCCCCTTGGGCTCCTCCTCCTGCCCTCCCTCAGCCAAATAAAATATTAAACCTCCCATCCTTTATCCAATGATCATGGGTTCCTTCCTTCCCATCAGAGACGGGGGAAAAGAGCTTTCTCCCACCTCCCTCCTCCTCCCTGGGCTTCTCCAGCCAATTGTAAGGCAAGAACCCCCCTGGGCTCCTCTCTCTGCCAAAGAAGATATCAGATACCCAACCTTTGTCCAGTGATCATGGGTTCCTTCCTTCCGATCAGATGGGCAAAACAGCTCACTCCCACGTACCCCCCCCCTGTTCGGATGCATCCATCCTTCTCTGCCTCCTAGCTGGAACTTCCCTGCTGCTCACCCAGTCTGAATGATGGCCCCTTGAGGTTTTCATGCTGTGAAAACAGTAAGCAAACACACCCAGACACAGGCAGACTCGAGTCTGCACGCAGGGGGACAAGTACCAATTCAGGGGGGCCCTGGATGAGTCCACGAGTCAGCAAAAAATGCTCATTTTTGCAACTCAAGTCAGAGTCATCCAAGGCTAGTTCCCAACCCTGCTCTGGGGCAATCTCCCGTTTCCCAATGGGATAGTGACCACTCTGGCTGGGGAAGGAGTAGAGCAGGAATCACTTGTGCTCTTTGTTGGTCTGGTCAGTATGAGGAACTTCAGCTCCAAAATGAGCAGACTCTGCCCAGCCAAGTTGTTAAGGCTGGACAGTGTTATTGGGGATGGGGCGGGATTAGCCCCCAAGAACTTGACTGTCAAGAAGTCACTCATTTTCTCAACTGCTTTATAAATCACCTCCAGTTTCAACATCAAACTGTTCTGTAATTAATACACAGCATAGTAGTCTGTCAGCCCCAAGATATGGAGGGATTTACATAAGCATGGCTATTTTTGCAGAAAGGCATGTATGAAGCTTTCAGGTTCATTACAGGATACAGTACTGTGGTGTATGGCTGAATACATATTTAGAGTGCTAAAGTGCAATACACTAAAATAAAAAGGAAATAAAAACCTCTTACTTTTTCATAAAATTCATAAAGCTTGACCAATTTCTCCAGTTCATTTCTCCTCTTCTCTGTTTGAACAGTGATGTTATTCAGGAATCTACTGAAGGACTGAAATTCTTCTTCAGATTTTAATGCAGAATTCTCCTTTATGAGCTGCAGCCCTTTCTGGGAATATTGCTGTAGCAGAAAACATGAAAACACACCTTGTTTTGCCTGTCTATCACAGGAGGGCAGGAGAAAGGTTTGTGGAGTTTTTGAGTTCAAACAGCATTTATTAACTGATATCAAAGCTAAAAATGGTTTCTGTATACATGTAGTTCTTAATTAGCAGTTCTTCTAAGCTTTTGGCTTCACAAATTTTGTCAAGGAAACTACTGATATCATCAGTAGTAAAAAAAAAAAAAAAAAAAAAGATCTCCCCTTAACATGTCCTGTATAAGATCAATGACCAAATGGAATAGCTCAAAAGTAACTGGTATACACAAGAATGTACCAGTCTTGTCCCATCGCTTGCACAATATGGGTTTACAACAGATTGCAGGCCAAAGATAACAAATTCCCATTTATTCCAGTAATTAAGGCTATTGCTCATCTGCTGGAGATAATGAAGCTTTTTTCTGCCTCAAAAGCACACTTTACAACCACTGCCAAAAGAATTTCCTTGCAACTCAACTCTAGATGTTATTTATACATATAAACCTTCCTATTGTCCAGCTACACTAACAAATAGCAATGATATAAATTAATAATCTTCTTACCCCATTAGATCTTTGCTATGCATTTCTTCAGTTGTTGAATACTTTAGCTACACAAATAAAGTTTCAGAAAAAATGAAAAAAAAAATTCTGGACCAAATATTTACCATTGCTTTTTCACTGAAAACAGCAAATTCTTCCTGCTTCCTTTTCACAACTTCAACTGCAAGCTGTTCTTGGTCCAAAGGGCTAAGGTATTTTTCTCTCTCGTTTTCAAACCAGCATTTTATCTAGAAAGAATGTAACATACTATAACAAAAAAATGAGTGGCTTCATAAAAACCATATGATCTCTGAAACATGCTTAGAAAACAACAACAAAAACTGCTTTATGTCTTAACTAGGGCAAATATGATGCTGTAAACTTCTTTAATGCAACAACCCCAACTTTCTTTTCTTTCAGAAGTTCACTTCTACTTTGTTCAGTGGACATTTCTATAAACAAGGGACTCACTGTGAACGTGCATCCTAAGGACTGAATGACGTGTAACTTTAAACATGTGACCACACCCCCACCACATTTTCCACCAATGCCCAACTAAAGCAAAGGCATGTCATGACATCACTTAACATTTTTCCACCCTGCACTTCACTTCATTAACTGCTGCATGAGGAGGCAAGAGAAAAGTTGAGCACAACTACAACATACCACAATCTTCCATAGCTAATTGTTACTGAATTAACATTAATTGTACTGTACATTAACATTATGTGTATTAACATTAACTGTACTGTATTCCATAGCTAAATGTTACTGTATCTGCTACAGCAATATTCTCGGTCATGTCGTGAGAATGGATGATGGCCGGATCCCAAAGGATCTCCTCTATGGAGAACTCGTGCAAGGAAAGCGCCCTACAGGTAGACCACAGCTGCGATACAAGGACATCTGCAAGAGGGATCTGAAGGCCTTAGGAGTGGACCTCAACAGGTGGGAAGCCCTGGCCTCTGAGCGGCCCGCTTGGAGGCAGGCTGTGCAGCATGGCCTTTCCCAGTTTGAAGAGACACTTTGCCAACAGTCTGAGGCAAAGAGGCAAAGAAGGAAGGTCCATAGACAGGGAGACAGACCAGGGACAGACTGCACTTGCTCCCAGTGTGGAAGGGACTGTCACTCCCGAATCGGCCTTTTCAGCCACACTAGACGCTGTTCCAGAACCACCATCCAGAGCGCGATACCATAGTCTTCCGAGACTGAAGGTTGCCAACACAGCAAATGTTACTGGAAAACGTAAAGTGGTCTCAGCCATTCATTTAAGCATCAAACTAGGTAAGAGTGGGAGATTCTTGACTAGCAGCCCTATCCTAACCAACTTTCTAGAGCCAATGCAGCTGTGCCAGTGGGGTGCATGCTACATCCTGCGGTGGGCTGGCAGTCATGGAGTCCTCCTCAAGATAACGGTTCATTTCTTCCCTTACTTTGGGGCTGCATTGGCACTTGAAATTTTGATAGGATTGGGCTGTGGATCACCCACTTTTTTCTTAAGCTGAAAAGCAGTCACCATGCATTCCATAAGGAAGAATGTACATTAAAAGTACTGACCTGATCACAGCCTTCTTCAAATTTTCTTTTAGCCAAGAGATGCTCCAGTTGTTGCAAGCACTTATTAGACAACAAAACCAATCTATGAACTTCCTCATCTACTTGATTATAAAGTCTTGTAACAGTTTCCATGGAATCCCTAATGGAGAAAAAAATAAGCACCCATAAAACGTTTTTTAATTCTAGATGCTGTCAGATATAAAACATATTTTCCTGATTTTCCATAAAGCAAAGACAAGCTTAAGGATCTGCTTACTAAAGGACAAAAGCAAAGCTTCTAAGTCCACCATAACATAATGATCCTAGTCCTGCAGATGACAGTGGAATTATCCATATTCTCTGAATATTGTTAATACTGAAGGCTGAGATCCAGGGAGCTGTGTTGCTAGTGAACCTTTGAACTCTGTGTTCTGTCTTCTGTATTCATAGATTTATGAATCATCTTTTATTTAAACAGATCAAAGGTGGCTTACAAATCTATGCTTTTTGATGTCACTGCTGCTAGGAAAGGGATCACCATAGCGGAAGTTAAGTAAGTGGCTCCCACAGAGACATACTTTGGAGGAGAGGCTTTAACCACCCCAGCATAGTTATTCAAAACCCATGTTGTCAATATGGTTAAGATGTCCCCAAATCACGTAGGACGCCAATTCCTCAGAAGTTTGCTGTGCGGTTCTTCATCCACATAGCTCCTTTTTGTGACATAAACATGTCATAAACATAACTGGAATTTACAGCCTAATCCTATAGTCAGTGGTGCCCAGGGATCCAGCAGCAACAAAATGGTTGAATCCAATGGGCTCTGGGCTAGCGCTGGGAGTCTCCCCAGGGTAAGGGAGTATTTGCTTCCCTGCCCCAGGTAATGCAGCAACAGCGCCAATGGGTCTCCTTGGATCTGCACCCACTCTTGAGCGGGCACAGACCCAAAGGAGCCGTGTTTGGCTGCCCAGGCCAGGAGGGAGCACAGGATACAGCAACAGAACCTGCTGCTGTCTCCGTCTGCTCCCAGGCCGGATCCTCCCCTCCCCCTGTTCCACCCCCTGCCTTGTCCCTGCCCTCCTCATGCCCCTAGAAGATGTTCCACCACCTGGTAGTGTAACTTACCCCCCCCAGCAGCACATCATCCTCTTCCTGGCATGGGGCCCAGCACCAACTGGCACCAACTGGCACCCAGCATTGTCCTGGCACCAGTGCTCCCTACTCAGAGGGTGCCATAAATGTGGCACACTTTACAGCACACTTATGACACCCAGCGCCAGAGCTCAGCACTGGTGCTAAGGCTCTACAGGATTGGGGGGCCCTTAATCTACTACTCTTCAGTATTGTAACTGAGAAATAGAAAGCTACTTTTACAAAAACTTTCAACAGAGTCCTTAGGTTGGGTTATAGAATGAAAAGTATAAAACAACAATAAAAGTTACTGACCAAATGCTTAAGTAGTTCAAATGAGGCTTAAAAAATGTGAAATTTTTGCAAAATAAATCCAAAAACAAACCAATGTCAAAAATAAGAGCATCTTAGGGATAACTTCCACCAGCGGGCTCCCATGCCCTGGCAGACCCATGGACACTTGCCAGAGCAGGTAGGCCCACACAGTGGTTAGAGGACAGAATGGGATAGTGAGCAGGGAGAAAGGTGGATCATGCCTGGGACAGGAGCAGGATTGGTGGTGGCAGTGCATGATGAACCCGACCCCCTTCCTGGGCCTCACCAGCTTTCATGGATAAACACAGATTTGTGCAAGCGATTGAGCTGGCACAGGTCCAATTTGCCCCACAGTGGCTGCTGAGACATACTCTGAGGCAATGAGACAAATGTCCCTCTTACTCCAAAAAGACCTCCAGCATCTGAAAATCCCCTCTGGGATGCAGTGGAAACCACACCAGTGCTGCTGCATTGCCATGCAGGGATTTAGGTAGGAATGGGCTGTCCATTCTTCAACTAGTATAATAATTTGGGGTAATGAGAGTTCAAATTCTTAAGAACCGGTAACATGTAATAAAACAGTATTTGCAAAGCAAGCACCTACCGATAATCTTCGGTATTGCAGAATTCTTCCTTCCTAAGCCTTGCAAGGACTGTCCCACCCTCAAGTCTTAAGGTCACCAATAGTTCATCTTCCAGGACAAGTTTCATCATTCTCTTGTGTTTGCTCATCAAGTCATTCACCTCCTATACAAAATAAATGCTATTCAGTTTACTTTGCTAGTAATTCTACACAGAAATTATTTGAGAGCTGAATTCTCCATAGTTGTAGGGTTGATTAAAACATCATCATCCATCACTTGATGGATGGGCTACAGCAGATCTACCACCTTAAGCAAGCATTGTACCAATTAAGAGGCACTGCTCTTATGTGGAGTCAGTTCACACATTAAGATATGACTCGCTGTGCAGAAATCAAGTGATTGACATGCATGTGAGAACCTGTGGCTATCACAGAAATCTACATAGCATCTGTTTCCATAGCAGCATACAGTTCTGTGCTACCAGTAGACATTGGAACAGCCAATAATAGGATAGTCTGAATACTGCAGCTGTTTCCAATACACTGTGCCACAGCACACTAGTGTGTTGCGAATGGTCTGTGGGTGTGCTGCAGGAGTTTGTAGGAGGCCCATTTATTAGTGGGCCTTTGGGGGATGTGAGTCCCCCACTGGCAGTGGGGTGTGCCTCATCAGTTATCAAAAAGCTGCGAGTGGGCCTTGACAATTTTAGTGCTGTGTCAGTGTGCCATGAGATGAAAAGGGCTGAAAATCCCTGGAACTAAGAGACTGCAATTGCCCTCTGCTAGCAATTGATACTGAAAAGTGTGGAGTGTCAATTTGAATAACAGCCATAAAAAAGATTTAAAAAATGAGGTAAATAGCATTGATATGAAAGAGATTCATTTCTTGCATCAAATGCATATGTGCATTTATGCGCTTTAGATCTTTAGTCTCACCGCCCTACCTGCAGACTAAAGAAAAACAAATACAATGACGGACCTCCCATTATAAATGATGGGCAAATGCCTTTAGGACCCTGTGGAAGCCTCTCTGAGGCTCCCAATGGGGTCAGAAACTGTGCTTCTGTTTTTCTGGAAGCACAGTATAAAGCCTCGGGAAGCTTCCCTGACACAGTCAATGGTTGTGCGAAGTTCCACAAGCTTCAGGTAAGTGGGGGGGGGGGCGGATTTGTGTGCAGGGGCGACAACATCCTGTGGGGAGAGTGCTATGGTGAACAATTGCCCAGGGGCGTGGGGCTGGGGAGGTCTGCCACTGTGAATAAGTTCCACTGCAATAGGAGCAGAAACCATAAATAGCACATAACATAAAGGAAACTGAAGAAAAGTAGAGGTCCTTCATAAGTAAAATGACAATAGAAGGAAAATTATTCAGGCGTTCTGGGGTGGGGGGAGGGCGACCCCGTGGGTGGGCGGGTGAGGAGTGGGAGGCAGGACTGGGATCCGGCTGTTATGCCGGATCCCAACCCCTGTTCCTGAGCACCACCTCAGGAGGTGGCACAAGTCAGAGGACACCCATAGGGGCTGCAGTGGCTTACCAGGGGGTAAGGGGAAGAGTTTCCCCTTACCTCTGGCTGAGCCACTTTGGTGCCCTATCTTGCGCTGGATACAGCGCAAGCCTCCTGGCTGGCCTGCGCAACATAGGATTGCGCTGTAAGAAATAAAGTTTCACTTACCAGCTGCTCAAGCTTCTGTTTTTATTCTTTTTACAATGGGAGGGGGGGATTGCCTTCTGGAGTATTTGTTAATCTCCATTTTTATCAGATTGGGACCATTCTGGTGGCCTTGTGTTCCTCTTGACCTGTCTTTTGAAGTGAACTGAGGCATGTTCACCTACTCATGAGTAAATGTACACAGGTGGGTTGTTTTGCTTTCCATAGGGCTCAATGCATTTTCTTTGTCAGTTATAAGCTTGCCACTTTTGTGACCCACCAAAAAGCCGGTTGCGACCCACTGGCAGGTCCCAACCCACAGTCTGGGAACCATTGATCTACTTGAAAAAATCCGGTTATAGTTCCAGATCTGGGCCCTATCAGTGAATAACTGGAATAAGCCTTAGTTATAAGATTAATTATCAGGCATTTCAGCGATCTTGAGAAGACTGACATTTGGAAACACTTCAAAAATACCTTGTCAGTTTGGCTAAAACATATCCCCCACAGGGCACTGTGATAAAGAATATCTGTGATAATATTTCCCAAAGATTTTTTTGAAGTTTAAAGCAACTGCAGTTTAGGGGGAACCTAAACTGTTGTGAGCAAGTGGCACTGGGGGACCTCCTAGTTGACAGCTCCATCCCTAGCCTTACATTGAGGCTCCATTGTCATTGCATTGGATAGGATCGGGCCCATTGGAAAGTTGGATAGGATCTGGCCCTCAGCCATTATACTACATTAGTTCCCAGAAAGTGGTTCTTCAAGTTTAGTTGATATAGACAAGAGCATTTAAACACGACCAACACTTACTTGTGCTGAAGTAGGAGTCTGGGCACTACTGAGTGAACATACAGAGTATTGTAAGAAAACAAGGGCCTCTTTGCAGTTTGTAATGAATGGTTCAAGTTTCTGCAAGAATAAATACAAGAAATCACTCATTTTATTAAAAGTGTCCTCATGCACTTTCATTTCGAACTGTGCAGAAGAGTTCAGCACTGGACCTCTGCATTAGATCACCACTTACAATTGAATGGCACGATCTGTTTCCTAAGAAATAAATCATGCTGCTTTGCATCAAGTTTCAGCCTAAATTACATTGATGAGTTCAACACAATGCATAATGGATACCTTTCCACATGCCTAATGCGTTACAGTGGGAAAAATGGATTCTGTAAGAGTTTTTCGTTGTGATGGGTATGGCTACTTTGCTACTTTGCGAGCAGAGAGGTTGCTTTTCAAGAACATGATTTACAGCACAATTCTATCTTCTACTGCTGAAGCGTGTTCACAACATCCTAGGAGTAAGCAGCACTGGTGGAGTGGCCTGCACCACCCGGCCACTGCTACATCCGGACCTGTGGACACCAGCGCAAGGAGATAAGGTGCCAAGCACCACAAGGTTGTGGGGAGAGTGGAGGGAGGTTTCTGGATGGGGGAGGATGGAATGAGGGGCAGACTGGCTGCAGGAGGAGGACAGGATCAGTGTAGTTCTCCTCCGCCATTTCCTAACCTCTTCCCCAGCCCTCCTGGCCTTACACCAGACTTCCTGGATTTGTGTCAGCTATATAGCTGGTGTGGATCCAAGAACCCCTATAGGGCAGGCTGCGGAGACCCCCTGGCCACCTCCTAACCCACTCTGGATATAGTGCAGGCCATGCAGTCCAGCTGTGCTGGTGTTGGTTAGGATTGGGCTGTTTAGCTGAGATTTTTGAGGATGATTCATTAGTTCAATGCAGACCAGAGCTATATTATTCATAAGCCTAGGGACCCCACAGGGATTAGTGGCCCATCATTTCTTTTTTTGGCTGAGGCACTGTTACCTGCGCCTGGGCTCCAATAGTTAAAGGCACTTTGCACTCTATGCTGTAGCAATATGTGTACATTTATCTATATATATATATACACTCTCATACCACACACACACACACACACCCCAATGCCATATTTCTTATTGGCAGTGGCGTAGTTAGGCCATCTGACACACGGGGCCCATAAATTTTTGTCACCCCTCCATGTGACATAATTTACATTTTTATACACCCTTCCTCTAAGGAGCTCAGGGTGGTGTGCATGACTCCTCCCCTTATTTTGTCCTCACAACAACCCTGTGAGGTAGGTGAGACAGAGAGATACTAATAGTCATGACATGAAATGAATAATAATAATGTCAAGAAAATAAAGGCAGTGAATATTTCCCCACAAGCAATGGATGAAATCCAGAGTCAAATGGCATATAACATGATGGTATTATTCCTAAAAGACATGATTTCCACAATTTTGGTCACTAGGATGTCAAACCCCCCAACCCTGAGGACATCTCATCGGTCCGTTTTGAGTTAAGGCGGCGGTTCTCAATCTTTTAGCACCACGACCCACTTTTTAGAATGACAATCTGTCCACGACCCACCGGAAGTGAAGTCATGGACAGAAGTGACATCATCAAGCAAATTAAAATAAATAATTAAATTAAAGAAAATCAAATAATTAAATAAGGGAAGCCAGCCCTGTTCCACCAAGTGAATTTTCTCTGTAGCCTGCCTGCAATAAGACCACCCCTCCACAAAAAAATCAGCAAGATTTTCAGCCCTACCCAGTGCCCAGTTCAATTTAAGTTCTCATATTTAAACCATGTCACTGTTAGGACCCACCTAGCTTTTCAAGTCTAAAAAAGAAAAAAATTCACCTTACCAGCTCAAGCCTCTGTTTTATTCTTTTTATGGGAGGGCTAACTACTAGAGCATTTGTTGAGTTCCACGTTCATCAGATCGGGACCATTCTAATGGCCTCGCATTCTCCTTTGCCTAACCTGACCACGAGCCAAGACACGTTTGCTTACTTGCAAGTAAACATGACTGTGTGACTTAGTTTCAGCTTTCCATAGGGTTCAATACATTCGTCAGCTTGGAGGGAGGGGCTTCCATCTCACGTGTTTTTGGGGTGCTGTGTTCATCAGATCAGGACCATTTTGGTGACAATCCTCTCAACCTGCCCTTTCTGATGAACTATGGCAAGTCTGTGTACTCATTAGCGAACACTCGATATGGCTCAGATTCACTTTCCATAGGGCAATATGCATTTTTGTTTTCAGGTTTTTTGGCCATAAGTTTTGATAGAATGGAGATATTTCACTCTGGTTTTTTTCATTGAATTCTTTTGGAAATTCTGCATCCAGTGGTATATAACAGGATGGTATTATTCCTAAAACCGTGATTTTAGTCACTTGTGGTGTCACCACCCCAGGCAGGGTACCTAGGGCAGACCGTCCCTCACCCCTCACTAGCTATGCCACTGCTTACTGGTTCCTTTTTTGTCCATATCCCTATTCCAATATTCAGGTGAAAGTAATAAAAGGCGGGACATGCTTCGTTTCAGTATGTACTGAGGTCTAGTACCTACTGTACCAGGGTCAGCCTGTCTGCTGTAGTGGGGTTGAAGTGCTGGAAGGGGACCGAAATACCTGAAAACCTAGGGGTCCAGCCACGGATTAATATGGCCCTGATGCAGACATCATGCCAAACCATGGCTAGTGCTAACCATTGTTTAGAATCCAGCCCTTGATTTGAGCTTCAATGTACAATAGGCAAACCAGGGTTTAAGAACAGCTTGTCTGCCTTCCTGTTTTATCTCTATGGTGCAGCAGCTTCTTAAGATGAAGCAATGACTGTAACTGTGGTTTGTCAACTCCAACATTATGCAAAACCACAGTGAAACTTCATTAACCGTGATTGGTGTGATGTTTGAATTGAGCCAACAACTTTTACCTGGGTCATATTTCACTCTGGTAAAGATTATTAATTTCTAACTGTTATGATCAATTTGATGTTAACTAAAGGCAATCAACATTATTTAGCGATCATAATGAAAAAGGCAGCTAGTTCCAAATTGTAACTTACTCTTCGAAAACATATCCAGTCATTGTGATTGTAAGGAAATGTTCCATCAAACTCTGCTGTCAGTTGAGTACTGTCAATGAACCTATGCAAGGCTTTCAGTGATGTGAGAACTTCACACTGCCAAAGAAAGTTAGAAGCCATTTATCATTTCTTTATTCTTAACAAAATTTGCAGCACATCAAACTACTGCACCTGTACTAGAAAGTGAATCCTAAAAATCTTGCATGGTGTTAGACAAGCACCTTTAACAGAATCTATTAAAAAAGCCAGTTGACTCCAAGGCAACATCTTGTGGTTCTTAATCAAACTTCTACTTTATACTGTGATCCTCAAAATATTGCTATCAATTATTACTGAAAAGAGAGCATTCACCAAATGAAAAGCTCAGTGTGTAAAATATTTAACAACATCCCCAAAATAAATTCACTTTTCCAAGGAATGGGGAAAGGACAAAAAAGATCGGCCCCTTTTATAACAAACAGCTGTACTGTTGGTCTGCATCTTGCACTTTGATAGCTTAGTGCAACTTCTCTTTTACCAGATCTGCAAACCAAGAACAAAAAACCAGCAGCTAGTGCAGGTGATTCAGCCTGCCATTCTACTTACTAAATACATGCCCTAAAGGGGGTCCTGATATCAGAGAAAGAAATGGCTTTGGTCTCAGTTACAGCCTAGGGCTCATATTTTTTAAAGAGAAAGTACACTTTTTCCACAGGTCAGGGGTTTTCAAGGCAATTTTGAGTACAGACCCCTTCCCCCCCCATATCTATAGGAATAGGTTCCTGCTGCTACCACAGATACCTGAAACCATGGATAGTAGTGAACCGTACAAGAAGCAGTTCAGAAATTCCCACCACCACGCAAATGACATCTTATTGCAGCCCTCCTTTCACCAATTCCTGTGTCTTGTTGCCTCTGTGCTGCTGTAAACACTAACAAGAAGCAGGTTGGAGGGCTGAAAACAATGTGATGTTTAGTGTTGAATTATTTTCAGCTGCCCAACTCACTTCCTGTTAGCTCTTCCTGCTTCCTGTTAGCGTTCGTACACAGTGACAGAGACAGGAGGACTGCAATCAGACAAAGATAAGGCAGTTGCATGATAGGGGGATTTGTGAACTGTGGATAAGTGAAGCTGCAGATATGGGGGGAATGCCTGTATAGGCAATTTTAGCGATGGCTTCCTGATGACTGTTGGCACCAGCAGGAAATTTCTAGCCTACCTGCTGGCAAACCTAGGCCTTGCGCTGTTGCAAAGCACTTTCTGGTATTTTTGCAACAGGATGTGTCTGCGGAATGCATGTTCCACTGATGTAAGACCTCTTTAAGATCCAGCCGATAATGAAATTACAACCTGTGCCTTGAGGATTAGAATTGTAAATGATTCCTGATAAGGATTCCACACACTGATTGACTGTCATCTCTTCTCTTGCTCCCAAGAGCTCAACAGCTTGAAAGACCAGCAGCAGGGCAATGCCACTGCCTCAACTCTAAAGGGACATTGGCTCTTAAAGCAAAAAGAAAAAAAAGGAGACAGTACGTATAGCCCTACATGGCAGGAGTCAGTCCTGACTCAGTCTCTCTCTTGATTTCTGGTTCTAGCCACTGGTGCTGCTTGGCCCGTTACATATGCTGTCTGGCTTCAGAGTTAAGCACAGGTTGCTACTTGTGTGCTCACTCTGAGATAATTACTATGAAAAGCAAATAAAAATAAAATTCAGTGTATTTTTCTTTACCTGAAATGCAACCTCTTTGTCGGGTCTAAAAGTAGATTCTTTATCAGTTAGTATCAACACACTGTGAATGGAATGAGGAATGGTACTCTGAAACACAAAAAAGTCATTAAACTCTCTATGTAAGACTCAAGACTAAGTAAATCTTCACGCAGATTTATTGCATGAGCATAATCACTTCATTTTAAAAAAAGACAAGCAAAAAATGCAAAGAGAGTTTTATTCTAAAAATAAACCAGAATCTTATAAAATAAAATACAGCAGCAATCACTAGTGAGGATTCAGCATGGGAAGGCAGTCAATAGATCAATCCAGTGCATTTCTATTCCAGTACTAAATCCCACTCGCCTCAATATAAGTGTGTTTAGGATTAAAGAGCAATGTGAATGAATCATATGAAGAGAGTGGTAGCCTGGGTACAATGGATTTATTATCAGAATCATCTAGAATAATCTTCCTTTCAAAGGGTACACAGGTCTACCAGGTGTCCTGAGGATACTTGGGGGGGGGGGCAAAGGGAGAACCCTGAGCATTTGGGGACAAAGTCTTGGAGGAAGGGGCTGGGTAATGGTGGGTGCAGAGCCTAGTAGCATATGGCAGGGGATAGAGCCTGGCTATATTTGGTGTCTCAAAGAGGAGCCAGATGGGAAAAAACTACCAGTAAAAAACACTCCAGCTAAGCAGAAAATAGCCTGTACCCCACCTTTGGGTCACTCACTCTGCGATCTCTTCATTTGGAGACCACAAGAAGGAGGCTAAAATTACAGGCCAAATGTTGAAATCTGACAAGCCTTCTTTTGTATGTTTACCAAAGAAGGTGGTCTTTCTAACCATGAAAAAAAACAGCAAGCCTATAGTCAACCTTGTCTATCAAATCCTAACCTCCAGTTGTCTGTGTAAGTCCACAATGGGAATGATCAAGCCAAAGTTAAACACTCAAAAATCCCAACTTCAATAGTAAAAATTTAGTACTGCAGCTCAAGCACATACTTAATCACACTTAATTCCACCTCATTCAGTAAGACCTACTTCTGAGCAAATGTGCATTGCATCAGGCAGTACAATCCACTTCTTTTAATGATTTCTTTTAATATAATTCTTACAATTTTGCATGATCTTGTTGCCATCCTTCAGTCTCGGAAGACTATGGTGTCACGCTCTGAATGGTGGTTCTGGAACAGAGTGTCCTCTCCAGTGCGTGAAGCCTGGGTAAAGTAGGTATGGAGGATAGGCTGTTACCCATGCAGCAAATCCCCCCTCTCCACGTCACTGAAATGGTCCAATGGAAAGGCAGAGGCCAATACGGTTGGTTCCAGCAGCGTCGCAGGAGTTGCCAGAATGTGACTGTGTTCAGCCATGAACTGCCTCAGGGACTCCGGCTCCGGATTTTGCCTCGAGGTTGACTCCTGAAGCCTTTTCCATAACTGGATGTAGCCACAAGGCAGTGGAGGTTTGGGATCAGAGTTTTCCTTCTCTCAGATGAGCTGCCTTCCCAGGCTGACGATTCCCATCTACCCAGTGGCTGTTTAGTCGCCTTTTATGACAAGTACAGCCAAACTGAGAGCCTATTCTTATCCCCAGCCCCCAGGGGATTTTGCATGATATAATGATACAAAGGCTGCAATTTTCCTGTACCACAGGCCTACTGAAATTGTGGTGCAATTTTACTGCACCACAGTAAAACTTCAAAGTACTCAACTATGGCTGGATCATGTCTAATGTTTCAACACAAAGACAACACTGAGTGTCATTTTAACCTCTCTAGGCAATGCTGCTTTTTTTTTTTTTTTTTTACAGAATGTTCAACACTTCCTTCCTCAACTGATTCTCTCCACCCTTCCCCACAAATTCACTGGAATTTGCAGTCTCAAAATGTACTTCCATAAATAAAATTATAAAATGTGTTTTCAAAGTGCATTTTTCTTCACTGTTGTGCTTTGGTTAACTCCCTACCTCAGAAGACAATGTACAGAACAAACTTTTTTTAAAGCAATGCCTCTTACTCATTTTGCAAAGATGTTTTTGATGCACTGTGAATTAAACTGAAAAATCTCTTTATAAGGGAGGCTGATATAAGGAAGAACCAGATTCTCACAAAGAAAGGCATTATAATAATAGAATTATCCTATTTCTCACTTCCACTACTTTCAGCTGAGGCCAAAACTTTGGTAAAACACTGGGCCAATGCAAACTGACTTGCTTCCAGAATTTAATTCAGCATCTTGTGAGGACTTGTTTTTCTACCAGGCATGCCTGTCATATAACGTGTACAGAAAATAGGAAAGTCAGCTTAGGAAAATAATTACATTTTCTCAACAATAATTTGCTCTCCCATCTTTGTCATGATTTGGCTATCACCAGTAGTGTACCTAGGGAAAATGGCGCAAATGGCAAGCACTGAAATTGCACCCCTGTCCAAACAAAGTAGAAGAGATCATGGGGTGGGAAGCCACCCCTATCCATCCCACCAAGTGAATTTATTCGGCAAGTTACACAGAGAAAGGGAGATGGGGAAGAAGCCAGTCCTGTTCCATCAAGTGAATTTGTACAAAAATCCACAGATACTAAGCCCCTCTAAAAAAATACAGTGATGCCTCGCAAGACGAATGCCTCGCGCAACGAAAAACTCGCAAGACGAAAGTGTTTTGTGATTTTTTTTGGTGACTCGCAAGACGAATTTTTCTATGGCCGTACTTCGCAAGATGAATTTTTTTGCTTTTGGGGTTGTTTTAAATCGCGCTTCGCAAGACGAAAATTTCGCAATACGAAACGACTCGCGGAACGAATTAATTTCGTCTTGCGAGGCACCACTGTAAATGAAAAATAGTGTTTGTTTACCTCTTTTTGAGGTTCCCTGAAACTGGTGCAAGAATGCACCACTGGAAGAGCATTGGTAAGTCCATGCCCATAAAGTAGTATTTGTATTAATTGGACACCCTAAAAGTGAAGTATCACACCAGGCTTAAACACAAAAGCAAAAACACTCAGTCAAAACTTTAATTTTCATGTCTTTAAGGAAATGTGGACCATGGACCACTGGGAAGCAACCTTACAAATCTAACTGGCTCAAGTACACTATAAGTCAATGACTGAATGCATTTCGAATGGTTAAAACCAAACATTTCTGAATTGCTTTTCCAGACACCTCAACAACAGCTGCGTATTGATCTGACCTCCTCCTGTTTCTGCATCCCCCATAATCAGTATCTGTATCAGTTTTTTAAGGAGGGGAGCTAGAGACCTCCAAAGTAAAGAGTGTGAGGAGGAAATTGAGGTACAAGATTTCTCCTGGAGCAGACAGGAGGGAGGGTAGCAGTTGGGGCGAGATGGATGTCCCTGCCTATTCATGAATGGGGTGGGTGGGAAGAGATGATTACAGAGCTTGGCTGAGGTGCCTTTCCAGGTACCTTTACTCATCTACAAATGAGCTTCCTCCTAAGGTCCTGATTACATACAGAACTCTGAAAGAAGCCTATTTATTAAGGTGCTATGGCCCACAGCATTTTATGGCAAATATGCTGTCATTATTTTGGCAAAAAATTAAATGTCCCTGTCCTATTGCTGTACAGTTTTGACACAAGCAGAGTAGTGAGCGCATTCCACTGCCCTTAAAGAAAGATGGTGTCCAGGTAAGCTTTCCCCCAAACTTATCTGGACAGTAGAAGTGGTCTGGAGCAGTGATTCCCAAACTGTGGGTCAGGATCCACCAGTGGGTCACAAACTAATTTTTGGTGGGTTATGAAAAGTTTCTGAAATTTTTTTTTTTAATTTGCAAGCACCCTTGTCCAGTTTGCAGAAGAAAATTGCAGCGGGGGCAATCCAGATGGGGAGACCACTCTCATGGCTGGAAGTAATCTTCTTACCCCCAAATTAAAATGTCACATTTCCCCATTTTGTCTAGAAAATGGAGTACAATAGATCACATGTGAACCCAGTTTCAGCCTTTTATCTGGCCTGGAAGTTCCTAACTGCACATCTTCCTCTCCAGTTCATCCTTCTGAGTATCCTGGAATGATCATAAATGTTTGGGGGGATAGTCCTTGAACTCCAGTTCTAGGGAGTCCTAGGGAGACTCTAGTAATATGACTACACAAATATACTACATGTAAGTTCTCTAGCAGACTTGGGAGCACAGGACCCTGATTATAGTTAATTAATAATTTATTATTACTATTAATAAATAATATTTTTTGCTGTCCCACTGCTAAAAACTAGGATCTAACTTTTATTAAGCTTCACTTTATTCCAGTGAGTAAGGGCCCAATCCTAGCCTACTTTCCAGCACAGATGCAGCTGAAATCCATGCCCAAGGGAAGGGATCAAATGTTCCCTCACCTTGAGGAGGTCTTGGTGAATGTTCCTCCACTGCAGGATCCAGTGCATGCCCCACTGGCACAGCTTCATCAGTGCTGGAAAACTGGATAAGATTGGGCCCTAAATTAGGTCAGGATTATCATAAGAACATAAGGCTCATCTAGTCCAGCTTCCTGTATCTCACAGTGGCCCACCAGATGCCTCAGGGAGCACACAAGACACCTGCTTGTAACCTGTGATTGACTTTTCCTCTGAAAATTTGTCCAGTTGCCTTTTAAAGGCATTATGGCCAGGTGTCATCACCATCTCCTTTGGCAAGGCGTTCCACACAGACTAATTACACACTGGGTAAAGAAATATCGTCTGAAAGAAGCTGCTGAGAATGTCCTAGCTTCAAGGAAAGAAATATTGTTCCTGGACAGATGAACACACCCCAGTGCCTAAATATCTGTCCAATCTCCATATTTTAGCTGTGATTGTAACTACCTGCACTCACCTGTAATGCTGCCAAGGATTTGAAAAGGGCAGGTATGTTCTGACTTTTGCGAACATCCACTAAAATAAGCAGTCCCAAAGCACAGACATCCTTTCTAAAATAAAAAAGTAGATGTTCTTTACTCTGTACTTACTAAATATATAAAGAGCAGTAAAATAAAAATGAAACATAAGGCCCTAACAGATACAGAGGAACATGAAGGAGCATTTAGAAACTACACTCAGAAACATGGCTACAAAAGTGAAACTTGACAGAAAACAATGACTAGAAAATCAGAATCTTCCTTTTATGAAGCTGAAACTCATGAGCAAGACCAGACTGGCCATGTTGGGCTCTGTTCACCTGGTTTCAGCACAGATCCTCCTTAAACAGTTACCTACTATGGCCTGTTTCCTTCATGCTTGTAAGGACTGAGAGGATCCACAGGAAGGTGTTTCTATGTAACATGATTATTCACTGCCAGAGTGCTATGTGCTGAGGTTCCTATCTTGACAGAGAGAGGAGTTCAAAAGTACAGGGTTCCTTCATAATAAGGACCCTCCAGACAATGTGATGTAAGAAAACTGCTAATAATGCAATCACATACAAAATGATGCCAATTTGACCATATGCAAAGGAGAGCAAGGCTCCTGGTGTTTGAATAGTGGCCAGCTGCACCTACTGAAATTCTTTCTCCTTCCTCCCAATTTAAGTTACAAGAGCCTTATCTGGTCACTGTGAAATGCTATGCTTCTTTCTCCAGTTGATGAACTATTAGTCTTAACACTCTTTGAAAAATAGTTCTTTATGAATTTATTCTGTATTCATAACATCTGGAGATTTTGTTAAGGTTTCAAACCCCAGTCAATTCAACTTAAAAATTACTTTTTAGATAACAACTTCATCCAACCTGTCCTGGGACATTTGAGGGCAAAGCCATCTTGCTAACAAAATGCACAGGCACATGACTTTTAGGATATTGATCAGTGGGTCCCAAACTTTTTCAACAGGTAGCTCCACCTATCAGGCCATTGGCTGCAGCTCCCCATTAGGGCTACAATCCTCTACATTGTAGAGGGCTGCAATTTTTCACAAGGTTTCTGCAGCTCCTCTGGCTGGTTTCCATGGCTCGCTGAGGTTCAGTTTGGGAACTACTGATCATGATGATAAATAGAGTCTTACAATAGTCACATTACTAGTATGAATGTAACACTAAAAATGTTACGTGGCTGCTTCTTCATACCTGGGAATATTGTAGAAATATATCAAAAGTTGAGTGAGCTCATTAACTCTGGAATGTTCAGTTAACCAGGTACTGTTTTTCATACAGACCTGCACCACTGCTCTTCCACCACGATCCCGGTTTCCTAACCAGAAATTAAAATGAAAGAATGAATTTAAAACAATCTTCTGTAATAATGCCCCTGGCAGGCCTATCTGCTTGCCTCTCCCTCCTCCCAAACCACTTCGCCAGAATAAGCAGAAGTATGTTTTGAAAGCTGAGAAAGAGTGGAATGCAACAGACTGTGTATTAGGGGAACCTACAATATTTTACTTAGGAGAAAGCTCCCTCCCTAAAGTCTACTCTTGCCCTGGGAAATATGTAAGAGAGTAAAACACTGCTTTCTAGTGCTTATGGAAGATATCAGTAATGTCTCTGTGACATAAGCAGCCATTGCACATATCCTCACCATCAACTCAATCTAAAGAGAGGGACAAAGAAGTCTGAGCTGTGAGTGTAGATTGTTGTAAATGTAGTACATGCATAGTTTTTTCCTCCTTGTCCATGGACAGGTATATGTACCTGCCTAGCAACCATGGCTGACTTCTCAATAACATGATCACAGAGATGGGCTATAGCTCACTGGCAAGGGCAGTGAGACAAATGGGCAGAAAAGAAATGGGCAGGGGCCTGTGGAAATGAGACAGTGGACAGATTGGAAAGAGAGAGGGGGGAGAGCCAGCTTGAAAGACTTCATGACCAGCTATGCCACATTTGGCAGGTATTTTGCTAGTAAAAAATATATTTCACTAAGAATGTACAAAAATATCTTCACTTGCCCCTTAACATCTACCACTATTTCACAGGTGTTCTATCCACGAAACTGCTTCTACTATTTCTCTGTGCTCATCAGTTCAGATTTACACTGGAGCACCCAAAACTACTTAGGCCTAAATCCTACCCAACTTTCTAGCACTGACATAGCTGTGCCAGTGGGGCATATACTGCATCCTGCAGTTGGATGGCAGTCATGGAGGCCTCTGCAAGGTAAAGGAATATTGTTCCTTTACCTCAGAGCTGCATTGCCCTTCCCTCAGTGCTGGAAAGTTGGTTAGGATTGCGCCCTTATTCTTATTGAATAAACTGCAGGGCAGCAGTTTATTACTTTGTGTTCCTGAGAACAGACACTGCATAGAATATACTTTTTTCCCCTTCCCAACTCACCTACCTGAATAACAGAGTATGCAACTGTACTTCACTTTTGAGATTAAATCAATACCTCCCCTAGTCTACATCCACTCCAGGCCCCAGCATGTTCTCACACCCATTTCTTTGCTCTTCAAATGACTGTGGGGCCAGCAAGGTTATAAAAGGTTATAAATAATATAATATATCAACATGCGATTTCTTTTCCCCATACTTTCCTGTTAACTCTGTAATGCTGAGTTGGGAGTGTCAGAAGCTCCCATGGAGACATGCCATAAGAGATCTCTATACAGCTTGCATATACATATATTTAAACGCAACATTATCTATGTACTACATACCACACAGAGTTATTACTCCAGACTGCAGCAGTTCTTGATTAACTTCATGCAATTGGTTTGGTAACAAGAAGTCAGGGTCCCCAGTGTTTGTAGACTGCAGTTGATTCTCAGGATGAAGCAGCAGAGGTGGCGCATTTACATTAGATTTGCAATCCTGGAAACTGGTTCTGGAGTCTTTTGATGGGTCTGGAGAGGATACCAGTCAAATAAAAGAGGACAGCTTAGCTCTCTCTCTCTGGTTACTTAGTTTACCTTGGGATAATGTGTTTATGTTCTCAGAAAGCATTAAATATAAAACAACAATTAGAGGATGGATTAGGTAAGAGAAACATCTTCATGGGAAAGCTTCCAACAAAAGGAAGCCTAAAAACACATTTTTAATACACTTCAGTAGCTCCTGTTTCTTCTAATTCCCAGGGTTCTGCGGGGAGAAGGAATGATTATTAAACCAGTTTAGGCCTGTTGTGCAGATAAGTTCTACGAATAACAACCCTAGAGACCTGCTGACTATCAAATACTTAATAGTTAAGCTGATTTAAGGTGAACTGATTTAAGATGGATGTTCCACTCCTGAAAGATGATTTTTCAACAGACATTGTATTGAGATTCAAGTGCAATTACAGTGTTATAAAGGACCCAACTAATGCTAAAAAATAAAATTTTTCATATTGGCTTTTTATCAGAACATGCATTCAACTCAGCTTACTATCCAGTTTCAACATTACATTCAACTTACCATCCATTTTCACCTGAATTCTGACTGGAAAAAAAACAAACAGAAGGAGTTGATGTACACCATATCATAACCCTTCTTTAGACAATGAACACACCCCAATGCTGGAAGAATGCTATGCCAACAACAAAGCTGGTTTAGGTAGGAGTAGTCCATAAGGAACAATGGGGAAGGGAAAAATAGCAGAAAGTTGCACCTCCTGCTGCACCTTGCCCCACCCTTTTTCATACAACACAGCATAAAAGTATATTTGACAGCCAATCACATAACAAACTCTATTATTATTATTATTATTATTATTATTATTATTATTATTATTATTATTGAGATTTTCGCACAGTCAGGTAAGTTTTGTTTGTTTTATCCGGACATCAAGTTCATCCCAAGGACCTCGGATGCCTGGTTTTTGTCCTATTTTGCTGTTATAAAAATTGTCACAAGATGTGAACTGTTCCCAGTAAAGCTGCTTTATGTAATTGGTGGATGGGTAATTTCTGTGGCCCCAATGCTGTTCAGGTGCTCTTCAAGGTGTTTTGGAATAGCACCAAGGGGGTCAATCACTGGGATCACCTTGGTCTTCCTCTGCCAGAGCCTTTCAATTTCTACTTGTAAATCTTTGTATTTTGTTATTTTTTCCAGTTCCTTTTCTTCCATTCTGCTATCCCCTGGTATTGCTATATTGATTATTTTGATTTGTTTTTCTTTCTTCTCGACTACAGTTATATCTGGTATATTGTGTGATAGATGTTTGTCAGCAGTCGGAAATCCCATAATATTTTGGCATCATTTTCAATTTTTTCAATTTTGTGGTTCCACCAGTATTATTATTATTAGTCACTTCAGGAAGTACAGTAACAGCCCAATCTTACCTAATTCCCCATAAACCTGGGAAAGGGGATAGGATATTATAGAATCATAGAGTTGAAAGGGATCAACAAAATCATCTATTCATTTGCATCTTTTTAGATTGTGAGCCCTTTTGGGACAGGGAGCCATTTAGTTATTTGATTTTTTAGTTATGTGAACTTTTAGTTGAAAAGCGGTATATAAATACTGTTAATAAAATAATAATAATAATAATAATAATAATAATAATAGTCCAACCCCCTGCCTGTAGCAGGAAATCCTCCTAGAGCAGGGGTGTCAAACTCGTTTCATACAGAGGGCCGAAGTTAGCATTCAGGGCTCTGGCTGAGGGCCGGAAGTGATGTCATTAAGCAGAAAGTGACATCATCAAGCAGGTAATGGCCAGAAATCAGAGCCTGTCCTCATAGAGAAACTCATTAGCTGTAAATTACAGAAGAGGAAGTATGCAAATCTTGATCATATTTCAAGATTTGGGAAAGCCCAATTTGCATGTGGGCTGCCATTTCAGCTGTAACACCTCAGCAGCTGAGAGCCCGAGGGCCAGATAAAAAGCCTGTCCTACAGCATCTCCAGCAGGTGTCTGTTGAGCCTATGCCTGATTAGCTCAATTTGGGAAGAATCCTTCACCTCCCTCCGCAATCTGTTCAATTTACAGATTGTTTCCGTTACAGTTCAAGAATTTCTTCCTGTTGTCCAACCAGAATTTCCTCTCTTGCAGTTTTTGCCCATATTGGTGGTGGCCTCTGCCATCTATACTGCCTCCTTCTCAACCTCAATCCATCCTCCTCCCCAGCCAGTTCCCCCCTTTCTTTCCCTTTCCCATTCCATACACCTCTGTCTCTGCTTCACCCTGCCAGGAGATATGGATGGATAGCTGGCACACCACTGCAGCCATGGTATGGCTACACAAAATGAAGTATTGAGTTTGTGACAGTCATAAAGGATCTTAAGCTGCTGGAATGCTAGTTCAGGCAGTGTAAGACCCTCATAGGATTGGGCCATCACAGCCCAATACTATGCATGTCTACTCAGAAGTTCCATTAAAGTCAGTGGGGCTTACTCCTATGTAAGTATGGATAGCCTTAGACCAGTGGTTTTCAACTGGTGTGCCACGAGGCTGTCTTAGGTGTGCTGCGGGGCCAGAGGAGGCAGGCAGCAGCCACGGGCACAGGGAGAAGCAGCTGCTTTGACCCTCAGGTGGCAGCCGGCAGAAAAGGAGCAGCAGAGGCTGCTTTGCATCTCCTGCTGCTGAGCGAGAGGAAGACTGTAACCCAATCCTCATTTACCTGGGAGTAAGCCCCATTGGGGCTTACTTCTGAGTAGACACGCCTAGGATTGGGTATCAAGTCCGTCCCCTGTGCTGATTTGGCAACTAGAGAAGCCCGGAGGAGGAGGCAAAGGGTCCACAAAAAGTCCCTTTTCCTGCCGCAGTTGCTTGCAACTGCCCAAGGCGACCCTCCATGCCTTGTCTTTTGCCTTTCAGAGGAAGGGCTTTGGGCCCTTCCTATCCTAGCCACACTTACCTGGGAGTAAGCCCCATTGACTATAGTGGGGCTTACTTCTGAGTAGACATGCCTAGGATTGGGTATTAAGTCCAGCTAGAGAGGTCTGGAGTGAGAAGAAGGGAGGAAGGAGCAGGCAAGCAGGCAGGAAGCGAGCGAGTCTTGGGAGCGAGTCTTGAGGCCACCAGCCCAAGAACTGGCTGGCTAAAAGGGTCCTGGTGCTTGCAACTCCCCAAAGCAACCCTCCTTGCCTTGCCTTTTGCCTTTTAGGAGAAGGGCTTTGGGCCACAATCCTATCCACACTTGCCTGGGAGTAAGCCCCATTGACTATATTGGGGCTTAGTTCTGCGTAGACATGCCTAGGATTGGGCTTTTGGTTGAAATCTTTTTTCTTAAATATAGGAGCAGGCAATTGGCACTTCTCCCCACCCCGCTCCCTCCCACAGGCACATCCCCCCCCAAATCTCATAATTGGAGTTAGCACCTCTATTACTGTCTCTCCCTTCACTCCTCCACACCTTTGAAAGGTCCAGAATCACTTTCCTCACATTATCTCCCCCCCACTCCAGCTGAATTAGACCTGGTTAGGATTGTGCCCTTTGTCATGTAATGATTTAATTGTATTAATTGCATTAATTAAAAATTAATTGTAATGTAGTAATTTAATGTAAGTAAAAAACTGCTAGTGTGCCTTGACAATTTTAGTGCCTTGTCAGCGTGCTGTGAGCTGAAAAAAGGTTGAAAATAGCTGCCTTAGACAAATAAAGTCTCATTCAGTTCAATCGGGTTTAAGTAAATCTAACATTTTCTGAATGTTTTCTGATGGGTTGCTTTGTAGTTGTCGCTCTTTTGTTACTTGCGCCCATTTATTCTGCTCATTTCTAATTAAGGGACACAGATTCGTTACCTCAGTGTTTCTCAAACTGTGGGTCGGGACCCACTAGGTGGGTCGCGAGCCCATTTCAGGTGGGTCTCCATTCATTTCAATATTTTATTTTTAATATATTAGACTTGATGCTACCCTGGTATGTGACTGCATTGGGGGAAATGTTACAGACCTGTATTTTTAACAAACTACTATGTATATTCTTTTAACAATGATAGTCAATGGGACTTGCTCCTTTGTAGGATTGCAGCCTATTGTGAAAAATTTTCTTGCTTGATGATGTCACTTCCAGTCATGACATCACCTCTAGTGGGTCTTGACAGGTTCTAATTTTAAAAAATGGGTCCCAGTGCTAAATGTGTGAGAACCGCTGCATTACTTTCATTCAAAATTACAGCTAACCTCCCTGAGCTCTCAGGACATACCAATATATCAATTTTTTAAAAGTGTGTGTGTATCATATGTGCACTCCCTACTCTCCAGTAAATGTTTCAAATACATTTGGGTTTTTAAAGCAGAGTAAAGTAACTGAAGACATACAGTTTAGAACAGATCAAACAGGCGTACTAAAAACATGCAATTAGATACTTCTACTTCTACTTACCTTCATCCTCCTTGCTTTTTGTAGAAGTTAGTTGATGAAGGCGCGAATCCATTTTGTCCAGTCGTACAAAATGTCCATTCATGAGCTTTTTGGGATTTGCACTGAACGCTCCATCTGAGGACATCCCACATTTATTATCTAACGTTTGTGAACTCTTGTGGGTCCTGTCTAAAGATCGTGATCTTCGTGAACCTGATCTGCAACCTGTTGGTAGAACACTTTGATGAGATACAAGCAGTTTTTCTGAAGCTTGGGAACAATCTCCAACTTCAACGGCCGCTTTTGTTCCCTCCAATTTTGACACTCTTTCAGACCAAGAGTTTTCTTGCTGAACACTGTTTGCACAGATTTTATTCTCAGTGATACTGGAATCATCATTAGTCTCTCTTGAGGCCACTAGATGTGGTGACAGTTCTTCTGCAATGGATTCTTCAGAACTGGAACCCAGGTTCATTGGGTTTTGTAATGCTTCTATGTATGACTTTCTAAACAAGCGCTTTGTTTCAAAATACACAGAATCTCGTCCTCTTTGACGTGGACTGCTCAAATCTGTACCGAATGTTATGCTTTTGGTGCTGTTCTTTGTCACTGATGCATCTTTCTCCAAAAATTCTGGTGACAATTCAAAGGTCTTTTCAGATTCCTTGACAGCTTGCTGTACAACTGAATCCATGTAAGGGTATCTCCCAGAAAGTGCTCTCTGATTTACATCTTCACCTTCTCCAAGCTCAGATGAGGTTTCTGAGCTTGAAATTTCAGACGTTAATCCAGGGCCATGACATAACCCAGCATCCTCACTGTTTTGATTTCCATGATTATCTGCAAGTGGTACTTCTATCACAGTACAGCCAGTATCATTCGAAGTGGAACTCTCACGTGAGCTGCTGCTTTCCATTGTTTGCGTCATGGCTTTAGCATCAGAACCGGTGCTTACTAACTTCTCAAATGGAGAAGTATTAGAATATTTATGCAGGATTGTTTCAGCTGTAGGAACAAAGATAGGATTCACAATATTTTTCCAAGGGGTCCTGTATATGGCTGTGCCTGTAGTCAGCAAACAGCTTTGCAAAGGACAGCCACTCCGTTCACAATTTACATTTTCTAAAAACTCTGTTGTGAAAATATATCCAAACATGGTTTCAGGTACAATAAGTTCTTCCATCCCTGGCCCATGTCTGGAGAGGCATTTTAATACTAAGTTGGCTGACTGCTTTCTTGCTGGCACAATCTGAAAGTAAAAATCTCCTGGTTTTAAGCGTACTTTATGGAGAGATGCCAGTTGTACTATGACTTTCTCATGGATACACAACGGCCATCCTTCATGGTAGAAAATGAGGCCAGTATAATTGTCCTGTAAAGAGAGACACAAAATGAAATATCTATGAGGGAATTTTAACCATGTGTTCCTTTCACTCTTCATTGATTAATGCAGCATTTAACTTATGATTAAACTAGCAGACTACGAACTATAAAATAAAGATGCTATATATTTTCGAACCAAACGGAGTTTCAGAATCAGCAATACCCTCCTCCTGCAGACAATTAGCAGTAGTAACTCTTGTATTATACAATGACCAAAGGCACAAATTTGAAATAAATCACATATTAAATATAATAAAATCATGCTAAAATTCTTCTCACCTGACCTTAGAACCATTTATTAAACAACACAGAACAATATGCCTTTACAATATGCACTACAAGTTTTTAGTTCATCTAGAATTATTATTTTTCCTTGATTACACCCAACCAGTGTAGGATATGAAAAATAAGGAAGGTGTTGTGACAGATACTGATAGAATAAGAACAGTGAAGACAAACAATCATAAAGTGGTGCACACAAGATGCCAAGGTAAACTGTTGAGTGGAGGCTTTTAGTATCATACTGAAATAGTAAACATATCTCAACAGAGAAGGTCAAAGATTAAGAATAATTTTGCATGACTTCAACACCTTGTAGTAAAATGACTATATTTACACTACTCAACACTTATATTGTTTATGGTACAGCAGAACGATCAAAGACAAACATGGAATATCTTCTCTGGGGGAAAAAAAAACAGCAAGGAAAAACATCAGAGAAAAGGTGCATCATGATATCCTAAATACTCTGAGGAAGTCAGAGACAGTAAAATTTTATAATATTAGCTTGTCTCAGCAGCTAGAACAGGAGATGTAATGTTAGATGACGTGCAGCCCAATCCTATCTTGTGCTGCTGCATTCACAAGGGTGCCAAAGTGGCTCAGCCACTGCAGCCCCTTTGGGTCTCCTCAGACTTGTGCCACCTCTGGAGGTGGCACAAGTCCAAGGAGAGCAGAGCAGCTTGAAGTCACTCCATGCTGCTCAGGAACGGGGGTTGGGATCCAACATAGGAGCTAGATCCCAGCCCCGCTCCCCGCCTGCCCCCGGGACTGCCCTCCGCCTGGCCTCCCCCCACCCCGGAACACCTCTCTCCTGCCTCCTCCCCACCCATTCCAGAGCCTCGCATCGGCCAAGCATGGCCAATGCAAGGCTCACCTCACAAGCTGCCACAGAAGCTGGATGTAGCCTCCATGTGCTGGGGTGGCTTCCGAGCTTCCGAGCTGGCACAAACATGCTTTACACAAGATTAGGATTACGCCCTTAATGTTAGCTGACTTATTTTGGCTGTAAAATGCTTGTTAGCTGGGTTGTAAGTAGCTGCTGATCTTGGGCTAATGCAGTGGTTCTCACACATTTAGCACTGGGACCCACTTTTTAGAATGAGAATCTGTCAGGACCCACAGGAAGTGATGTCATGACCAGAAGTGCCACCATCAGACGGGAAAATTTTTTAACAATCCTAGGCTGCAATCCTACCCACACTTACCCTGGAGTAAGTCCCATTGACTATCATTGTTAAAAGAATATACATAGTACTTTGTTAAAAGTACAGGCCTGTAACATTTCGCCAAATGCAGTCACATACCATGGTAGCATCAAGTCTAATATATTAAAAATAAAATATTGAAATGAATGGGGACCCTCCTGAAATTGGTTTGTAACCCACAGTTTGAGAAACACTGGCCTAATGCAGTTAAAAAGGAACGCTAGCTTTGAGAACCCCAACAATGATATTATTTTAGGTACATTAAATAAATTTTTAACTGTCATACTGATATTATCAAGTATATCCAATCCTCTACAATTCATAACAAGCTGGGGAGAAGAAAAGTCACACCTTCTTCCTGGGGAGAAGGAATCGTCACACACAATTCCAAAAAAATTCAATTCAAAAAAAGTAAATAGAAAACCACAGAGAACGTGCATAAACTAAGGCTATGGTGGTTTGTGCAAATCACTAATCAGTACATTGAATGGCATTGTTCTCAAACTAAAGAAATGCATTTGGGGCACTCTGCCATTATGTGCTCTTCCTATAGAGCACAGTTGACTGAGAGTTGCAGCCAGTCTTGGTTATCAGATAAGTCAGTGGTTCTCAAACTTTGAGGGAGCTTTACTCCCTAAGTCTTTGGGGAGAAGCAAGGGCAGGGAAGTGATCCTCAGGATCTTGTCCCTAAGGGAGGCGAAGGGGGGTGCTTTCACGTACTTGGACTCATTGAGGGCTGCTGGAAGCTGCAGGAGTTGCGGGGAGTCCAGCGCAGCCCTCAACAGGACTCCCCGAGGCTTGGAATCTTGAAACGGAGTGATTGCAATGAAGCTCCTGCAAACAGGAAGTGCTTTGCGATCACTCCATTTCAAGATTCCAAGCCTCAAGGTGCCCTGCAGAGGGCTGTGCTGGGGTCCCCACATCTCCTGCAGCCTGCTGCAGTCCTATCTCCATGGAAAGTAAGTGCAAGCACCCCCTCTTCACCCCCCCTTAGGGACATGATCCTGGGGATTGGTTCCCTGCCTCTCCTCTTCCCCCGCCCCCTTAAGGGGCAGGGAAAGCTATACAAACTGGTGGGTTGTGACCCACCAGTTTGAGAACCACTGAGATAAGTGAAGCAGAGGTGTCTCTGAAAAAATTAGCGTTTTGCCCCCCTCCAAAAACATCAATGTTTAGGTATACGCCTAAAACATAATGTGAGAGGTGGTCTTCAGTGTGGTTGTTTTGCTGAAAGAGAGTCAGGCAGATAGAAGTGACCAACAGAACTAACCAACAGACAGACATCTGTTGACAGAAGAGAGTAACAGAAAACAGAATATGTGATTTTCCAACAGAGTTGGTAAAGAGATGTAACTTAGTAACTGAGGCAATGCAAAAACATTAGGAAATTTACTCCCTGACCCTTTCCTCCTGAGGGACAGGTGATAAGTTCAGTGTATATAAAGATTCATTTGTTTCTTATTAAATGAACAATATTGGGAAAGCAAGGTATCTGAAGCATCGGGTCTCCTTGCCAGGAGTGGCATATTTCTGTCTCGGATTTCCATTCACTGAGCAGAGCATATTTCTTTACCCATGGGCTCAGACAAGGGATTTCCTTTGACCAGCAGGAGTCATCCTTCAGATCTGAAGGAGCTCAGCTTTATCAAAACCTTTTGTCCAGTTAATAATGTCACAAAAATATTTGTGGAAAAGCAGTACAGCAAAGCCCCAAACTTTCCAAAATGCTAGAAGGGTTAATCAGAGAATTAGGTATCCATACCCTTTAACACTGAAGGACCACTGCAAAATAACCAACAGCCCAATCCTGAGCTGCCAGGCACCCAGGAAGCTTTTGTCCCCTTTCCCTGGGTAAGGCAACTAGCCCCACAATGAGGCAAATCAATTCTACGGTGACCCAAGAGTTGCCGTAGAATCAAGAGCCTCCGTGTCAGGCCGTTGGTTCAAAACGGAGGCTCAGGATCCAGTGCAGCCTCCCTCTTGCCCCACCCTCCCCATGCTGCAAGTGCTATTACAGTAAACAAAGGTACTTGTAATATTTCCTCCAGAAATTTGTCCAATCCCCTCTTAAAGGGATCTAGGCAAGATGCCATACTACTTCCTGTAGCAAGGAGTTCCACAGACTAATTACATGCTGGGTAACGGAATATTTTCTTTTGTCTGTCCTAACTCTCTCAACACTCAACTTTAGTGGATGTCCCCTGGTTCTGTGTTACGTGAGAGGGAAAAGAACATCTCTCTATCCACTCTGTCAGTGACCACTCTGAGCAGTAACCAGCAACAAGGGTACAGCTCCCCTTACTGATGGGGAAAAATATATATCTGCTCTAATACTGTCGCTCTTCCAACACTTATATACACGGACCACTGGCGGATTTTCTCAAGGATGAGAAGGGATAAAGAGACGGAGGTTGGGTTGGATTTCAGGGCAGTATAGATACACTGTGCCTGAATTTAAGACACTTGGAAGTGGGAAGAGTGCTGCATTCCTTCACGCGCCAAATTGCCCCATAACAATGCTATGCCCCAGCATTGCCTCCCTAGTCCAGAATCCCCTACCTTTCCAAACCTGCCTTTGCATGTTCAGTTTTTTCCTTTCAGCAGTGCATTGCATTTTCTATTCCTGGGCCTTATATCCTTTGTATACAGTCTTCCTTTCCTCAAATCTCTTCCTCTTCCACTAAACTTCCTCTGATTCTCAATCTCATTGTCTACTTTGCACTCTTCAGTCATGTTGTCTCTGAGCTCCTACAATGAATGCCAATTTCCCCACTACTTTTGGACACCCCAGAAACTCTTGTGCAAATTTGGCAGTCTAAAAGTCTGCTTGGGTATCCTTTGCAAGCAGTCCCTGACCTTCGATTGGAATCCCCAAGCATGTGCTGGATGCAGGTTCCAGTCAATCTTCCTATCTGGGGCAGATATTTTGCTTTGCAACAGTGCTACTTTGCCCATTGGGTAGCAAAACGTGTTTGTCTAGATCAAAGGGCTGGGAAAGTCAGGTGAGTTCCACTGATAGGGTGTTTGCTATAATCAAAGCAGCAAGGTAACTTGAGTCTGGGTTGCAAAAACATGTGTTTTTCGCTGACTTGTGCAGACCGGAGTCACCTGTGTTGATGACTTGGGCACTGACGAGTCTGAGGCCAGGAGGCCTGCACTGTATCCAGCACAAGATTGGGGCCAGAAGTGGCTCAGCCGGAGGTAAGAGGAAACTCTTCCCCTTATCCCCAGGTAAGCCACCATGGCTCCAATGGGTCTCCTCGGACTTGCGCCACTTCTGGAAGTGGTGCAAACCTGAGGAGAACGGAGTGGCCACTCAGGGAATGGGGTTGGAATCCGGCACAACTGACAGGCCCCAGCCCAACATCCTGCTCACCTGCCCCCTGGAACTCCCTCTGTCCAACCCTTGTTCCTGGTCTGTGATTATGGTTTCAGGTAGCCGAGGCCAGGTATTGCATAGGACCTTAGGCACTGATTAGTACAAGCTACCTGTATGCTTGCCAATCACCAGATTACTTAGCCATTCAGTGGTTCCCAAACTTTTTAGCTCTGGGACCCATTTTTTAAAATTACACTATTGGGACCCACCTAGCTTTATGAGAACAAAAGAAGGTTTCATTTTGCCAGACACTCAAGTCTCTGTTTTTACCCTTTTCACTATGCTGGGGGGGAATGACAACACCTTCTGGAGCATTTGTTGAGCTCCACGTACATTGGATCAGGACCATTCTGGTGGCCCTGTGTTCCCCTTCACCTGGCCTTTGATAAGAGCCAAATCACATTTGCCTACTCATGAGTAAACATGCACGTGCAACTCAGGACACAATCCTAACCCCTTAATGTCAGTGCTTTTCAGCACTGACATAATGCAACTCTGAGGTAAGGAAACAAACATTTCCTTACTTTGAGGAAGCCTCCGTGAGTGACACCCAACTGCAGGATTGGCAGCTCTATGCCAGTGTTGGAAAGCACTGACATAAGGGGTTACGATTGCGCCCTTAGTTTCATATTCCATAGGGCTCAGTACATTTTCCTTGTCAGCTATCAGTTTGTCAGTTTCGGTTTCACGACTCACCAACAAGCAGGTCTCAACCCACAGTTTGGGAAACACTGTTGTGTTTGAGAAACAGTTGTGTGTATCCTCAGAAGTAAATGGATATGGTTGCTCAGAAGGTTAACCTCAATCAGTTTAGGTGTTCCAGGGAAAACATTCTATATTCATGAGAATTTTCCAGCAAAATAATGTACTAGTACACCCAAGGAGGTGCCCTACAAATAAACACCCCCATGAAGGAAGAGCTTCTGTGTACAATTTCATTCAAACATTGCTTCTTTGTAGAGTTGTAAGGTATTTGATACGGGATGATGTAATGTGAAGTTTCAGCTTTGAACGCTTCCATTGTAGAGTCAAAATTGTTTCCTAGAACAACAGACAGTCTTTGTGGTTGTCCAACAGCCAGTCATATGAGCATTCTGAGTCATTTCTAAAAATATGTGTTTATCTGAAACAGACAGCAGATGACCCCTCAAGATGTCTCTTCCTTTTTCAGGTCTGGGCAGGTGCTTTGCATCTACCAATTATCTTTTACTTTTTGAATTTTTTTCTTGTTAACCAAAATCAGAATTTTTATTTAAAGGTTAGTGATGTTGATTTATAGGGTGTTTGCTGATGTGAATAATTACTCAATAATATGACTAGCTTTACTGGTGTTTTCAAACTACACACTAACACAGATATGATGTACTGGATGAAACACAACCCTTTGAAATTAATGAACATATTATTCCTTAACCTTGATGTAAAAAACTGTGGGTAGACTTTAAGAGATTCTTAGTAAGTACAACATACTTAAGTACTTCCCAATAAGTATACTTAAACGCTACAAGACATTAGATACACAGCCCAATGCTATTCTGTACATGTTTATACATGGAAATCACCATTGGCATCCTTCAGTCTCCGGAGACTATGGTATCACGCTCTGAAAAGTGGTTCTGGAACAGCGTCTAGTGTAGCTGAAAAGGCCAATTCGGGAGTGACAATCCCTTCCACACTGGGAGCAAATGTAGTCTGTCCCTGTTGTGTCTCCCTGGCTGTGGGCCTTCCTTCTTTGCCTCTTAGCCTCAGACTGTTGGCCAAGTGTCTCTTCAAACTGGGAAAGGCCATGCTGCACAGCCTGCCTCCAAGCGGGCTGCTCAGAGGCCAGGGTTTCCCACCTGTTGAGGTCCACTCCTAAGGCCTTCAGATCCCTCTTGCAGATGTCCTTGTATCGCAGCTGTGGTCTACCTGTAGGGTGCTTTCCTTGCACGAGTTCACCATGGAGGAGATCCTTTGGGATCCGGCCATCGCCCATTCTCACGACATGACCAAGCCAGCGCAGGCATCTCTGTTTCAGCAGTGCATACATGCTAGGGATTCCAGCTTGTTCCAGGACTGTGTTGTTTGGAACTTTGTCCTGCCAGGTGATACTGAGGATGCGTCGGAGGTAGCGCACGTGGAAAGCGTTCAGTTTCCTCTCCTGTTGTGAGCGAAGAGTCCATGACTTGCTGTAGTACAGAAGTGTACTCAGGATGCAAGCTCTGTAGACCTGGATCTTGGTATGTTCTGTCAGCTTCTTGTTGGACTCTTTTTGTGAGTCTGGAGTACATGGTAGATGCGTTTGTTTAGCTCAGTATCAAGAGAAAGAGTGTCAGAGATCGTTGAGCCAAGGTACACAAAGTCATGGACAACCTCCAGTTCATGTGCAGAGATTGTAATGCAGGGAGGTGAGTCCACATCCTGAACCATGACCTGTGTTTTCTTCAGGCTGATTGTCAGTCCAAAGTCTTGGCAGGTCTTGCTAAAACGATCCATGAGCTGCTGAAGATCTTTGGCAGAGTGGGCGGTGACAGCTGCATCTTCGGCAAAGAGGAAGTCATGCAGACATTTCAGCTGGACTTTGGACATTGCTCTCAGTCTGGAGAGGTTGAAGAGCTTTCCGTTTGATCTAGTCCAGAGATAGATGCCTTCTGTTGCAGTTCCAAAGGAACTGTCCTTCAGCAGGACAGTGAAGAAAATCCCAAACAAGGTTGGAGCAAGAACACAGCCCCGCTTCACACCGCTTTGGATGTCAAAGGGGTCTGATGTGGAGCCATCGAAGACAACAGTGCCCTTCATGTCCTTGTGGAAAGGTCTGATGATGCTGAGGAGCCTGGGTGGACATCCGATCTTGGGGAGAATCTTAAAGAGGCTGTCCCTGCTGACCAGGTTGAAAGCCTTCGTGTGATCTATGAAGGCTAAAAAGAGTGGCTGTCATTGTTCCCTGCATTTCTCCTGCAGCTGTCTAAGGGAGAATACTATATCAGTGGTGGACCTGTTGGCTCAGAATCCGCACTGCAATTCTGGATAGATGCTCTCTGCAAGTACCTGGAGCCTCTTTAGTGCAACTCGGGCAAACAGCTTTCCTTCAATGCTAAGGAGAGAGATGCTGTGGTAGGTTCGTGGAAATAAGTCGTACTGAACTGAATGAGACTCCTTGCAAGGAAGTGTGTACAAAATAGCACCTTCAAAGGCACTTGCTTTGGGGTAAAAACCAGGCTGTGAAAAGTTCCACACATAACACGGAAACAACACAGAATGAAGCCTGCAGTTTCTGAGGTCTAGTGGAGTCTGTTTTTAAGGAAACTCATTTTCTGCCAACAATATTCAAGGCTATCACTGGGTGCCACTCTTTATCACTGTAGTGATAAAGAAAATAAATATTTATTCTTGCATCTCTAATCTGTTTCCAGATTATGACACCGAGAAACTCCCTGTCTGTGCAATTAACTGAACTAAGAAAAGATGTGGCTTTGACTTTGTCAGAAGAGGCCAGAATAGCTGCATAACCTCTGGTTTCCCACTCAGGAAATTGAAAGCTGTTGGCAAAAGAGGGGGAAAAGAAATACTTGTGGAGGCAAGGCTGGAGAAAAATGGCATTTGAAAGCTGAAACTTCTGTCATCAGGGCAATGAATAATTGCATATAGTACCTAGTGAAAACAGAACTGTCTTTAATGCGGCCACAATTAAACAGACACAAAACCCCTTATTCTGACTCCTGTTAAGATTCTGTACTTTGCACAAACACTGGGTTATAAATCCTTTTCCCTCCCTAGTGAGTTGCAGTCAGGGGGCTGTAAATCTTCAACTGATTTCCTGAATAGTTGCATTCCTGAGAAACTTGCAGTTCGCAAGGTATTAATGTAGGCAACCCCTTCACTCCCTGTGAAGAAAGTGGTCCTACTCACACAGCAGCCACAAAGCACTGACTATAAGTACTGGCTAACTTAAATGAAAGAAGAAAACTTAACAATAAGGTTACGTATTTTTGTGAGCAGGGATTCAAGTTCTCCAATACTTTGCCATTAAAAATGACTAAAAACATTTTACTGTTAGAACAAATTTCTCTTTTTTTATTATGCTAACAACATGTCGCGATTCAGTTGCTGAATTAGAATCTCTTAATGCTTCAAAGAAAGCTCACACTTTGACTTACCCATCCAAATGTATTGTAATTAATTTTGAAACCCAGATATGAAGTAAAACCTGCATCCCAAAATAAATAGATGGTCACATTTACTCTCTAGTGAAACTAAGTATTTCATAGCTTTCGCAGGTTCAAGTAAATTGTGGTATTAAGAATTATAATTTATTCAGCTTTTCTTGGCACAAAATGTCAGTTTATTGACACAAATTACACACACACAGCCCTGTTTAATTAGGATCAATCAGGAAACTAATTTTGTTTAGTACAAGATGAACTACAGAAGTTGTTGCACCAACCACCATCAACTGTTGTCCCTATGAGCAGAACTGTTATTGGTGGCTAAAAAGCAGTGATGGGTGATTAACTCGGAAGACTCAGACTCAAGTCACCAAACACACAATTTTGTGACTAATACGAACTTGACTCACACCTGTTTTGAAACTGGAAGTGACTCGGCAACTCAGAGTTTTTCTCAGGAACAAGTCAAGACACCACTCAACTTGGTGTCTCTCTCTGTGTGCTTGCTTACTTTTTTTGCCACTTCTGCGGTGCCCCAAAGACCTCTGTGGGCGATCCAGAAACCAATTTAAGTGGTCTAAGTTTACTTTGCATTGCATCCTGGTCCCTGCCTGATGCAATCCTCCTTCATTAATTTAGTTATTTTATTTAAATAAATAAAAGTGGGGATTAGAACCTGCAATCCCATCACTAACCCAGAGCAGTTACTGACTGCCTTAGTCCACTGGGACATTCAAACACCTAGTATCTACCTAAGCAAAGAGAGGAGATATAGTTATCAAAAGGCAGATATTTCAACAGCAGCTACTCGTAGAGAGGTAGTAAATTCAGCCACTATTAAAAAAAACAACAACACAACAGGCTTGATGTCACCACATAGTGGATTGTTCTTCCTATTCAGTAATGAAATCCCCCTACTTCTGAATTGTTTTCCTGCTTTATGAACGGATTCCTTTACCTCAGGAGTTGGAAACCCAGTTTGGCATAGTGGTGAGAATGCTGGACCTGAATTATAGCTTCCCAGGTTCAAATACTTTCCTTGGTGAATTGGGCAGTAATTTACTCCTGCTAGTGAATTTGTTCCCCTGGTTTGGGGAAGGAATTTCATGAAGCTGCACCCAAAATGGCATGAGCAGCCGCGCCTGATTTCTTTCTCAAAAAGTCTCGAACTTGAGTCAAACAGAGTCCTAAAAAGGCTCTGGATGAGATCACATGGCTGCCCATTAAGACTCAAGCACAAGTGGAGTCAAAGGGGGTGGGGACTTGAGACTTGACTTAAGTCTCACCGTGTGACACAGACACATTCCTGCTAAAAAATTTTGCTTTTTATTTTTAAGTAATAAATGAATTGGAATTGAACCCTGTTAAGACTGGAGATGTGGCGGTAGGTCACACTGTTCATCTGCTGAATATGCAAATTCTCATTCACACATTTTGACTGGCCTTAGTAGTCAATCAAAATGTGTTGTTGCCATCACCCTGACTCTCTACTGAGATGAAGGTAGGGCAGACTCTTTTCTCTAATATTGCACGAAGCTTAGAGCCATTTGAAGTCCTTTCAAAGTGCGCTATGATTCCAGAGATGCTCTATTTTTCTCAGTTCCAAGCTCAAGGGGAGGGTGGTGCTCATGATACTTGCCATAGCAAGTGTAGAAAGCAAATGTCTGGACCTCTGTCCTCATTGATTTTGCCTAATTGGAAGATTCATCTCCTGTTGCATGAGAGGAGTCTCTGCTGGCAGTGGACAGAATGTAATGTACCTGTCCTCTTTTTAAGCTACCATGTTTCCCCGAAAAGAAGACACTGCCTTATATTTTTTTTGGCTCAAAAAAAACACACTAGGTCTTATTTTTGGGGTAGGTCTTTTTTTTTTTTTTTTAAATGTACAACAATCCACAGTCATTCATGTACAAAAATATACCTTACAAAAATATCCCCTCAGCACCCAGGAGGATGTCCGGCTGCCTGTCTACTCAGACGTCAGTCCCTTTATAGTTAATGGGAACTTCCTGGAAGGTGTGGAGAGCCTCAGAGCCCGGTAGGCAGGGTTGCCTCACTTGCTGCTTCCCGCCTCAGCTCCTCCTCAGTGTCCTCTGCCCAAGGCAGCACAGCAGGTGCTTTCTAGGTGGCGCTCGGGAGATGCCTGCCTGCCTGCCTACTCAGAAGTCAGTCCCTTTATAGTTAATGGGACTTACTCCCTGGAAAGTGTAGACAGCCTCAGAGCCCGGTAGGGTTGCCTCGCTTGCTGCTTCCTGCCTCAGCTCCTCCTCAGCGTCCTCTGCCCAAGGCAGCACAGCAGGAGCTTTCTAGGTGGCAAGTGGGAGTGTAGCGTTCCTGGTCACGTTGTCCACCTTCCCCCCCGACCCCTCCCCCCCCCGATCACAACTAGGTCTTATTTTCGGGGTAGGTCTTATTTTTGGGGAAATACGGTAAATAAACTCCCCAGACTATTTTTTTTTTATCAGAACAACACTAGCAAACTACAAACAAGAACTGCTTCAGAGCCCAATCCTGAGCTCGGTGCGCCGGCTCAGTGACAGTGCTAGCCCAGCATTGGCCAGCACTGGGCTAGCACTGGGCAAGCGCCAGAGCTCAGCTGCTCGGAGGTCATGCGGACCGCTGAGCAGCGAGGAGGTAGGTGGGGACATGGGGGGAGGTGGGGAGGAGGCATTCCAGGGAGAGGGGAGGCGGAGGGAGGGTGGGGAGAGGGCAGGAAGAAGGCGGCGGAACTGGTGCAGCTTTGCTCCACTGGATCCAGAGCCTCAATGTTGGGCTCAACACAGAGGCTCATGATTCTACGCTGACCTTTACCGTAGAGTCGCGTAGCCCCTGCAGTACTCGCTTTACTTGGGGGAAGGGGACAAAAGTCCCCTTCTCCTGAGGAGCCACCGGTGACTGCCTGGAGCACGCTGGGTGCGGCGGCAGTCTTTTTTGGCACCGCTGCAGCCCCATGTGCCGGGCAACTAACCCCTGGGCCTAACCCCTCCTCTACATGCATCACTGAGCAAGTGCAGCTCTCTGAAGGGTTGCTGATGGGTTTAGGAGATAGGAACAGAGTAGTATGCACTGGGAGAGAAAGAAATAATAGCCCCTGAAGCACTATCCTATGCTTACACCTTCTTAGCAGATACCAATTGATATAATAGTTCTCAAGAAGCAACAACAACAACTTGGGAGAACTTTCCAGTACTGTACAGACTGCCAATAAGCCCTTTGAGCCAAATGACATAAGCAGATTGTGCATTTCTGCTGAATAGCTGTCTTATTTTACAAAGGAATACCCCAACATTTTGCAATCATGTTATAGATTAGCAGTCTCCAAACTGCTGCACATGTGGAAAGGCTTCCAAGGCACTAATGAAGCATTCCGTTCCGCTAAGGAGTCTTGCTGCTGATCTCCCCCAAACTGTGCTTCAGCCAGCCACATCTGCCCAGAACTCTGGGCGCACAGCCTGCTGGGGGCAAGAGAACCCAGAAACGGCTGGCCAGAGTGCAGTTCAGGGGAGATCAGCAGATGAAAAAGAGGCTCCCCCACAGAACGGTAAGTTCCATTCACGCAGGGGGACTAGGCAGGGTGCCGGATCAGGCCCATGGGCTGAAGTCTGGAGAGCACTGTTATAGATAGTCAGTGAGTCACAATAAGACATATGACCTTGCAGGAGACTCCAGGCCTAGCTGTGCTTCTTACAGCCCAATTCTAATCTGCCCTGGAGCAGGCAGGCCAGCCGGCTGCCCTGTGCTGCATGCAGAACAGAGCTGGGCAAGTTGCAGTGCAACTCGGAGTAAGGGGAAGTCATGTGGCAGCTGCCCCTATGGGGCTACCCAGATCTGCGCCACCTAAAGAAGTGGCACAGATCCAAGCAGCCCACTGTAAGGTTGGGCTGCCTGGCGGGGGGGAGGGGAGTAGGATCTGGGCTAAGTGCAGGATCCTGCCCCCTCCCAGGCCCAGTCATCCCACCAGCCTGCCCTGGAATGTCTTTGTTCTGCCCTCTCCCTACCTTTCCCAACCCTCCATACCAGCCGCCTTACCCAGCCAAAGTCCGATAAGCGGGGTGTGGAGGCTGGCACATGTCCTTGCGCCAGCCTCCCCATCTCTCAAGGAGGCACAAATGTGCCTTATGGCACGTTTGCAACACTCCTGGCCCAGCACAAGGAGCTTGTGCTGACCCAAGGGCAACCCAGGAATGCTTCCTCTGTCAAGATTAGTGATGAAGATAAAGGACTTAATTAAGTATCCACTACCTCCAAATACATGTCTGCATTTCAGCAAAATTCTTCATGCATATTATTTTGCTTTAAATCTTGCGCAATCAGCAATCTATCTTGCGCAAATAGTGCTATGTTTTAAGGAAGAGAATGAATTGATGCAAATCTGATATAAAACAGACTTAAAAAACCGAATAAGTAAGCATTTAATCATTTTTGGACACATTCAATAGTTCTGGTGGAAGCAGGTGGCAGAGCAAAAAGTCATTTGGAGATAGCAGAACCGAAATATGAACTACAGCTACTTCAACAAGGAAGTTTAACAGTGGCATTTATGATTATCTACTCCAACATACAGTTTGCAAATACTGGGAACAGTTCTTTAAAACAAAAACAATGAAAAGTTGATAGCAAACATCCATTTAAATGCCTTTGATTGACTTCTGTTTCAAAATTGATAGAAGTTCACAAAAGTTTATGTTCTATTAATAAAGGTGCTACTATCTTTGTTCTATTGTTATTAATAGAACACTAAGGTGTTCTATTAATAAAGGTGCTACTATGTCCAATACCTAATCTCTGATGCACAAAAACATTTCTAAAACCATTTTTTGTCTTCTGCGCTTCCTCTGCCTACAACAGAATATTTGTTAAACTATCAGCAGCAAAAAACAAAATATATTTTGCATTTCTACCAAAATGTAACATGATCAATTGCCATGGTTGGCAACTGTGCAACAGTTTAGAATTAAAAGTACATGGACTCATATTCCCAACAGAAAGAAAAGGAAGTAGTATATTTTTTCCTGTCTCACTGATGTTTCTCTTTCACTGTCTTATTAAAATGCAAACTTTCCCATGGTTATCTAAGGGTTTCATTAGCTAGATTTAGAAAGCTTAGCAGTTAAAAGATTAAAGCCCACCTTATCTTTCTTTTTATTCTTTAAATCATGAACAAAGGAAGTCTCTGTTTTCCTAGAGTAGGTACAAATATACTTACACAGGTTTCCCGCTGGATACACTGTAAGACTCTCTTGGCAGGGACAAGGAAATCAATTAGACATCTGAGACCATCTCCACGATATAACTTTTCAACAATGCTGAAAAGTTGCCACAGAACAGTAGCAGCTGTAGCCTCAAAAGGTGGGTATAGAGAAGAAAGTGTAGTCTGGATATAGGTATCAAGGGATTCAGAGTCCTGCAATAAAAATTCACAGGCTGTTAGCTGATGGGAGAAATATAATTCAGTGTAAAGCAACAAAATAGCAACCTTCAATGCACTGGTTTTCTGGGAACCCTGGGGTTCCCCAGAAACTTAACAGGCACTCTTCTATGAAAACAGCAGTCGTGGTGGACAAACATCCATGAATCACAGCTTGCTCACCACTACTCATCATCACCTATAAACTGCAGGCGAGATGTGGTTTGAGTCCTTTGGAACAAAAAGGGTGCCCCGGCTTACAAGACAATATGAAAGTGTTTTATGAGTATAGAAAGTTGAAAAACCACTTTTTCGTTGCCTATATTTCATGTTACATGACATAAGTATTGGCTGTCTGGGATGTGTAATTACATTACAAAGGAAGAAAGCCTTGGAATAAAGGAAACATATTTTTTAGGGTTTTAGATACCTTTTCTGTGTTGAGGCGTTTCAGCCAATACATAACTTTAGGATTATATTATTTACAGCCTAATCCTGTTGTACAGAGCTCCAAAACCGGATGGGTGGGGGGAGGAATGGGACAAGGGGGTAGGAACAGGGCAAGGAGAGGGGGTGGATGTAGTGGCAATCCCCCCTGTTCGGAAGCTCCCTTTCTTTTCCTCAGATGTGCACCAGATAAAGAGCTGGCACAGGTCAGAGGAGACTGACCCACTGGCGAGTAGGAGACTTACATAGTAGTAAGGGAAAATAATTCCCCTTTCCCCTACCAAGCCTCCTAATCCACCCTTCCCCACTGGATACAGTGTGTGCTTTTGTGGTGTGGCTGCAACAGCAGGGGAGGGGGGATAGGATTGGTCTATGAGTCATTGTTTTACCATAAGTCTTCAAGAATTCTCTTCCTATGCATCTTAGTATTAGCCAAGATTATTAATCAATACTCTCAGCAGCAATATTGGATTCTATAGACCCCACACTATTATCACTACTAAGCTGTAATTGGGGTTGAAAGTTGTCAGCCATAAGACAGACTTCCAATCAAATATCTCCAAAACATCAAACAAGTGAAAAACACAACAAAAAGATCACCACCACCCCTCAAAGTACCCGTGTCTGGAATGCAGCCTTGACAGATTACAGAAACAAGGGCAAGAAAAACCCTTGATGAAGAAATATCTAATAATGGAGATTGCTGGTTCAGCAATTTGCACTTTCTACTGAATGGTTATCACATTCTTTAAAATGACATTTCAATTTCATGCCTGCAGCTTGCTTTGAAGTGGCTTGCAGAAGTGGAAGCCAAAAACTGAATGTGTGTATGCAAACATACATTTGCCTGCTACAGAAAGTCCCCACAATAATGAGCGACACTGAAAATGGGCCATGAACCGATGAGAACTGAAACAACCTTGTAAAGTTTCACACACTACTGTGCAAACATATGTTCAAGCCTCCTGCGTGAAGGAAAGGTCTTAAAGCCAAGGATTCAGCTCACTGTGCAAGGCCTAAGGGCAAGGAGTTTTCACTCAGGCTGGGACTAAACAATAATAATGCATGACACAAGGGGTCCAATCTTCCCTATTGTGCCCCTGCTAAACTCCCATTCACTGAGACTTCTGCAGTGGAATTTATTTTATTAAAATTTTATATTTTGTCTTTCTGCTTTCAAAAAGGTAACACACAAAATCAAACAACACAAATGAAACCAAAAGGGATAGAACTACCATAAAAAGTGCATATGAATATTGTAGACCAGAGGTCTCCAAACCCCGGCATGGGGGCCACATCTGGCCCTGCGGAGAATTTGATACAGCCCACGGCACATAGTGGGGAAGCTTGGCTATTCCAGCCCACACCCACCAAGATCATCCTATGCAAAGCATTAACAGAAGAGTTACTTTAATTTTGGAAAGATGCTTATTTATCTAATCGCATTCTTCATTATTTCCAAACTCAGTTTTCCTTGGCATGGCACTGTGTTATGCTGCAACACTTAGAAGTTTCTAAGATGAAAAAGTTGTTATCACATAGATAGCTTGGGAAAACATACAGAACAAACACTGCACAAGTATCCATACATTGTCGGATCATCCCACAGCACTACCCTTTGAATTAAATGGCTGCAAGTGTGAGAAATATGAAGATAAAATGGGTGGACCTAAGATAGGATGTGATGTCTTGCCAACCAACAAATTAACACATGTATGCAAATTATCAGTGGCCCTAATGAGTCTCAGACAGGGATGTTTCTAATCATCTCCTACCTGACCTTTACAGCTGGAGCTACCAGAGACTGAGCTCCTGCTTCTTACTTTCCATCATGCTGTTGATCCACATACTTTTCTCATCTCAGCTCACTTCAGATATTGGAAGTGGGCCAGGAAGAAACAGCAAGAAGCTGTTCATGCTCCCCTCATCCATTAATTCCTTATGTCCGTATCCAGTGTTTCTCAAACTGTGGGTCGGGACCCACTAGAATCTGTGTATAACAGGGTTGGACCTGTATATGCTTTTAACAATGATAGTAAATGGAACTTACTCCTGGGTAAATGTGGGTAGGATTGCAGCCTAGGATTATTAAAAATTTTTCTGCTTGATGATGTCACTTCCAGTCATGACATCACTTCTGGTGGGTTCTGACAGATTCTCATTCTAAAAAGTGGGTCCTGGTGCTAAAAGTTTAAGAACCACTGCCTTATGATATTAAAATTACACACTTTGAGCACTGCCACCCTAATGAGAGAAAGGGCAACCTGCTGGCAATCCATCAATCATTCTCTCTTCAGGCACAAGGCAAACCCCTCCCTTCCCCCTGAGCATGTGAAAGAAGGCTAAATGGCAGTGATTATCACCCATTCTTTCCCTCTCACTGTGGTTCCTGGTGGAGGGAGGGATTTCTGTCTCCTAGTGAAGACTAAGCACCTGGAGAGAGACTGATTGCCTCTGTGTGCATTTCAAAAGGTCAGCAAGGCTGTCTTTCACTGCAAAGGGACTTTGTTTTTTAAATTGATTTGCTTTAGTGCATTTTTTGCCATCCACCTAAGTTCTGGGAACAGAACCCTCCGGAATAATGAGACTCAACCTGTAGTTGCGCATAGCTATAGTGAAAAAGCTTTGAAGGCCAGCATCTTTTGTGGCTGCTTAAGTATAGCCCAAAGGAGCAAGTAAGAGGATATAATCCTGAAATTTAATAATAAAATGCAAACAGAAACCAGGAAAGGGCAACAATTCAAATTAGAGCCACAAGTTAAACTTTGAAACAACATCAGCATCTTTGACAGTAGGCACAACAGGCCATACCCAGTACATGAACTTCAGCCTCTTCTTTCTCTGTCAAAATCATGCTGAGTGACTGCATCTGACATCCAAAACGCAAAAGAAACCTAAGGAAAAGTTTCCAGTTTCAAAATCACAGACATAGGACTGGTTTGTACATGTATTATTTATATATTGTCAGCTGACAAGATGACAGGTCAGCCCCCAAGGACTTCCCATCTAAAATTTGACACAGGAAGAAGAGGGCCACAGAAACAGGTGTGGACCATGCACTTTCATTACTTGATGAATGCAGCACTGAGCGGTCACACGTGCATGTGCAAATGAATCAACACAGATCTAACAGCACAGATGGAATTTCTGTATCACCAAAGTTCCACATTTGTTGCCATGTTGAGTGTTCCATTGCCTCTGGATGAGGGCTACAAAAGGATCCTCAGCATCCTTTTCCAGTTTGGAGTTGGGGAGAGGGCAAAACCAATCCTGCAATTCTACTGAGCTTCACAGGACACAGTAAAACTACAAGGAATGTATGAATGAAGCTGTTCTCCCTCAGCTTCAGGTTGAGAAGAAAGTGTCTCATACACAGTGCCAAAACAATCCCATTTCCACCCATCTCTAAGTTTGGAGTTGAAAAAGGGAGGGCAAAGATAATTTCCTACAGTTGCAATCAGCTTTGCCCATCCCTCTTTCTAGATCAGGAGTGTCACACATAAGGCCTGGGGGCCCGGAAGCTTTTTATCCAGCCCTCAGGCTCTCAGCTGTTGAGGTGTTACAGCTGAAATGGCAGCACACATGAAAATTGGGCTTTCCCAAATCTTGACATATGATCAAGATTTGCATACTTTCTCTTCTGCCATTTGCAGTTAATGAGTTCCTATATTAGAACAGGGTCTGATTTCTGGCCATTAAGCAGCCTTAATGGTGTCACTTTCTGCTTAAGACATCACTTCCAGCACTCAGCTAGAGCCCTGAATGCTAACTTTGGCCCTCTGTATGAAATGAGTTTGACACCCCTGTTCTAGATTCTGTGAGATCTCAGGCAAACATAAAGAGCAAGATCAAAGGCTTAGGATGCAATCCAATTATGCTTACCTAGGACTAAGTCCCACTAAACATAGTAGGATTTATTTTGGAGTAAACATTGAGGATTCTGTTGAAGGGGAGGGGCAGATTTTGGTTAACCACACATTTTAGCTTGTCTATCAAGGCTAGCCAAAATTTGTGGAACCTTTTGCATGACAAAACACAACAACCTTCAAATGGAGTTTGATCTGCATATTTAGTCAATCACCAAATTTTGAGTGTATCAAGTGATGTATATGCAAGTATAAACCAGAACTTCACCTTTAGGCAGCCCAGTCCAAGTAAAATGCTCCATGGGTGGAATGCATGTTCTGCCAGTGGAGTGTCTGGATTCTGCCAGAAGCTCTGCGAAACTGTTGCATGCTCCAGCACTGCCAACCAGTGCAACAAGGTCTCCAGCACAATTGGTATTGGTCACACACGTGGGCTGGTGGCCAGGACACCATCCATCAGCATGAGGTAAGGTGGCAGTGAGAGGAATGATGTTGGAACAGAGGAGTTTCTGGGCAGGGAGGTGAGTGGAGAAGGAGGCAGAATCGGGGAGGGAAAGTTTGGCAGCATGAGCATGTGGCCAAAACTTCTCTCTCTTATTTACATGCCTTGGTCCTACACTTTCAAAATTACTGGTGCAGGACCAAGGAGAGAGTGGAAGCTTTCCTCCGTGAAAGTGAACAACACCTCTCCAACTGCCCCCAAACCATAGGATGCCATGCATGCCTCCTTGGTGCAGCTGCATCGGTTGGGGGGGGGGGAGATGAGATTTAACTTGGATTGGGCTGTTTGGGAGGAACTGGAATGATCTGATATAATAGTTCAAAGACTATATTCCTTTAAAAGACTGCTGAGATGACAGGAAACAAAGGATTTTTTACAGTGAAATTGAACCAAATTGAGAGTTTGACTTTCTGCCAAGTTTTACTTTTCTGCCTCATTTTAAAGAGGGAGCTCAAGTTTTAGCACCAAGCGTATAAACCTGGCTTCTGCCCCTTTTAGCTCTTTCTGCCCCTCACCAGAATACATTGTTCCTGTGACAGAATCTTCATGGTACCAAAACATTCCAGACAGAGAGAGCTCATTACTGGCCAGCCTCCCAGTGATTTATTCTTGGTTAGTTAAGCCCTTCCTGGTATTCTCCTGACAGCAGCCTGTATTAGTCAGAGGTACAAATGTAACATTAACATGTTTCACAGAGTTATTGACATCTGGAGAGAAAAGTTAAAATGTTTCCCTGCAAGAACTGCCTTGCTAAATCCGATATCGGGCCCATGGACTCCACAGTTCTGTATCCAAGATTGGCAAAAGAAGATGCTGGTACAGAATCAGTGGAATATATCAGATTGCAATGTATTTTGAACACAGGCACTCATCACCATGGATTCTTAAGAACAGTTTTATACAGTTTTCAAATGCAAGGTGAATGCCTTTTATCGTAGATCTTATCAGGAAGTTTTCCTTTAATCCTCTTATCCAAGGTCCTCCTAGCCCAGTATTTTGCATCCAACTGTTGCCAGCCACATGTGTCTGGGGGGCTCACAAGCAAGATATGATGTTGCTTGTGTTCACTTATGTATGTCCTCAACAGCTAGTGCATGGTCTCTGAACACAGAGGTTCCATTTAGGTATGGTTATCCCTTGTGAACTTGTCTAGCTCTTTTTTAGTGTGTGTGAGAAGTCAGCATATCTGAAATATGGTACTTTTTCCTGACAAGAATAACTTCTTACAACTGACCTTTAAATAATGAGTCAGAATTGTGCATGAATTAGGTTCTGAAATAAGACAGACCTAACAGTTTATCAGCAAAAAGCACAGGCTACTATATCTCTATCTCTTGTCATTCTAACTGATCTTTATTCACATGCCTTCATGAAGGTCCTGCAAAAAAACAAATACATTCAAACGCTAAAGGATACAATATGTGGGGTTCTTAGATCTTGTTGACTACATTGCTAGGTACTGTACTGTCATATGTTTGTGTTATCATTACTTAAAATGCAACCACAAACTGCCCTGGTTTTTATTCACTAATCCAGCGTTCTTCAATCTGTGGGTCATGACTCCAATAGGGTCTCACTGGGGGCATGGCAATCTTACAAAGCCTGTACAAGAGAGGGCTTGGATCCAATTCAATAATGGTATTCAAATCAAAACTATTCTTGATATAATCTTGCACAGCCTCTTCTCACTGTCTTGCCCCACAGCTCCTAAGGCTAGCCCTGCTCAGGCCGCTACCTCAAAGAGTTGTTGTGAAAACATAAGAACTAGAGAAACCGGGTGGGTAAGGGGTGGACTGATTTGATCCTGTGAGGAGGGGTGGATCAGCGGTGGGTCCCCAGTGTCATTTTGGGTTTGTGGCATGAAAAAGGTTGAAGACCACACTGTGCTAGCCTAGTCTCTTGGTCAACTGAGCTGCGATAAAATAGTAATCCAGGGCACTTACCTGCTATTCCCCATACAGTCTAGGTACACAACCTCAATGTCACAGATCAGGTACACATCAAGCAGGTTAGATGCACTCACATTCAATTGATAGAGAGATACAATAAAGACATAGCACAGAAACACCATAAAAGTCTTCTACAACGGGTCAACATTACTATTTGTAGCAGACATCCCTATAGGGGCTTTGCAGTATATACCAATATATATGATATTTTTTGTATGGTGGAGCATCAAGTTGAGTGAGCCCTCAAATGTAGTTTGAAATGGCACAGCCCTAGCACAAATTATCACCTTAGTCAGTACTGGGTCTAGGGTGGAGTGAACCTTCAGTGGCAAAGCACCTGCTTCCCATGCAGAAGATCCTAGGTGCAATCCCTGGCATCTCCAGCTAGAACTCGGAATGACACCTGTTAGACATCTGGGTGAGCAGCACTGAATCTCTGTCGCGACCCACCAGTTTGTGTAACACTTCCCCCGTCCCTTTAAGGGGCGGGGAAAGGGGAGGGAGGCAGCAACGTGGGATCCCGTAGGAGGGCGAGGGGGGTGCTTGTGCCTTACTTTGCATGATGCTGGGCTGTAGGAGGTGCAGGCAGCCCTGCATAGCGCTCCCCAATGCTTGGAACCTGCAAAAGAAGCGGGTGCAAAGCACATCCATTTTGCAGGAGGTGCTTTGCGCCTGCTTCTTTTGCAGATTCCAAGCATTGGGGAGCGCTGTGAAGGGCTGCCTGCACCCTGCTGCAGCCCAGCATCTTACAAAGTAAGGCACAAGTACCCCCCTCGCGACACGATCCTGGGGATCGCATTGCTGCCCTAGCCCATCCCACACAAGAACTTATTGAGGGAGTAAAGCTCCTTCAAAGTTTGAGAAACCCTGCTGTAGACAATATTGAGCTAGGTGGACCCAATGTTTTGATTCACTCTACCTCCCACCTTCGCGTGCTGTTGGCATAGGAAAAAAAATTCTCCTTGTGGGAGAAGACTGAGGAGGCAACAACCAGCACTGCATGGAGACTCTCCTTTCTGCATGCGTGTACGAACAGGTTATTGAAAAGGTCATTTAAGGAATACATTTGCCTCATGCTTTGAAAACATTGCACAATACTAGTGTTTTCCCCACCACTTTCAGCGTTGTTTTGTCTTGAGAAGATTTGTCCTCAAGCAGGGGAAAGTGGGTGTTTTTTTTATCTCTCCACCACCAGCATTGATGGACAATGGCTTATAGGGGTCTTTAGTCTAAAGATCACTAACAGCCCAATCCTGAGCTGCCTGGTGTGCGCGGCTGCAGCGGCGCCAAAAATGGCTGCCACTGCATCCCGAGTGCTCCAGGCAGCTGCCACCTCTTCCTTGGGAGAAGGGGACTTTTGTCTCCTTCCCCCAGGTAAACTGAGTAGCCCTGCAATTGGACTACTCGATTCTACATTGACCCAAAGGTCAGCGTCAAATGAACAGCCACCGTGTCAGACGGCCAGCCCAACACAGAGGCTCTGGAGCAGGCGGAGCAAAGCTTCACGGGTCCCATCTTTCTCCTGCCCTGCCCCCTCCCGTCACACCTCCTCCCTGCCTCCCCCACACCCCCACCTAACTCTCCGCTGCTCAGCAGTCCACACAACAACCAAGCCGCAGAACTCTGGTGCTCCACTGGCACTAGCCCAGCACCGGCCAGTGCTGGGCTAGCACTGGTTGAGCACCAGAGCTAGGGCCCACAAAAGTATCTTGTGTTATGTTTTTGGTTTTCCCCATTATCTCAAAGAGACAAACTATCCTCTCAAACTGCCTTCATCCATACAATTGCATTTAAGTAAAAAACTAAAAACTTCCAATACTGCTTGCCAAAAGATTCTTTGTTCTCTCAAAGTTCCATAATCAAAATGGAATATATACAAACAAAGAGCTTATAGCAGGTGTTGCTGAATAGCAGCCATCTTGGCTCTCCTCAAAGGTAAACAGTCTTTCTGATGTCTCTTTCTAGTGTTTCTAGGTCTTCCCTGAAACTTCTGCCAATGTCAGCAACCTTCCAGGCACAATCCCAGGGCCAAGGGCCCATTGGCTTGTGCCAAAGGCTCGAGCCTCTGGCAAGCCAGAGGCTTATATCTACATGGTGAAAGAAAGCAGGGAAATGTCAGTCCTTCCTCTGCTCCTGAGCAAAGTGTCTCCAATCTGCCCCCTTTCTCCTCATTGACATAGTGGGCATAACGGAAACCTGGTGGAATGCGGAGAATCAGTGGGATACTGCAATCCCGGGCTATAAACTCTACAGGAGGGACAGGCAGGGGCGTGTTGGAGGTGGGGTGGCCGTTTATGTTAAGGAAGGGATAGAATCCAGCAAAGTAGAGATTGAAGGTGGGTCCGACTCCACCGTAGAATCTCTGTGGGTTAAATTACCAGGCTTGTGGGGCGATGTAATACTGGGGGTGTACTATCATCCTCCAGACCAGAAATCAGAAGGGGACCTTGAAATGAGGAAACAGATCAGGGAGGTGACAAGGAAGGACAGGGTTGTAATGATGGGGGACTTCAATTATCCTCATATTGACTGGGTCAATTTGTGTTCTGGTCACGAAAAGGAGACTGGATTCCTTGACGTGCTAAATGACTGTGCCTTAGAGCAGCTAGTCATGGAGCCCACCAGAGGACAGGTGACTCTGGATTTAATATTGTGCGGTACACAGGACCTGGTTAGAGATGTAAATGTTACTGAGCCGTTGGGGAACAGTGATCATGCTGCAATCTGTTTCGACGTGCATGTTGGGGGAAGAATACCGGGCAAATCTCTAACAAAAACCCTTGACTTCCGACAGGTGGTCATGCCTGCTGTTGCTCATGCCTGCCCCACGCGCTGATTGGGCAGGCAGCCAGAAGAGCGTGAAAGAGTTCCCAACGGAGCGTGGAGGGAGTGAGGGCGAGCGGTGAGAGCGAGGAGGGAGTGAGGGCGAGCCTGAAGGCAGGTAGGAGCCAGAAGCAGCTGGAAAGGATCCTCCTCAAATGAGGAGGCTGGTTAGAAGGAGGTTGAAAGGGAAGGTAAAAAGAGTCCGAACTCTCCAGAGTGCATGGAGGCTGCATAAAACAACAGTAATAGAGGCCCAGCAGAGGTGTATACCACAAAGAAAGAAGGGTTCCACTAAATCCAGGAGGGTGCCCGCATGGCTAACCAGCCAAGTTTGAGAGCCTGTAAAGGGCAAGGAAGCTTCCTTCCGTAAATGGAAGTCTTGCCCTAATGAGGAGAATAAAAAGGAACAAACTGTGGCAAAAGAAATGTAAGAAGGTGATATGGGAGGCCAAGCGAGACTATGAGGAACGTATGGCCAGCAACATTAAGGGGAATAATAAAAGCTCCTTCAAATATGTTAGAAGCAGGAAACCCGCCAGAGAAGCGGTTGGCCCTCTGGATGGTGAGGGAGGGAAAGGGGAGATAAAAGGAGACTTAGAGATGGCAGAGAAATTAAATGAGTTCTTTGCATCTGTCTTCACGGCAGAAGACCTTGGACAGATACCGCTGCCCGAACGGCCCCTCCTGACCGAGGAATTAAGTCAGATAGAGGTTAAAAGAGAAGATGTTTCAGACCTCATTAATAAGTTAAAGATCAATAAGTCACCGGGCCCTGATGGCATCCACCCAAGAGTTATTAAGGAATTGAAGAATGAAGTTGCTGATCTCTTGACTAAGATATGCAACTTGTCCCTCAAAACGGCCACGGTGCCAGAAGATTGGAGGATAGCAAATGTCACACCTATCTTTAAAAAGGGAAAGAGGGGGGACCCGGGAAACTATAGGCTGGTCAGCCTAACATCTATACTGGGTAAGATGGTGGAATGCCTCATCAAAGATAGGATCTCAAAACACATAGACGAACAGGCCTTGCTGAGGGAGAATCAGCATGGCTTCTGTAAGGGTAAGTCTTGCCTCACAAACCTTATAGAATTCTTTGAAAAGGTCAACAGGCATGTGGATGTGGGAGAACCCATAGACATTATATATCTGGACTTTCAGAAGGCGTTCAACACGGTCCCTCACCAAAGGCTACTAAAAAAACTCCACAGTAAGGGAATTAAAGGACAGGTCCTCTCATGGATTGAGAACTGGTTGGAGGCCAGGAAACAGAGAGTGGGTGTCAATGGGCAATTTTCACAATGGAGAGAAGTGAAAAGCGGTGTGCCCCAAGGATCTGTCCTGGGACCAGTGCTTTTCAACTTCTTCATAAATGACCTGGAGACAGGGTTGAGCAGTGAGGTTGCAAAGTTTGCAGACGACACCAAACTTTTCTGAGTGGTGAAGACCAGAAGTGATTGTGAGGAGCTCCAGAAGGATCTCTCCAGACTGGCAGAATGGGCAGCAAAATGGCAGATGCACTTCAATGTCAGTAAGTGTAAGATCATGCACATTGGGGCAAAAAATCAAAACTTCACATATAGGCTAATGGGTTCTGAGCTGTCTGTGACAGATCAGGAGAGAGATCTTGGGGTGGTGGTGGACAGCTCGATGAAAGTGTCGACTCAATGTGCAGCAGCAATAAAGAAGGCCAATTCTATGCTTGGGATCATTAGGAAGGGTATTGAGAACAAAACGGCTAGTATTATAATGCCGTTGTACAAATCTATGGTAAGGCCACACCTGGAGTATTGTGTCCAGTTCTGGTCGCCGCATCTCAAAAAAGACATAGTGGAAATGGAAAAGGTGCAAAAGAGAGCGATTAAGATGATTACGGGGCTGGGGCACCTTCCTTATGAGGAATGGCTGCGGCGTTTGGGCCTCTTCAGCCTAGAAAAGAGGCGCCTGAGGGGGGGGACATGATTGGGACATACAAAATTATGCAGGGGATGGACAGAGTGGATAGAGAGATGCTCTTTACACTCTCACATAACACCAGAACCAGGGGTCATCCACTAAAATTAAGTGTTGGGAGAGTTAGGACAGACAAAAGAAAATATTTATTTACTCAGCGTGTGGTTGGTCTGTGGAACTCCTTGCAACAGGATGTGGTGATGGCATCTGGCCTGGACGCCTTTAAAAGGGGATTAGACAAGTTTCTGGAGGAAAAATCCATTATGGGTTACAAGCCATGATGTGCATGCACAACCTCCTGATTTTAGAAATGGGCTATGTCAGAATGCCAGATGCAAGGGAGGGCACCAGAATGAGGTCTCTTGTTATCTGGTGTGCTCCCTGGGGCATTTGGTGGGCCGCTGTGAGATACAGGAAGCTGGACTAGATGGGCCTATGGCCTGATCCAGTGGGGCTGTTCTTATGTTCTTATTGCAAAGCTAAGCTTTGGTGAATCTGCGTTCCCTCTTCCATAGAGTTGTCTGGCAGGCTTTCTGTAATTTACATCCCAGCTGCTATCAAAGTAGCTGAGATGGCCAAATACAGAGGGGTAGGTAATGCCCAGACCTGTGAGAATCACACAGAATTACACATAAAATATAGGCATTTTATGTCAGAAGGTGAAGTAGGGAGACGAAGATCTTGTGTTACCTCCATGGAAAAGGTATCCCGGTATCAACATCACAGTAATATAACTCTACCAAAGGTACTTGAAGAAATGATTGATCCGGTGGAGGGGTAGCAAGATAAAACCTAATCTGAAGCTCTAACCCAGCGGTTTTCAATCGCTGTGACGCAGCACACTGGTGTGCCGCAGGGCTGCCTCAGGTGTGCCGCGGGGCTAAGGAGTCAGGTGGTGGCGGTGGCAGGCAGTGAAGGGTGCAGCTGCTTCTCCCACGCGTGGCAGCAGGAGAAAAAGGAGCAGCCGCGCAGGGGCTTGGACGTTCCTGCTGTTGCTCATGCCTGCCCCACGCGCTGATTGGGCAGGCAGCCAGAAGAGCGTGAAAGAGCTCCCAGCGGAGCGTGGAGGGAGTGAGGGCGAGCGGTGAGAGCGAGGAGGGAGTGAGGGCGAGCCTGAAGACAGGTAGGAGCCAGAAGCAGCTGGAAAGGATCCTGGAGAAACCCTTTTCCTTGCCAGCAATGCCCCAAAGTGACCCTCCCTGCCTTGCCTCCACTGGCAAGGCTTTGGCAGGAAGGGCACTGGGTCACAATCCTATTCATACTTACCTAGGAGTAAGTCCCATTGACTATAATGGGGCTTACTTTGGAGTAGCCATACAGAGGCTTGGTCACACTCTTTCTTGAATAAATGAGCAGGCAAGTGATGCTTTTCTCTTCTCCCCCACCCCACCTCCTCCCCTCCTGCACACACAACCCCCCATCATAACTGCAGTTAACCCCTCTGACTACCCCTCCCCACCCCTCCCTCTTCCCCACCTTCCAAAGTTCAAAACCAGTTGCCTCCCATTCTCTCTCTCCCCCCCCCACCTAGTGAATCCTGCACTTGTTTCAGCCATATCTCCTCACTGCCCCTCCCCCCTTTCTCCAGTACGCTCAGACTCATATCTCTTTGCCAGCACCTCCTGGCATCTCAGAGCATATCAGCTGATAACAGTTTGAAGAGACCTGCTCCAAAACCTTTCCAGAAACCACATACACCTTCCTCTCCAGGCTTCTTGGGAATTTCTTTCATTGTCATGTAATGATCTAAGGCTGCAATCCTAACCACACTCTCCTGAGAGTAAGCCCCACTGAACAAAATAGGACTTACTTCTGAGTAGACCTGGTTAGGATTGTGCCCTCAGTGTATCAGGCTGCAATCCCAACCACACTTTCCTGAGAGTAAGCCCCATCGAACAAAATAGGACTTACTTCTGAGTAGACTGGTTAGGCTTCTGCCCTTAGTTATATTAATTAAATTAATTGTAACATAATAATGTAATTAAAAACTAGTAGTGTGCCTTGACAATTTTAGTGCCTTGTAAGTGTGCCGTGAGCTGAAAAAGGTTGAAAATGGCTGCTCTGACCATATGCAAGGATTCCGCTAAAATAATTTGTATAAACTGACTCATCTTTTTCTCTTTGCTTCTAACCTAAAAGGAAAGATGTAGGCCAAAGTAACCTTTTCACTTTTTAGTATTATAAATCAATTGAAAATCCAAACCTGGGACAGGATTACTTTTAACAACAGCCAACCGTTCCATATAAGTCTGGACAGACTAGTGTAATTGCATTTAAAATAATCATAAGCAAATGAGAGAACCCTATTGCTAAGATTTTATTTGTCTGACAGTCAAATTTACTTGATCTTAGAAGCATCCATACTACAGGATACCTGTCAGGCAGGGATTCACAGTGGTAACCTGAGATTCCTGAATGAATGGTTTTTGAGAGACTTGTGAGTAGACCACCACAAGTCATGATGGGGGTGGGGGAGGACAGTAATACAATGCAATTGGTTAAGGGAGTTTGACCTCTAGGATAAGAGTAGAAACTGCCAAGTGGTTACTGTCCAGTGACAACCATTCTTTGGCATTCAGACAAATAGTATGATGTCAACTGCTGTTGCAGAACAAAAGCATTACAAATCTGTCCAGAGCAGTCTGCTCTAATTCAGTGTGTTACTGATTCTTGTTCTAGTGGAGCTGGGTGAGTTTAAAAAAAAAAACACAACTCTCTGTTCTTTGGAAAGAAGTGCCTCAACTTGCATGGGGATTTCCAAAGAGGATGTGAGCTTTATCTCTGAAGAGCAAAATGGTCTTGTAGATGCCAAGAGCTTCTGTTTGTTTACACTTATCCAAACTATAAAGACCTTGTGGATAATAAAGGAAGTCTTAAACGAAGCCAAAGTCTACTTCGGGGGATCATTTTGGAAACCATGAAGTAACCTGCAGAAAGTTAATAAATAAACTCTTGTCAGTAGAACAGCACTAAAGAACTTGCATTCCCCCCCCAGTGGTTTCTGGTGCTCTTCTGAAGGTCCCGTTTAAGAGAAATGGTACAGATAAAAATAAATGCTGCTAAACTAACCTGCCTAAATATTTGCTCTGACAGCATGTCAGATTTTATATGAAATCACTGTTAAATCTGATTTCATTTACTGCTTCCAACTCTCTTCTTCAGCAGCTTTGAATAACAAACAGTGCCCAAATGATTTATAATGTGATGCATCACTATGGTCCACCTTGATTAACTGGAGAAGGCAAGATTATGCCTGCAAGGTACACAGTCTCAATCATGATTGAGCAATGCTCAGCATAAGCTACAGATGCTCCTATGATTTATATGTTGCTGGATTGCACTATGACACATGGATGTGCCTTGGTCCCATTTTGGAGGTTCAGTTCTGTGAGACCATGACTGTTACTGTACTTATGAATGAATAAAGGAAAAAAAAACTTAGCACATGATCATGGGAACATTTGCTTACATCAGGGGTTGGCAATTTTCTCAGAATTTGATGTACTTGAACTGCAAAATTATACTGTAAACTTATTATTTATCTTGCAAGTATCTCTCACAGTGTGCATCTTGTTGGCTTCTGCTTGTCTTGTAATGATCTAATCTACATGATGCAGAATCTTTTGTACTCATCATTAACCAGTAGAGGTGGGGACTCTTTATCCAGAGATTCAGCACCTGCAGATCTGCCTCACCGTGGGTTCCGAACTCGCAAATTGCCCCCCTGTAAACCTCCCAGACACGATCAGAACCTTGTTCCAGTAGCATCTGGGAGATTTCTTGAGCCTTGGAGAGGCTGCACACCACTGTATGTGGCCTCTCCGAGGCTCAGAACGCTGCCAAGAGCCTTTTTTCATCAACTTCTGGTTTTTGGTGAAGACTGGAAGTTAATGAAAAAGGCTCCTGGCAGCAATCAGAGCCTCGCAGTAGTCATGTGCAGCCTCTCTGAGGCTCAGAATAGCTCCGGACACAACTGGAGCAAGGCTTCAGTCATATTCGGAGCTCAAGTGTGCTACAAAAACCACAGGTTTTGTTATCCATGGTTTTTGGTATCTGCAGAGAATCTGGGAATGGAACCTCCACAGATAAACAAGCTCCACCTGTATAACACATATTAGACTAGATATCTTCAAGCAAATTTATAAATATGAGCATTTAGAATACATATAACTTTCAAATATTTTTATGATATTAACATTCCAATCCTATTGGGCTGTCCTGCTGGTGGAACAAGAGTCCCACCAGAGTTGATTAACTCAAAATAGCTGTAAACAGCCCCCTGACAGTGCGTGTAGGTGCGGGCTGCCACAGTGCATGTAGGAAAGCCAGAGCCTTCCCATACATGTCAGCTAATCCCCTGGACCAGCCAGGGCAGGTAAGTTGGCAGGGGAGGGTAATCAGGTTTGAGAACCCCCTCACTGGGCTCAATCTACCATCCTGGAACAACATGATTTCACTGGCACGGGTCTGAGTTGACCCACCCGTGCCATGGAGGGTTACCCCGAGTAAGGGAACAAATGACCCCCTCTTGCAGGATGTAGTGGTAGCCTTTTTGGCACCGTTGCATCAGTGGGGTGGTGGAGGTGGAGGATAGTATTATGCTTGATATTTTACTCTCTACAGTTCACATAATATTTCCTGTATGGACATGAGTAGCCCCAATCCAATCTATTATGCATGAGAACATAATCCCATGAAGATACTCATGATGTGAACGCAAGACCAGTGCCAGATTTTGGTGCACTGCTAGGAGAAGCCTTCTGCAGCCCCCCGCTTTGAACTAAGTTGTGCAGCTGCTATGGTATAGGCACTGGGCATACAGGTCTCAGGTACCAGTCATGGGCCCCCCGCCAGAGCCTGACTTGGTCAACCCTTGATTCACTCCTGTGTGAACCAGTTGATCAGAGGTAACAGTACTTTCCCAGCTACTGAGATCACAGGATTTGTTGTTGGCCACATCCATTACGACTTTAACAATACTTAGGTCTCTACCTAAGTGCTTGCCTTGGGATGCTCAGAAGTGGTAGCTAGTTTTAAAAAAAGTTAATGTGAACCAGTCCTATGTGTATTAGTGTGCGTGTGTCTTTCTATCTGTCTGTCTGTCTGTCTGTGAAAAGTAGACTAATTATGTCATACAGCCCTGGTTCATACATTTGCTTCTTGAGCATCCTGAACCTAGTCCAAATGTTGCTTACTCAAACTGGTAGTGGTTCTCTAGAAAAGGGTCTTCCGATCTCAGTTCCCAAAACCCTTTTAAAAGGAAATGTTACAGACTGAACTTGGGGCCTTATCCATGCTTTACTACTGAGCTATGGCCCCCTGTATGCACCTCTGCATAAGGAATGAAGCCCCCAACAGCTGTACTGGTTGCTAGACCTCAAAGCAGCTACAGGTAATCATGCCCCCCCCGTTCCACTCCATGCTTCCTTCTGCGCTCCAAGCAAGGAGAGAGAAATTACTACTGCTCACTCACTCTCACTATGGATTTTTTGCTAGGAGAACAAGGCTTCATTTCTGGCATTCTGGCTTCATTTCTATGTTGTCTCTAACAAAAGACAGCAAAGAACTGTACTGCTATAAGAGTGAGTGAAGAGTTATGGCTCTCTGCTTGCTTGAAGTGCATTTTTAAAACCAGCTTATATAGAGAGCAGCAGCAGCAGTAGTGTATCAAGGGAGGGACAGGGGCAGTCCCAGGTGTCATATGTGCCACTGAGCAGCCAGTAGACCTGTCCTCATCTGGGATCTTGAAGCAGAGGCCAGGTCTACCAATGGTTTTGAGTGGCCCACCCTGGGTGTCAAGTACCCTAGGTATGCCACTGACTGACAGGGCCCTCTGCCTGTTTGAGGCTGAGTGGACTGAACAAGTGCAGCAAGCTAGGACATAGTTCTTAGTAGACTATTTCTCATGACTGAGCTATACAGTAGCTGTTATACAAAGAAAAGGCTCTTCTGAGGTTATAATAAAGGATGGACAAGATTAAAATTCTCTAACCATTTATTCTGATCTGTTCATACGGCTATCCCCATTTACCTATGAAGCTTCCTGGAAGACCTTGGGCTAGGCACCATCTCTCAGCCTCACCCACCTCACAGGGTTTTTGTGAGAATAAAAGGGGAGGAACGATGTATACCACCCTGAGCTCCTTGGAGGAGGGCAATATAAAAATGCAATAAATAAATAAATAAAATACTTTCTGTCTTTCCAAATTCCTGCATCATGTTCTTTATAGAACCCTTTAGGTCCCAGGAATTTTATGGCAGAAATGAGAAAACCCTTAAAGAGGAGGAGAAAAGTTTCTGGTTAATGCAGAGTCTTCCAAATGAGTCCAAGGTAATCTTTACAAAGGAATTAAAACTACAGGGTTTAATAGATTAAGGGGAAGTAAAAGAGGAGTGATTTTTTTTAAAGGGGTAAGAAGATGAGTACTTATCAGGCACAGCAGAAGAAAGTGAATGAAGAAAGAAGGGAGTTCAGCAAAGACAGTGCTCATCTCATTCTTTGGTTTTGTGGAATCTGCCTCAGCTATTAAAAAAAGCATTGGCATGCAATCCACAGCACAGACAAGAACACAAACAAAGCAAAGGCTATGTGGTATATAGAGAGATTACCATAGATATGTCATCTTGTCAGGATAATAACAATGGAGGGATGCCAAAAGACAAGTCACCTTAGCTAGTCTCCGGCTTTAAAGGAAACACCTGGACATTCTCAGCTTTGCTTTAGTGGGTTTCATGAACAACACAAACTGACAAGTACAACTGGGTGGAGGAATGTTGCTGAAAGCACTATATTTGTCTCATCACTGTTAGTGGGGACTTCCTCGATCCTTAGAATTTGATCCTAAAAGCTGTTGAGGCATCCAAGAGAACAAAACTCTTGAGCAAGGAAATGCACAGGGCTCCTTGGAAAGAGCAAGGAAAAGAACCCTCCTCACATCCTGTGGCGTTTATAGTCACATCCTGATGATATGCAACATCTAACTGAAATAACACCAGTTCACAGCAAACAAAGTCAAAGAATGACTGGTTCAAAAGAATTCCATCACTTGAAAGTGGTTTTTCTCCCCTGCACCAAAAATCACTAAGTTTCTTGGGTTCCTCCCATAATACTGGCATGTTTAGGTTCTGTCAGTTTTCATCCATGTCAATTTACCATGTTATTATTGTAAATTTCACAAGAGAGTTGTGAAGAGAGATCCATCTAGTCAGAAGGAAGCAGGATAAAAGTTTCCCACTTCAAAGCAGTCAATCATCTCCAGAGTATAACTGTTATACATTACTTGTTGTACATTATTTGTTTATTTTGATTTTAAAGCTCACTTGTGTTTCCAAACATATGTTTAAGCAGTAGTGAAGCTAGAGGGGCAAAATGATAATTACTGTAGGTGCCACAAGACGCTGTGTAAGTGGCCCCTCCCACTTACCTTCAGAACCATTCCAGTCAGCGATGGTAACAAGCAAGAGACACTGTTTGGTTCAGCAAGCACCTATGTGTTGCCATTGCTGCCCAGAATGGCTCTGAGGGTGAGTGGGAGGGTCCGCTTACATGGCGCATTGCAGCACCTGCAGTACTTGCCATTTTGCTCCCCCTGTAGCTATGATATGCAAGTCCAATGCTAGCATCAGGTTGCTGCAGGCCCAGCAGCAAAGGCCTGCAATAGAGCCCCCATGGCACACTCAGTCAATGGTACTGAGGTTTCAGGGGTAGGCTTGGGGTCTTGGGTGGTTGTGGGTCCTTGGCCAGTGACTGACTTGGCTGACCATGGATGCCACCCCCTACTGAAGTTACATACACATTTCAATATAAGCCAATTCTATGGTACATTGTCTGTACTCTTCACTACCCACATCTACACAAACTTTTACATTTCAACCAATAACTGGTTAATATTTGATTGGCAAAAATCACATGGAACGCATTGGCTAATGCTATTACATTAAAAGATACCCCCTTTAAAGAAAAGATGAAACTACTACCTAATTATTAGAATGAGATCAAAGGACAATTTTTTTCATGTATCTATCAACAATGGATTTTCTATACTGCCTCTAAAATACTGGTAAGTGAATAAAATGTGTTGTCCTGTTTTTGTATTTATCTGCTGATATCGTGTTTTTATCATGCCCATGAGTAAAAGAGAAAATATTCAATAAAAACAACACTTTAAAAAAAATACCAGGAGGCAAGCATACATAGACTGTCAACCAGGCAGCAACTACGTTTCCAAACACAGAAATGCTAAAGGAGCCACAGTTGGCTGTGGTGCATGCCCACTGCATGTTTGGACAGGTCTGTCTCCCTCTTCACACTTTAAGTGTTTCCTGCTGCAAATACTGATGTAGCTACAAAAATTGTAGGTAGCTGTGTAGGCACATTAGAAAAAAATCTAAAAGCCAAATTCTAATGATACCTTTATTACAACAGAAAGTTGTGAGCAAGTTCTCCAGACCTCTGCATCAATCTGCATGAAGAGATATGAACTGGGTTTCTCACACTGCACAATATGCAAGCTCTTTCTTTGGTTCACCATCACCAGCCTTGCCACAAACGTAAAATGCTGCCTTTAACTTATAGCATGATTTTTTTTTATAACTCCTTTTCCAATAGCTAGAAATTCTTAAGCTCTGGTTGATGCAGTGGCATCACTAGGGGGTGCAGGGGATGTGGGCTGTACTGCGTGACGCGCAAGGGGGGTGACGCGCACTGGGGGGATGATGCGCTAAAATTGCAGTTTTAGGAGCAACCCCGTCATACCATACACCATTGGATGCGGAATTTCCAGCGGAATGCAATGCAAAAAACCAGAGTGAAATAGCTCCTTTTCTTCAAACGTTATGGCCGAAAACCAGGATAGAAAAAATGCATGGAGCCCTACAGAAAGTGAAATCAAGCCATATCGCACAAACTTGCCTTAGTGCATCACAAAGGGCAGGCTGAGAGGAATCCAACAACATCTGAATGGTCCTGACCCAATGAATGCAGCCCCCCAAAAACACCAGAGAAGGAGGTCCCTCCCTCCCAGCTGTGAGTGTTTTGAGCCCTATGGAAAGCGAAACTAAGCCACATGGTTGCGTTTACTCGCAACTAGGCAGACGTGCCTTGGCTTGTGACCAGGCCAGGCAAAGGGGAATGTGAGGACACCAGAACGGTCCCGATCCAATGGAAATGGAGCTCAACAAATGCTCCAGAAGGCAGCCTCCCCCCCCGCCCCAAAAAGGACCAAAAAAAGAGGCTTCAGCTGGTAAGGGGAATGTTTTCTATTTTACACTCGTAAAGCCAAGTGGGTCTTTATCTTGATATAGAAGAAACAGAAGAACTTGAAATAGAAGAATTTTAAACTGGGCACTGGGGAGGGCTGGAAATCTCACTGATTCTTTCTGGGGGGGGGGTGTTACTGCAGGCAGACTACAGAGAAAATTCACTTGGTGGAACAGGACTGGCTCCCCCTTATTTAATTATTTCTTTATTTTAATTTAATTATTTATAATTATTTATTTTAATTTGCTTGATGTCGTCACTTCTGGCCATGACATCACTTTCAATGGGTCCTAGACAGATTGTGACTCTAAAAAGTGGGTCCTGGTGCTAAAAGTTTGAGAACTGCTGCAATAAGGTGTTAGTAAGTTGACGTGTGTGTGTGTGTGTGTGTGTGTGTGAGAGAGAGAGAGAGAGAGAGAGAGAGAGAGAGAGAGAGTGTGACTGACTGACTGTTTTCAAAATCACTAAAATCAGAGTTTGGAGGAATAAGACCATCATGTTATATATCAATCAATGCGTAATTTCATGCAGAATGCAATGAAACAAACCACATTGAAATATCTATGTTCTATCAAAAGGTACAGTCAAAAAACCAGTGGGGGTGGGGCGATGGTACATCACCATGCCCACCACCTGGGGTATTGTTCCACCCACTGCATGGGGTGATGTGCAGGCCTCCCGCACTGGGTGACACGAATCCTAGTGACGCCACTGGGCTGACATGATCAATTATACCTAGTTTGGTCTTAGAGATTCCTTGTTTCAGGGAATTGCCTGTGCTAGTATCACAGCCTGTTCAAATGTTGTGTAAAAATAACCTTATTGAATAGCATATTAGAATTCAACCTCCTACTTTCATTTAACGTCCTCTTATTCTTTCATTAGATGGTAGAGAACAAATGGTCCCCTATACGGTACTGACCTCTCCATATCAGTCACTGCTTTGCTATATCTTTCCTTATTAACCTCTTCACAGAACTATTCCTCATATTTTCCATTCTTCTTCATAAGTGTGGATTCTTTACATCCTTACATATTATTGATGTTGCTCTCTGAACTTCCTGTAATAAACTTTTTCAACGGGGGGGGGAATTATTCTTGCACACTTGAAATACTCTGGTAATCTCTCACAAAACACTAAGAAATTAAAGATGTCAAATATTTCTAGTTCATTGAAAGCTCAGCAAAATAATAATTTAGGAGGATAAGGAGCAATAGGACATGGAAGAAGAGGTTCTTCAAATTTATTTTCAGCTTTGGAGAAGGTGAGTGTAGAGTGGTCAGCTATTGTTAATAAAAAACATAGTAGGCCTCACAACCACCAACTCTCTAACATATATTTCATGCCTTCATTGGTTAAAGTACTCCTGCCAGCACAGAGTGAGCAACCTGAGTGAAGAATCTGCATTCTTCAGATGGCAAAGGGAGCTGCAGTCAGCACTGTGCAAATGAACATTTGCTGAGTGGACAGGTGTCCTGGGCAGGCCACAGGCCACTGACATTAACAAGGACTCTGTCATGGAGGTGGGTCTTCCCTCTCTGTTACATCATCTCTGAGGAGTGAGCAGGAAGTGTTTGAAGCAGGATGTGGGGATAGTGCTGCTTTAACGTGGAGATTTTCTTCCTCTGAGATTTGAGTTGCTGGGAAGTGTAAGAACCATACCACTTTTTGAAAGCTGGATAGTCAGAAGTTAGCCTTTTCAGTGAAATAAAGCTGACAATTTAGGATTGCCTGGCACCAGCTTGCAGACAGATTGCTCTAAGAGGGTAGAGGAAATCAAAGGGAGTCACCTGCCAGATGGTAATTATCTGATGAGCGCAGAGGCCTCCCTGGGCCTCAGACCGTCTCCTGGACATGGTTGATGGACCCCACCTAGATTCAATTATCTGCGGGTTTGGTATCCATGAGAGGTCTTAGAATGGATCCCCCACAGATACTGAGAGCTGACTGTTCTGTAGAGTTTATATTGAAGGCTTAGATCAGGGGTGCTCACACTTTTTTGGCTCGAGAGCTACTTTGAAACCCAGCAAGGCCCGGAGATCTACCAGAGTTTTTTTTACAATGTTCGCGCCATCATAACATATAACATTTATGTGTACAATGTATGTTGGTGTACCTTGAGCCCCACTGAGTATAACAGGACTTACTCCTGAGTAGACATGCCTAGGATTAGGCTGTGAGGCTGCAATCCTAGCCACACTTACCTGGGAGTAAGCCCCATTGAGTACAATGGGCCTTACTCCCGGCGTTTCCTCCCAGAGGCACCTGAAGGGGGGGTAGGCACTCTGCGATCTACTCATTTTGCCTCGTGATCTACTGGTGGATCGCGATCCACCTATTGAGCACCCCTGGCTTAGATACATGATTTTAAGTCTTCAGTATAATATACAGGCATACCTCACTAATATGGCAGGTTAGGTTCCATACCACTGTTGTAAACCGAATATCACCTCAAAGTGAATCACAGCCTTTGTTCACTTGCAAATGCATATAAAGGCCTAAAAATATATTTGCACTATAATGTATTAGAGTTAAATGCACAAATGCAGTGAACAGATTGAGCACAGGTAACAAAATGGCACCGGTCAACTTGCTCAATTCAGCTCGGAGACAGCTGATGTGCACATCACTTCTGAAAACCCCCTTAAGAGCCAGACAAGCGCTGAAAAGAATATATATAATTGAATATAATAAATATAAATGAATATAATTGAAAAGTTCCATATTAGCGAAGCATTCTAAAGTGAAGAACCTTAAAGTAAGGTAAGTCTGTAGGACAGATTCCACTTGTCGAGGGTTCCCTTTCAAACTTTTTATTACTTGAAAGGTCGGCAAGAGGAGGAATTTATGACAGCAGAACATATGGTGCTGAAAAAGGAACTGCCACAAAAGACAGTAGCACCACATCCTAACCACCAGAGCCCACCACAGTCACTAGAGTTGGTAAGCCGCTGGTAGAGGAAGTGGGCGGATCTGGGGCAGAGATTGTGGCCTTGGAGGAGAGGGTCACAGGAAGATGGTGAGCAAGTATCAGTGGAGAAATCCTGACCACCAGTTTGCCCTCCATGCCCTCTCAGGTCTGCTCGGATGCATGCCAGCAAAACAGCTTGCACAGATCCAAGTAAACCCATTAGAGGCCATGTGGGGAGGCTGTGCATGGCCTTCCTGCACTTCAGAAAGCCTTCCAAAGCCTTCTGAGATACACTTCCAGTTTAGTGAAAAACCAGAAATACCTTTCAGAGGGCTCAAGCAGGCTTCTGAGGCACAAGGAAGTCACTTACTGTCCCCACACGCCTCAAAAAGCCTCCCTCCCAACGGAACCCGAAGACTCTTCAGTCGCATCAGGGAGATACAGTACGGTCTTCCTGACCCACATTGGGTTAAATCTGTGGGTCCTGAACCCATCAATAAGGCGGGTTGACCTATACATGACTGAGGATAAATTGCTGGGTTCTGTCTGAAGATGAGAGGCTGGAAGGCAGAGCTAGAATGAAGCCTCAGCACTCCATCAAAACATGGAATTCAGCAGCCACAATCACTTTCAGTTCTTTTTCAAGGTTTCAGTCCTTTTGAGGCACTTGGGAGGAAGGTGACAGTATTCATGTTAAACTGGTAGATGATTGGGGGTGGATTATGTGCTTCTGTTTCAAATTGGATTTGAGTTTTAATAGGATAATCCACATTAAAAGTTTTTATTCTACATCAAAGTGGACATAAAACTATTTATATTAATAAACATTATTATATCATCAGTGCATCTGAAACAAGGATAGGCTGTATGCACTCAAATAAACTCTTTTCAAGCATAAGAGGAGTGTTGCAGAAAAGGTAGTCTGCCCTAAACTGCAAAATAAAAACTGAAAGACCATTAAGCGCTATATTGTACAGGTGATCATTAGGGGGAATAAAAGGGGAAAGTATCAAAGTTGGACATAGCATTATAACACACACTTATTTACCTTACTGAAATCAAGCCGAAAATTTTTATCAATGCCAAACTAGACAGGACTTTAACTGCACCTGCCATCACACATCCTTTTTTGTGTGTATGCAAATAGCAGGTACAGAGCCCCCGTCTTGATCAAGATCACACCATGAAGGGATGGGATAATTAACCTTTCCCCCTGCTACAGTTTGATCTAGACCAGGAACCTATGAAGCTGCTATTTGCACACAAACAAAAGAAAATACAATGTCTAACATTCAGTGACCCATGAGAAGGAGTTATAGCTAAGTGATACATGGTGTGCATGCAAAAGGTACCATTTCAATTGAAAAATAGACCTTGGGTAGCAGAAGCTACTATATAATGCTGTCAGATTTGAAAGTGTACATTGTTTCTGCCCTGAAAGTTACACTGCAGTATGGTACTTAAGACTGCTGCAAACGGATAACCATTGTTATAATTTGCTAACCCCTTATGAGCCATTTGTCAAAATAGCCCTGTTGCCTGCCTCACAAACTTTTACCTGTTTTTCAGTACTGGCTTGTTTGTCTACCTGTGTATGTGGTGCTAGGGCATGCCAGTAGAGTGTTGTATTATTTGCCAATCTTTGCAAATGACTTTGCCAAGCCAATCATGTGTCATTTGAATTGGGCTGATGGCAAGAGGATTCAGGTCCCACAGGCCTTAAGGAAGGGCATGGCCCTCCTTAAGGCTCTTTGGTTCAACAGAGGAATCACACCCATCTCACTGTACTGACTGGCTTGGCAGAAACCTTGCCTTTCTTTTGTTTCTTGGAAAATGCTATGAATTGCATATTTTTATTGGACTAAAATGAAGTTATTATAAATAAATGAAGCGTCTGGAATCCTAGCTGTCCTCACTAGCACCATGGCCAAATCTAATCACAACTGCATGTTAATTGAGTGCCTGCCTCCACGGCAAGAATACATTGCCACATCCTAGGCAGGATGCAAAACAACAGAGGCACCTTTCTCAAGCTGGGATGAGCAAGGGCAGTCAGATAAACGGTTAAACGACTTGGGACCAGTGTATTTGAGAGACTCTTTCTCCCATATATTCTGGCCCGTCCTCTTAGGTTATCAGAGGAAGCCTTGTTGGTTGTGCCACCATTAAGAGAGGTGAGGGAGATGGTGGCCAGAAACAGGGCCTTCTTGGTGGTGGCACCTGTATGGTGGAATTCCCTCCCCTTTGAGTTGAGAACAGCTCCTTCATTGTTAACCTTCCAGTGAAGCCTGAAGACATTTTTATTCCAGCAAGCCTTTGATGCCTGATGGCTGCTTTTAATTGTTTTTACTGCTGATTTTATTGCTGCTGGTTGCTTTTTATCTATTTTATTGCTGTTTTATGTATTTTTTGATGTATTGTATTATTTTTAAATGTTGTTAGCTGCCTTGGGTGCCCTCCAGGGAGAAAGGCAGATTAAATCAAATTTATTTTGATTTAATCTGCCTTTATTTATCAGATTTATTTATCAAATAAATAAATCTTTATTTATTTAGGCAGATTTATTTATCAAATAAATAAATAAATAAACTTCCTTTACAGCAGGGGTGCTCACACTTTTTTGGCTCGAGAGCTACTTTGAAACCAAGTAAGGCCCGGAGATCTACCAGGGGGGAAGGAAGCGTCTGATAGACACCCCCTTTAATGTATGGAGCCCCTGCTGGAGTCTAGTCAGTTTCGTCAGTTTTGTTGCTGCATGCCTGAAGAGCAGCTAAAGTGTCAGTTTCAGTGTCAGTTTAGCTAAATATGTCAGTTTCGTCTAGTCACTAGACGAAACTGACATATTAACAGTTTGGAGAGACAGGGCTCCGCGATCTACTCATTTTGCCTCGCGATCTACCAGTAGATCGCGATCCACCTATTGAGCACCCCTGCTTTACAGCCTTCCTCCTTCTCCCCCACTTCCCACTCCTGAATATAAACAAAAAGTCACTGCTCCAGCACCTCCAGTATCATGCTGGGCAGCCATACTTTTAAAAGCTACTGTTCAAGCACTTGCTGAGTAGCTTTGCAATGTACCCTTCCACTGAGTGAAGTGCTGATGGATTGTCTTCTTAATGACTCTTATCTTACATCAGGAAGGTCAGCAAGGCTGTTTTTAAATCACTGGAGCAAAGAAACTTTGTTTTTTAAATTGATTTGCTATAGTGCGGGTTTTTTGTTATCCACAAAACAAAAGTGCTTGGAAGGGAACCCACAGGAATAATTAGTCTCAACCTGTACTTGCTAGATTTTTAAAAGAAGAGCAATGGACAAAGGGGGAGAGATGGTCTCAGTGTGGTACGGCCAGAATAGATGGTCTCAGTGTGGTATGGCCTTCTAAAAGGCTAAGAACTTGTTGGGAGCTTTTTTTAAAGCAAAGAAAGCAGAGGCTCTCAGGATCTTAAAATTCTGTGCCCAATGCTAACTTCCACACGCAAGCAATTAACAGCCCAATCCTAAACTGCACAGGTACAGCCGCATCTATGCTGCATCCAGTGCAGCTCAGGAGGTGGCCGGAGGTTTCCTTGGGTTGAGGGGGTTTATTTCCCCTTACTCTTACTAAAGCCCCAGCCATCGCTATGGGGCTTCTTGGATCCACGCCTGCAATTTAGCCAACGCAAATCTGGGAAGCCCAGTGTAATGCTAGGCAGGCCGGGATAAGGATTGGGATACGATAGAGGCCTGCTCTGTTCATCCTGCCCCCTTACCAGGCCTGATCTGCCCCATTCTGCCCTCCTCGACCCAAAAATACCCCTCCACACCTCCAAAATGCCCTCTGGCCACCCTCTTCCACCTCTGTGCTTCCTGGTGCAACCCTACCTGTATGGTGATGGCATCTGGCCTGGATGCCTTTAAAAGAGGATTGGACAAGTTTCTGGAGGAAAAATCCATTACAAGTCATGATGTGTATGTGCAACCTCCTGATTTTAGAAATGGGCTATATCAGAATGCCAGATGCAAGGTAGGCAACAAGAGACCTGCACCCTGGTATCAGGGGTGCTCCCTGGGGCATTTGGTGGGCTGCTGTGAGATACAGGAAGCTGGACTAGATGGGCCTACGGCCTGATCTTATGGGCTGTTCTTGTGGGCCGGTTGCTACTCCTGGATGCAGCACCGGCAGGCCTGTGCAGGTAGCTGGGCCAGCACTGCCGGATCACGAGTAGCTGCAAATGTGCTTTATAGCACATTTGTGACACTCAGAGATGGCAGGGATGGCCGCACCACCTCACAAACAGGTTAGGATTGCGCTGTCAGTCACAAAGTATAGAAAATATAATGCTCTAAATCTAATATTGGATTAAGAGTTGAGCTTTGAGAAAATATTAAACTGGTAAATATTAAACTATAGCTAATAAAACGCTAAATTTGTCATACTGTAATTGTATCAGAGTAAAAACTATATTTTTAAAAAATGAACAAATGTGTTTTCTAAAACCCAAATTCTTCCTGTTCAGATCCCAGTCTGCTTGCAAATAACTGTCTTGTTAACACAAAAATTCTTATCTCTTTGTACAAATGTTTTAATCCACATTCATTCTGATACAACTGTCCAAAAAGCTATCATCAAAAGAGCGGCAAGAAATAAAAACAAAAACTGCAAAAGAAAAATCCCCAATTTCAACTCTCATAATAAAAATGGAATAAAATATAAGTCCAAATCTTTCTAAACAATTTGTATAAACCAACAAAGACACTTCTGTAATTTTCTGCTTCTGAAAATATTGTTTTTGTTGAACTAATCCCTACAGCAAGTTTATGTTCTTACATTAGAGTAGCTTGTCTATATTCCTAAGAAAAAATTCCACATCTCTTTCACAACATGAAACAGGATGGCAGTTCATTTTGTACAGCTACAAAGTCAAGAGCCATCCTATTTATCAATCAATATCAAGAAAGCAAGCAAGAGAAGGGAACAAGACACAAAAGCCCCAGCAGGTTCTCTCCCATTCAGCAAAGGGATCTGCTCACTGTAAAAACCTATGCTATTTTTAAATGTGGTTGGTCTGATTAATCATAATAGGAAGCATGTAAATTTTGCATGTTGCTAAAATTCTCCATGAAATTCTTAGGTTGCAATCCTAAGAGTGCTTACCTGGGAATAAGCTTCATTTAACAAAATTGGATTTACTTCTGAGTAAAGATGTACAGGATTGTACTGTTAATTACTTTTTCCAAATAAACAACAAAGCCATAGAAACAGTTAACTAAAAAAAATAGAAAGTCTGCATCCAATATACCTTTATGCTCAGATAATGATAACTTCTCGTCTTTAGAGCTGCAGCTTGGTGATTCATAATGACACCTTCTCTGTTCTGATTTCAAAGCAAAAAAAGTAGTCCATAAAATCAACTATGTCAAGACAATGAAGACTGTAACTCACATCCATGACCTTCTAATAATTTCACTTGACGTTTCTGCCAAATTCCCTTCTCCCTCTTTTGCATGTGAATTTTACGCACTCCATAAATGTTTTCAAGAAGTTTTCTGCACTGCCTGTTGCACACTTATCAGACCGTGAGAACAGACTAAAAAAGTCCACTTCCAAACAGCCTGGACTGCTCTCCCACTGCTTTATTATGCATACTGATGTAACTTCCTCCATCCAAGAGAGAGGGGGAGAGAAAGAGAAAACGAATCTACCTCCATCACACAAACAAAGCTGCTCAGAGTGCCCTGCAGGGAGCTGGAGGCTCATACATCCCATTTCATAGACCAAAACCAAAAACCCTAAAAGCTTCCTAACACAGTATTCTAACATATTCAACAGCCATCTGAAATTTGCAAGTGTTTTCACAAATAAAAGAGGGTGGATTCTGTCAATAGTTTGCAGCTTGCAGTAATATATTGCAAAGACAATTCTTGTTTGAATTTATTTAATCTAGCCAGACACCTCATGGTTTGGCTGTCTAACAAAAATACACATGCACATCTGAGGCTAAGTTTTCCCCCTACTGAGAGGTAACTGCTGTGTGAAAAAATACATTACATGATCATCTGTGAAGTATGGCAAGAAATATTTGCTACAAGTTCTTGAATCAGGAAGTACAAAACCTAGCCCAGGTACCAATAGCAAAACATATACAGTACTTGTGCTGCACTTGACACAGATGATGGCATATGCTTCCTCACCTTACTCCACCTACCACTCTACCCAGAAAGCTGCACACACTATCAATTATTTGTTAGGGCAGTGGTTCTTGCACATTTAGAATTGGGACCCACTTTTTAGCATGAGAATCTGTCAGGACCCACCGGAAGTGATGTCATGACCGGAAGTGACATCATCAAGCAGGAAACATTTTAACAATCCTAGGCTACAATCCTACCCACACTTATCCAGGAGTAAGTCCCATCTACTATCATGGTTAAAAAAAATATACATAGTAGCTTGTTAAAAGTACAGGTCTGTAACATTTCCCCAAATGCAGTTACGTGCCATGGGAGCACTAAGTCTCATATATTAAAAATAAGATATTGAAATGAATGGGGACCCACCTGAAATTGGCTCACGACCCACAGTTTGCGAAACACTGGGTTAGGGCAGTCGTTTTCAGACTGGGGCGTCACGATGCCCCAGTCTAAGGGCCCTGACCTCTTCCCCTTAAGGGGTGGGGGCAGGGGGGAGGCAGGGAGGAGGCAGTGACGCGATCCCAGGGCTCCCAAGGTCATCAGAAATGAAAGTAGTGATTGCACTCCACTTCTGCAAAACCGGAAGTGGAGTGCAATCACTCCACTTTCACTTCTGATGACCTGGGAAGCCCTGCAGACGCTCGCAGGTGAGTGCAACCCAGTCCCTGCAGCTCTCCTGAGCGGAGCAATCCTGGGGATCGCATCGCTGCCTTCCCCCCACCCCTGCTGTCTCCCTCCCCCCCCCGTCCCCACAAGGACTTACAGCGGTGCAAACTCTCCTAGAGAGTTTGAAAACTGCTGGGTTAGGGAAATGAAATGCCTGATGCATTGCAGGTGCTCTTCAGGATGGGCAACATTACCTATATAGTCTTATTTCAAGTTAGGATCAAGGAGTGTTTTCTAAACAGACCTTTAAGGGAGGCGACTGTACAATAAGATATATAAGCCAGTTCCTAAATGGTGAACCATGGCTCTCCAGGGAGCAGCGGAAACCAGCCAGGGGAGCCCTGGAATCCTTCCAAAATCACTATACAATGAATAGGACTGAAGCCGTAATGGGGAGCCTCGGCCAATGGCCCAGTAGGTCAAGCGAACTGCCAGTTGAAAAAGTTTGGGAAACACTGCTATATGCCCTCCAAACTTCGAGAAAGAAAAAAAATTGAGGGGCAACAACATGATAAAAATGTCATAATGATGAGTGATTTCAGCTACCCATACATCAATAGGGGAAAATGCATGTTGGGGTCCTAAAATATGAAGCTGCCTTATACTATTGACCCATATAGGTCACTATGTCCACTCCGAGGGGCTGCAGCTCTCCTTCGTTTCAGAGAGGAAGCACTCCCAGCCCTACACCGAGATGCTAGGAACTGAACCTGAGATCTCCTGCATGTAAAGCATGTGCATTACCACTGAGGTACAGTCCCTCACTTAAAGCCAGTCCCCTCTTCCAAAAGGGAGATATTCAGGGCATAGGCGTAATTACATCCTGCCCCGGCCCCTAGGGGCAGTGATGTCACAAGACATTATGATGTCATTTCTGGGTTCTCCCCGGAGGTGGGGCTGGCATACGAAGCAGGTACAAACTGACAAAAAACAAATGATAAGACAACCAAAACGATTACTTTAGGAACTATAGCTAAAAACATGAAAACCCCATATAAAAATATCTGCATCTACATCAGAAGCAGGAACTCAGTTATAAAAGCTGTTCGATTGTTAGGTGACAAAGGATTATTTATTTATTGTATTTCTCTCCTAGCCTTCCTCCAAGGAGTAGTGTACATGGTTCACTTCCTATTATCCTCAAAATCCTCTGAGGTAGCATAGGTGGAGAGATGACTAGCCCAAACTCATTAGTTGAGTTTCATGGCTTAGTAAGAACTGAATCCAGGTATGAACTGAAGAAATCTGTATTCGCTTTGAAGTGTGTGCAACATACCAGAGCCTTCTGAAAAACAATAATGTTAAAAACACAAAACAATGTTTTAATGTCTTCTTCACTGGTAGAAAAGAATGTAACCCTGATTGTCTCCCATTAGTGTCAAAGACAATTACAAAAGGCTTGCATTAAATGTCACATCAAAAATTTGATGTCCAAGTAATTCCTAACTATTTATGTTGTGAACAATCATCTCTGGTGTTAATGGTGGGCGACCCAGAGCTAACCTTCTGTTCACAGGTCACAGCATTCATGGGTTGGAAATGTGCTAAAGGGACAGGCAGATCCATCGCCCAGTCATTTTACAAAGGAAAGCAAACTTTGTACTCTGGATGGAAAAGCTTACATTTTTATCTGCTCTTGTTACTATATAGACCACTACTATGACAACTATTAGTCTACTATTAAAAAAATATTTTTAAAAACCACTGAATCAGTCATTTAAAAACAAACACACACCAAGGCATATATAACAAAAAATTCAGAATTAAATTCCATTAAAACTTGCAAATCATTGGAACTATTCTTACCCATAAATAAGTGACGTGTCCACAATACCCAATAATAAAAGTGAGTACAGGCAACTAAAAGCAACAGGCTTTTTAGCACCACAGAAAGCATTCTGTGAACCTGGAGCATTCTGTGTGGCAATCAAAACTGCTATGCTTTGGTGTTTTAATAAAATAGTGGAAATACCATCACAGGAAATAAAGTCAGTCCATCATGCTTCCTCAGAAACTGTAGCAGTGGAAGCATTTACAAAAAGAAAAACACGGTAGAAGTCCAAACATGCATCATCCACTGTCAATATTGAACTTAGAGTACTAATACAGTATAACAAACATGGGAGTTCCAGAAAAGCTGGCAATTCACTTCCATTCCTGGGAGTGACAAACTGTCTCTCCCAGTCTATCAAAAAAAGCAGCAGACTGAATTTCTTTCTTTCTTTTTTATTAACACACACAGACATACAAACATATTACATACATTTAGGAGTGCTAAATACCATATACCATTACTAATTAATCATACTATATCTCCTAATCTACTTACTCATCTATTTCTACCTCTTATTGATTTATCCATTTATTTATATAATATACAATAAATTTTCCCTAATGCCCTATACTATATTTTCTAAATATTCACTTTCTAAGCCTAAACTAACTTCAATTGCTCATTAATATTAAAACAAAATAATTACCAAAATTATCACCTCAGTTATCTAATTCTCCAATCTAATTACACTTTTTTTCTTTGACATAATAACCACATATAAAACAATTCTTCCACATGTTTACATTTCCAGCTATATTTTTTAATACATTCTAATTCATATTTATCAATATCATATGTATTCTTTTTTTTTCCTTTCAAATAAATTTGGGCCATTGTTATTAGCTGAATATATCCTCCAATTTTCTTTAACCCTCAGATTACCCCTCAGGGTTCTTTTTCTTTCTTTCCATTTTTTCTCCTGTAATATCTTTAATAATTTATCTCTATAACAGAATCTGATAGATCCACTTATATAGATCCACTTTCTTATATAGAGTGTGTTAATTCTTCCAGTTAACTGGGATATATTTTCTTCTTCTTGTTCCAACAAATTTTGTGATTTGTGCACTCCTGTTACTCTGTCCATCTTATCTTTCTTGATCTCCATCAGCGCCTCTTCTTCATCCTGTTGATCTTCCTCCTTGTCTGCTTTTTCACTGCCTTGTTTATCTTCTGCTTGTTTCTTCCCGTCTTCCAATTGTTCCTTGCACACATCTGTCTGTTGGAAAAGAGTCTCCAGACTGGCTTGAATCTGCGAGGACCAACTCAGCTGTTGTCACTCCATAACAAGCAATCTCTCCGTATTAATCAAGATTTTCTGCATCCACATTTCTGGAAAAGAATCCATTTTGCAATTTCTCTCTAGTCCACTAGATGTCCACATCGTATTATTCTCCATACTTCCACCACCTCATTACTACTCTGCCATCCGCATTCCTTACATACCTCTTGCAGATAACAGTCCAGTGCAGTTAACGGAGAGAGAAACAAAACGAACAAGAACAGTCTCACCGTCTCTGGTGCAGAGAAAACAAAGCTCTTTCAAATCTAATGAGAATTATATTTATATCCAATTATGTCCAAGAATAATTATGGATTTTAGTTCACACCCAAGTCATAGTTGTAATTATAATCCACCACCAATTTATTCCACAACAGAGAAAAAGAGCACTTTCAACCTCCTTAAAAAGTCTCTCGTTAACGCCTCTAGTATATCCAGGGCTTTTAGCCAAATCAGTCAATCACAACCAGTAACTGTCACAAATGGTTAGATTCCTCTGAGAAGGAAGTCCCCCCCCCCCCCGGGTTGGGCTTGCAGTTTCCCAGATACCAGCACCGATGAAGATCTTGTCTCTCCTAAAAAAGATCTTCAGGTCCTCTTCAGACCTGCAGTATTTGGGGGAAAACAAACTGTCTCCCAGGAGCTCCTGGGGACATGTCTGTTCGTCCACTGTTGGCTCCTCCTACTCCCTGCAGGAGTTTCTTTGACTGGGGCGGCTCCAGGGATGTTGCACTTAGGCATTTGTTGGTGAGGGCACAAAGCGTCTACACCACACCATTGTTACTTTGTATGCAGCACCCAGGAAGATCAGAGGCAGCATGCAAGAGAAAATTCTCTCTCTGCAGGTCCTGCTGTTGCCAGGTAAGGGGACCCACTGAGGGAACCTTACTCCAAACCCCACCAAATTCTGGAGCCAGTCAGTGGTGATGGTAGGGGGAGCAAGGGAGGACAAGCACCCTACATACAAGTAGCTTATGCCCTCCACCAACCCACTTTGCTGGATCCCTGTGGTTCCTGGAAGGAAAGGAACAGGCACTTTTCATATATGCCAAGTGCTTTTCTTTATTATCATATGCCTATCTTTACAGACATAATAATAGAACAAAAAATAAACAAAAGAGGTTTCTCAGTTCCTTCTATCAGTGGCAAAACTAGAGCGGGAGAAAAGAACTTTGGAACTGGAAAGCGGCCAATACAGTTGGAGCCTTGGTATCCATGAGGGATCGGTTCTCAGACCCCCCCCCCCAGTTGATACTGAAAATCACAGATAATGAAATCTGTGATCTTCACTTCCTTAAACCCTCCTGAAGGGACCAGGGCTGTGATGGGTCATCTCCAGACAGCTTTCTGAACCCCAGAGCAGCAGCAAGCATTCGCTTCCTGCCTCTGCAGGCTTCAGAATGGCTGAAAAAACACATTTTTATGTGATGTTTTAATGTAACCTTTTTATGCTTTTAAGGCATTCTGATGCCTGGGGAAGCCGGAAGTATTTTTTTGGCTCTAAGAGCCATTCTGAAGCCCACAGAGGCAGTGGGCGGATGCGCGCAACTAACGCCTCTCTGGGCTTCAGAAAACCCTCTCCCTTTCAAAGGACTCAGATGGAGATGAGTCCAGTGCGGGTCCAGGGGGCCCATGTTGAGCCAGATCCGTGTATTTAAAATCCGTGGGTAAACAGGCTCCACCTGTAGGCTCCTTTCCAAGCCACTGACATTCAGCCCCCTCTCCCTCCCAGTGATGGCCTCCCTACTTTTTTTGTAGGAGAGGATCATCTATATAGCACTCATTCCCCAATACTTTTTTGAAAAATTCTCACCTACTCCCTCTATCTGGCCCACGGCCAGCCTCTGATCCCCTGAGAGCCTCTGGCCCAGTTGACCAACACAACCAGAGTTGTGCTTGTGGGGCAGGAGAATGGGGGTCCATTTAAGTGTATGCTTTATTTCTTGGGCTGTGTTGGTACTTGGAGAAATCCTCGACAGTTGAGCCCATTCATTCATTCATCTAAGGCCATCTCTAATGTATTTATTTAAATTTCATATTAAAAAAATTTTCCCGGCCCACAACACTGTGCCGGATATTTGATGCAGCCCTCTGGCCAAAAAGTTTGGAGATTCCTGCACTACTGCAACAACTACCCACCTAGTCTATGTGCAAGTGTTTGCAGAAGATGGGGGAATCCAAGGAAAGGGGCTAAGTGGTAGAGGTGCCTTTTTGATAGCTTTACTGATTTCAGACTGGCCCCAAGAGGTCAACTACTCATTTCAGAGGAGTGTTGTGTACCTGAAACCCGACTTGAAAGCATGTCAAAGAGCCCTTTGTTGCCCAGTTCTTTCATTTTTCTTTGATCACTCTGCCCTCAGGCACAGAACAAAAGCAAGTACCATAAGCTCACTTGTCTTTGTTTACTTTTAGATATGCTTAGGGAGGCTCCAACAACCATTTCTTGACTAGAGACTTCACAATGATATTGCCTGGGGGAAAGATCCCAGCTCCAAGTATAATAAAAGCAGCCACCTGCATCCTCATTGTTACATTTTTGGGGTGTGTGTGTGTGTGTGTGTGTGTGTGTGTGTGTGTGTGTGTGTGTGTGTGTGTGTGTGTGTGTGTTAAATGAACACCTGGTATCTGTTTTTAAATATCGAAATATATATTGTGGCTTCCTCAGTCTTTTGACAAGGTACTCTATTCAGAAAGCTGCACTCAACAAAATTTCCAGTAGTAAAACCTGAATTCTCAGCTTAGCAATTCTCAAAAACTCAGTTTTCTCATGGTTCCTGATAAGAGAAATGTGAAATCAAATCCACAGCTGTTTGCAGTGTAAAGCAATGTTAGCAGAATTGACCCAAGGGAGACCGTGGATTGTTCCCACATTAACAATGATTTGGCAGTGCAGTAAAGGGCTTGATCCTTTGATCTTTTATCCTATTATGATTTTACACTAAACTATTCAGAAACACTGAAAAGAAACAAAAAAATGTTTGGATTTAGCATAGTTTCTTCTTTTTGTGCTGGTTTTCTACTAATTATTTTAATGGGATTGCAGAAATCCATAGCAGACAAAAGAAAGGCAGATCTCAAAATATTTACCCAAAGAATCCTAATGCTGAAGTTTTAAAAATAAAAAGAGATTACAACTACACAGCTACTGCCGAAGGGAGAAAAAACTCAGCAACCCGAGATAAAAAGATGTGCATATTCCAGAGCCATTAAGAAAGTGTTTGTGCATATACTCTACACACTGCTATACACAGAATAGATGTCACACACGATTAAAATTAACTATGGCATGGCTGACTCTTCCATAGCTATCTATGCTGATAAATGGTCTCACGCTCTCAAAGCTGTGTGGTAGGGATTAGAGAAATCTGAGTTTATAGCTCTGGATTAGGTGACCTTGGCAGTTAGATAGTTATGGTTATTTTATTGTTCCCTCACATGTATGCAGCCTTGAACTCCTTAGAGCTGTGCTCCCCAAACTTTTAGCACTTTTAAAAATGGCAATCGCAACCCACTAGACAAAAAAAATTAGAAATATTCTATTATTAATAATAAATTATTATTATAAATTATTATTAATAATAATAAATTATTAATTAATAATAACTGGGGTCCTATGCTCCCAAGACAGCTAGAGACCTTACATATACAGTTGTGCATAGCTTAGCAATAGGGATGCAGACTGGCACCTCCATTGCCAAGAGAGGGTTGGTGTTATGGGAAGCCTCTGGAGGTGAGGGGAGTGTGGCTCCCCTTGGCTTCGGAGGCTGGGGGGGGGGTGAACAGGGACCAGCAGCGGCCATCACATATGTGGGCTGTCGCTGATCAGAATGTCGCTAAGCGACGCTCACCTGTAGTATCTGTTTGTGTAGACATTTGCTAGTCCTTCCCTAGAAATGGACCTGAAGGACTGTTTCCCTAAAATTTTACAGTCATTCCAGGGCACCCAGGAGGCTGGAGAGCAAGATGTGCCAGTTCAGGACTTCCAGGCCAGACAAAAGACTGAAACTGGGTTCACACATGATCTATGGCACATCAATTACTAAAGAAAATTGGAAAATGTGACATTTTAATTTAGGGGTATGAAGATAACCTCATACCACAAGTTAGCATTCCACATAAAAATTTTCTTCTGCAAACTGGGAAGGGTGCTTGCAAAGTTTTATTTTTTTTTAATGTTTCAGAAACTTTTCATGACCCACTAAAAATTGGCTGGCAGCCCACTGGTGGGTCCCAGCCCACAGTTAGAGAAACACTGTCTTAGAGAAAGAGGGGGCAGGGAAGTTGATAAATAATGCTAAAGGCATGCAATACCTGGAAGTGTGCACACCGTATATTAGCCATTTTCAACCACTGCGTCGTGGCACATTGGTACGGTCCACAGGTGTGCCACAGGAATTTGGGGGAAGATCATTTATTAGTAGGGCCAATGGGGATGCGAGTCTCCCACTGGCAGCATGGTGTGTCTTGTCAATTGTCAAAAACCCAATGGTGTGCCTTGACAAATTTAGTACCTTGTCAGTGTGCTCTGACATGAAAAAGGTTAAAAATCACTGCTATATATCAGGGGTCTCTAAACCTTTTGGCCAAAGGGCCACATCAAATATCTGGCACAGTGTCAAGAGCTGTGCTATATATGATAAACTTTCACCATTGTTTATCCAGTGTAAAAATATTTCACACAAACACAGCAATTTTAAGACTGTCTTCCAGGGAACATTGGGGCCTTAGAAACTTATTAGGGCTTTGCCAATAAGGATAGTTATGTTGGCCTCCCTGAGAATTATCCCAAAAGACAACTAGATTAGTACAGCAGCATCAATCTTCCTCTACAACAGTGTTTCCCAAACTCCTACAGGGGAGTTGGGAACCAGGTATGTTTTTGCGAGTGGGGGGGGGGGGGGCGCAGCGACAGTGCTGCAGAGATTGCAGTGCTGCTGCAGCCAAGGGTCTTTTTTACCCTGTGAGAGGCCAACGCACTCCCCCCCCCAATAAGTAAAAAAGTCCTTTGGCAGTGGCAGCATTGTGATCTCTCAGCATTGTCACTGCCATCAGAGCAGGGCCACTCCCCTTAAGGGGGAATGCCCTGCTTCCTGCCACCGAAGGGTGAGTCATGACCCACCAGTTTGGGAACCACTGCTCTACAATGCGCAGGCACAGAAAAGTAGTAAGCATGTTCTACATTTCATTTTCAGTTCATGTAAAGCAAAAGCAAAACCAACAGGGTTGGAAAGTTCCCCACATGAATTAGAACATGCCCTCAAATCCTCTGTCAGTGCACAGGTGGCAGATGTGTAGGAGCCTTTGGCACACATGTTGATATGGGAAAGGATTCCCAGAAGACAGAAAGTTCAAAAGCTATTGTTCTAGCTTTGGAAAAGAAAGTTTTACTTTCACAACATACTCATGTCAGACAATTAAAAAAAATCCTGGACACCAGTGATGTCACTAGAGTTTGCCTCTCCCAGTGCGAGAGCGCATCACGTTGCCCCCTTGATGGACCTTATCCTGTACCAGACCATACAGAAAAAATTACAATATCATACACACTGCCTAAGTGCAGTGGCATCACTAGGGTTGCTGTAACGTCCATGAACTTTGTTTTCATATATCACCCAACAGATCAGTAAACAACCACCAAAAAAAAAACAGTGGGCAACTTGAGGACACACAACTGAATAAGAGTTTTAGTATTAGCTCTGATACATGGAAATAAGAGCTTATGCATACTTGATTCTTATCGGTTCCATGCTGTGTCATAATAACGCCTCATTGGCTCTCAGAACAAACAGTCTCATTGGTCAGTCTTGAGTTATGGAAATCTATTTTTTTGTTTCATAAGGGCAGTTGTGTTTTCCTTTTCTGGTTATTTGGCTATAACTTTTGATAGAATACAGCTATTTCAATGCAGTTTGTTTCATTGCCTTCTGCGTTAATATACACATTGAACAATATACAACATGACTGTATTATTCAAAAATACCTAGGTTTTACAATTTTTGCCAGTAGTGATGTGACACGCCCTGAATTCATCACCTGGTGTGGTCTGCACCCCCTAGCGATACCACTGCTGTAAAGATATCAAGCTGAGCAAACACTCCACTGTTGACAAAATGGTTTTCATATAGGAGCTTGCTTATTTATTCACATTAGCATAGAGATTGTGTGGAATTTTGCACAACCTGTAACACACAATTACAAAAAAAGCTACAGGACTGGGAACTAGTGTCCTGCAGCATATGACATGACCTCAGGGCTGCTATCAGGGGTCACCACTGTTAGCTGCCAATAGTTCAACGCTCTCAAAATGCCTCAGTGCTGATGGCTGTGCGCCCACAAACTTTGTGTGGTGCTGGAGCAACTCTCTTGGGGGCTACCCAAGTAGGAGGGGTCTCTTGGAGGGCAGTTTTTGAACAGAAACTGGAAATGGAGGTGCCTGACCTCAGTCATAGCACTCTGGATTATCTCAGCCGAGAAGCAGCCAGGCAGACCAACCTCCACTTCTTACTCCTGAACAGGAAAGGAAAGTGCAGGGAAGGGACTCTGATAGATAAAGGCACAACCAACACCGTGGACTGCTGCTGAGGAGCAAAGGAACTCTTTTACTTCAGCAACACAAGTGAATGGAACCAAATGAAGGGAAATCAGGTTCCTCAGTAGCGAAGGAGATAGGTGTGGGATCCTTCGTGCATCCTCCAATGTGACAACCAAAATGTCTATTCAAGTTCAGTGGCTTATAGAGGAAAAAAAACAAACCCAAAGAATGGTTTGCAATACACAGAAGTTTAAAAGCCTTACTCAACTGTGTAATAAAGAGATTGTAACACAACACACAAATGGCCCTATGCGTCAGCAAGGTCAGAAAATGTGTTACTACACAGAGCTAGCCCATAGCATGCTAGAACAAATGTTGAGAATCTTGGGCTTTTGACCTACATAGTATGGATGGTGGATATAAGGAAGACTGTCCTTCAGATTTAGTGTCCACATATTCTGAATTTAGTGCAGTTTCTACTTCAGCCTGCAATAGGCACCAAGACATCACTGCAGGAAAAGCCCTGCAAGGGAAAATGCCAAAGACTTTTTTTTCTTAAGAAAACACTAAAAATGCACAATATTTCATTAAAAAATTAAACTTAAAAAACTTCTTTGTCTTGTCACCAGCTTTTTGAGCTTATTTGAAAAATGAAGGGCAAGAAAATTACAAAGAATTTGGCAAAACTTTTATTTTAGTTTCAATTTAATTTAATTCCTTTTAATTTTTATTCTTTTTTAAAAAAATCTCTATGTGCAACTCCTATCCAAATTTTCAGCATGGATGTAGCCATGCCAATGGGGCGTGTGCTGCATCCTGCTGTGGGGGGACAGTCATGGACACCTCCTCAAGGTAAAAGAACATTTATTTGTTTACCTCAGGGATGCTGTGGTCTATCCTAATGCAATTTTCCTAATGTGCTCTACCCTAATGCAATTTTTTTTGGCAGTGCCAAACAAAGCCTGTCTCTCTCCATTATAGTGGTTCAGAACATTCAGACACAGATGTCCTGTGAGTCAGCCCCAACACCTGCAAGGCTCCCAGATAGGAGGAAGGAAGTTGTGATCCAAAAGCTGGGCTTAGTTAGCTGCCTGATTCAAATAATTACTTGGATGCCCATTGCTATTTTTCTCTGTTATTGGCTCTGTGCCTTGATACATTTCCTACCCAACTGGAAGAGGATAAAACATATTGCTATCATGACCTATGCATGCCCTCTAATTGTCTGTTCCAAGATCCTGATTCCAGCATTGCTTACAACTTTATCTATTGCCAGCTCTTGCCTTCCTGTCTTCTGCATGTTTGTCGGCTTGTATTGCTACATAAATGCTGTACTTCCAGGATTTGTTGAGGCTGCCGCCTGTGGACAGTTGGGTCCAGCAATGCACAAGAGCTATGTACAGTAATAAAGCCTCTGCAAAGTTTGGACTTGCTGAGATCCTGTATTTCATGGTCTCACAATATCCTCAGTAGGCTTGCTCTCTGCCTTGCACTCCATTTCACTACATCAATGATTCCTACTTACATCAGTGATTCCGACTTACTGGGGTCACGGCACCCCCACGGCCTCATCTTCCTGGCTCAGCTGAGTGCAAAATCTGACAGTGCAAAATCTCACATGATTGAAGATGGCAGTATCCAAATCTCAAGAGATCTTGCATGATTCAAGATGGCAGTACCCAAATCATCTCGGATCACGTAGGATTTTGCACAGTCCTACATGGTGGAGACTGGGAGAGTCAGTAGGAGGCTATGAGTGCACCTCAGAATGCTGTGATGCACACTTTGGGAACTTCTGTTCTATAAAATGACTCTCTATAACAGCCATTTTCAAACACTGTCCCGTGGCACGCTGGTGTGCCGCAAATGGTCCCCAGGTGTGCTGCGGGATTTTGGGAAAGAGTCATTTATCAACAGGACCATTGGGGGATGTGAGCCCCCACTGATAGCACAGTGTGCCTTGTCACTTGTCAAAAAGCTGATGGTGTGCCTTGACCATTTTAGCGCCTTGCCAGTGTGTCGTGAGATGAAAAAGGTTGAAAATCATTGTCTATAAAATGACTTGTGAAATATGATTGAAGATGGCAGTATCCAAATCTCATGAGATCTTTATATAGCTAAGGAAGGCTGCAGGGACTGGGATGCACTCAGCAGTCCCTGCAGCAGCCTCCCTGGGGTGCAGGTAGCCCTGCATGAGTGTCTGCAGGGCTCCCCAGCCTTCTAAAAGTGAAAGAAGAGCTATCGAGCTCCACCTCCACAAAACTGGAACTGGAGTGCGATCGCTCTGCTCTCACTTTTAGAAGGCTGGGGATCCCTGCAGACACTCATGCAGGGCTACCTGCACCCCAGGGAGGCTGCTGCAGGGACTGCTGAGTGCATCCCAGTCCCTGCAGTGCCCCTTAGTGATGCGATCCTGGGGATCACATCACTGCCTTCCCCCTGCCACCTCCCTCCCCTCCCCTGCAAGGACTTACTGCGGTCTTCAAACTCCCTGAGAGTTTGAACACCGAAGGAGTAGGGGGACTAATTGCTGTCTTTCATATGGTTTTTGTTGTTGGATGTGCACAGGATGGGGTGGGTGGTGGGATTAAGCTACAATTTAGTTTATTGTTTCAAAGTTATATTCGATCAAGCCTTGAACTTCTCTACAAAACAAAACATTTTTGCCTCATCTGGTAACCACAGCAAACACTTTTCATAGACTAATCCATCTGCAACATCCTGCCAATAAAGAGCCATCTGTGCAGCTTTTTGCTCCACCTGATTTAATCAAATCCTCAGAACATTCAAACCAGAGCCCACCTGGACTACTGTGTATATCTAAACTGAATGGCTGCTTCAACAGGAACTCAACTGAGACAGGGTTTCACAGAAAGTGTTGGCAATGCTGGCCAATTTTCTGCCATACTTTAGCAGTAGCCCACTGTTCTAACAATAAAACAACAAAACCCCAAAACATTCCCCTCCAAGTGGTGAGTAAGTCTCCTCTTTGTAAAGGGGCACACTGCACTCTGCTTCCATGTTACATTATGATTAACCATTTCTTGGCTTCAACACATCTATGGCAGGAATGATTTACAATACTGAGAAGGAGAGCTAAAATTTCACTACTCCTCAGTTTTCCGTATGCCTCCCAGTGGCTTTACACCCACCAGATTTCCAGGTCTATATTTACCTTTCAAAAACACCCCTTTCCCCCTCACTGCTTCTCTGATGCAAGTCACTACCACCAAAGCAGAGAACCAGTCATTAGGCTAATATTACACACAGCCATGCAATTTTCCCTTTAATGCAGATGGAATTGATGCTAAGTTATAGTAGATGTTCTGTTATCAAGTATATTAGGAAACAACAACAACAACAGTATTTATATACCACTTTTCAACAAAAAGTTCACATAGCGGTTTACAGAGAAAATCAAATATCTAATGGCTCCCTGTTCCAAAAGGGCTCACAATCTAAAAAGATGCAACACCAGCAGACAGCAGAAAAGACACTGCTGGGGTGAGGTGGGCCAGTTACTCTCCCCCTGCTAAATAGAAGAGGAGCACCACAGGAAAGGTTTTTCACTGTCAGGAAGTTTTTCCATTACTACCCATGCAACTGAGACTACAAGCCAATTCCAACATGCAGGCATGGGGGAGATAATTGTTTGAAAGGATCTCCCATGTTAAAGTCTGTCTCTGTGGAAAGCTTACACACCAAAGAGAAGGCAAGTTTGTATCATGTGACTGTAGTATGTGAATGCACATCTGAACTGGATATTATTCATGATACCAGGATGCTTGTATCAACCTTCAAGGCCAGACTTAGCAATGACTTATGGAGTCATATGGACCAATATTATCTGGTCATCAGTACAAGTACTATATAAACAGAAAGCATCTGGCAAGGTCATTCTGGAATGTCACAACAAAGTGGTTGTTCAGGAACTGATTTACTGGGCAAGCACAGGAGCTGCGTTCCTGCCCCCATCATAAGCCCAACAGAGCAAAAGTTAGCTTTGGCTTCATCCAAAGTTGGTGAAGCCACACTGGGACAAACCGCATGGCTCCTGGCACTACCTATAAGCACCTCCACTATAAGGGAAACAGAGGCACTACAGCTCATTATCAGAGAGGAGGAGCAGCAGACAAAAACTTAGGGCCACAAAAGGCTCTTAATACACACAAAAAGCTGGCTAGCCCCAAAAAGGGAAGACTTCCCTAATGCCCAGGGAAGCACCACAAGCTGACCATGGAGGAAGATACGGGTGCAGTCTCAGCACCCTCCCACAAACCTTTTGAAGCCAAAAAAAGGGAGTATTCCCCAAGCCTGCTCCCAAGGAAGGAAGTCTGAAGCCACTGTGCCAACCTGCAGGAGAGTGAGCCTACCCACCTACCCCACAGTGGTTTACTCAAATTGGTTATTGCAAACCAGCTAAACAGGCAGGAATTCTAAAATGGAAAGAGGTAATGAGTCCAAATTGGTCACAGTAAACAAAATCTTCAGTTGCTCAAGAGAATAGTCCTATCCTGAGCCAGTATAAAATATAGAAAGATCACAGGCATCTCTGCAGACCCAGCTCACCCCACCAAGATGGATGGAAAACCAACTTATCTGAAACTGTCTGTGACCTGGGTGACCAACACAAGACACTGGAAGGGCCGAGGCACTGATTCAAGACCCTCCCCCCAGCCCATCATTCCTTCCCAAAGATGCTCTACCATTCTGCTTCCAAAGGATTCAAACTAAACCTGCTCCAACCAGCCCCAAGCTTAGCAAGCACTACTGTGAGGTTAAACCAACTTTCAAAGTTGAAATGATAAGAATGCTACAGGCTTTGAGAGGAACAGAGATTGCATCGAATAATAATCTTGAAATAATTTAGGACACTCCCTCACCTCTCCTCCCCCCCCAACCACTTACAGCTATTAGAGAACAGCCTGTATCAGGCACTGCCAATAGTTATTTAATACCATCATCTCCATACCATAATCACATGAATAGCAGTATGAAAAGCCTTAAATTACACTAATCCTCACATCAGCTTAACAATGAATTAAAGAAAAATGGTTGACTCACCTATGTTAGGGGCCCTTTAAGCATGACAGGAGTATTGTGGGAGTTATTTTTCTGTTAGGTCACCCAACAGCACTGTGATAATATTTAAAGATCTGCAACCACAGGAGTAGGACTGACTTTGTGGATCTTTCCCACATAATCTACAGGAGGACTGTGAGATGAAACCACAGGTCTTAAGCATGCTCCTACCTTGCTCCTGTAATGTGTAAAGTGGCCACAGTATATGATTAAATTGGGTCTAAGGACAGTTATGCTGCCACACACAGCTGTTTTAAATTTGCCCCACATAGTAGCTGCTATTATACTGCAAGCTAATCATGTACAGTGGCTTGCAATGGGTTGTTGTAGTGAACATTTCTTCATTAGTACAACCTTTTCTTATCAGATGCTTGTGAAGGAAAACAGGGTAGAAAAGGCATTAGTACAAAGTACAATCAGAATGTAGCACATTTTTTATGCAATGACAATTGAAATAAAATCAGAAATAAAATAAAACAACTGAAATATCAATTCAGATTACTGACTTACAGCCCAATCCAAACTATAGTCCCATGCTGTGATCCAGCAGGGTCGGTGCAGCGTTTGCTGCAGCCAGTGTGGGAGACAAGGCTGCTGGAGGTCTCCTTGGGAGAGGTAAGGGGACATTTGTCCCCTTATCCTGGGGTAAGCCCCAGCAGCTGCTATGGCAAAATCTGCACCAGCAAAATCTTTGGCACGCATCCGAGTTGCTTCATGTCAGGGTTCGGGGCGAGGAGGTAGTACTGGGGCCAGCAGGAACCTCTGCCACTTACCCAGGCCCGATCTGCCCACCCTACTCTGTCTCCACCCTCCCTCTGCCCCATTCCACCCCCTCCTTGCCTCCCCTGCGCTTCCCCCACCCCAGAACACCTCTGCACCTCTGCACAGGATGTACCTTCTTTGGTGCTACAGGGCCTCTTCTGCTGGCAGGAGAGGCCTGTGCGGGCCCATGCAAGTCTTACTGCCAGCAGAGTCCCCGTAAACAGCTTTACAGCATGTTCACAACAGCAATCTTCATGACAGCGTGTGCTAGATCAGCATGCCTGTCATGGTGGATTGAACCCTTATTTCTCACAAAAGTTTACTCAGAGCAGATTCACACGTTATCAAATCCCTCCAAGACATTTGGCATTTATTATTAATATTTGTATCATGCTTTCTGGATGAGGTGGGGAGAGAGATGAAACAATTACAATAAAAACGTAGCTAAACAAAACGGGACTGATATAACTAATGCGAAAACATCTTTCAGTTTATTACAAGCAAGCACGTGACATTAATGTATTTATCCCTTCACAAGGGCATTCAGATACATGCCTTCCCCTCCTCTTCATTTCAACTTATTCAAAATGTATGATTTTTCTCAAACACAAAAATTGCTTAGATAAGTGTTCGATTATTCTTGAAAATAAACCCATAAGCCAACAATTTTTGAGCTCCAAAAAGAGTCAGAAACAATCTGAAGCTGGCAAATCAAAAGAAAAAGCTCTCTCACATTTAGGCCCAGATCCTAACCAACTTTCCAACACTGGCATACTGTGTCAGTGGGAAGTGTGCTGCATCCTGTAGTTGGGTGGCACTCATGGAGGCCTCCTCAAAGTGAGGGAATATTTGTTTCCTTAACTCAGAGCTGCATTGCCCTTATGTTGGTGATGGAAAGTGGGTTAGGATTTCGCCCTTAGTTACGGAAGTTCCGACTTAGCAAGGCTTCCACCTGTGTAGCTGATGCAAATGCAGCTGTGGATCTGCATCCACCTAAAGATAAGCGTCCGGGTCACACTATGCTGATTAGATGCTCCTTTTTGTGAAAAAGGGAATACACAGCTCTATCAAATGTCCTAAGTTATTGAGGTAAAAAAAGGATCAGGCCCACTGTCTTTAATGGCCAAAAAGAAAAAACAATGTATGTAATTTTAGCTTAATGTCAGATTGCTATTTTCTTTACAACACACTGGTAAAATAGAGCTTACCTCTACTTACCTGTGCCCAAAAGGCAAACTGCCTGTTGCAACAACTTTTACACATGCACTTTTTTTGCTGACACTGCTAAATAACTCAAGCCCTGTAATTGTCTTGTCATTTCTTCAAGAGGCTCTAGTAATCAGAAGTGAAAACCAAAGGACATTTGCACTGAGGTTACGGGAGCATTGAACTTTGAAGCCAACTACCAGCACACAAATGATTTCCAGTGACTTGTACATCATTTTAAATCACCTTGACACCATAGCTATGTTTGCATCAAGAATAACATGCTGCAGCAAGATCATTGCTCTGCACACTTATTTCAATGTCAGTATGATTTTCACTGAACACAAAAACAATACTTCATTTGAAGTGGGGTGTTCATGACTAAGAACAGGGGTGGGCAAACATTTTGGCAGGAGGGCCACATCATCTCTCTGACACTGTGTTGGGGGCCAGGAAAAAAAGAAATTCAAATTTGAATAAATTTACATAAACAGATACATTAGAGATAGAATTTAGATGAATTAATTAATTTTACTGAGCTTATTTTTAATACACATGAGAACAATAATACAGTCATGTAGAATCACATGAGAACTATGAACTGTTTGCCACAGATCTCTTGCACAGTGAAAACATACAGACCAAGCCAGACCAAGTCAAAAACACATGGAGACATAAGTTGTTCAGAGGCAATTGGGGGGGGGGGGTTAAAATAATGCCCAGGGAAAAGCAGAAAACACATGGAGACTATAAAAGGTCTTGCTCTAACTCAGCCCGCAGCTTGAGTTGCAGGCCAGTCAGTGCAGGCTCCGATAGGCCCCTAGCTAAGAACAAAGGATCATCCCTTGTTGTCCTACTGTTCCCAATCACCTTCCAGGAGCTGCCCCAGGTCTCAAAATGCCTATAAGGCATAAAAACATCACTTCTGGTTTCCCTCCAGAAACCAGAAGTAGCATTTTTTAGGCTGTAATAGCCATTCTGAAACCTTCAGAAGCCGCAGGCAGACATGCGTGACCTCTTCGGGCTTCAGAAAGCCCTCCAGAGGCAACCGGAATGCAGCTCCAGACACTTTTGGAGGGTTTAAAGGGGCTGAAACAGCAGATTTCATTATCCACAGTTTTCAGTATCCACAGGGGGGCGGGGGTTAGAGAATGGATCCTGTAGTTAGGAAAGTGGTAGACTATGAGTAAGAATCCGGTCTACTGGCAAACTGCTCCAAATTGGGAGCCCAAGTGAGAGAATGCAATTTATCCCTGCTAACTGGATAAGAGGTACTTTTTCAAGCAGGTGCTCCTCTTTTATTTAGCAGAGGGAGAATAACTGTCCCTCCTCACCCCAGCAGTGTCTTTTCTAGTGGCTATCTGCTGGTGTTCTTTTGCTTCTTTTTAGACTGTGAGCCCTTTTGGGACAGGGAGACATTAGTTATTTGATTTTTCTCTGTAAACCGCTTTGTGAACTTTTTGTTGAAAAGCAGTATATAAATACTGTTAATAAAAATTTATAGCATATTAAGGTATATTAATATTTCTCCCAACCACACACACACCTATCCCTCTCTCCCTCCCTGAAAACAATTTTTTGTTTATGTTCATTGTCTGCCAATTAGACTTGAAGAAAGCAACCCTCTCCAGGAGAAAAATGGCAAAAATAGTGGGGGGAGGGAAGTGAGGATACGACTCTCCCAACTCTCCCATTAAAAGTTATTCCCCTTTTCTGACCATGTTTCATAAGTAATTTGTCAGCAGACTTGATTCTGGTACATTCTGCAGCTGCCGTATCTAAGTTGGTTCTTGTACTGTAAGCTTTTCGAGAATGCAGACCTGGTTTTTGTTTAAAATATTGTAAATTATCATGTATTGATGGCAGTGGTATAATAATAATAATAATAATAATAATAATAATAATAATGGTAAAAATCCTGAAAATAGGTGAAAATCCTAAGTGTAGACTTTGCCAGGAAAAAGATGAGACTGTGCGAGTGCAGTGAGATCGCACAGACAGATTACAAAGTCAGACACGATAGGTTTGCAAAAGTAATCCATTGGTCATTAGGTAAGAACTTATGTATGTAACTTCTCAGCATCAAAAAATGTTAGGGAACATCAGGTTGAGAAGGTGTTGGAGAACGAACAAGTTAAAATCCTGTGGGATTTTGAAATTCAAACGGACCAACATCTCGAACATAATACACCAGATGTAATAGAAATCAGAATGTCTGGCTAATTGATATTGCAATTCCTAGAGATGTCAGAGTCGATGAAAAAGAGCTAGAAAAAATGACAAAATACTGAGACTTGGCCACTGAAATTATGCGACTACAGACAAAACATACCAAAGTCATTGCCATCAGGGCACTTGGAACTATCTCAAAAAGTTTTGTGAACTACTTTAAACAACTGCAGCTTACTGAAATAACACCATCAAATCTGCAAAAAAACAGCACTTTTAGGAACACCATACATACTGCACAGATACCTAGCTGATACTTAGGTCTCAGGCTGAGACTTGTATCAATTGCTCAACACTAGTTTACAACTGTGTTCCATGTAATTTGGGTAATAATAATTTCAACATGCTTTTAGCAGAATTGTCACTATAGATCAGGGATGTCCAAACTTTTTGACTAGAGGGCCACATCATCTCTCTGACAGTGTGTTGGAGGCCGGGAACAATTAATTTACAGTTAAAATTTGAATAAATTTACACAAATGACTATATTAGAGATGGAACTTATATGAACGAACAAGGATCTCATGATTGCTCAAAGCCTGTAAAAGGCCTTGTGCAAAGCAAGGCTGGCCTTTCCTTAGCTGCCACTGCTGCTTCACAGATGTGAAACAGCAAGCAGTGGAGGGAGCTCTCGGCCCACAGCTCGCATGAGCGGTCAAGCAGTTGGCCCTTGCAATGAGTGCAGTCGCATCGGACCAGCACGGGCTACAGCAAGTCTCTGGCTCATTGGAGACTGGGGATTCCCTGGGGGCTGGATTGGGGATCCTCAAGGGCCACAAATGGCGGGTTTGGGCACCCCTGCTATAGATAAACAGGGCGCAATCCTAACCCCTTATGTGAGTGCTTTCCAGCACTGGCATAGCGGTGCCAATGGGACATGTGCTGCATCCTGCAGTTGGGTGTCATTCACAGAGGCCTCCACAAAGTAAGGGAATGTTTGTCCCCTTACCTCAGAGCTGCATTGCCCTTATCTCAGTGCTGGAAAGCACTGACATAAGGGGTTAGGATTGCGCACACAGTGACACACAATGGCACATTCAATGTATCTTTGACCACTGGTACACTCTCAATGACCTCACAAAGGCAAAAGGCAGCATACATTAATATACTGTATGCACAGATGTAAGAAAAATTAAAATAAGGTCCCTGAAGTTTCAGTACTGTGCAGTTAGGTGCACATCCCACTGAATTTGTGCTTAAATTCTGAATCATTCACTGGAGTAGACTCAGTTCCATTTAAAAAAAAAAAAATTATTTGTCAAATTCTGCTGGCTTTGCAAAATATTTTTAATAAAGGCTTTAGTAACCTCTTTCTAATAACATGGGGGGAAAGCCTATGTGAAAAGACTTCTGAAACAAATGAGCATTTCAGCCAGCTTCCCCCACTAAGCAACACACAGATTTAATTACAGCAAGCAATTCAGGGTCATTCATTACCAAAAGAAAACTTGACAACTCCAGCAAGGGGCTGAATATTTCTAACAAAAGTCCTACACAATTGTTCTTTGTTCTGCGATCCACAGTAGCTAGAAGGCTACCCTGGGCAATATTAAGGTGTGTGTCTTTAACTCTTGCAGCTACGATATAATTTTTTGAAAATCATTGTTTAAGAAGGTCAAACTAAAATGTTAAACAAACTATACACTCTTTCCTCATTTTCAACACCTAATTTGTGCCTCCAAATAGCCCTTTTAGAGAAAATCCAGATAAGTACAATTATTATATTAAATTCAATGGGAAAAGAAAAATTCAAACTCATTCCAAAGTCATTCTACGTTCACCCAAAAATCACCCTAAATGCTTCCCCCCAAAAAAAAGGTTGTATGGTATAATAAATATTGAATAAGAACATTATACAGCATCAATAAAGTGCTGATGTGTCAAAAGAGATGGAGCTGAAAGTGTTTCTGACGTTCTAGCATCACATAATGAGATTTAGCACCTCAAGTGTTAGTTGCAAAGTACAATGAATTCTCTTAAGGATGCAATCCTAACCCCTTATGTTAGTGCTTTCCAGCACTGTCACAAGGGCAATGCAGCTCTGAGGTAAGGGGACAAACAATCCCTAACCTTGAGGAGGCCTCCATGAGTGGCACCCAACTGCAGGATGCAGCACACACCACATAAGGGGTTAGGATTGTGCCCTGAGTCTCATTTTTCCATTTTTTAATTTTCTTCTGTGCTTCTTCCTGACACACACTCTGTCCTCCAAAGATCCGGAATCTCTCTTCTCCTAAAGCCCACAGGACCACATAAAAAAAAAGAGGGCATTTTTGCACCTGTGTCCTACCTGGAGGAGAAATCTAAAATTCAATCTAAACACCTAGAACACCTTCCTGGGCATTCATCCCAGAAGGAAAATTCATCCCTTTCTCTGTTGCCAGAGTGCAAAGTGGCAGGAAGGCCTACCCATTTGGGAAACCTTGCCTTCAAGGGACATGGTCTGTCCATCCCCCCCCCCAAAGGTTCCCAGACCTTATATTGAAAATCTTAGCACCGATAAAGAGGGATGGTCTTAATATGCACAGTGTGAATCAGTGAAAATCCTTATAGTGAACATACTGATAAAGTGGGAAAGGTGTATTACAACATCTCTTGCTACATCCCAACCCTGTCCTTTTGCTCATCATCTATATCTGATGAAGAGTTCTGTAGAACTTGAAAACTCCCTATGTGACATTTGGTTGCTTTTAGCATTTTGGTTACTTTAAGCATTGTCCTACTAAGGATTATAGAGAAGTGTGTGTACACTAAAATGTGTGTGTGCAATGCACACCTATTTCCCACACTGCAACCACTGAGGAACATTTTGAACAGTGGGTATTAACTGTCAAATATTAATATATCATTACCAAAATAACCACCTTGATGCTTAAAGATGTGGCAAAAGGGTTATTATAGAGTAAATGAATATAGCATACAATAGTTGGAGTAGAGTCTTCAGCAATGTTAGTGCCAGGATGGGGGAGGGGAAGAGGGGCTATGAAAAATGAGTCATCTTTTAAATGAATATTTGTATATCCTTTCATCCCTGAGGGCAGCTCACAACATTTTGAAAACAGTAAACCATAATAAAAATGAGAGACAAGTGCATAACACAAAAAGCAACTAAAAACAGACCACTATCCACAGAAAGTCAACTGAAATAAGAACATTTTCACAGCACACGTAAAAGAAAAAATTTGAAAAAATAGTGACTGGGAGAGCTGGGTCTCCCAAGGGAATGACTACAACAATCTAGGCACCACCACTAAGAAGCCCTGCCCTGTATTCCTGTTAACCAAACTTCTTCAAGCGTCAGGACACAGAAAAAGACCTCAGATTAAGGAAACAGTGTACAAGGTCGCTCCATGTGGAAGAAGGTGATTCTTCAAATCCCCAAGTTCCAAGGAAGAAGGTGATTCTTCAAATCCCCAAGTTCCAAGCCCCAAGGCATTAAAGGTCATAAGCAATACCCTAAAACAGTGACATGCTGAATTACAGTGAGTTCCCTAAGAATCAATAACCTTCCCAATTTTGCTGCCTGATGGGGACTTGTCAATATCTGGGTAGTCCAAAACAATACAAAACTGGTGGCCTATGTTTAGCTTGGCAAATCACAAGTTGTAGGGTGTGATACATACAAAGCCTTCCTCTTATGTCTCATCACAATGTCAATGGTCAATCAGGAAAGATTTCCACAAATGGCCCTAATCTTCTGTTTGGTCTTATTTCAAGGCCTTTCTTGTTTCCCCCCTCCCCCCTCCAATTGTGCTCCTGCAGGCCAAAGTTTTTGCATTATTTACCAAACACATCCACTTTAAAGATGTTCACTAAACTTTCAGCCTCTCGCATTCTTTTACAAATGCCCCTTTAACAGAGTGTGTGGTCCAATCAGTATCACTGGTACAAAGTGCCAACAATTAGAGTGACAGCTCTTTATTATCATATTAAATTACTTTGCCAGCTACAAAGCAGCTCAGGCAGAAGAAAAGAATAGCAGCAGAACAGTCCCTCTGGCTATTGTATAATAGCAGCAGGTCAATACCTGCATTTCAAAATGTTTGCTCCCACCAAAAAAATCCAAGACAATATTGTGATTCAGATAATTCCTGAAAGATATTCAGATAATGCCTGAAAGAGTTATTTCCTAGGACATGCTGAAACAAAAAATCAGGTGACCAACAGAAATCAGCTGCAAGAGATATTACAAAGCTTCAAGAGTTAAAAGTCACAGCTGCCAGCAGAGGCAAAGCAGAAAGAAAGAATGTACCATAACTCAAGTATTTACTAGGTGGTATGAAGGTCAGTACAGTACAGTACTTCTTCAGCTATATGATGTGGTGGACTAGAAATTTTTTCCTCCATTGTGCCAGGGACTAATACATGGACCATATAATTACTATTGTTTCTTTCTTTCCCTGAAATTCACTACAGATCAGATCAGATCATGGACCACCACTTTGAGTAGCATTTGCTGTGAAACAAAGAGTTCTCAATGTAACATTATTCTGTTATGTGACTATGGGCGCAATCCAGTTAGGCCGGTGCAAGTCCCTTGCGCCAACCCAGAAGAGTCGCGCCACTCTGAAATTTTGCGCCTCTCTGGAAGCAGTTAGGCCAAGAGACTTGAGCTGGCCTCCCCGCACTGTTGTAGGGCCCGGGGAAGGTTAGTTTGTGTTGGTCGAGCTTGGACGATGCAGGGGTCTGGGGAGGGTGGGAAGGAGGAAAGATGGAGGCATTTTGGGGTGGGGAAGGGCTAGCGTTGGGAGTTCCCAGGGTGGGTGGGTGGGGAGCGGAAGGTGGGGCCAGCACCCGGCTGTTATGCTGGATCCTAACCCCGTTCCCAGGCAGCCTGGGCCACCCCTGAAACGCTTGGATTTGTGCCACTGATTTCGGTGGCGCAGATCCAAGTAGCCCCACTGGGACTGCAGTAGCTCTTCCTGGCGTAAGGAGAAGCAATTCCTCTTGCCCTGGGCTGAGCCACTTAGCACCTGAACCTTGTGTTGGATACAGCACAGGCCCACTGGTCTGCCTGTTCTAGCACAAGTTAGGATTGCTCTGTATATCTCACACATAGCGTTTAAAACAATCTGTACCATTTTGCCTGCACATCTCTATTTTTAAGGTGGACAAAACACATAATTCCAATTATTTCTCTAGCAGTTTTAATAATTGTTTTGTTCACATGAAGTGGCTGAGGGCGCAATCCTAACTGCGCCTTATGCCAGCCCAAGTCCCTTGGGCCAGCACAGGAGGGCTGCAAATGTGCCGTAAAGCACGTTTGCGCCTCCATGGGAAGAAGCCGCGTCGGCGCATGTAGATGCGCCGACACGCAGAGGCCGGCAGAAGCCTCCGCAGTGACTTCCTCACCACCACTTGTGTCAGCGCACCTGCGCAACGGTGCTGCAACGCTGTGACAGTTGCGCTGTGACAAGCTGCAACGGTAGGCGTGGGGCGGGGAGGAGGCATTTCTGGGCAGGGGGAGGGCGGGTGATGGGCCAATCCAACATGCTGGATTTGATCTATAAAGCCAATTACAGCTTGGAGCAAGGATATCTGAGAGACCACTTACTTCCATACAATCTGGCTCATCCTCTCAGGCTGTCAAAGGCCCTTTTACAAGTGTTGCCACCCAGGGAGGTGCGAGGGGTGGCAGCGAGAAACTGGGCTCTTTCAGTGGGGGCACCAACTCTGTGGAATTCCCTCCCTTTTGGTTTACGAACTGCTCCCTCTGTGGAGACTTTCTGGCGAGGCCTGAAGACACTTCTTTTCAGACAGGTCTTCGGAGTTCTCAGTTTTTTTAATGACATCTGACTTTTACAGGCTTGGGTTTCTTTTATAAGTTGGTTGCTGCTGCTCTTATGTTTTATTCTATTAATGTTTTTATTGCTGTTTATGGTGTTCTTAATTGTTATGGGTTTTAATGTATGATTTGTAATTTAATTATGATTTTATGCTCTTGTATTTTGACATTGCTTTTTTGGAAGCCACCTTGGGTGCTTTCGGGGGGGGGGGGGAAGATGGGGTAAAAATACTGTAAATAAATAAATACTTCTCCCAAGCTTCCTAATTCTGATCCTTCCCCCCCCTCCCCAATGCATCTTACTGGTACAGTTGCATTGGCAGGGTGGGACAGAGGATAGGATTGGGCCCTAAGTCCATTACATACTTGAATCTTATCTTAGGGTTAGGGTTGTTAGTTCTGGTCAAAATAATTTAATGGGCTTCAAAGCTATTTATTTAGGCAATTATGTTTCCTGAACAACATCGTTAGTAATTAAGATAAGAAAAATAAACTTTGCAAGATTCAGGCTGCTAGATCAGGCCAAAGTTCTTTGCAGTACCTTACTCTACCACAAATTAAGGAAAGTTTTGGCAGAAGCTACCTGCTAAAGTTAATATGCACAAGTACTCAAGACACTGTCGCTCATAACAGTAATATATTCCCAGGTGAGGTTCAATTCCATTCATAATTGATAAACAAAACAGAACAAAGATTTGCAGTCAGCCAGTCAACTTTAAACTATGGCAAAGTTATAGTGTCTTTGCTTTTTTCCTACATTTAAGAAAGTGCATATATAAAAAATTCTGACCAGTCTAGGAAGGAGCATATATCTATTTTATATGAATTTTCAAATCTGGAGAGGAGAGGGTGGAGGCCAAAACAAAACAGTTACACCGTAGCATTTATCTCCTACCCTCAAAACATACTTCTTCTTATTTTATATAAAAATGTTATGAGTGGGGATGGGAACTCAAGCCAGGTGACTCAAGTCCAAGTTGCAAAAATCAGTGTTTTTTGCTGACTTATAGAGACTCGAGTCACCTACACCAATGACTTGGGCACTGGTTCAAGTCTGAGGCCACTTGACTTGGCACTGATTCCCCATGCATGTACACTGGAGTCTGTGCCTGGATGTACCTGCTTACTTCTTTTGCAATGTGAAAGATCTTGTGGAGCCATCATTCAGACTGGGCAAGCAGCAGAGAAGTTCCAGCCAGGAGGCAGGGAAGGGTTAATGTTTTGGTTTTGCATCAAAGGGGTGGGAGGAGTAGGTTTTCTTTTCCTTTGATGATCACTGGACAAAGGATGGGTGGTCTGATTTTTTTTTCTTTGACTGAGGTAGGGCAGAAGGAGGAGTTCAGGTTCTTGCCTTAGATTTGGCTGGAAAAGCCCAGGGAGGGGAGAAGAGGCTGTTCATAGCGATCATGCTTTCCAACTACATGGCTCCAGTAGCGTTGCTAGGGCAATGCAAAGCACTAAGGGAGGCAGCACTACATGTTGCATGGAGCCTTGCCAAGGAGGCTCTCCTTCTCAGGTGTAAAGACAGCCTCCTCGTGTGTAAACAGGTAGGGTGGCTGCAGTGTTTTTCCACTGACAATGACAGGGCCATTCTGCCTCACCAGCCACCCCCATACTGCACATCCCTGCTCTGAAGGAGAGGGGGGCACTTGCACACGTGCAGTGACTCTCTGTGCAACACATAGTGCTTTGGAAGAGGAAGTGAGGCTCCCTGCAAAACTCAGTGCTTTGCACCCCCTCTAGCTACCCTACTGGTGGGCTCTGTTGTAACTTGGGAGGAGGAAGCCTCATTGAATGACTGGCACAAATAGGACTACTTCTGAGAGCTGCAAAGGATTGGGTCATTCTGGTAAGTCTCACAGTTGCTGCGTGTGAGCCTCCTCCCTCTTGCAGCTTCTGTCCCCGCTCTTATGCAGTCCCTCCTGGCTTATTAACAAATGGGATGGGATAGCAAGTTAAAGAGAACTTCAACACACACACACACACACCTTGGTAGCAGCCCCATTTTTTGCCACGACTGGTTTCTTTAAAGGGAACGACAAGTCTTTTCGAGTTGCAATAATGCACTGGGCAACTTGGAAAGCGTCCCTGTCAGCACTTGCTTTCAAGTCATATCGCGGGGGGGGATGGGGACAGAGACACGTGACTTGACTCAAGCCATACTGGACATGCCCATTGCAAATGTGTAAATAAATTAAGTGGCACAAAAATGAGTCAACATTATCTATCATAAATATTTGTGACCTGCCTTTCTAATCCTTCTGGGTAGCTCAAGGCAGCTCACATCATGAAAAATAAAACACATAATCTGACTGAGCAACAGGATAAGAACGTCTAGGACTTCATCAAACAGCATGCCCATTTTAAAAGGTCTGGTTCAAATGTCAATAAGGATTTTCACAAAATACAAATGTGTGCCACTTAAAGACAGGGACACATTCTCTTATCCCTGTTGTTATGCAGTTAGGTCATTAAGTGAACATTCAGTCCAGTCTATTGCCCCTGTTGTGTTCACAGACACTCCCTGCCAGACACTAGCTGGCTGCACAGGCTACTGGAGATAGATTGCCTCTTCTTTGCATTAAGAGCCTCTCTGTTGTGCAAACAGACACTCTGCTGCAGACTATGGGACACACAATTGCCTCATTAAGAGCATCTTTATTGTGCTTTGACCACCATCATATATGCGGCCCGTTGTTAAGCAAACAGTTGTTAAGTGGCACCTGCCTGTATTCCACCATTGACAATAGTGGAATAGACCCATTTCATTTCTCTGCTTTGTTGTGCATTCTTCTGATCAGTGAGCTGTGACATGCATGATGTGTCTACAAGAGACAAACACACTGCAAGAACCCACGACAGCAAAAGAAAACTGGCAACAGCACTCTGCCATGGTATGGTTTTGGATCTTGGACAAGAAAACAGATTGGGATGATCAAATGTCCTTGAACAGTCAATGACCTCCAGGTTTGTGGACTCCTTACCACATTTTTATATCAACAATGTGGTTCAAGAGTTATCCTCAGACTTTTTTCTACCACCAATTAGGGGCTGGAAGTGCTCTCTTTTATTATGACATGGTGCTGCTTTCAGCAAAATATGTGAGATTTGGGAGACTTCTGGTAAAATTTAGATAACACTGTATGAAATGGCAACTTTTGAGTAAAACTACCACCCCAATATTATAGAAATGATGGTAATCCTCCAGAATAAATGTTTAAGAAGTTTCCCATCCATCTGGAACTCTGGCTGTACTTTTTAGAAAAGAGGTTGGATATCCCTCTATTCCTGCCAGAATTCATAAGGCCATGTTTCTATACTGGAAGAGACTTTATGGAATGGCAGACCACCAAGAAGCATTTTTAGAGCAAGTTAGAAAAGGCTGCTGGGTGCAGTGTCAAGGCGTGATGCATACACAGTGTCTACCTCATAGTCCCTTCTAAGGGGACTAAACTTAAGAAAAGATACCTAAGAAATTGCCTATTTTATGTATTATTTTAATAAGTATAAAGATGTGTTTGAAAGCAGATCTGCAGCAATATCTTAATGATAAATGTTGCTTATGTCACCACAGGCATCATGCATTCCACAGTGATGTTGCTCACATAAAACTGTTTGTAGCACTGAACTAGTGACTTAACACTACTATTCTTCAACAGCTTAATGTTTTTAAGTGAATGTATTTCAAACACTCTAATACTTGCTTAATATCCCAATCCATTAAAACTGAGAAAAAGATCACACCAGCATTTTGCCAACAGTCTCTGTTTTTGAGGGCTCTTTTTAATCCTTGACTTCACACATACATATTTGCACCCTCTCACTGCTCCCCTGAGTAAACTCAACTTCTAAAGAATTCTTTGGCACCTGGGCAAACATATCTACAGCTATTAAACTAAACAAGCCCCTTTTAGTACTACTACACTTTATCAGTTCAGACCAGAATAGTGAATAGATATAAATGAGACAGATTTTATAAACCTTTTAAGAAATTTATTATTATTATTATTATTATTATTATTATTAAAATAATCCCACCAAGTGAAACCATTAAATTATAAGTAAAATTATCAACTCTGACAAAGTTTTTCTGTAGTTAAAAAAAGTATTGTTCATGAGACAGGATTTGCCCAGATAAGACCAACTGTACTCAGGGGGAATTTTCATGAAACGTTCTGAAGTGCCAGGAGTAATCTGTAGAACCATGGGAACCAAGGCCATCTCATTTCTACTTGATACAAAAAGAAACTTTGCTTGCACCAAGTCTGAAATACTCCCCAGTCACTGAAGTGAGTAAGAAATGACAAGAGTTTGAAAGAAAATAAAAATGAGGACCGACTTCCCAACTACTAGACATAAAGAATGTCCAAGATCATTTCCCAGCTCAACTAAGAGAAGTGCTAGCAGATGGACTCTGTTCTTGAAAAAATCCCAGAAGCTCCCACTTTCACTGAAGAAATCTGCTTAATACGAGGTGGAGTTTGTCTCTAGAGTTGGTTTATCCATGCAAAGCCTCAAATATTCTCAAATCCTCAAATATAAGCTGGTAAGCCTGACAAGTAAACAAATTCTCACAAATGCAAAGAAACTTGACAGCATCATATGTGAATCAAAATACACAGAAACTGAAAGCACCAATTTAACTAGTCAGGCAGCCCAATCCTAACCTGTGCAGGCACAGCCAGGCTACACAGCCTGTCCTGTTTCCAGAGCTATTTAGAAGGTGGCTGGAGGTATGCTCACCATAATGTCAGAAACTGTTAAAATAAATTCTCTCATCGGTTTGTGGCTGCCAACGTAAGCTAGCAATGCAAAACTCTTTTCCCCCTCAATCTAAAATATTCTGGATAATAAACCAGCCCAAAGTCAGCCATCCTCGTTAATAGGAATCATCAAGAGAATCATATCTTTTTTATTCAGGAGATGTACTCAGAGTACGTAGGGGCGAGTGTGATCTGGGACATGACCTGATGCCGCTGCCACCTCTGTTGTGGCTCACTGGAAGAAACAAAGATCCCCTTACTGTGCTACTCACACAGTTTTCTTAAACTCAGAAGAGCAGGGCTTCCAGTTTTAAGGGGCTGCACAAAAGACCTCCTTCATTCATCCAGCCCCTGTAAATAAAATTGGAAGCCCCTTACTTCCAGATCTGATAAAACTACAGGAGGACCACAGTATGGAGGTGGATGATCCATTTCACACTTTATCAAGCAGCAACCAGATCAATGTGCCTCACATATGCAGGGGTCTGGAGGAATGTGGCAGCAGACTCGGGATGAAGGCCACCCTTCATGGATCCAGAGTTTGTGTTGGGGGAACACGAACACTATCTTAACTACAGACCCCAGGTCAACCAGGTAGGTAGAACTCCTGGTTGAACTTTGGCCGCTATGGCTGGGTGGGTAAACCTGGACTCCCGCCCAGACTTGGAGCCTAGATCTGCCAGGCCTCTGTGAACTGGCCTCGGTGGCCAAGGTTTGCTTTGTGGGTAGATCTGGGCTCCTGCCTGAACCTGGAGCACAAATCTACCTGCTGGGTAGACCAGGGTTCCCATTCCACCTCTTCCAGGTGGATAGGCCTGGGTTCCTTGCTGGGCTCAGTCTGCTCCCATCCTGGTAGGTGCCCTTCCCCGCTGGCACAACAGTTTGGCGGGGGCCACGCACCTATGGCCCCCTCTTGGATCCACCCCTGAGGGCCAGTGTGGTGTAGTAGATAGCCTGTTGGACTTTGATCAGGGAGACTTAGGTTTAAAACTCCACTCAGCCATGAAGTTTACTGGGTGATCACAGGTCAGCCAATATCTTCAGCCTATCATAATTCACAGGGCCATTGTGGAATAAAACTGAATCCTCTGTATGCCAGTCTGAGCTCTTCAAAGGAAGATGAGGATAAGAATAAGTTAAATATCATACACAATCCAAACTACTATTTACCAGAATAAAAGTGGTTGCAGAAGAAGGCATTAAGTAACAATTCCCATATATCATATTATCCGTTGTGAAAATACATTTGCAGTCTTATTTTTATTATATACTTTTCCAAAATATCAATTTCTATTTTGGAATACTTTGGTGAAATGAAAATCTCTGATTTTTAGACCTAGTTTTGACCTTCCCCTCACCCTCTAGGAGGTTCCTGTATGGCAGTGCTATTCAAACTGGGGCATCGCTAAGCCCCAGCCTGAGGGCCCTGGTCTCTGCCCCCTTAAGGGGCGGGGCAGCCTAGAGGTGGGGGGAGGGCAGCAGCGCAATCCCCAGGATTTCGCCGCTCAGGGGGCTGCAGGGGCTTGGGTGCACTTGCCCAAGCCTCCTGCAGCCTCCCGGGGGTGCGGGGAGCCCAGAGCGACCTTCAGCAGGGCTCCCCGCAGCAGTGAAAGTGAAAGCGAAGCAATCGCGCCCACCTCCGCTAAAGCCGGGAGCCCTGCCAGAAGTCGCGCCAGGATCCTGGGGATCGTGCCACTGCCTTCCACCCACTCCCGCTGCCTCCTCCCCCGCCCTTGCAAGGACTTACTGACTCTCAAACTCTCCCAGAGAGTTTGAGAACCACTGCTGTATGGGATTGTCAGCTCACTGACAAGTTTTGCAGAGTCATTTGGAAAGAGTAGCTAGATTTGCTCTTTTGTTGCTGCTGTTGCAAGATCTTCTTGCTGGCAGCAAACAAAGAATTTGGTTGTGAGACAGTTCATTGGTCTCTGTAACCCGTCTGATTGCTAGGAGTGGGAAACTGAAGTGGCTTAGGTGACTTCAAGCACTCAATCCCACAGGAATTTTAAAAAATGTGAGATCATATACCCCTCCTCTTTTGCACATTTGTCCTAGTCTCTCACCTGGAGCACTGGATGCATCAATGAGGGTTCCCTTCCTGTCTGGCTAGGTGCAAGTGTGAGGATCTGAACTAACACAGATACTTAGGGTTGAGAAAGTACACAGCGGGATGTGTGTTTTGTTTTATTTCAGTTTGCCTTTAACCTTTGTGCTCACTGTTGCCCAAACCACTCCACTATGCTGTCTAGTACAGCTGCTTCATCCTTGCAAGTGCCTTGTTTCTTCCCTCTTTAATTGTTTTGGGTATATTTTCAGCCCTTCTTAATTTTATTTTAACTTTATCTGCCTAGGGACCACTGGTTCTGTAGCCTAGAGACTACAGGTGCTCTGCGAGGCCCTGAGATGTGGTTCTTGAGGTTTCAAATCAAAAAGGATTTGATCACTCCCAGTGTCTTGCTAAGCGAGTGCTCCTTCAGGGACCACCAGAGAGGGAAGAGAACAGACAACCTGCAGGCACTAAAATGCTGGTTGTACATTCTTCACTCTCTCTGGTAGTTCATGCAGGAGTGCTAGCTCAGGAGATGCTTGCTCATGGACCACCAGAGAGAACAGAGAACAGACCACATGCAACTGCAACCTACAATAAAATTCACAACCCACAAACCAAATGCAGGACAACTGGGAGGTGGGTTGCAATCCCGATTTTTGTCTCAGTGGTCCACAAGCCCCTAAAGGTTGGGAACCATTAGCCTAGGCTCAGTTCACCAGAAGGTAACTTCTTCCCGGACTGCCTCCCTTAAGCTATTGTCTTTTTCTGGGAACTCCTAGATTTTGGGGCTCTCTGTTAAACTAGGACAAAAAGTTTCTCAAGGTGGTCTCCTTCTGTCACTAACTTCCTGACTCTGTGTGGTGGCATCAACTACTGCCACAGTTTAAAACTGGTTCTGTAGGTGAAATAGGAGTAGAGGAGTTGCTAGTCACCAGTTGCTAGGATGGATCTGATTTCTGTACTCCATCTTCTATTACATTTAGTTTGGGGTCTTTTTAACTTCTAACACTTCAAAACTGGCCCAACCTTTAACTGAAGGCAGTAATGGTTACCTCAGTTAATCAACAGCTGCATGTAAAAGGTAAAATGAGCCATTCTCAGGAAATCGCCTAGCCTTCTCCTTTTACATTATGCCAGTACTAATTGTGCTATTTGTCCATTAGGGTAACAATTATCTATCTCACAGACATTTACAACAGAAATATTGCAGTTGATTATTTCCAGTTAATTAAGGTCCACCTAATACAATTTATCAAAGTAATAATCAATTTGTAGTAAGGTATCCAAATCAGCTGATGTAGCAACACATTCTGCAGTGAATACCCACAAAGTGCCAGTCTAACACTGCAATCCTATCCTACTTTCCAGCACCTATGCAGCCATGCCAATAGGACATATGCTGTATCCTGCACCCTGGGGGCAGACACTGCAGCCTCCTCAAGGTTTCCTTATCTCAGGACTGCACTGCAGCTGCATCAGTAGTAGAGAGTTGGATAGGATTGGGTCCTGAGAAAATACCTTAGTTATAGAAAAGTCGAGGGCATGTTTTGAGCCAAAAATCATGGAATTTTCTATGTCCCTCGGATAAGTGGGGGGGGGGGGTTTAAACAGGGGGTGTCTGACTATAATTTTGTCTGATTTTACCTAAAAAATTAAAGTGCATCCTTTTACAATTGGGTTTAAAAACAGCTTTTCTTACTGTTGTAGAGAGGCAGTCAGCAAATAAAAATGCATAGGACCCCCTGCCTCACTCACACAACCGAATAGGAGTTTGAGTATTAGCTCTGATATGTGGAAAAGGGAGCTGACTCATAACAACATCAAAACCAAACATACTGTATTTCTATTAGATAAGTATGCTATTTGGATAATTTACTTCAATTATCCTGTTGCAAATATATATTTTATATATAATTAATGCAGTACAATACAAAATGTTAGTTTCCAACAAGTCTCACCTCTCAATAGATAGATATATGACAATACAATGAAAACATGTGACCACCACCTTTCAGATTTTTTGATTAAATGAAAGGAACTAATATAAAAAGATGCACATGACTGGTCCTCATTTGTCACTCCAATGCTGAAAGAATTATAGTTCTAAAAATAAAAATAAAATTTTTTTTAAAGCTGCTAATGGTCTTCCTTCTCCACTTTCATAATCAACCATTCCAGCTCAGTACTCTGTGATTATAGACATTTCATTAAACATATTTGAAAGAAAGTACATTGTACTAGATATTTGCACAAACAATGATGAAAAGTTCAAGTGAAGTTCAACCTACCCAGTACATGCAGATTTCTGGACTCAAGTCAACACTTAAACTTACTCTTTCATTCAGCTCCCTGAAACACATGACAATCAACCTGGCATTGTTTGTTACAGGCTTGATTCCTGTTACATGACTTGCTCTTTTATTCTGTCTTTAATCTGACTACTGTTTTTATGGCCTCTGTAATGTGTTTTTAAATGTTTTTATCATTATCATTTTATGTTTTACATGTTAAATGTATTAATGTTTTTAAAATCTGTTTTTTAATATGTTGTTAGCTGCCCTGGGTCCCGTTAGGGAGAAGGGCGGGATAAAAATAAAGTTTTATTATTATTTTATTATTTGTAGTTCTATGGACACATCTGTGATGCCATCAGGGTGTCAAAAGTTGTAAGTTAGCCTTCTCCTGGGTTTGTATGTCAATATAAACTAGGAAATTGTTTTCAAGACCCTTGCACAGCTTCAGACAAAACTCTGTTACTGAATTTGTATCAAAGAACAAGCCCGCCCTTAAACTAGATTTTTCTACAGCTCAGTTAAAAAGCAAAGAAGTGATGGGGGGGGGGGCCAGGGAAGAGAATGCTGCAATTGCCTGTAGAAAAGCTCTTGTGGCCCAGAGGTGCCTTTAATATTGCCCTACAGGCACAACTTGGGACAAAGAGACTAACACACCAACATTGACTGAAGTGAGTCAAATGGAAACCATGGAGGATACAAAGGGCAATCCAACAAGGCTGGTGGCTGAGGATGGCACAAAAGAACCCCACACTCTCATGTGAAGGCATAGGGAGATGGAGATATTGCAAAGATCCCAATCAGAGAACTCTCATTTATTTTGGAGATATGGCTTGCCAGTGCTCCAAAACCCCTCAGTCCTCTGCAGCAGTGGTTCTCACACATTTAGCACTGGGACCCACTTTTGAGAATGAGAATCTGTCAGGACCCACCAGAAGTGACGTCATGACCAGAAGTGACATCAAGCAGGAGAATTTTTCACAATCCTAGGCTGCAATCCTACCCAGGAGTAAGTCCCATTGACTACCACTGTTAAAAAGAATATACAAAGTAGCTTGTTAAAAGTACTGGTCGATCACATTTCCCCCAATGTAGTCACATACCAGGATAGAATCATAGAAGGAGCCTGATAGGTCATCTAGTCCTTAGGCAGGAAATACTCTTAGAGCAGCTCCAACAGGTGGTTGACAAGCCTCTGCTTGAATATCTCTAGTGAGGGAGAGTCCACCACCTCTCTCAGCAATCTGTTCCATGCCAAACCGCCTTGACCAGTGTTTCTTAAACTGTGGATTGGGACCCACTGGGTGGGTCGCAAGCCAATTTCAGGTGGGTTCCCATTCATTTCAATATTTTATTTTTAATATATTAGACTTGATGCTACCCTGGTAAGTGACTGCATTTGGGGAAATGTTATAGACCTGTAGTTTTAACAAACTACTATTTATATTCTTTTAACAATTATAGTAAATGGGACTTACTCCTGGGAAAGTGTGGGTAGGATCGCAGCCTATGATTGTTAAAAATTTTCCTGCTTGATTACATCACTTCCGGACATCATTTCTGGTGGGTCCTGAGAGATTCTCATTCTAAAAAGTGGGTCCTGGTGCTAAATGTGTGAGAACCACTGTTCCTGACCGTCAGGAAGTTTTTTAGCATCAAGTCTAGTATATTAAAAATAAAATAATGAAATGAATGGGGACCCACCTGAAATGGGCTAGTGGGTCCCGACCCACAGTTTGAGAAACACTGCGGTCCGGAGAGCAAAGGAAACATTCCTTTGTCCAGAGGCAGGAGACATCCATCTCCAGGAAGGGGCAGCTTTCCCCTCAGCTGGGAGCCCCGGCCTCCTTTGGCACAGAAGTCCGAAAACGAGTCACCAACTCAGAGGCAGCAGGTGGATTTGCCGCCGGGCGCCAGGAAAACTGCCCCCACAGGCCACGAAGGACGTGGCTTCTGCTCGCAGGGAGCAGCCTCTCCACGGGGGCAGGGCGCCCAGCGCTCCTTTGTGCCCACAGCGCGCCTTCTCTCCCGACGCTACAAGAGGGGAAGAGCAGCGCTGAAGTTGAGGCGCACCTGAGAGGGAGCGCGTCGCCCCAGGAGGCGGCACTGCGCGGGCTCTCCAAGGCTCCTCTCTTCCCCTCCGGCTGCGCAAAGCAAAACCACCCAAGCGCAGCAGATGGACGGCGGGGGCGCCCAGCGGCGCTCCGTGGGGGAAGAAGTTACCTGGCGCGGAGGAGGACGCCCCCGTCGCGACGCGCTCCTCCAAGACGCGGCGCCTCCCAGCAGCAAGCAAGCAAGCAAGGCGGTTCTCCGTCGGGTCTGCCTCGCTCCGCTCGTGGCTGAAGGAATGAATGGAAGCGGGGAGGGAAAGAGAGCCGGCGGTGGCTCCGCCCAGCAGAGCGCCGGGCCGGCCACAGTGGGGCAGCTGCGTCTCCCAGGCGAAGAAGGGGCAGTCGCTGGAAGAACCTGACTGCCCGCTAAACTTGTGCCTATGTACCCTGCGAGGGAGTACCCCAGGGTGGGGGGAGGCAGAGCCGCCCCGCCGCCCTGTGAGGTGCACAAGCACACTCAACCCACGCGCGGCTGCAGCGCTGCTTGGCTCTGCCTCACCTGCCCCCCCCCCCCACCGCACGTCCCTGGAGTACTCAAAGTGGATCTTTGAGGCACATTTCAGGCAGTGGCTGACCAAGCAACAAGGATGCTTCATTTCCGAAGTACTCCAGGAACAACCAGGCTGCCCCGATTCTAGGTTTACAAGAAGGCCTGGCCAGGGAGGCCAGCCCAGCCCTGGTGGGCCCCACTGGGACCCGCTAATCTGACCAACAAAGTTCATGGCAGAGGATGGTGTCAAGGTCTTTCTGTCCACATTGAGAGGGATGCAGAAGTATCCGGGTAGCCTAAGGGGCCTACATTCTCAGCTCCAATCTGACAGGCCTAGCCCAAACTGTCCTCCAGACCCTCCTGATGCCAGAGACTGTGGAAAGCTGAAAGAGGCTAATGGGGTAAACAATGACTTTTTCAGGCCAAGTTTAGGGGCCCTTTTTTGCAGCCAAGAAAGGGCAATTGCCCCCTGAACCTTCATGGCTGAGATTCCAGAGGTGGTCATCTACTAGTTCAAACCTGCCACAGACAGGGAAACCTACATTGCTGACAAAATAATCCTGGTCAAGTTTTACCAGGTAATGCCCACTTGTGGTTGGTTTGGAATCCCCACCCCCAATTTGAAGACTGCCATTCATCACCCTTCTGTGACGAGGGGGGGAGAATAAGTTAGTTGAAACCCACCAAGAAAGGTGTGCTCATTGAGTGGTACATGGCCCCCTCTTTAGGCACCTCCCTGGAGGGTGGACTTCCCAGTAGTGGTTAATGGAACAGAGGGCGCTGGCAATAATGGTGGAAGGGCCCCTGCTGAGCCTCAGAGTCCTTATTTTAAGTGTGGGCATATGGGACATTACAGAAAAGATTGCCTCTACATGAAGTGTATTATGGGGTGGGTGGTCACCCTACCTTTTGTTTTTTGCATTTTTGATAAGCATTCCCTCTCCCCCATTATCCAGATCATTTATAAAAATGTTAAACAGCCTTGGACCCAAAACAGAGCCCTGTGGCATTCCACTTTATACTTTTCTCCAGGTTGACATAAATCTATTTAACAGCATTTGTTCATTGCTCTTGAATTCCTTACCTTCCTTAGACAAGTTGTCTGCAATTGTGAGAATCAGGGCAAACCATGCAAGCAGCTAACAGATAACATTAGGAACGTTAGGAAAAGATCATCTGGTTTGCTCTTAAAATTAGCACATGAAGTTTTTCTCAAGTTGAAAGTAAATTTCATCACTTACTAATGCCTGGATACTAAACTGTTATGAAAGCAAAACAACAAAAAAGGTGCCAAACCTAGATAAAATGTAAATATTTTAACCTGTACATCATTTTGCCAAAATTAAGCACTTTTAATTATCTGAGAATTCAGCAAAAAATATTCATTGAAAATAATGCAATGTGCAGCTCCACTTTCATGTATCTTTCCTCAAAACTAAGTCTCACTGAGTTCAACAGGTTTTACATCCAGGTTGTAATCAAGGAGGAGTGAAGAGAGAGATCTGCAGAACTTCTCCTTCAGCATGAGAAGTGATGTCATCAGTAGGAGGACACAGGTGCAACCTCTGAAGCCTGTTTTGAAGGACCTTAACTGAGAAGAAGCATAGTATCAAGCTCAGCAGGAAACAAAATGCAAAAATTGGTTTTTTGCCACATATTAATGCCTTGTATTAATGGCCATGATCTTTCCCAAGGGCTGCCTGAGATACAGTATGCAGTCCATGTGGCATTAATTCTGTGCAAATATACCTATGAGTAAATCCTGCTGAACATATTTCTGAGTAAACTTGCCTAGGCTAACATAACTTTTATATTTATCTGAGTTTTTTTGTAAATAATTTAATTTTTCAATTTTAATACATTTGCCTTAAACTATTGCCACTCACTCCAAGTTTGGAATGAAATGAGTTAGAACTTTAAATGAAATACAATATACTTCAAAACAGGAATAAGTGGCAGGAGAAGAAAATGCTCTGACAACCAAATTTAAAGTTGATCTTTTTGTTTTTGTACAATCCTGGTGGGATATGGCTATGGCACCATGTCATGGGGACCAGCTGAACTTCAAAATTTACATCCTGTTTACTTCAAATTGTGACAACATCCCAAATGGCCACCTTTCAGGGATATTGTTGTAGTTGTGTGCAGTGAGTTGAACTAGACTACCTCCAAGATCCCTTCCAATTCTCATGTTCTGTGATTCAATAAGTAAATATGCATTGACTTGTAACAAGATCATGTCCTTAGTAATGCAGTGCACTGCTAATTAGCAGCTCAGTTCACAACAGCAGTAAAATTAGGATACTTAGCTATGAAGGGACAGCAATCCTACCAATTAACAGTCAGGATGAACAGATACAATGGTCTTCTTATAGAAGAGGGAATAGAAAATGGAATTTGGGCAAGTGCAGCTCAACATGGAAGGGTTTAAAAAGCTACACCTGCCCAAATTCCCTCTTTTATACAATGGTTAAAGGTATAGGCACTCTGTCTTCCATTGTATATGGTCACCCTTTTTACAGTGCAGTTCTATGTATGGCGACTCAGAAGCAAGTCCTAGTAAGTTCAGTAGGGCTTACTTCCAGTTACATAGGATTGCAGCCTTCCTGGTGCATTCTTCTTTACCCTTCTTATTTTGTCATTCACAACTAAGATGCATCTGTTAAGTCTTAAGCATGCTGTGGTTGTATCTGACACTTGTCCAATTAAGAAGTGACCTGTTTCTTGGGTTAATATATAATTAGGATTGGTAGAGGGCTGGGAAGAGATGCTGTTGATGTAATGTATACCTTGACTTTACTTTTAATTATTTACTGAACAGATCCCAGTAAAGGCATATGTGATACTTAGAATCCAGGTATTCATTCTGAGGATGAATAGAAATTCACAACCAAATTTCAGGTAAATTCAAGGAGCATATTGCACTTTCTTTAATATTTATAAACAAAATTAAATTAATTTTGAAAATATAGCTGTTATGAGAGTAGGGTAACAAACTGACCTGGCCTGCTCTTCCACATTTATAGCAGTTTGATCTGTAGAAATAATCAGGCAAAGCTTTCTATAGTATGCAAACATTATTGCTGATATCAAGCTACAGTTAATGACACAGCTATTCTTGGAGAGTTGGCACCCTTATAAGAAACAGTCAGTAGCGGTACTGTAATTAGAGTGCTGGGCATGGATGTGATTTGCCTATCCATGAAGCTCACTGGATACCCTTTTTGCTGATTCAGCAACTCGTGAGTCATGAGTATGGAAGACTCTGAAAAAGATTTGGCACTTGTCCCCACGCATGCTCAGTTGAGTCTGCCTGTGTCTAAGTGTGCTTGCTTACTGTTTTTGTGGCTTGAAAAACCTTGTGGAGCCAGCATTCTGAACGGGTGAGCAGCAGGGAGCTCCAACCACAAAGCTTCCTTTCCCAGCCAAGTGGAGGCAAAAAGCAGGAGCAGGCTTTTTGCCATCTCTAATAAGAAGGAAGAAATCAATTATCATTGGGCAAAGGATGGGTGTTCTCATATTGTCTTTTGCTGAGGGAGGGCAGGAGGAGGAGCCAAGGGCATTCTTGCTTTACGATTGGCTGCAGAAGCCCAGGGAGGAGGGGAAAGGGGAGATGTTCATAATGATCCGGTTTTCCACAGCATGGCTGGCTGCTGTAAACTGAGCTCCATTGTTATTTGGGAGGGGGAAGCCTCATTGAATGAGTGGCTGCAGTTGGACCACTACAGCTGCCAAGGATCGGGTTGTCCTGGTAAGTCTCACAGCTATTGCTCATGACCCTCTTCTGTCTTGCTACTTTCGTCCCTGCTATCCTGTTTACAGATGGGTAGGGACATCAGGGGAGTGAGTAAAGAGAACTCTGACAGATGAACCCCAGCAGCAGCCCTGTTTTTTCCACAGCAGGCTATTTAAAGGGGGGGAGGTGACTTGAGTCTTTTAGAGTCACTAAAGGTTGACTCGGAAAGTGCCCTTGTTATGATTCGTTTTCAAGACAAGTTTTGGGGCAGTGATTCGGCAACTTGACTTGAGTCAAGCTGTGCTGGGCTTTCCCATCCCTAGGGCTTACTCATGGATAAGTGTGCATAGGATTGCAGCCTTAGCCAATACATTATACTACACCACCTTGTACTAATTATACATTTTCAGACATGGACATTTTTATTATAGCTTGAGGATTTATAATCTACTTTTCAACTAAAATATGCTCTCAAAGGTCAAACCAGGTTTTTCTCCCATTTCTGTGCAGTGCCATAAGCTCTACTTGAGGGGGGGGAGAGCTGAAATGAGCCCCCAGGAATACATGAGCACTACTTAGGACAGAGGTGCACACATGTTGTCACATGATGGGAATTAGCAATTCTTTGATATTGCCTGTGACATTGTCCTGAAAATACTGCTTTCCCCAGTGTCTATAAACTTGTGGCACTATTTAAAAATGTATTTTATTTTTTAGTTTTGTAAACAGTGAGCATGTATGCCCTTCACCTAATGAGTGCTCATGAATCCTTTAAAAATAAATAGTACAAGGCTTCCTTCTCAGCTCAATGCCCCAGCAGTTCAGAAACCACTATGATATGCATTCTGCCCCTCTTCTAGCACCAGAGTCATGTCTCTCTTTGTTAAGAAAACAAAAAAACACAGGTTTTTCTTGAGCTGAAAGGATTCCCACCACCTTCTAAAACAGTAATCACTCTAGTCTTGTATACTGGGGTCATACTTGCCAGCAAAGCAAGGGGGCAATTCCCAATTCTTGCTTTAAAAAGAGGGAGAGGGCAGTATCAGTGCCAGCACAGTCCTAGGCATGTTACTCAAAAGAAAGCCCTATTGAATTCAATGCAGATTGCCCCCATGTAAGTGGGACTATAAATAATTTAAATCAGCATTTCTCTACTAGTGGTACTTGTATCACAAATGGTACTTGAGATGGTGTCCAGTAGTACATGTGGGATGCCTAGGCCCCCAGCACCTGGCAGCAAGTCCAGGAATGCAACACAACAAGCAACAGTAGGAGTCTCCAGAAAGCCCTTCTGTCCACCCTGAACCTCTTACCAGTGCTTGTTGCATCACATCTGGCCTCCCAATCTGGAAGTAACTGGTGATGACATCATCCCCAGTTACTTCTGGTGGTACTTCTATTAGGTGGATCATGCAAAGAAAGTAGTATGGTAGGGGACAAACATTGAGAAATGCTGATTTAAATAGTCAAATTATTCAATTAGTTTTGATTGGTTAGAAAGATGCTTGTATTAATTGGTCCCTCAGGTTGTGTTTTTTTTTTTTTCTAGTGTCAATTGTTAATCAAGTACAATAGCACAGAATCTTGTTTGCAGAGTAACCAGGTCAAGATTGCTGATAAGGAAAAATGCAACTTGGGGGTTTGTTTGAGGGGGAAATTGACCAGGGAAGAAAAGATCCACCCATACAAGCACCCCCTTTCCATTTCTTCTTTGATGCAAATTTTCCCTTCTTGAAGGTGTTTTGCAACACAGAAATGCCCCAGCATTTCTGGTACATGGTAGCAGTGTAATGCATATTTGTTTGACCCTTTGATGGATCTGTGCTGTGCTCAGTTTTTTTCCTTAGTACAACCTTAAGAGTGATAGATTAAGGCTGCAATCCTAACCACACTTCCCTGAGAGTAAGCCCCATTGAACAAAATAAGACTTACTTCTGAGTAGACATGGTTAGGCTTGTGCCCTAATTTTAGCAGTGTGCATGGGAGTTAGCTCTAGTTCAGTGCTAAACAAAAAGTATGGGGATAATTCTGTGGGAGGGGGGAGAGATGGTATGGTGTTGGACCTGGAGCTTGGGCATTACTCCTTTCTCTGGACTGAATTTCCAATAGTTAACAGACTCCCTTTCCTGTATCTGCTGGGCAGATGGGCACAAGCTTGAATACTGGTGTTGCATAGCTTGTAGTGACTAAGCAACTGGATCCTTTAATCCTTGAAAACTACCCTGTGTAGATTCATCCTTAAGGAGACATTATTACAGAGCTACAGGTAGACACGTTTCCTGTGTACATTTTCTGTAGCACAGTGACAAAAGTATTGCAAAGTACAATCAGCACGGAGTGAATGACCAACACCAGTACTGATCTTCCAGTTTACAGGGGCAAAGGGAGCACAAGACATGATGGCACTGATGATTTCCCATAGTAGCATAGCTATAGGGGGCAGCACAGTAATTATTGCAGGTACCGCAGTGTGCCATGTTAGTGGCCCTTACCGTTCACTGTTGAAGCTATTCTGGGCAGTGCCAGTCACACAGTTGTCATCGCTGCCCAGAATAGCTCCAACGGCGATTGTGAGGGGCGCTTACACTGCACATTGAGGTGCCTGCAATACTTACCGCACCTACCTCCCTGTAGCTATGCTACTGGTTTCCTCCATTCCAAACTATTGCTGACAAAGCAGCAAATCCAGTTTCATGTTTAGAGAAGTTCTATTGAAAGAAGTGAAATTAAAAAGCCTCTACATACATCATGGATAGTTTGAGGCTGCCAGCCCAAGAATGTTTCTGCTTCAAGCTCCCCAGTTCATTTCAAATTCCCACTCAATGTCCTATTTATCTCAGTAATTTAAGTAGGAAAGCTCCCACAGCTTAGGAATGGAAGGCACTTTTCTTTTTTTTTATTTCCAATTGCTTATTCATGCCTCAACTCTTTGTCAACTAATGTTTAAAAACACATCCCTTTGTCTCATGAATCCAATGAATGCACTTCTTGAGCAAACTGTTCAGCAATTGGCATCTGAAGCAACTTTCTGTGGATGTTGGTTCAGCTACAGTGTCTTGTATTTTTTTTGCCATATGTGAGTATTTTAGTAGTTAGCTTTATTGCCTCTCTTTCGCTACACTCTTTCTCAAGATCCACGTTCTTTCAAATATTTAGCTAAAGAAAGCAGTAATTTAACAGGCAGTTACAATTCTGTTCTTTAATAGCAATGGGGAGTTTTCAGCTCCCTGATCTCTTCACATTTTGCACACGAATAAGAGATTAGTAAATCAGTTATTAATAAATAATTAAATATTAATAAATGCATTAAACAAAGTAGAGTGATTAGCAAATGAAAAACAGTGATATAAAAACATAAATGAAGTAGAACTGCCACCATCTTAGGGCCCAATCCTATCCAATTTTCTAGTGCCGGTGATGCTGTGCCTGTGGGGTATGCACTGCTTCCGGTGTTGAGGAGGCAGTCACAGAGGCCTCCTCAAGGTATGGGGACAGTTGTTCCCTTACCTGGGGGTTGCATTGTGGCTGCACCGGTGCTGGAAAGTTGGATAGGATTGGACCCCTAATTGCCATTATCCAGATGTGTCACTGGTTCTATGCAAATGTTTTAGGGCCCAATCCTATCCAATTTTCCAGTGCCAGTGCAGCCATGCCAATGGGGCGTGCACTACATCTTGTAGTGGGGCAGCAGTCACAGAGGCCACCTTAAGGTATGGGAGCATTTGTTCCCTTAGCTTGAGGCTGCATTGTGGCTGCACCAGTGCTGGAAAATTGGATAGGATTGGGCCCTTACACCAGTGGGTTCCAAAGTCCTCCTTGGGTGGAAGGTAACCACTCAAGTCTCTGTGGGGGCAGAGGGATGGCAGCAACGCAATCCCTAGGATTGTGCAGCTGCCACCATTCGGGGGTGGGGGGTGCAGGGAGCCCTGCAGAGCCCTCTGTAGGCCTCTGTAAGTGTAAAAAAAAGCAATCGGATGAGGTTTCTGATAGTATTTTTTACACTTATCAAGGTCTGGAGAGCCCTGTGGAGGTCAGTGCTGTGGAAAGTAATTAAAAAATAAACCCAATCAATCCCGACAACAGTAAGATCCTGGAGATAGCATTGCTGCCACCCCCCCCTTAAGGCACCAGAGCAGATTGCTTCCCTAACTGGTGGGTCATGACCCACAAGTGTGGGAACTACAGATATACACTCTCCTGCCTATCCAAACTTCTGATTACTTGACTCTTTTGAAGACCCATTGCCAATTACCACTAGCATTTGTAGAGGCGGCGGCAGCTGCTGTGCATACCGTGTTCTTCCATGGCCCATCTCTGTTCCACTGTTGCAAATGATTCTTGCCAATCCAGCATAGAATTGGGCTGTTAATTAGATTTAGTTATGCTGAACAATGAAACATGGTTTCTCTTTCCTATGAAAATACAACACAAAAGTTATTTGGTTCTTTCAGCTTCTAGTGGGCTAACGTGCCTACCTCCAATTTTTGGCCACATAATAATGTCCCCTAGCCCTTTGGATCAAAAATATTCAGTTTTTTGCAATGCGTTCTCTCCCTCTCTGCCACAGTGAAGTTCTGGTGGAGAGGGCAGAGGGAAATTTTTTTTAATTTAAATGATTTCTATCCTGCCTTTCCCTCTGAATAAGCTCCTGAGAGCTCAAGGCGCCATCCATGTAGTTAGATCTCTGGTTAAATATTCAGTCATATAAATAACAACTTCAAGAACTGTGATGTCCATAGCTCAAAGAGAAATTTTCAGATGCACAATAACTGACAAGTAAGGATGTGACATCTTACATAAACACACGCTGTAATGATTTGAACTGGTACACAGAAGCAGGAAAGAGTTTGCTGGGTCTGAAAATGTTATTTTGCATCTCATAAGTGAGAAACCAGGTGCAATGAAGAATTACTGTAAGTGATTCAGTAGCTGAGTAACCAAATAATTGTGCACATGGCCCATGACTCACTGCATTGTGTATAAATACTATATATTTTGTCATAAAGGAACTGAAAAGGAAAACAAGAGGTTCTTCTTATTCCTGCACTTCACTACTTTTTCCATATTGGTACATCTTGCAATCCATTTTGTCTTTCATAAAGACTGATTCTCACAGGCTTCTTAAAGGGTTTTTGAGCCTCTCTCTATTGTTGGTATCTAAGGAAAACTTCAAGACTTGGTGTTTGTTCTGGAACAGCTATTCATCATTCACTTTTTATAGTGCATCTGCATGACATCATCAGCAAATCACTGGTTTCCAATGTTTTCTCTAAGCGGGTTCCTTTTCTTTTGGAAGATCAAAACATCTGACTTTTTTTAAAAAGAAGAACACAGCAACAGGTAATCTCCACAGGTGTAGATCACATTAGAGCTGTTCTTTTTAAGTGATCTGATTTTGACACGTGCACTGATTTTTTGGGAAGTGGAGCTCTATCTCCATTTCCATTGCTGGTGCACATTCACCATTACTTTGGGTTGGTTGGGATGATGCTTTAATTGTCTGACTGATTCCATGTGATTAAGGATGCATGTATCCACAGGGCACACATAGGTCAGTGGTCCCTCCCTCACTTACAGATCAGTTTTGCAGGGGGTGAGAATATGGATAGAGAGGGCAGTTAAATTCATCAAGAAAAGGGAGGATTAGGATATGTGGATGCTGTGAGTGCACACAGGTTAAATTGTGGGAGGTCAGTTGGACAATTAACATACCATTAAAACTGGTCTCTTTCTGGTTACCATCAATTGTCTTTTTAGCTTGATTTTTAAAAACAGATTTTAAAAGAAATTGGCTAAAATTTCTTCACCAACATTTTTAAAAATTTAAATATTTATGCAATGGCACTTGCATTTGAAAGTGTCACTATACGTTTGCATAGTGACACAATGATTGTGTCACTAAATTATAATGGTGAAAATTAAGAATGATTTTTAAAATTAGGAACTGGTTGGATCAGTGGTGTCATTAGGGTTTGTGTCTCCTGTTGTGGAGACACAAATGTGTTACCCCCATGATGAATCTCGTGCAGTGAGGATCACCCCATCACCCCACCCCATTGGTTCTTTTTTTCCTATAACTTTGATAGAATACAGATATTTCAACATGGTTTGTTTCATTGCATTCTGTATGAAATTACACATTGAATGAAATGTAATATGATGGTATTGGAATATACCAAGATTTTAAAAATTCTGGTCAGTAGTGGTGTCACCCTCCCCCCCATGCACTTCACCTGGTGCAACCCACACACCCCTAGCGATGCCACTGGATTGGATTAAGGTAACAAGTAGTTGGGAGTGGGGGGAGGAAGTGATTCCATGGAATGATAAAATAGCAAGCCAGTTTGTAGAACATTGGGAGAAGCAAGAGCCACTTTAACCTCGTTTCTGCCCAGCCCACAGGTGTACACATTTGATCCCTGTTGTGTATATGCAAAGTTGGGCAGAAATGACTGAAACCACTTCAAAGGGCAAACCTTTGCTGACTGAAGGCTAATTCTGAGCTCATGTTTCAGGGAGGAAAGTCCCGCTGCATGCTTGGGAATGAATTCCATTCGGTGGTGGGGAAAGGGGAAGGAGAAAGAAATATGCAAAGTTTAGACCCAAACACTGCCCACTAGGCGATGTCACTCCCACAAGTCTGGATGTAACATAGTAGTATGTCATTACAGGAGCCACTGGGATGATCTTCTCCTACTTAGCAGGAGAGATACCGGGTATGAGATTTGCTCTTCATTTCCTGCCTTTGGGCCCCAGATGCCACTTGAATTATTTCCATTTCTCATTGGGTGATGTATTCATCAACTGCGCCTATATTTGATCTTCTGGGAGAGGGCATGGTGGTATAAACTGCTGCCACCCCAGCAATATGAGCGAGGTAGGTACCTGGCAGGGACAGAATGTGCAACTTCTTCATAGGAATGTGCAACTTCTTCATAGAAACTTCTTCATTTAACTAAAAAAAGTGATTTATTGGGTTTATCCACAGTCTTGCAGTGATCAAGTGAAACCATAATACTGTAAATCAGTGTTTCTCAAACTATGGGTCAGGACCCACTAGGTAAGTTGTGAACAATTTCAGGTGGGTCCCCATTCATTTCAATATTTTTATATTTAATATGTTAGACTTGATGCTGCCATGCTACGTGACTGCATTTGGGGAAATGTTACAGATCTGTACTTTTAACAGGCTACTATGTGTATGCTTTAAACAATGATAGTCAATGGGGCTTACTCCTGGGTACATGTGGGTAGGATTGCAGCCTATGACTGTTAAAAATTTTCCAACTTGATGATGTCACTTCTGGTCATGACATCACTTCCAGTGGGTCCTTACAGATTCTCATTCTAAAAAGTGCGTCCGGATGCTAAAAATGCGAGACCCACTGCTGTATATGATTATCAGATTCCAAACTACTTAAATCTTTCAGCTTGCATGACTGAAGAAAAAGAAACAACCTCAGAAAGACAGTTCAGTGAGAATTTAAATTAGAATTAGAACTATAGGCCAAGGCATTGAGAGTGCAGGAGGTGAGGAATTAGGCTGTGTAAAGGAAGGATTAGCTAGAACAAAGGTTATACAGCCCTGAAAAAGAGGGATCCCCTGACTGATTTAGCATGGTTTATTTATAAAGACTGATTTATTTATAAAGACTGTATCTCTACAGGTTTCCAGTGGTATATGAATCCTTAAGTTTTTTAAAATGTTTTTAATATTTCAGTTTTATGTACAAAAAAAATCTTCTGATGTTTTCTTCGTTAAAATAAGATAAGACACATGATGAGCTATGAGTTGTTTAATGGAATCCAGGCATTCAAGATCCAACTCACAGTTTTTTGTTTTGTTTTGTTTTTTAATGTACAGATAACATATTTGACAAAGATATCTTCTATGATTGATAGGGCACCCTGTGGCCCCTGGAGATATGCCAGACATTTATCCCACTCTCAAATGTACCATAAAATGTTTGACACAAAATTACAATTGAGATTCCTATGGGGAATCCCTGGTGAAAGAAAATTGAATATATTGTTACCAAAGAAGATAATTGCATGTAATTGGACGACGCAAGGCTCTGGGGTGGGCTGGAGGAGGCAGGAGGGAGGCATTCTGGGGCAAAGAGGAGGGCGGTCTCGTGGGTGGGTGGGGGGAGCGGGAGGTGGGCTCAAACCCGGTTCTTATGCTGGATCCCAACCCCAGTTTTCAAGCAGCGTGGAGTGGCTTGAAGCCGCTCCACTCTCCTCGAACTTGCGCCACCTCCAGAGGTGGCGCAAGTCTGAGGACAGCGGAGTGGCTTGAAGCGTCCAGAGTTTGCGCAAGTCTGAGGAGACCCATTGGGGCTGCAGTGGCTTACCCAGGGGTAAGGGGAAGAGTTTCCCCTTGCCTCCGGCTGAGCCACTTTGGCGTCCTATCTTGTGCTGGATACAGAGCAAACCTCCTGGCCTTCCTGTTCCAGTGCAAGATAGGATTGCGCTGTTGTTTATACAGTGATGCTCCATTTTTCTACCATACTAAATATCTAACAAATAAAAACACAAAACCTCATTGGATTTGAAACCATGTCAGCTAAAATGGAAGGGGCAGTTGGTCCCATTGTTCAGGACAGGTGGAGATTATTTTCACAAATGGTGATATTCCCCTAAATCAGCCATGCATGAGAAGTGGAACAGGAAACATTGGCTTGGTTGCCCTAGTTTTTGTGAGCAGTTCAACCACTGCAACTGTGCCAGGAAGGGAGCAACCATGTAAATCCAAATCCTGTAAATATCCTTGTACTTCATGTGTGCACATATGTGCAAACACATGCAAACTGCAAGCATTATTCACTGTGTACTAGTTCTCCCTTATTGCCATGTTTCTTTAGCCCTCCAAGCTGGCATAAGTATGAATGTACCCAAGAGGTGGGGCTCCCAATCTATTCAAATGTTGCTTTTGCAGATCTGGGGATCCCAAGGGCTTCAAGGGCACCATTTTGGTGATTCCAGCTGTGCGTGGTGGAGGATAAGGAAGCTGAAAAATCATGGGAACTGGTGGGGAGAAAGATGCAGGCATCTAGCTGCAGATAGCCTATGATGCTATCAGTGACTCGCAGCCTATGATGGCTGGCAGTGACTCACAGGTTTCTTCAAGTGTGTACCTGAATCGCCTTAGGGGGGATAAAGGCAGGATAAAAATATGGTAAATAAATTAAATTTTCTCTGTCATATTTGGAGATATCAGGGACTGAACTAGGCTCCTTCTGTATGCAGTGTACAGTATGTGCTCTACTACTGAACTATAGAACCCCCCACCCCACCCACCCCCCATGTGGTAAAGCACAGTGGATGGTGAAGGGGTGGCACTTCTAAAAATTGCCCGACTCAGACACAAAGCAAGTGGCTTTTCTTTCCATAGGGCATCATTCATTTCTGCTGCTATCTTTTCCTACTATATATTGCTGAAAACTATTATGTACTGTTCATAATTCCCAATTCCTTTTTTTTTTTTTTTTACTAAAATAAGTTCTTTTAATTATGGAGAAGCAAAGTTTTAAATAAGTTCACCAGATGTTTGGACAGAACAGATGTAAATCGCGTGGGGGGGAAAAATCTCCAGTTGTCTTCAAAGCTTCCAAATCCAAGCTTTCATCTCGGTGTATAAACCTAGCATTTTATCATTTCTGGCCTGTACCCTGGCCATCCACCCTTCATGTGCTTTCTGAAATGTGCATAGTTCTTTGAAATCTGTGCAATTTTTCTTTTAAGACCTGAAGAAGAGGCAGCGTTTATAGCGTAGCCTAGTAATGCATACAAATAATTTTTTTAGTTTAGCAAAAGTCTTCCATCGGCAGACAAGATCATTTATTGAAAGTGGCTCTATGCAGAGAATCCTACAATATGATTTCAGCATTGCTTAGCCAGGCTATAGTTTAGCATCCACTACCATTCCATCATCAGCTAATAATAACCAATAACTGCTCCTTGGCAGCTGGTTGCTAGGACAACACTTATGGGTTTGTTTAAATGAGGCCCAGCATTCCAGAACTGAAGAAGAGGCAGAACCAGCACTAGAGTTGCAATTTGCCCTCTTTCAGGCTGTCTTGCTCAATCACTGGAGAGGGACCAATGCTGGGAACTCTTTGAAACTTAGCCAGAAGCATTGCTGTGATGAGAATGGGTCGAATTTGAATGAGCCCCACAGCTTTCCACCATGTAGACAATTGCTTGGAGAAATAGAGAGCCTTCCCACTATAGAGTCAAACTGGTAACAGCAGATCAGCATGTGCTGTGGTGACTGCATCATACTGCTCCTTCTTTCCGTTCAGGCCAAGTGGAAGGAGAGGAGAGGAGAGGTGGAGATTAGTATGGCAACAGTGCACAATCCATTTTAAAAGAAAAAGGGAGAGAATGAGGAGATTAGGCAAGACAGAGGAGGAGTTGCCATGGCAGGGGAGAGCAAGTGGATGGGTGGGAGACTGAAGGAACCCACTGAAGATTGGGGAGCTTGGCCAAAGCATACCCCCATAAAGGGCCAGCCTTAGGAGGTGCAGGGCCCAATTCTGCATGGTCCTTGCAAGGGGGACCCTTGAAACACGATCCTTGAAGGGCCAACCACTTTCCTGTAGTGAATGGCCCAAGCCAGGTGCTGCACTGTCCCCACCTACTACTATCAGAGTGGCCCAATTTTGTGCCAATCAGAAGCCGTAGTAGGTGACAGCTGCTTCTGGAGTAACCTGATTTCAGGCCAGTTAGAAGCAGCGGTGGGTGGGAGGGCTCCTGGGGAGCTCAGCTTGCCATGCCAGCCTCTGAATGAAGGCTTACGCGTCAGCTGTGGCTGTGGATGGGGGCAGAGTGGGGGCTCCACCAGGGAGGGGCCCAATTCAATCACTTTGCATTAATACCGATAATTAATCCTGCCCCCAAAGCCAAATTCTCTGTTGGGATTTACCTTCTCTAGCTTCTCTTCCCTGGCTCTTGTCCAAACTGTGCAGATCTGAACCTCTAAACAAAACAGCAGTGGCAGGAGCACAACTCACTTCTGGGTCCTGGCCCACTTGTTGAAGACTTATGGCCAGAAGTGATATAGTGTGAGGAGGTGAGGTAAGGGAATGGGAATGATTTGGCTGTCCCCACCCCTTTGAGTATAAGAATTAAACTCCCTGCCTTGTACATAATTGAGGTGAACACATATTGAGGTGAGGTAAACACATTTGTCCAAAATCTAGTTTGGCCATCAGTTTTCTTGCTAATCTTGATTTGGATAAGATGGTCTTTCCCAGACTAGGAGCAATTAGTAGCAGATTAGTAGCATGTGACGAGAATTTTCAGTAATGGAAAACCTAAAACATCTACCCACGCACGAGCCTGCCTGCTACATGTCTGCCTGGCTCCCTGGTTTTCGTCAACTTCTTTCCAGGAGCATATGCAGAAATATTTGCTAAGAGTATTTGCAGGAGCAATGGAAGACAATCCACTGCCTGAACCACCCCCAAATTCCATTGCTCTACTCCTGCCAGGGCATACACTGCAGCATGCACACCTGTCTCTCCAAGAATGCATCTCAACATCTTTGTCTTGTTCCCACTCCACTAATTTTTTGGTAAGTTGCTCAGCTGGGAGACTCTTGGGAGGAGAACTTCTCTGCTCCCCGCCTTCTCTCCATTGACCGCTGAATAAGAAGTGGTGGTGGAGCTTGAGCAGCAGGAGGACAATGCTTTCTCTTCTCCCCCCCCATCATCTTTGTTGGAAAAGGGGGTTCTAGCCACAGAGCAATCAGAAGACCCTTTTTCTATGATAAATTCCACCACCCAGCTAGTTTGCTGCCATCGACACACAAGAGCAGAGGAAGTATTTCAAAAGAAATGCTTTACTTACAGATTCTACAATTGTTTGTATCTTCTGAGGTATCAGAGGCTTCTACTACTTTAAGGACCTTGTAGCTGTTCCCTTTGTGTGGGTGTGAGGGGATGCTGGTCAGCAACACCTGCCCACCATTTGTGCAGCCTGCATGCTCCTCCTTTGATGGTTAGGATGAGAGACTGGGTGAAAATGTGGGAGAAATGGTGCGTCAATGGACGTATCATAGAGAGCAAGTAAGGGGTCTCAGATTCTGGGCAATATGTTGTCCCCCACTGCAGGCAGTGTTGCACCCACATTCCTACAATCTTCTTGTGCACTCTCTGAGCTCAAGAAAAGAATAGGACATCTCGGCCAAGGGGAACAGCAAGCAGTTGCAGAGTATCCCTGGCCAGTTTGCCACCTCCCCATGTCAATTGACTGAAGCAAGGACCTCTGGCCTCATGGCTTGGTTGCCCCTGGCTACACGTGCATTGGGTGTGATAGAATGATCTAGTCATTCTGGGCAGGAGGTCTGGTCTAGAGGGTAGAGCCTCCGTTTGCCTGAAGATAACAGCCGAAGGTCGCCAGTTCAAGGCCACCGGCACCATAAATGGCGAGACCTTGAAGCAGCTGACAAGCTGAGCTGAGTTTTTCCATCTGCTCTTTGGCCGCCCTTCAAGTGAGATATGAAGGATTGTCAGCTTGTGTGGGAGGAAACTGGAGGCCAGAATGTGATACCAGATCATAAAAGGATCCATCTGAAATGTTGTGGTTCTTGAAAGACAGAACCTTCTTCAATTGTAAAAATCCCTATTGGGATTTAGTATAACCTGCCTGTGTAAACCGCCTTGAAATAAAGCCTGAGGAGAAATCTGACGACCATGAAAGGTGGTATATAAATACCTGTATTATTATTATTATTATTATTATTAGTCCAGGGATGCCAAATTTGTTTTGTACAGAGGGCTGAAGTTAGCATTCATGTTGCCTGCTGAGGGCTGGGAATGACATCATTAAGCAGATGATGGCCAGAAATTAGCACTTTGTTCTCACATAGAAATTCATTAGCAGCAAGTGAAAGAAGAGAAAATGTGCAAATCTTGTTCATATTTTCAAGATATGAGAGAGTCCAATTATAACAGGGGCTGGATAAATGGCTTCCAGGGGCTGCATTCGGCCTGCAGACCTTATGTTTGACATCCCTAATCTAGTCACTCATGATGTATGTGCAGTGGCATTACCCACTCATAGGGGATCTCATGCATCTCTGATTGTGCAACGGGCTCCTCTTCTTTTAGTGAGGAGACATACTCAGAAACATACCTAATGTCGAAAGGCATTGGGGGACCTGTCTGAAGGTGAGTAATGCTTGCTTGTTTATACTCTCTTTAAAGGAAGCCCTTTCAGATGTAAGAGGGAAGTGTACCGCTTGTTTTTATTTTTAAAATTACTTTTGGCTTTCAAACATTTAGCAGTCACTGGACTTGGAAATAAGGGAAAATCCAACCTCGCTTAACTGAATGATTGTACAGCTTTCTGTTCTGTGCCAGGAGAAACATCCTTGGAGCAGGGGAGCAGTCACATTTTACAGTTGTGTGGCAGACTTCCCTAATTGCACAGAGTCCTGTCAGCCCCTTGCTCAGTCAAGATAGTAAGCTGTGGAGGAAAGTCTGATTTTTTTCACCTGGCTAGCAGTGTGTTTCCTGCAACTCAGACTGGTGGGATGGCATCAGCTGTGAAGTCAGCAGTCTTTGAAAGAGAGATCAAATTGCCAGTGGCTTTGTTGATCTTGGCTTCCTTTCTCAGCAAGGCTGTTGCCCAACCTGGTGACCTGTTCCATGAGGAGTGCCACTCAAGCTGTAGGTGAAGGGAAAACCAAATGGCAGAAAGCTCTCTTAAAGATCTCTTTAATGCTTTCTCTGGGGATTAATATCAAAAGCATTAAAATCTACAAAGGAAGCAGGATGCCCCGGCCAAATACAATTGCATGTTATTGAGAGATAAGATAAAATTAGGTGTGTTAATTACATGCTGGAATTTTTAAGTACTAGATGAAACACGTTCAAGGTTCTGCAAACGTGCAGGAAGCATAGATTTTAATGGGGAGAATTTACACCAAGCCTAGGCTATATCTCAAACTATGAATCAGTCCACTATTTCCCCAAACAAAGGACTGGTGGTAAAAGAGAGCCACACACTCACCATTGGCTTTATTAGGGTCAATAGTTGTAAAAAGGCAGCAGGCAGGTCAATCCAACCTCTATGAGGCTGTCATGCACCTGCACGGCCTCTGCTGTATCCTGTAGGGGCGTTTCAGTTCCAGAGGCCTCCTTGAGGTAAGGAAACATGTCCCCTTGCCCTGGGTTAAGCCTCTGTGGGCAAGTTTCAGAAGTGGATGACATCCACTGTATCCAGCAGGGCCTCTGAGAGGAATTTTATCAGGGGGTACAAAGTTTCTTTGCGGCTCCTTTGGAAAGAGGGAGGGGTGAAACAGAGCAGGGGAGAGTGGTAACAGGCGAACAGAATGGGGGCAGGGAGGGGTGGAACAGGGGAAGGGGGAGGGTAGAGACAGCCGGAAAAGTCTTTGGAGTCCAGGTTTACCAACCCATGTGGCATCAACATCTAGATACAGTAATACAGAAAACCAAACACACTCCTAAGTCTCTAAAAATTTTAAAATATAGACCATCATTGCAGAAAATTAGCATCATCGTATTTAGGCTCACACTAGAATGGAAAGTGTCTTGTGTGTACCAAAACTTGCTTCTGCAGCAGCTGTAGTCTTGCAGCTGTGTCCCTGAACTCCTATAAGCTCCTTCATGGTAAGCAGATCCATAAGCCAAAGAGCTACTGTAGCAGTCCATTTTCCTCCCAGATTTGACATTGTGTTAAGGAGTGTCATGTATGCATTCCTCAGCCTGGCATATATGGCTTGCCAGGAACTGCTGCAGTTGCAGCCGCACGCTCATGGTAGTGTCCCCAGCATCCTGTGCGGGCAACAAGTTTGAGTAGATTGGAAAATTTAAGACCCCAGGAAATTTCCAGGTCCCCTCCTTAGGCTCCTGGGCCCCCTTTATGACCCTGGACCTGGGCACAAATTACCCCCTTTACTCCCCCCCCCCTCCTAGGCCCTGGTATCCAGGATGACGGCGACACCAGACCCAGATAATCAGAGAGTGGGAGGAAATCACAGGGCCTTGTACAGTCTGCCATGCTGGATTTAAAAGCCTCAGAGAGAGTGACCACAAGGAGAGGAGTGGACACATGACTTAGAGAGCCTAATTAATCACCAACAGCTCAGACCCAGGGAAACTGAAGAGAGAAAAAGGAGGATGCAGGTGCCCATTTCAAGCCCCTCTCCTCCTCCTAACATATCTGAAACCCTAGGGGAGAAAGAGACCCAAGTCTAGACCAGTGACCAAACTCTTTTCTTCCCACTCCCCTGTGGGGGAAGGTGACAAACCCAGGGAGAGACTTAAAACCTGATAAAAATTAGAAATGGTAGGAGAACCAATAGCAACATTGAAGTTACCTGGATGTTCTTTCTTTATTCCTGGAACAGATACTTGGGATATTATGGGAATATTGCCCATAAATATAGTCCATGATATTTTGCCCATAAATAGAGATCAGGGATTACAGCTCTATCAAAACACAGCACACACATGTTAAAAAACAAACCTCCTATGCAGATGTTCAAAATTACAAACAGAAATACATGGTCGCAGCAAGTGAGTGTTGGGTAGCCCCACTCCCAAGCCAACACACTCCAAAGCCCTGCCCCCATGCCAGCGATGAGTCCAGTTGGGCATCCCTAATCACAGAGAGGATCTTTCCTCAGCCACAGCATTCATTGCTGCAGACAAATTCTGGACTGATTGTTGGTGCAGGGGCAGAGTTTTGCAGAGGCAAGACTTTCTGGCACCTTCTTACTGCCCCCCAACATCTATGTCTGTATACAGCTTTGAACATCTCTATAAGGCTATATTCAAAACATGATAAAGATCAGTTTTTAAAATGAACATTAGAAAGCAAGCAGGGGAAACGATAAAGTTGTGACAAAAAAGAATAGACTGTTGATTAAAATGGAGTATGATGAACATAAGAACATAAGAACATAAGAACAGCCCCACTGGATCAGGCCATAGGCCCATCTAGTCCAGCTTCCTGTATCTCACAGCGGCCCACCAAATGCCCCCAGGGAGCACACCAGATAACAAGAGACCTCATCCTGGTGCCGTCCCCTGCATCTGGCATTCTGTCATAACCCATTTCTAAAATCAGGAGGTTGCGCATACACATCATGGCTTGTACCCCGTAATGGATTTTTCCTACAGAAACTTGTCCAATCCCCTTTTAAAGGCATCTAGGCTAGACGCCAGCACCACATCCTGTGGCAAGGAGTTCCACAGACCGACCACACGCTGAGTAAAGAAATATTTTCTTTTGTCTGTCCTAACCCGCCCAACACTCAATTTTAGTGGATGTCCCCTGGTTCTGGTATTATGTGAGAGTGTAAAGAGCATCTCCCTATCCACTCTGTCCATTCCCTGCATAATTTTGTATGTCTCAATCATGTCCCCCCTCAAGCGTCTCTTTTCTAGGCTGAAGAGGCCCAAACGCCGTAGCCTTTCCTCATAAGGAAGGTGCCCCAGCCCAGTAATCATCTTAGTTGTTCTCTTTTGCACCTTTTCCATTTCCACTATGTCTTTTTTGAGATGCGGCGACCAGAACTGGACACAATACTCCAGGTGTGGCCTTACCATAGATTTGTACAACGGCATTATAATACTAGCCGTTTTGTTCTCAATACCCTTCCTAATGATCCCAAGCATAGAATTGGCCTTCTTCACTGCCGCCGCACATTGGGTCGACACTTTCATCGACCTGTCCACCACCACCCCAAGATCTCTCTCCTGATCTGTCACAGACAGCTCAGAACCCATCAGCCTATATCTAAAGTTTTGATTTTTTGCCCCAATGTGCATGACTTTACACTTACTGACATTGAAGCACATCTGCCATTTTGCTGCCCATTCTGCCAGTCTGGAGAGATCCTTCTGGAGCTCCTCACAATCACTTCTGGTCTTCACCACTCGGAAAAGTTTGGTGTCATCTGCAAACTTAGCCACTTCACTGCTCAACCCTGTCTCCAGGTCATTTATGAAGAGGTTGAAAAGCACCGGTCCCAGGACAGATCCTTGGGGCACACCACTTTTCACCTCTCTGCATTGTGAAAATTGCCCATTGACACCCACTCTCTGCTTCCTGGCCTCCAACCAGTTCTCAATCCACGAGAGGACCTGTCCTCTAATTCCCTGACTGTGGAGTTTTTTCAGTAGCCTTTGGTGAGGGACCGTGTCAAACGCCTTCTGAAAATCCAGATATATAATGTCCACGGGTTCTCCCGCATCCACATGCCTGTTGACCTTTTCAAAGAATTCTATAAGGTTGGTGAGGCAAGACTTACCCTTACAGAAGCCATGCTGACTCTCCCTCAGCAAGGCCTGTTCGTCTATGTCTTTTGAGATCCTATCTTTGATGTGGCATTCCACCATCTTACCCGGTATGGATGTTAGGCTGACCGGCCTATAGTTTCCCGGGTCCCCCCTCTTTCCCTTTTTAAAAATAGGCGTGACATTTGCTATCCTCCAATCTTCTGGCACCATGGCCGTTTTGAGGGACAAGTTGCATACCTTAGTCAAGAGATCTGCAACTTCATTCTTCAATTCCTTAATAACCCTTGGGTGGATGCCATCAGGGCCCGGTGACGTATTGATCTTTAATTTATCAATGAGGTCTGAAACATCTTCTCTTTTAACCTCTATCTGACTTAACTCCTCGGTCAGGAGGGGCTGTTCGGGCAGCGGTATCTGCCCGAGGTCTTCTGCCGTGAAGACAGATGCAAAGAACTCATTTAATTTCTCTGCCATCTCTAAGTCTCCTTTTATCTCCCCTTTCCCCCCCTCACCATCCAGAGGGCCAACCGCTTCTCTGGCGGGTTTTCTGCTTCTAACATATTTGAAGAAGCTTTTATTATTCCCCTTAATGTTGCTGGCCATGCGTTCCTCATAGTCTCGCTTGGCCTCCCATATCACCTTCTTACATTTCTTTTGCCACAGTTTATGTTCCTTTTTATTCTCCTCATTAGGGCAAGACTTCCATTTACGGAAGGAAGCTTCCTTGCCCTTCACAGCCTCTCTAACTTGGCTGGTTAGCCATGCGGGCACCCTCCTGGATTTAGTGGAACCCTTCTTTCTTTGCGGTATACACCTCTGCTGGGCCTCTATTACTGTTGTTTTAAGCAGCCTCCATGCACTCTGGAGAGATTGGACTCTTTTTACCCTCCCTTTCAACCTCCTTCTAACCAGTCTCCTCATTTGAGAGAAGTCCGCCCGTCAGAAGTCAAGGGTTTTTGTGAGAGATTTGCCTGGTATTCTTCCCCCAATGTGCACGTCAAAACGGATCGCAGCATGATCACTGTTCCCCAATGGCTCAGTAACGTTTACATCTCTAACCAGGTCCTGCGTACCGCACAATATTAAATCCAGAGTCACCTGTCCTCTGGTGGGCTCCGTGACTAGCTGATCTAAGCCACAGTCATTTAGCACGTCAAGAAATCCGGTTTCCTTATCGTGACCAGAACACAAATTGACCCAGTCAATATGAGGATAATTGAAGTCCCCCATGATTACAACCCTGTCCCTCCTTGTCACCTCCCTGATCTGTTTCCTCATTTCAAGGTCCCCATCTGATTTCTGGTCTGGAGGACGATAGCACGCCCCCAGTATTACATCGCTGCACAAGCCTGGTAATTTAACCCACAGAGATTCTACGGTGGAGTCGGACCCGCCTTCAATCTCTACTTTGCTGGATTCTATCCCTTCCTTAACATAAACGGCCACCCCACCTCCAACACGCCCCTGCCTGTCCCTCCTGTAGAGTTTATAGCCCGGGATTGCAGTATCCCACTGATTCTCCGCATTCCACCAGGTTTCCCTTATGCCCACTATGTCAATATTTTCCCTTGTCACCAGACATTCCAGTTCTCCCACCTTTGCTCGTAGACTTCGGGCATTCGAAGTGGTGTGGGATGGGTGGTGTGGATTGCAAAAGTAGACCTCTTCAGAGGGGTGGGACACTTTTATACATTTCTAGTTCTTTGTCCCAAGATCTGGACTTCCCATTGGCTGAAATTTCACATCATAGATGGAGCAAACTCCCAATAGGCTATAGATAACATTAGAGACACCTATTCATATCCATCAATCCAATTAAAATTAATTGTCAGGACTTCTTACCAACCTCATTAAAAGAGATGACACAATGAGCTTTTGCCTGGTACCATGATCTTATCAGCATACTTTTCCCCTGTGCTAATGTAAACATTGAACACCTGTGGGGCCTCTCTGCCAAACTAAGGTTTCCTGTCTTTTATTAAGTATCTCCTAAACTTTTCTAAAATCAAGTAACTTTTAGTCCCCTATGGCCTGCTTCTAATAACTACTATGTCCCCATATGTGGGTTACAGTTTGGGGCAAGACTTTTGTCTGTATGTACCTTTTTCTATTTCAGTTGCAATTCAAGCAAAGAGTCTCCAAAAGCAGAAGTTTCCCTGGTACTTTCCCACTTTGTCCCTTTCATCTTTTCACCCTCTCCTTACTTTCGAAAGGGGAATAGCCTTGTCTCACTTTGACTTGTTCAAGGATGCTTGCTTATCTAATTAAAATGTGTGCTGACTTCTAAAGTTCATCTCTTGCAGGTGTCTTGTGGTTAGCTCGCTAGACATTTTGTTAGTTTGACAAGGAACATTGCCAACTGATAGAACTACCTTGACATTTTAGCAGAGCAGTTAATTTAGCAGAACAGTTAATTTTTTTTTTAGCTTTCCCCTAAGTTCATGCTTTCCCTTAAGTTCATGCTTTCCCTGTATCCTTCTCTGTTACACTATATTGATGGTTGCTACAGGTTCTTTTCTTGGGAGGGGGGTCTGAGACAGGTAAGCAGGCGTCAGGAGAGAAAAAAGCTTCCAAAACTAGCCTTGTGTGTGTTAAGTAAAAGATATGGGTTTTCTCTTCTCCTGGCTTGCAGGTCTAAAACATTTATCTCATCCTCTGTTGCTTTTATGTTGTTTTAGAATTTACAACCCATCTGATAAATGCTGTAGACACAGAAATTCCATAGAGGAAAAGGGGAACAGCTTGTCAGAGACACCCACAGAGATGTTATAGGAGGATTAACCCCAGTTCCCCAACTTCTTAGAGCAGCACACTGCAATTTAACGGTGTGCGTGTGGGGTCCTGGCAAAGCCAAGGGCTGTTGGCTCTTTGTTAGGCAAAACATTTCTGAGTTATGAGATTTTAGTTTTTTTTTTTTTTAAACTTCTAAAGATTTTCATTTTAAAATGACTTTTTAACAGTTCTGCAGTAGATCAAGAGACTTGATATACAGGTAAGACGAACAAGAGTTGCAACAGAGGCCAACATATGGTGTTCACTGTGTGCTTGGCAGACTGCTATAGAAAGAGATGATGAGAATATCTTGTGATGGCCTCTATTGATACATGAGAAAAGTCAGGAGAAGGTTCTGCTTTACAAACTGCAAGCGAGGTCAAAAGATTGCTTTAAGCCAGGGCTTGGGGTGAAGTTGTATGTTTCCAAGCTTGACTGTTTTATTTTTAAATTTGCTTGTTGGCATCATGATGTTAAAAATGTTCTTTCTAGTTCTTTTCTGGGTTTGCCAAGTTTCAAGTCAAAACACAGTCTAAAATTCTAGATATTTCCAAGACAAACTGCAATAACTCAAACCATTCTTTGGTTTTTGTTTTGCTCTTGCAAATAACATATTAGTTAAGAAATATATAGGTAGGTAGATTTGTTCTGATAAAGTATTTGTCCAGATGCCTGAGGGCTGGAGGCCTCTTCAGATCTCTGCCATCAGCCAGAGGACCAAAAAGCCCCTGGGTATATGCCCTCCCTCCCCTGATGAACAGCATGGCAAGGGGAGGATCACTCTGGCTCACTCCATCAGTCAAATAATTGAGTTTCTGCAGGGAACTCTCCTCCCTGTCCCTGCTTGAAAAGAACATAGTACCAACTGCCAGTTGTCTGTGAATGGGAGAAGCCAGTGCGCTAAGGAACTCCTGGATTGTTTTCTGTCAATAGAATAAGTCCCTTAGAGATCATGTTGATCAAAAGGTAGGTTGTAAATCTATAAATATATTGTAAGCTATCTTGACTGCCTCCCCTGCAGGAAGACGGGGGTGGGCAGATGGTGCCCCCAGAAGGGGCAAGATCAGTGGCCTTTGGCACTCCTTTGACACCTGAGCCCCTTTTTGACCCTGGGTCCAGGTACAATTTACCCCCTGCATCTCCCTCTCATGGGCCCTGCCAAGTGCTGTTTGTTTGTTTGTTTGTTTGTGCCTTGCCTTTCCCTTGCCAAAGCAAATGGCCAAGATTGCTTACAAGCTACATAATCAAGTAAAAAGTATCACAACAAGTAGGAAACATCAAACAAGGCACTAAAACATTAATTTTAACATTGCTTACTGAAAAGCAATATCAAAAACAATTTTAAGGGAAAAAGAGAAAAGAATTCATTGAGCCAATTTGAGTCCAGGGAGGCAGTCAAGTATATCAGAGAAACAGAAGGCAAAAATCCACTCAGCAACCAAATGCCTGATGAAACAGGTATGTTTTCAGTCTTCACTGAAAAGCCGTGAGAGAGGGAGTTGTTCTCAGTTCCCCTGGGAGAGTGTCCCATAGTTGTGGTGTCACCACAGAGAAGGCTTGCTCCCGAGCTGCCACCCCTCTCACTTGGGACGAAGGTGACACTTGTAGAAGAGCCCCTTCAGCTGACCAGGGAGGGCTGGCTGGAATGTATGGAAGGAGGTGGTCTCTTTTTTTAAATTTAATTTTTTAAATATTTTTCAAAAACAAATATAAACAAACACACAACACAAAAAAACATAACACTTGCACAAAAGAGGGTGCAGGAAATCATATATCGCTAAAACTAATAAATCATTACATATCTTAATCAATTTCCTCTTCTAAATGTACCTCTTAATATCATTTTTCATTCATCATTCATCTATCATATCATATCAAATTATATATATAATACAGTCATCTATGGGAAGTAGCTCTGTTCCCATCCTTGATGCCACAGGCTTAGTGCTAATTTCCACATGAGTCTTGCTGATATATATCCAAGTCCCAGCCACCAAGTGAGCTCTGAGAATGTAAGGAGCAGGGTGAGATAACTGGATGCCATTAGTGTGTGGATCTCATATTCAGTATGGTCATATTAAGAGAACGGGGAACGCAATACATTCCTACAGAACTCCCACAGATAAATTCTGAGGTGAATTGGAAGCACTCACTGTAATCTAAGAATGAATGGAACCAACTGAGTAACCTGGTGAGCTCTACTAGGACCTGAAGTGCAACATGATCAATTGTCTTAAAGTCCACTGGAAAAGACTTCAGAGTTGAAACTCTGCATTTGATCATATTTCTCAGCTGGAAAAAAGTTATAATAAATGAAGTATCCACAGATGGAAAGTCTTAACTCATAGGGTGTAAACAGATTAGATCAAGGTGCTTCAGAAGTCATAGAGTTAGTAATTAGTTACTCAACAACCTTTGTTAACTGGCAATCATACAAACAGAGTGACCTGCTGGATCCAAATATGGGACAAATAACCACAAAGTTGTGGGCAGCCCTCACTGCACACTAAATGGATTTATAACAGCTATGGAGCACTTATCTAGATTTTGCCATCTGGTTGGTGGTTATTAATAGCTTACATTTATGATTCAGTTATTTTCTGTGCTTACCATTATTCCAATAATAATGTTCCATGGATATTTCTTGTACTCACATCCTCATCCGGCAGGCCATCAGGAAACATTCCTGAGGCTTTGGAAAATGTTTGCTGAAGTCTCTATCTCCACTTAGGAATGAAGTAAGGGCCCTAAACAGAGGAGATCACCAGAAAGACTGTATGAAACACTGCCTCCCATTTCCTGATGTATTAATAACTTGAGAAACAAGGGAGGAAGCTGACTTGGCTGCTGTCCATGAACAACATGGACATATGCTTAAGATAAATTTTTGCAGTATATTCTCTCAAGGTATGATCATGGCTTAAATGAACTACATGCTATATGCACACTACCAGCAGTATAAAGATTAGTTTCTGCTCTCATACATTCCAGTGTGTGTCAAGAACATTAAAAAATGCCTGCAAACCAACTGCATTAAACTGTGGGCTCAGCAAAATCATATAAGTTGTTCTTGGCATAATTATTTTATCTTTCCACATTAGTCCTTTCACCCATATAGAGCCGAGGATAGGTGTTAGTCTTACCTGTCTTCCTTCCTGTAGTTGTGTTACATATTTTACTAGTAAACATTCCAAATGGCACAATTAAAAATTCCACTGAACCACAACTGGGCAATAAAAATGTGAAGAATATGAGGTATTGATATTGATTTTCAGTCTGTATTGTATTGTGACACGTACAGGGCTGGCTGCAGCTCAGCTTGGGGCAAGCGGAATTAACATGGCAGAAGCCTCAGTGGTGCTGCTTGGATCTGCACTAACTAAATCTGTGGCACAGATCTGAACAGCCTGGTGATCACCCAGGAGTGGGGTTAGGATCCAGCCTAGGTGCCAGAGTCTGGTGCCACCCCCCCCACCCAGGCTGGGGCCCATCTGCTGTCTGCCTTCCCCCTGCCCTGAAACGCCCGTTTTGCCCTCCTCCTGCCCTCCCCAGATTCCCTGCCAGCCTGACTTGGCTGGTGTGCTCACCAGTCTCTCATTGAAACAGTGCCAGATTCCTGAGTCCTCCAGCCTCCTGAGTCCTGAGATGGCACGAAAGTGCCTTATGGCACTTTTGCGACACCTCCAGGCTAGCACAAGGGACTTGCACTGGTCCAAGAGTGACTCTGGATTGTGCCTGACTGATAGGTTTCAACCTATTAGCAAAGGAAATGAAAATGGTCAGTAATATTACTGACCATTTTCATTTCCTTTGCTAATCACAGGGATTGTTTCTAAATCTCAGGTTTCGTTGTCAGTTCCATAATTGTATCAATTACTTAGGACACAATCCAAACCAACTTTCTTGCACTGGCATAGTTGTGCCAGTGGGGCATGTGCTGCATCCTGCAGTTGGGGGTTGGTCACAGAGGCTTCCTCAAGCTAAGGCAATGTCTGTTCCCTTACCACAGAGTTGCATTGACCTTACCTTGGTGCTGGAAAGTTGGTTAGGTTTGTGCCCTTAGTCATTAATGAGAAACAAGAATCACCTCTATAGCTGTTAGATTTTTTCATGAAAATGCTTTGGTAGGACAATGGAGAGACTGAACAGATACCCCTATTGGCTGATGCAAATTATTATGACATCACTGATCTGTTTCTTGAGTAAATGGCACTGAGGCTCTTGCTACTGAGCTGAACTTTCACTGTCTCTCCTTTGTTGACAGCTTTGTTGTCATCTTATAGCTCTCAAAACCTTGACAGGCCTTTAAGATGAGGAGAGTGCGGTCTTCAGGTGGGTAGAACATGGGAACTCAGCTCCTCCTGCTATTTAGGTGGCCTCTCATTGTTTTTGCTGCCTTTCTTAACACAAACTTTCTTGATACAAATGCCACTGGATCCCAATAGGATTATTAACTGACTGGGATAAGAATAATCCTGCATGTTTTTGCCCCTTTCCATTACCAGCTGAAATAGAAAAAGGATGGGAAAGAGGTAACATTTTTAGAGCTGTGATGTTAATTTGAAAGTTTCCTCAGCATGTTCAGTCCCAAATTACTTATTTGGTCACTTTTGACTGTGTTTTTGTGTAAGTTACATCAAATCGTTAGCCTGCTAGTTTTACAATTGTTTTTATTATGTTTCTAGCTTTTTTTAAAGGTGAAAGACCAAGGGTGCAATCCTGCCCTTGACTTGGGCCAGCGCAAGTCCTGAATTGAGAAAGTATATGTGGCACCTGAAGAACACTTTTAAGAGGTGGACAGCCAGAAACATCAGGGAAGGGAGGGGAAAGAGTGGCAGCAGAACCAGCACTCAGTTTGCTGGCATGTACGCCTGTCAGGCCAAGCCTAAGACCTCCTGAAGCCTGAGGTGGCTGGTCAAATGCTTTCTCCATAATTAATGATGTGCCAGTCTCTGCTCATACCACTTCCACATGTTCTAGCCTTGCACTCTGTTCTCCTCCACATTTCTTCTTCCTCTCTGTCTCCCTCTTCCATTTCCAATCTAGGGAGCGGAAGGAAAATGAGGGGCTGTGGAGATATGTAGAGGGGCAGAGATGAACAACACCCCCACCGATTGCTTCTTGAGGCAACTGCTTCAGTTGGCCTCATTGACAGGCCAGCCCTGATATCTGTCCTGCATTCCGTGAAGCTGAGTCTTCACTGCAGATGGATAACTCTCTCTATTATGCGAAACGAGAAAGTGCACAGCTCCCCTTTCAGATTTCTTGAAGCACACGATACACATGGCCTCAGTTTTTATCGTTGAATTAAACCATGCAGTTCATGGAGCTCCATGTTGGTGTATCCTATGTTAAAAGCAGACCTGTTAATTAGTGTGTTTTCAGTATCCTGTGGATAAATGAAGTTGAACTGGATTTGTTTTATGGCTCCCTTATTTACATTTTTTTAACAATATAAAGATGTAACCAGCAAAGCATAGCAAAGTTATTCTTTGCCAAAGTAAAAATCCAGTGAAGGATGTTTAAATCATCAGTTACAAGGAGGGTCAATCTACAGATTGTGGAACTGACTTTGTAACTGCTAGCAGTGCTCAAAATAAGGATCATTTCTAAATAATATATGCAGTCCATAACACCCGTTTATTAGGGAACTCAGTGAGACTTACTTCTTAGGAAATGTGCTTCAGATAGTGTTTTTAGTGCTCATATCCCTAACTTTCTGGAACTGATTAGCATTTTTCTATACATTCTCAGGCTTAAAACAACTGGAGGAAATTGACAGTTATGATTCTGCCCCAAGTTTGTCTCAGCTACTCTTTCTGGCTGGGAAAGAGTATTCTTTCTGTCCTCTTATTTTTTGGTGCCAAAAGAAGAGAAAAACATTTGGATAGTTAAATCACTGTTGGCTTAAAGGACATCAGCTTAAGTGATCAGCGTTTCTCTATTAATGAGTTGTGGCAGATAAAAATAACTTCCATCTTTCATCATGAGAAACTATCTCACATGAATACGTTTTGTTGCCCAAGTCAGGTCCCTGGTGGGAATGGTCAGGGGTCCACAGGCAACAATTTTTTATATGCTCAGAGATCAAATTAAATATATCCTTTTTAACAGTCCAGTTAAACCAATTGATTCAATTATAATTGAATCACTGTGGTGCATGATCACATGACACCACTTTTGCCCACTTGCATGTTGGACAGAGGTGAAACTGCAGCCTCCTTATTGGGTGGGCCACTCCTTAGAGTAGGAGCAAGCTGCCTGATAGCGTGCTGCCTACCTCTCAGTTCTGTCTTGTTTAACTCCCTCCCAACCATCCTTTATGTAGTCTGAGATTAGCTGGTTGCCCTTTATGGGAGTCAGGTCAGAATTTTTTGCTGTCAGCCTAATTTGTCCTGTGGCTGGCAGATTTTTTTTTTTTTTGCCTTCCCCAGACTGGTGCCAAAGGGTGCAGTCTTTAAGTTTGATCCTGTTCTCTTTGTGTTCTCTTCTTTATTTTGGTCACTTTTGTCAGGAGTCATGTAGGCAGGAGTTGACTGTTCAGTGTCCATTCTGAGGTAAGCAAGGTCAGTTGGTGAGCTGGGTCTGCTCAGATGATGAAGCTTTCTGGGTGACCTTGGGCCAGTCACTTTCTCTCAGCCTCACCTACCTCACAGGGTTGTTGTGAGGATAAAAGGAGGGAAGCAGCTGTGTACTCAGCTCTGAGCTCTTTGGAGGAAGGGCAGTATAAGAATGTGAAAAATAAATAGAATAAATATTTGCCCGGATTGATAGGCTGGTTGGCAAGCTCCATGGCTGCGCTGCCCAGCTTCCTCAACCCTTTGAGATTGGCCATGATGAGCTCACTCTGTCTCTGATGGAGTGTGGCTTTGAGTCAGATGGTTTTGCCCATTGATTACCTGGGGAAGGTAGACAGTTACCACTGTTTCCCCCAATGTGGCTGCCTGCGTTTTGTTAATTTTAAATAAAGTGGCCTAGTTATTCTAAGCCTGTCTTGCATGTTTATTTGGGTGGTGTCTGGGTTAATACATCTTTGCTCCTGTGCAGTCTAGGGGTGCAATCCTACCCTGTGCTGGAACAGGCAAGTCAAGAGGCTTGCACTGTATCTAGTGCAGGATAGGGGCCCAAGGTGGCTTAGCCAGAGGCAAGAGGAAATATTTGCCCTTACCTCTGGGTAAGGTGCCTTCTCCCCTATGGGTCTCCTCAGATGTGCGCTACTTCCTGAGTGGTGAAATTTAGCAGAGGGAGAACCACTGTCCCTTTTCATCGCAGCACAGAATCCTTCCCAGCAGCTGCTGGTACTTCCCCTATACCCCTTTGGGGCAGGGAACTATCATCTTGTTCCTCCTGCTTTGTAAACTGTTCTGATAACCTGTTGTTGTTGTTGAAAAGCAGAGTAGGTCATGACCCACACTTTAGGAAGTGCTGCTGTAGAATGTTAAGATCATTTCATAAGAACATAAGAACGTAAGAACAGCCCCACTGGATCAGGCCATAGGCCCATCTAGTCCAGCTTCCTGTATCTCACAGCGGCCCACCAAATGCCTCAGGGAGCACACCAGACAACAAGAGACCTCATCCTGGTGCCCTCCCTTGCATCTGGCCTTCTGACATAGCCCATTTCTAAAATCAGGAGGTTGCGCATACACATCATGGCTTGTACCCCGTAATGGATTTTTCCTACAGAAACTTGTCCAATCCCCTTTTAAAGGCGTCCAGGCCAGACGCCATCACCACATCCTGTGGCAATGAGTTCCACAGACCAGCCACACGCTGAGTAAAGAAATATTTTCTTTTGTCTGTTCTAACTCTCCCAACACTTAATTTTAGTGGATGTCCCCTGGTTCTGGTGTTATGTGAGAGTGTAAAGAGCATCTCTCTATCCACTTTATCCTTCCCCTGCATAATTTTGTATGTCTCAATCATGTCCCCCCTCAGGCGCCTCTTTTCTAGGCTGAAGAGGCCCAAACGCCGCAGCCATTCTTCATAAGGAAGGTGCCCCAGCCCAGTAATCATCTTAGTCACACCTTTTCTTTTGCACCTTTTCCATTTCCACTATGTCTTTTTTGAGATGCGGCGACCAGAACTGGACACAATACTCCTGGTGTGGCCTTACACTGTCACACTGTCCCAGTAATCTTTTCAGCTCTAAAAGTTAGATCAGCACTGTTATTCCCAAATAACTGGGAATACCATATCTTCTTTTGGTTGTCCATTCTTACATGACCACAATATATACCAATATTGATCATAGGAGGCAGTTCTCATCTATGTCATGAGATTATATGCAAGTAAAGTCAACATAAGTCTCTCTGTAAGTCCCACCTATATTGAACTATGAATGAATAGGTCAAAGCTCTCCTGTTTGTAGGCCTGGCCTCTTTGTGGACATAGTGATACAGTTGATTTTCATGCTCGCTAATCAAGTCTAGGCCTTCTGCATGCTGGGTGGTTGTGTTACCCAGTTGTGCTTCAGTTACAGTGTCAAATGTAAGTCAGCAAAGTCACGTAATCTTTTTTGTTTCCTTCTTGTCTGTTTCAGATGAGGCTAACTGGGTTTCACCTTGCAATCCAACACCACAGTTGAAGTAGCATTTTCAGGTACTCTAGGTGATCTCTGAAACTTTTTTCAGTCTCCATCCTGGCTCAACCAATAGGAGCAACGGAAGAGGCTGGGCTTCTGAAGTCTTCATCCTGAGACCACCCAACAGTGCGCTCCTCCCTGTTGCTAATGCCACTGCTGTGCCTCCCATACCCTAAACCTGCACACCCCTTACTTTGCTCCTATATCCATATAGGCTCTTTAAGCAAAGCAAAAAACACAGAGTGGGCTGGGAGCACTGGCAGCATGTTCTGCACTTCCTACGTTGTCTGAAGGGCTTGTGTGGAGGAAGGAGCGAGGCGGGGGGGCCAGGATTGCTGTGTTCTGATCTTCAAAGTATGGCGAATGGCTTCCCTGCCCTCCCAGCATGCTGCTTCCATACAGGCCCCTTAAACAAAGCAGAGAGTACAGCACATGCTGGGAGCATTCTCAGTGTGCTCGACATTTCCGGTGGAGGAAGGAGGGAGGTAAGAGGGCTGGCTCCATTGGTGGTAGACTGAAGGCAAGCAATGAGCACCTCTTTGCTGCTCCCCCCCAGTCTGCCACACAATTTGAATGTCATCATTTGTGTCATAGATGGCTCTGCCATGTGCCTGACCCACAGGGCTCCTGGTTCAAGACCACCACTCAACTTCTGTGCCTTTCTGGACACATTATCATATTGCCACAATAAAGCATATTCCCTTTGGAGTAGCCTCCCCTCCATTCAAATGAGACTTCCTCCTCCTGCCAGCAACCTCCCATATTTTCCTTTAGTGGCCAATTATTTGCCTTCACTAATCTACTCTTATGGTGCAATCCTATCCCCCACCAGTGCAGCACATGCAGCAGCACTGATGGAGCACCAGATGTGTGACCAGATGGCCCCAGAGAGGTGAGTAAAAAATCTTTGCCACCTGGCTTCCGGTAGGCCTGCTCTGATCTATGCCATCTCTTTTGCTGGCATAGGACCAAGCAGACTCCTAGGGACAGGTCTGGGCCTGGAAAATGGGATAGGAACTTGGGCTATGCTGCTTGCCACAAAGAGCCTGCCCCCCTCCACCCAGCAGGAAGGACCCCGCAAAATTATCTCTTGTCCTCCATGCATGTAGGGCAGTGGTTCTCGCACATTTAACACCAGGACCCGCTTTGTAGAATGAGAATCTGTCAGGGCCCACCAGAAGTGATGTCATGACCGGAAGTGACATCATCAAGCAGGAGATTTTTAACAATCCTAGGCTGCTCTCCTACCCACACTTACCCAAAGGTAAATCCCATTTACTATCATTGTTAAAATAATATACATAGTAGCTTGTTAAAAGTGCAGGTCTGTAACATTTCTCCAAATGCAGTCATATACCAGGGGAGCATCGTCTAAAATATTAAAAATAAAATATTGAAATGAATATTCAGGCCCACCTGAAATTGGATCACTTGCAAGCCACCTAGTGGGTCCCGATCCACAGTTTGAGAAACACTGATGTAGGAGTTGGCTTGAACCAAATGCTTTTTGTCCTGTTCAAAAGCAGACCTGAGAACCTTGCTTAAGCTAGTACTCTTTGCTGCCCTCATACATCCTAAAGTTTACTCCATGGCTCTTTTGTAACACTCAAGGCCGAGTCCTACTGGAGAGAAGTGTGTTCTGCCAGCATTGGCTGTAAAGCACTTTCTGATAGTGCAAGGAGCTGGCATGCCAGTGGGAAGACCGGAGCTTTTCTGTATGCACTAGCAGAGACATACTGGAGCAGGCAAGTCTGGCAAAGGGGTTGGAACAGAGCAGGGAGAGGTGGAGGGGGTTGAATGGGGTGGGCAGCAATGGGGTGGGCAGGGATGGGCAGATCAGGTTCGGGAGGGAATGGGATGGGTGGCACCGACATGTGCCAAATCCCAAGGGTCTGAGCCACCTTCATATATCAATGCAGAGTTGCATCAGTGATCCATTGTGCCTGCTGGAACTGACCCTGGGGCAAGTGGACAAATGTCCCCTTACCCCGAGATCTCCAGCAGCCAAAAATTCCCCATGGGATGCAGTGTAACTTGCGCTAGCACCACTCCATTGCCGCACGAGGATTTACGTTGGATTGCCAGCAACATATCTGGAGTTTGGAAAAAAATGCCTGTGCTGCTTTATCTGCCCCAAACCTGACATTTTAACATAGCTTTCTGGGATAAAACACAGCTTCCCTTTCAAAGCTGCAATGGTTTGGAAAGAACTTAGTTGTGTCCTACTTGGCTTGTGCCTCAGAAATGAGTTGTATCAAATACTCCTGCATATCCTTAGGAATCTAGCACATGATGCTGGAAAACCATGAAGGATTCTCGTCCTAATTTCACCCATTCTTTTCTGCTCCTCATCCTTGTTTTCCTACAGCAGCCTCTCTCCCTTCTGCTTCTTTAACCTCATTGTGTTGCATGACTGGCTATTGTGAGAAGTTTCCTTGGTTGCGGCAGGCCTTACTACAGAATGTGCACTCCAGAGCCCAGCAGTGTGTCTTGCATTCCAACCCAGCATTATCACGCCACCACCCTTGCTGTTCAAAAGACCACAAGCCTGGGATTCTCTTTTCACTGTTCTCCCAAGTGTTGCATTAAGATAGGACCTGGGGTCACAAGGTCACTGGTCCCAAAGCTGCTGTCACTGTAACAGAATAAAGTGATCATCATTCCCATTTTTAACATTAACTCCTAATTATGAATGACATCATGGACAAAGACCTCAACAGAATAATGATGGAAAAAAATGTACAGGAAAGCAAGTAGCATAGAAAAAAGCAGGGAACTGCCTAGCTGTATAATTTGCTGAGACTAGGCTGTAATGTGATTCTATACACATTTATTTAGGTATTATTTTGTACTACACAAGTTGGCCATAAGTAGACCCATAAAATATAACTAGTCCTTTAACAAAAAAATGATCATCCAAAGTTAAAATAATGTTAACATGGAGGTTAGATCTTTCAGTGGCTATTAGCCATTATCATTACATGGAACCTCCATGTTCAGAGGCAATATACCTGATAGGTGCTGTGAGCAAACAATGGAGAACATTATCACCTTCATACCTTTCTCATTAGCACCCAGAGGTGTCTGGCTGACTACTGCTGCTGGACTGGATGGATTTTTGTCCTATGTAGCAAGGTAATTGATATGTTCATTATATTTCTGTATCAATATATTCTAAACAGTGCAAACATTTTAAAAGAAACAGATCAGAGAAATGGTTCTAATAAATTATTTTTAATGCTGTAACTTTTTGTGTGATATGCGACCTGGCTAAATATACAACTTTTGATACTGTATGTTGGTCATATAACTCATTATCTAACATCCTTACACAATCTGATGTTTAAACATCATTTTATAAAGACATTCACTTTCCAAGCAAAATTGCTTATAACAAAGAAAACTGAGACTTCATGACAATCATCAACAAAATCATCAAAACAGCACCAGCTCTTTATGGAATCAGATTTTTAAGGCACATTATTTTAAATATTTTACAGATTTTCCTACAGAAAACTCTTATATTATTCACACATATAATACAAATTATTCAGAAAATTCAATTTTGATAAAGATTGCATATTTATATATACATATACTGTACACAAACACATACTTGCATATATACCTGTAATTTAACAGTTTAATAGTGCAATATAGCAAAACTTTTAGAAAATACATCACTTTAAGATATTCTTTTTACAGAAAATAAAAATAGCCATGGTTTTGTGTTAAATAAAAAAACAAAATATCCCATTGACTGGCAGAGGTTGCAATCCTATGAATTTACCTCAGAGTAAGCCCCACTGAATATAGTGGGATTTATGTCTGAGTAAACATCGTAAGATTGCCCTGGCAATCATTTTTTATGTGCCCTTGTTCATGGGAATCTGTGCACCGCTTCTTCAGCAAAGGTTCATTCAGTAAATGTTTGCTACTAATATTCCCAAATACCAAAGTTAAGGAGCTTTCACTTCCATCGATTTTAATGGGTGAGGTAACATGCTCAAAGTCTCTCCCAGTGAAACCAATGGGAGTTTTTAGAAGTGCTTCACTTCAGCTAGATCTTTGTGTTTGTGCACTCACTTTTTTTACTGGCTTGAAACTTGTTAGTTTTTGTTCTGCAGAAATTTATTTTGGAGTTGATAGCAGCCTACCATCAATTCTCAAAGACTGTTCCTAAAGAATAAAGTGAATGGCGACAACACTTAAAAAAAAAGTGCATCAAAAAGTAAAGATTCTAGAAATGTCCACGACATTTTTCAGTACCTACAGTTTATTTTTGTGCTGCTTCAATAGTTATGACTCACAATCTGAATTACTGCTCTATTTGGGTCAAAGCAAAATCTAAAGTGATATATCCACAAACTGAAGCCAGACTCCTGTCTAGCCCATACTTTGGTAATAGCAAGTCTCTGGTCCTGTTTGCACATGCATGTTCACCGCTTTATGATGAGAGAATGTAAATGAGTGATCATCAGAAATCAAATATTGCAAATGCAACTTTCATAGCATGACAGCAACTCCTACACAAGTCTACTCAGAAGAAAGTCCAATTTATTTCAAGGGGGTATACTCCCAGGTAACTGTGTATAGAATTGTAGCATGTACAATCATGTCTTGTACATGTATGGATGATCTGGCCAAATGAGGCAGTTAGAAAGGTGTTTTCTGGGAGCTCTTGCCATTGCCTTGATGAACATATTTGTCAGGCATATGCTTTCTGAAATAGTTTTAGCATTGAAGTCTTAAGGTAAGCACTTTTAAGTCCTGCTGATTTCAACACAAGTTAAACATGTGCTTTGGTTCATTGAAGTAAAAAGGACATAAATGCTTATCTTTGACTCTACAGCATCCTTCACAAGAAAAAATGAACCAGCTGTCCCTGTGAAGTGCACAGCCAGAAACTTGTTTAATACAGTTGTTTGCTTCTTGCTTTCAAAGAAAAGGATGTGAGAAATGACTCAGGGCCCAATCCTATCCAATTTTCCGCTGCCAGTGCTCCTGTAACAATGGGGTATGCACTGCTTCCTGTGATTGGGAGGCAGTCACAGAGGCCCCCTCAAGGTATGAGAACATTTGTTCCCTTACCTCGGGGATGTTTTGAGGTTGCATTGGTGCTGGAAAGTTGGATAGGATTGGGCCCTCAGTTTGCATGAATGCTAATACATATCTGTACAAACACTAGATTTGTACATCATTTTATAAATGTTTTTTCCCAGAACAATGAGGACAGGGAAACTGACTTTTGTAAAGAAATTCTGAATATTTGGTACATAATACGGCAGTTTTAGAGATGAGATTTCTGTGCCATAGAAACATTTGGAGACATTCAGAACAGTATGTTGAGAGGGAAGAAATATGTTAGAAGAAACTGGTAGTTGAACGTAAAAGCTATGAATGAAGTTACAAAGAAGCATATAAAGAAGGCGGGAGGTTTCTGCACAGCAGATTCCTCACCTTTTAAAAAATATTTTGTTAACTAGGATAACCAAAAAACCAGCAATCCAGAATCAGAAATCAAGTAGCCTTGCAAACCAGTTTGTCCTAAATACAGGTTGTAGCCTATGAAAGGATTCCTAAATCCCACTGAACAACAGTCAGTCATAAGTGATGTCTTACTGATTTCAATGGTGCATAGTCATGATTAATATGACTAAGAATACAACAATAGTGTTGCATGGCCAGCCAGTGCTAATGCAATCAAGCCATCATGTCGCTCCCCCTGCATCATCACGTCACACACACCCCTGGAATGGCTCTGATTTGGAGTAAAATGAAGACGGGTGGGTCAGAGAACCCTTCACCACTCTGCTCACTGCTCCAAGTGCACCCCCTCGCTGAGAGCCTGGAAAACCTCCGGATCTCCGTGAGGGGACAGCCCACTCCAGCTTTCCTGCTATGCTACTGGAGTACAACCCTATGCTTTGGCTGAACTGGATAGATGGAACATGAAAGCAGAAAAGCAGCTCTAAACCATCGTTTGCCTATTATGTCTGGAGGGTCAAACCATGGGTTGGCTTCTAAACTATGTTTAGGACAAACCATTGGTGGTTGTGATATCTGAATTGAGTCATTGACTTTGCAAGTGGTTCTCTCTTTTTTCAGAGAAAAACTTCTTCTGTTTGAGGCTTGCTCTGAAAAGTGTTCGACCTACTTCAACCGTAAAATCAATATTCTTTGGCTGGAGGAAATGCAGTGTTTCCTGCCAAGTTCATGTACAGGGATGTTCAAAAGCAACAGCAATTTTAAAATACAGCATGGGCTCTCATTCTGTCATGACCTTTGCAGGCCCTTCTCCCAAACTGTAAGGCACATTTCCATTAGTTAGAAATCAGGCCTTCATTCATAATCTTTTTAGCATGAAAAAGGACATCAAGAACTCATACTGAAAAGACAGCTACAGACACACAGTACATTCAAAACTTTCATACAGTACTATGACGAATAAGTGACCTGAGTTTTCATGGCACTTAAATGAGTTGCTTAAATATAACAGATGACAGTACTTGATTAAATAATTGGGTCAAAAATATATAATTTTGATAAGACTCTTAACTCACTTGGTAACGCCACTCGTGTTACTGGGTAAATTTCAGACGATAAGATATAAAATGGATCAAGAACAGATAATGAGATTGCTTGGGCCCACGTGCACTAAAATTCTATACATTGTTTTAAATGTACACACCAGGTGGCAAAATTTCTTTTATTTAATTTTGAGGAGGCGCAGTATAAGAGAGTAAGGGCGATGCATTGGGTTGATTTATGGGGGCTGTTTTGGGTATGTTTTTATGTTTTATTTTATGTCAATAAGAGGTTCCTGAATCTGAAAATCGTTGTTTTAAAGCATTCTATAATTCCCAGCAATATTGATTGTAGAAAGCAGAGAATTTAAACCCCATAGTTAAAATTAGCCATTCACAAATAACACTTCAACATTAGGAAAATATATCTTCTTTAGCTCTCACAGTTAATACAAAAAGGCACAATAGTTGACTGATAATAGATTTCTTCATTTTTGTTTCTTGTTTGTAATGGAAATATGGCATAAAAAATGTTAGGGATAGCAGGAATTGAATCAGGAACCTCCGGGACTGAAGCTGGGATGTAGCCTAGCAAGTGACTGTGGATTGTGTGAATGTGCTTGTGCTGGCACAGAGTCATTTCCTATATAGAAGAGGAGTGTACAGCATCATCCTCTATTATTTGCAGGCAGTATAAAGTATGTTTGCCAGGTCTGTTGTAAACACTTAAGAAGCAGGTCTCTTGCTTTTCCCACGTCAAGAGAACAATGAATTCTGCTTGCTGGTCTTCAGCTTCCAGCTCAGGCCAGTGATCCTGACAGACTCTGAATTAGAGAAGATCCTTCTGGATCTAGATTTGGAGAAAGATGCACTTGGCCCTGGCAATAAAAAAAAATTAAAAACTGCTTCACTTGCTATTTTAAAACATGTTTCTATCTGAAACCTTTAGCATTACTGTTTTAAACAAAGGAAGCACACTGTATTTTCTTGCTCCTTCCACTTGGATCCCATCAGTATGAATTAGGAATAGCTGGTACTCAGCAGCTGAATGCAGGATTTGGTATTTCGAAGAAAGTGTTTCACAAAAGTTGCAGCATTTTAGTGGTGTGTCTCTTTCTTTTTGTTTTTAATACAAAGCCTATACAATTCACTCTCATTTGTTCATCTAATTCAGTTAAGACTCACAGCTGAGTTTCTTCCTGTTCCCAAGGATGTGGAGGGATATGAAATGACGCTGGGAGAGAAGCTAGCTTTTTTAGTCTGGGATGTTGCACAGGTTTTGGCCTGTGAAATGAGCGGCGACTCTGTACACGCCTTGCCGCTGCGGATCTGTGGTGAGCTTGTGAGTTCAGCAGCAACTGCTTCTCTTGGGGATTCCAAAAACTAAATTGCTCCAGTCCTCCAGGCTCAAGGCTTGGATGGCTCAGCTGTGAATTCACTGGCTCATAATTAGTGTCAGCACAGTAACTTGTATTTAAATATCCTTGATCACTTATATTTGAGGCTGCTTGCCAGTGGAGGTCAGATAGCTTCTGGTGTGAAGGAATCAAGTACTCAGAGAATGTTGCATTGTCCCTGCCTTCAAAGGGTATGTAGTCTTGTTGCCAAGGCTCTGGAAGACCTCTGGGAAACAAGTTGAGGTGTTCTTCTGACAAAGAAGCATCTGGTTTTGTTTGCTCATATTCCCAAGGAGGCATGATTTCTTCAGGAGAATATCCTGACAGCATAGCACCAAAGGCTGGGTCACCTGTTGCAATGAAAGTGTTCAGAATCAGAGTTCAGAATCAGAATCAGAAAATCAGAATTCAGTTATGACTAAATACAAAACCAACCACAGTTGGAGTCACTTTAAAAAGCAATGTCCTCATTTTCCCTAATTACTGTAGGGTGCTGCATTGCAATGCTGCATTTAAGACATGCAGAATCAGCTTGCTAGATTTTTAAGAACAGAAAACCAGGAGCAAATTTCAGGAGGATGGTTCATTTCTTGTAATGTTGTGCCACCAAGTGGCCATTTCACTTATCTTACTTGTAGATTACTAAAAGGCAATTATACCTCTACCTACCTTTCAGGCATAATTCAGTCCACTGAGGGCACAACCCCATATCCTAACAGTACCTACAGACACAATAAAGCCTTTTTTCTCTCTCTCTTCTGCCTGTGCCAGTGCAACAGGCTGTAGGGGGAACAGGAGGTTTGTGTGCATCACTTTCATATCTTCCTATTCACTACAACATTCTCTGCTGCCTATGTGTCCATAGGGGGACAACATGAGCTTATGGGAATCCACATATAGGTAATGTGCCCACCTGCACAAACTGGAGGGAATCTTGGCTTTATTTTATTAACATTTTCATATACAAATGTATGTGAAATAAAAATTAATCATAAATCATAGCTAGACTAGGCTTCTGAGAAAATAGAAATATATCTTGAGGGCCTTGCGCTGACCCACATTCTATGAACCCTGAGTTCGCCCCTCTGCCAGCCCACAACTAGACATCTCAACAAACTTAAGATGAATCAGTTCCCAAATCCGTTATGTATTAGCTCTAAGAAATCTCATGAGAAAGACAGTTTCAGAAGAAGTAAGAAACAGACCAGAAGCCAGGAACTGAACAATTTGCAAGGACAGAGATTTTAGCTTTGTGTAAAGAGAACATCAGTTGATTCTGCTTCACTGCGTAGTGTTGGGAACTTTCTGGTCATCCCCTTCACTCTAGTGCTGACAGACTGGGACCTGATCCTTTCCTAACAGGAAAGGAACTTTCGATCAAGAACATCTGCCATTTCAGCTAACTGCGGGGGGTTCCCCCATGGATACCAGAACCCACATGGATACTGGGGAACTCTTCTAATTGTTATACAAATAGAAACAGCTCCCCTGTTTTATCTTATCTTATCTATCCCCTGGGGGCTGGGGGTAAGAATAGGCCCTCAGTTTGGCTGTACTTGTCGTAAGAGGCGACTAAACAGCCACCGGGTAGATGGGACTTGTTAGCCTGGGAAGGCAGCTCATCTGAGAGAAGGAAAACTCTGATCCCAAACCTCCACTGCCTTGTGGCTACATCCAGGTATGGAAAAGGCTTCAGGAGTCAACCTCGAGGCAAAATCTGGAGCCGGAGTCCCTGAGGCAGTTCATGGCTGAACACAGTCACGTTCTGGCAACTCCTGCGACGCCGCTGGAACCAACCGTATTGGCCTCTACCTTTCCATTGGACCATTTCAGCGACATGGAGAGGGGGGATTTGCTGCATGGGTAACAGCCTATCCTCCATACCTACTTTACCCAGGCTTCGCGCACTGGAGAGGACACTCTGTTCCAGAACCACCATTCAGAGCGTGACACCATAGTCTTCCGAGACTGAAGGATGCCAACTAGGAGAAACAGCTCTCACATTGAAGCTAACACCTCTGAAGCTAACATTTCTGTTGGATTCAGAATATAAATGATGACGTTATTGCTAGAGATGTTATTGCTAAAGAGATGACAAACTGGGAAAGGATATGAGGAAAAATTTGGGCTATCTTTGTTCCTAGAGAATTGTTAGAATTAAGGAATTAGGCGAAAAGTGCAAATGCTGATGCTTCTATAATGGGATGGGGGCTCTAATCCTTTATGGCTGACTAAAGTTTGTCCCATAATATATAACAACTGGCAATTTGTCTTTCAGGTGTTGGATTCCTGCCTGAGATTTTCAAAAGAAGACAAAGAAAGGATTATGAGGCTGGAAGAAGAGGGGGGAAAAACTCCAAGGATGAGAGAAGAGCTGTTTGCAAGTTGGTTAAAGATTGCAGAGACTGACTGATTGAAAAATAGAGACAACAGGCAGGTTCAGAATATTACATGTGTGTTGATTCTGGAAGGAATGTTCTGGGTTGTTCTTCTGGGCGATCTACTAGCAAAAAGGAATCTACAGATCTACTGCTGAGTCGGAAGGGGGCAAGCCGCTGAAAGTTGTTTGGAGAATAGGGTAACTGCACTCGGGCCCTTTGGGATGGTACCACCATCTCTTCACAGGATAGCCAAGGCGGAAACCTCGTGGTGGAATTTTGCTCGACATCAGCTGAAAATACTGGATTATCAATTCCTATAAAAAGTCATGAGTAACAAATTCAGTTGTTAGGTTGCAAGGTCACTGTCTGACAACAATCTCCATGCTGGCTAGACAAAGACAGACTTATGCTTAGCTCTTTGTAAAATCTGGTTCATCTCCATATAGAAGACACTTAGAAAAATCTGTATCTCAATTATAATGGGAATCTCCAGGTTACAAGTTCTGAGAAGTAGACATGCCCAAACTAATCAACAGTTATCAAACTGAGATTTTCCTCACTTTGTGGGGGAGGAGGATTCCTTCATCTTCTCTGCTATTCCTATAGAACAACTGCACATCTTCTGTGCCTGAACTTGTTAGGGATACATCTCATTCTGAGCACCAGTCAGAGGCATCAAGAGTGGACCATATATTAAATTGATATAGATCTTTGTGACAATCTAGCACCTAAATATTAGATTTAGATTAGATTAGATTGTGAGCCCTTTTGGGACAGGGAGCCATTTAGTTATTTGATTTTTCTCTGTAAACCGCTTTGTGAACTTTCAGTTGAACAGCGGTATATAAATACTGTTAATAATAAATAATAATAATAAATATTTGAACTAAATCTTTTTGCTGCTATCTGTCTTTTTAAAAATCAGATCTGTAATGTTTTTCCTCCCTGTAGCATGTAGCACTTCTTACTCTCCCAAGAATAGAGCTGAAAACAAATGCAGAAAAAAATTCCATGTCAGATTGTATTTTGTGATGACAGGGCCACAACTTTTGCATTTAACTCGTCATAAAATCCTGGCCCTCTTGGAAAACTGGAAAACTATATTTTGCAGTTTTGAGAACCAGTTTTAATCTCTGTAGCCCCTGCTTCGTAAGTGCTTAAACCAGTGGTTCCCACAGGGGAGTTGGGAACCAGGTAAGTCTTTGTGGGGGTGAGGAGGGAAGGGGGCAGCGACCGTGCTGCGGCAATTGTACTGCCAGCAGGAGCAAGGGGCTTTTAAACTTATCTGGAGAGCAATGCTGGCCTTCTGCAGGGCCCTGGGGGGTTCACAGCCCCCTCTGCAGGCCTCTGTGCTTCAGCCCTTATCTGATCACAAATCAGAGATTAGATTAGAGTTTAAGCAGACAGCCCTTATCTCTGATCACAAGCCACTTCCAGTTTTCCGAAAGCCCCTTGTTCCCGATAGATAAGTGCTGCAATGTTGTCAGGGCACTCACTTCTGGGACACTTCTCTTAAAGGGGAATGGCCCTTTTCCAGTACCCCTGGATCCACCAGTTTAGAGAACCACTGGCTTAAACCATGCGACCGAATCTTCATTTGAATTTGATTTCAAGTGTGGAAAATTAATAAGATTTTAAACCTGTTTGAATTTTATCTGCAGAACCAGCGCTGAGGATTATCTACTTATTACTGTGACTAAAACTGATATATAAAATAATATAATACCAATGAACAATACTTGAATAATACTGAATGTACACATTGCCTTACCGCTTGTATCTGTGAAGTTCTGCTTAGTGACATTCGCTAGGAAGTCCACTGCTCGCCCTGTCTGCAGATGGTCATAATCATGCTCTTCTAGTTCAGAAAACTCCATTTCTAGAAAAAAAAAAAATTAATATGCAGTTGAGATGCATCAGTGATGTGGTATAAACTGAGGAATCCTGGCAGCACAATCCTAGGCATGTCTACTCAGTAGCAAGCCTCACTGAATTCAGTGAGACTTTCTCCCAGAAAAGAATGTATTGGATTGGGGCAGGAGGTCTGGTCTAGAGGGTAGAGCCTCCATTTGCCTGAAGATTAACATCCACAAGGTCGCCAGTTCGAGGCCACCGGCACCGTGCAACCTTGAAGCAGCTGGCAAGCTGCAGCTGAGCTGTTCCATCTGCTCGGAGCGTGGGAGGATGGAGGCCAGAATGTTAAACCAGATCGGAGTGTAACAGCTTGAATGTGGTGGTTCTTGAAAGAGAGAACCTTCTTTCAATTTGTAAAAATCCCTGCGTGGATTTAATAAGCCTGCCTGTGTAAACCGCCTTGAATAAAGTCTTGAATAAAGACCAAGAAAGGCGGTATATAAATACTGTATATTATTATTATTATTATTATTATTAGTGATGTATCTTTCAAGGAAGTCAAAACTAGCTTTCTGAGATCTTAGTGAAAGCAAATTTTAAAAGTGCTAATACTGACATAGCATACAAAATAGTGAAATTGGAAGTATTTGGGTCTTGCAGTGTCTAACTTTGACAAAAGCCCTGCTGGGAAACCTAACTATTTCAGAAATTTTGCAGACTGCAGATTTTCAAAGTGTTTTATTTATTATTAAGACATGTGTTTTATTTATTAGTGCATTATAGAGATCTAGATACTATTTCTGAACTCCATTAGCTTCCATGTGAATGACTGAGCACAGAAATTGAAGGGTCAGGCAAGATAAGAGAGTATCTCTAGGACAGCAAAAGCATCTTTACCTATGGCCCTTTAAGGAAAATAACTAGAGATCAACCGAAGCAATTCCTGAAGTTTTGTGAATGTTGTCATTCATATGTGAATGTTCACAATCCCAAACAACTTTTGTAAAAGTTCAGAGACTGTGAATGTTAACAGTTACCTAAATATTATTTGCCAGCATTATCTGATGTGTGTCTACAAAGTGAGAAAATGTATAAAGGTGTGTGCCCCTTAATGACCTTCTGGCCAGCGTCAGGTCACATATGTGACAGCCACCACTGGTCAGGAGGTCACATCCCCCAAGCCTCTGAAGCTGGAGAGAGCTCCCCTTGCCTCTGGAGGTTTTTCTGAGCCTCCCAGAGGCTCAGAATGCCCCAATCATGTGAGAGATGTGATTTCTGGTTTCCCTGAGGAAACTGGAAGTTGCGTCTCTTGCACAATTCCAGCATTCTGAGCCTCGCAGAGGCAGTGCATGGATGCGAGCTGCCTCTGGAAGGCTCAGAAAAGCCTCCAGAGGCGAGGGGAGTAGAGCTTCCCCTTGCCATCCGAGGTTTCGCACAGTGTCAAGCCCTGCTTGATTACAGGGATGCTGGTCTGCATCCCTGTCATTAAGCAGCACACGACTATCTAGTTTGGGACATCTGCTGAGAAATTCATCTGAAGTTGTCAATGTTCACTTGTATCAAGATTCAACAACTTTTGGACATTCACTGTGATATATAAATTCAAACTGAAATGTCTGACAAAGTACCAGACTAATTATTACCTGAATTAGCCTTGCGATGTCACCTGTGTAAATAAGGGCGCAATCCTAACCCGCGCTGGAGCAGGCGAGCCAGGAGGCTTGCACTGCATCCAATGTGGGATTGCAGCAAGCAGCGGCTCAGCCACAGGCAAGGGAAAGCTCTTCTCCTTACCTGTGGGTAAGGGCTGCATGCCCCTATGGCTCTCCTCGAACCTTTGCCACCTCCAGAGGTGGCGCAAGTCCAAGGAGAGCAGAGCGGCTTGAAGCCTCTCCGCTCGCCCCGGGGGCGGGGGTTGGGATCTGGCATAACCGCTGGGTCCCGGTCCTGTCCTCCCCCACCCAGTAGCCCCCTCCCTACGCCTACCTTTGCTGCTTATGTCGGCGCACTTGCGCCGACACAAGTGGTGGTGCGGGAGCAGCGGCGGAGGCTTCTGCCTCCATCTGCACGTCGGTGCATCTGAATGCGCCAATGCAGCTCCTGCCTAAGGAGGTGCGAATGTGCTTTACGGCACGTTTGCGACCCTCCAGGGTCACCTATACCTGCATAACTGCCGGTTAGCATTGTGCCCTAAGTTTTTCAAGGTGTGTTCTGATTACAGAATTGTATGCCATACAAGCAAATGATTAAATAAAATCATTTCCTCAATTCCTTATCTGAGTGTCACATATCTTAACTATGGGCAATAGACACATGATACGCAGATAATATATCTGTCAATATCTGTGTACATTTTTAAACCTTTAAAAGGTACAGTTAGCTAATATTTTAATAGTGCATTTACCTTTCTCCTTTATGGCTTCTGTAGATATATTTCCATTTGGTAGGACATTACTATTTCTCTGAAACAAACAAACAAATAAAATAATACATAAGCATCTTTTGTGTATATAGCATATAAATGTAGAATAAGGTGGAATATTTCTAATAGGGCCAAATTTTCAGTGATGAAATAGAATGTACATCACAGAGAAGAACAATGTTGTGAGGCTTATAGTTCAGGACCAAATCATTTAGCCCATTCAAAGGCATTGCCTTACTTGACCCTTTTCCTGTTATATAAAGATCCCTAAAATAGATAGGGTACTGTCACCAGCTGACCTGTGAAAATGAAAAGGATAAAGGCACATAATCAGTTCATTGCTGTGTAGAAGACCACTAGAGGTCGCCCCCTCCCTCCTCAGTTGTTACTTGGCAATGACAGATGTATAAGATATTCCATTATTGTCCTGACTGTTAGACAAGAGGGCTACCTTCAGCAGTCCAGCCTAGCCAGTCCCAGTAGCGTACCAAAGGGGGAGTTTACCCTGGATGCGCTCTGCAAAGGCGTGCCAGCATGCCGCTCTCTTTGAATGCCGGGTAGATCTGACTTCCCCAGAGGATCTCAAGGGTTACTTATGTAATTTTTTATATATCAGGTGGCCTATAAGTAAGGATGGGCAGACCGCAAGGAACTTGAACACCACTGATTGAGAATTACTTTCTGGTTTCTTTCTTCAAAATCAAGTTTCTTTTTACAGACTTGCAAACATTTTTGCATGACTGATGCAGAAGCACTGTGGCTCTTCTACGCCATTGTCTCACCCCTTCTCTTTTACAACTGGAGCATCTTTTTTTTTTTCTTTCCTTTCGGCAAGGTTGCTCCTTTTCATCTTTGAATATGGGCACAAAATCAGAATATTTAGCTTTTAAAGTTCTAAAAGCCCACACAAACAAGTCTGGGAAGAGGAAAACCATGTAAATGAAAACGCACAAAGATTTTTCAGGGCAAAATGGAACAAAGAAAGTCAGTGGATGGAAAGAAGTGAAGGTGGGTGATAAGTGGCTGGAAAAGATTCACACAACTGGCTGTGCTTATGTGGTTGCTTAATTTGCGCACACACCTTAGTGCGTTTGGGCTAGTGTAGGCTTGCACCATGGGGATCCTCTACTTTCTCGCTCTCTTTCTGGGTGTGTGTGTGTGTGTGAGAGAAAGTGACCTCAGAGTAATTTTCAGCACAATCAAGATTAATGCAGGATCTGGCCTAAATTTCCTATCACAAAATAATAGGTAGACTAGAGGTGGCAAGTCTCCTGATTTGACCTGAAGTGTCAAGGTTTTAACCTCTTTTTCAGGTTAAAAGTTCTAAAAGCTTTAGAAAAGGAGAAAACTCAGAAGTTAAGATGGGAGATCTCTTTTTCACTTTCTGGAGCAGAGTGTTACTAACAAAGCCAGGGCTGGCCTTACGAGCTTCGGGGCCCAATTGGAAACATTTTTGGCAGGGCCCCAGGTTCACAGCCAAGGTCAATTGAATCTTAGAGATTAAAAAAAAAATTATAGATTTTATATCTCTGTGGGAAGATGGAAAGCAACCAAAATTTGTGCTTAAAAAGTGCATGTAAGTTAATGAACCTAAGCAAATTTTAACATAAAATTACATACAAGACTAGATTACACAGAGAGCCCTTAGGCATAAGGCCTAATTGGGAGCAATTGGTCCAATTGGCTTAAAACCGGCCTTGAACAAAGCAGTGTTAGTTACCCATTGTTGTGGGTTGGTCTATGGGTTTGCCTAAGCAATGTGCTATCTGCATCTAGAATTTGAAAAAGAATATTACTGATTCTTTCCGCAGTTAATTTATGGGTGTTAATTTGTTAGGAAATGTTTTCTAGATACAGAGATCTCCTTCTAAAATTTGGAACCTAGGGAGAGCCCGCAGTGTTTGGAGAAAGGTGACCATCTCTCCAGCTTAAGGGAGGGCAATTATGTGTGGGGGGTGGATATGTGTGAGACAGAAAAAAATGGGTCTGCAATTTGGGGATAGAAACAGACTGAAGGAAAGAGTAAGAATGGTGAGTTAGAAGCATTTCGTGGAACTCTCTGCAGAGTCTTGACGTGGGGTAATGGAACTGCTGGAGTGCACATGATGCTTGCCACCACCTATGCTCTACATATATATTTGTAAATAAAGCAAATGTTACATAAACACTGCAAGTCTCAAATGCTTTCTCCTCCAAAGAAAACACAAGTAGCAATACTCCTGGAAGTTCTCATTGCCCAAGGAAATGGGGAGTGTTCATTTTTAAAACAATATTTTTAAATGAGTGGTAAACAGAGTAAGGATCCTGAACAATAAGGATCCAGAGTAAGGATCCTGAACAGTTGATGACATTGTAAACATCTACCTGTTCTCTAGAAAAGGGAACAGGTAGAAGGAGAGATGTTTACAATGTCACCAACTGCTGCCTGATGCCACCCTTAGCTACAACACATGCTTAGGCTCTACCCCTCCCCCCTGAGCCTCCAAGTTCAACCTGCACATGGACTGACAACCCTAAGTCATAGACACAGATGCTGTAGCTGACTCCCTGCTCTCTTTGACTAGCTGAATGAAATCTAGTGTATTCAGATGCCTAGTGCAATCTCAGGCACTCTTACTCTTTTTTGGCCCCGATCTCTCTTGTGGATTTTGTTTGGCTTCTTGGCGTGGCTTAGGCCCAGCTTGGTGCTCTTGAAAGAATCTAGGCGTTTCCTCATGGTCCTTTCAAAAATCTCCTTGTTTTGCTTATCATCTTCGTTTGGAGTTAATTCATGACGACTGTACAGATGTTTGTGCTGTCATGAAATAAACAAGAAGAACAGACAGTTGAAGCTAATATCCAGAATAAAGGGAACCAGCATTGCTTCTCACAACCATGATTTTCTTATCTTCTCCCATTGTACTCTGGATTTAAGGTAGCATTGAGGCATAAAACAATGAAGATTTTGAAAGCCTTTTCTGAATCAAAAGTTTCTTGGTAACACTGCTTGAAAAAGTTGGGATTATTGATTAAACTAATGTCTTTTTTCCCCCTCACAAAAAAGAGAGGAGCACACAAAACAGATTCCAGAAAAGAAGGAAAGTTCCTTAGTGTGCAGTCTATAAGTGTCTGCATTCTAAAATGAATCAAAAGCAAATCCAGAAGAATTACACAGGTAGGGGCATTTTGCATACAGTCCTAGCATGCATGTTCACACAGAGGTATACTAGGGGAGGTTCTGTACACAGTTTTGTGCTTGCACAAGAGGGTGCTAAGGAGGAAGCTCAGAAGCAAATCAGCATCTTTGGATGTAGTGTCATTTTTCTTGTGCACAGTGTTCTAGTGCAAGGTGTGAAACAGACAGCCCTTCAATGAACTGGAGACACCTCCTGCAGGCAGAAGGGCACCCAGCTCCCATGTTAGTAGGACTACCATTGTGAGCAACAGCAAGTCATGCTGACTGGTCTGAATGCCTCTATTTCCTCCTCAACTTTCAAAGATTGTATTCTTAAAGAGTCCCTTGACTCTGGTTTTAGAGCATTCTTATGGTGGACAGGCTCTCACCTCTTGCCTGGGCTTATACAGATACTGCTGTAGAGTATGGTGGGTGAACATATCCTCTGCATCTCGGATGCTTTTTCTTCTCTGCTCTAAAGCTTGCATATCAAGACAGACAGAACTGGCAGTTTCTCTTCTAAAGCAAAACAGACAAATACATGGTTTCTTTGTTTCCTGGTCACCAAGTAACAGAACTGGCAAATTTGGGACTCCTAAAGGTCATAGACAACTGAGAGCCCAATCCTGAGCTCTAAGGGCGCGCAGCTGCGGCGGCACTGAAAACGGCTGCCCCCATGGGAGAAAGGGACTTCTGTCCCCTTCCCCCCGGTAAAGAGAGTAGCCCCACAATGGTAAGAGCCTTTCTGACACGAAGGCTCAGGATCTGGTGGAGCGTCACTCCACCGGTCCCGCCTCCCTCCCTCCCCGCTCCCTCCCCCCGGCACGCCTCCCCCCATCACACCTCCTCCCTGCCCTCTGCCCGCCTCCCACTTCCCCAGAATGCCTCCTCACTGCCTCCCCCCACACCCCTGCTTTCGTCTCCATTGCTCAGTGGTCTGTGTGACTGCCAAGCGGCAGAGGCCAGGTGCCCAGCGCATCAAGCTCAAGATTGGGCTCTAAGTCTACACACAATACGTGATAAAAGCTCATGATCACAATCAGAAATGGCATTAGCTGGCAGTACAAGTCCATCAAAGGAAGCGAATGAGTGACAAGCAGACACCTGCTTCTTATTTTACCCTTAGCATCTGCACACAGGCAGAGCACTTTCAAAGAAAATCAAAGTGAATACACACTATATGTGATCTATCATCCAAAATGCATAAATCTGTTTCTAGTTACTTATTAGAATCAGAGCTGGACAGGAATAAAACCACCGAAATGTTTGAAAATTCCTTTATGTCAGAAAGTTCCCTATGTATAGAAAACTAGGACACCAGGAGAAAAAGTGGCTCTCCTCCCTGACATGCTAACTTCCATGAGCAAGTGGTTTTTCACATGGTGCAGAGTTGAAACATGCAATCCCATGCCTGCAATTTGAAATTGTACAGTCCAAGAACAGCTGAAGGAGTATATCACAGAGGCACAATCCAACCCAAGCAAGCACTTTGAACTTACTTCCATCTCAATGAGTAAGTTAGCATTAGATGTGCAGTACAACATTGTGGTTGGTCAGTGTTCCTGCTAAGTGGATTAAGGGGTGCTTTTTAAAGTGATGGTCCTCTTACAGTAGTAGAGGGAGAGCAACAATCCCTATTCAACACAGCATAGCATCTTTTCCAGTAGTTGTTTACTGGTGTCTCTGGTGCATCCTTTTTATACTATGGGCCCCACTGTGACAGGAGACTATCCTTCCATGTCTTTTGCTATGCAATTGTTTTGTGAACTGTGTTGTTGAAAAGCTATGTAACAAAAGCATTCTATGCGTGCCTCATCTACTTACAGCAACTGGGAGACAGAAGCATCTCCATTCATTTGATTAATAATGCTGAAGTCAACATTGGCTGTGTTGTCAATACTTGGAGAACGGATGAATGCCAGAGAACCTCTTCGTTCTCCCTGTTCAAGAAAAACACACAAAAGTACACATTACTGTCAGGTTTTCAGTTAGAGGACTCCTTAAAAAAATAACTTGAACGGCAAGTATTGTATCTTGAACTACAGAAAAGGAGCATAATTTCAAACTTCATTTTTCTTTGAAGTCTTCATATTTCCTAAACAGTACAATGTATATGGCAGAAATTAAATGTTTTAGGGTGCAATCTTGATGACATGTTGAGCCAGTACAGGACCCCTGCACTGGCTCCCAAGTGTCTCAAACATGCTGACTTGGGAGTTGACTGGGCCAGTGCGGAGGCCCACACGGGCCAGATTCGGACCCTGCACCAGCTGACAAGGTGAGTTTGTACTGGGTGGCACAGGGGGTAGCAGAGGGTGGCAGGAGGGAATTTTGGGGGTGAGAAGGGGGCATTTTGGGGCAGGGAGAGGGTGGGTCAGGACAGGCCAGGCCTTGAGCTCAACACAGGGCAAGGGGAAAAATATCTCCTCAAGCTTGCACCTAACTTGTGCTGGATACAGCGCCGGCCACTGTGGCCTGCCTGTTTCAGAGCAGGTTAGGATTGGGCTGCCTGAAACTGTTTATAAAAGTCACACTGATATTATTGCCTGATTTTGGAAACAACAACAACAACTAGGTATTTATGTACCGCCTTTCTGGTCATCGGATTACTCCTCTGATTTTATTCAAGGTGGTTTACATAGGCAGGCATTTCTAAATCCCTCAAGGGGTTAAGGTAAGCTCTTCAAAGTAAGTTACAATGATGGCAACTGGCACTATATTGTAAAGGATTTTTGCCATGGTAACTGTGTATTGTGAGGTGTACAAGTTCTAGATTTGTGTGGAACTCATGTACATCCCTGCTGAGTGACAGACATTAGATATATGTTATACCAGAAGTATGAAAAATCACTCCTGCTTTCCACACTTCTCTGCAGTGTGCCAAGATGTCTTTAGCTAACCAGGCCCAAGGTATACTCTCAAAATGTATGTTTCAGTGATTCTGAAGTGAAGGGCTTTGAAATCCAGGTATGCCAGATTCCTCTTTGCAGAAACCAAAAATTTTGCACATGTAACCTAAGAAAATCACATCATGATATGTATAGTAATATGTTGATCTCCAGAGGTTACAAAAAGTTTTAAATTCTAGTGGGAGTTTGTTATTCACAACTACTTACATAGATAAGTTGTTCAAAGAGCTCATTGTTCACAACTACTTATATTAAACTTGATCCTTCCCAACTTAGAGCACCAATCCTGGGCTCGACGGGCCAGCTTACTGCCGGTGCGCACTGTCGCAAACATGCCGTAAGGCAGGTATGTGAGGCTTACCTCACATCCGCTCCACGAGATCCAGAGCGTTCATGCGGGGCTTGGCGCCCTACACAAATGCTCTTCTCTCACTGCCAACCCATTGCAGAGCTATTTCCCTTACCCGGGAGAAGGGGACAAAAGTCCCCTTCTCCTGAGGTGCTACCAGTGGCTGCCATGGGCACGCTGATGCAGCGTCAGCCGTTTTCGATGCCACTGCAGCCGTGTGCCATGGGAGGGCAGGACTGGGCTGCCCTGCAGCTACTACCACGTTATACTGCTTGTGCCATGCTGCCATGAGGACTTACTGCTTTGAGAAGTCTCTCTACTGTCTGGCACATAAGATCATGGGAATAATTCAGCCAAAGTTAAGTAATTACAATAGAACAGAGTTACAATATTTGACTCTGATTTCCAACTGAAATCAGTTGGATGAAAAATGTAACTTTAGCTGGATTGTGCTGTATGTGTATTACCAACATAGTACTAATTCAGCACCTTGAAGAGACAAATCTAAGCAAGGCAGTGGCATCTTGAATCACAACATATATTTAGAATCACCTCAGCTACATAGCTAATGGCATCCTTCAAGTTGAGGTCTCGGAAAACTTTGAGAATCTGGTCTCTGGATTTCTGAGCAGATCTTCTCATCAGTGCTTTGCTGAGGATTTCTCTGTCAAAATTGGACCACCTAACAATTTAAATAAACAATATAAAGCATGAATTAAATGGACATGTTTGGAAAAGCTCTCTTCCAGAGCACTTCTAGCTCTCTTGTTTTGCTATATCTCACAATGAGAGAAATACTAGAATCACATAATGCTAGAATTTGAACCTTGAGGACATCTAGTCCAGTTCCTGCTCAGTGCAGGCAACTGCTACAGCATCCTTGACAGGAAATACAGTGGGACTTTGGTATCCATGGATCCAGCATCTGCAGATTTGATTCACTGCGGATGCCAGCAGATACCAGTGTCCACATTTAAATGCTTTTAACAAGAAAAAAGCACCAAAATCACATTTCCTACCTTTGTACGGTCAAACTGTGCCATTTTCCTGAATCGTGATTCATTCTGAGGTGACACTGGAAGGAGCAAGGAACCTCCGTGTGACCTGGAAGTGGGTCTTTCAGACCTAAAAATAGCTACAGAGGCTGGGAAATGGCACAGTTTCACCACGTGAAGGTAGGAAGCACAGTTTGGACACTTGTTAAATGGAGACACCAGTATTCACGGATTTTGGTTTCTACAGGGGGTAGAAGACCTTTTTCACAAATATGAGAGTTCCTTCCCAAATCAGGCCAACAGAAAATATTATCATAATGAAAATGAAGCCAACAATTAGGTCAAAATCACCAGAGGAGAATCTTGCTCTGAAAAAATGATAAGAGGAATCACTGCAATGATACCTGTGAACTGGCTGTGCTCATCCTACACCTTTATGGAGCAGTTTTATTTGTTCTTTTCTTGCATGAGAGATTCCTAGCTCCCTAACATATGCTCAAAAAACACAGCCCCTGCTGCTGCACTGTGGCTTGTGTGAACTTCATGCTGCTCCAACTTGCCACACTTGGGAAGATTTGGGAATGCCACGCTTGGGAATCTGCTGCTGCTGGACAAAGCCCAGCAAAGATGTTGGTAGCATTCATGAGCAGCTGGCCCCTGAATTGGGTGGCAAGTCCCTTCCTGTGTTGGGTTCATCAAGAGCCAGCCACGACAAAATGAAGGCATGCAACATTTTCAAGATGGATATTCTAGCAAGGGAGTCTTTTGAATTTATCTTCCAAGAACAGTGTGTTAGCAGAAGATAATGGAGTTTAACTTTTAATTGCCTCACAAGTTTACTTTTCCAAGTGGAGTAAAATGCAAAATAAGAGAAGAAGTCTTTGTGGCTGATAATGAGAGAATGCAATATGCAGACTTCTGAATTGTTTCTACTGATACAGCAGAGCTGTAACTCTGGTTTGAAAAGACTGAGAAAAATGTCAATAATTCCAGGGCTTGAGACAAAGATTTTCCCCAGGTTGTTGTCTATGACATTAACCATGAATTACGGGTTGGTTATTAGACGGCTGTAAATCAAACGATTATATCTTGCTACTAGAGTCGTTCTTTCCCTTCATTTAAAATTGTTCCATTCCAATGAGATAAGTATGCCCAACTCCACTTACTTGTCTCGCAGGTAGTTGTGTCCTATTTGACCAGATATATCTTCAATAGCTGAAAGAATGTGGTCAAAGGCCTGTGAAAACAGAGCATAAAATGAACCTTTATCTGATCATCAGCAACAGCGCCATAAAACAGCTTAAAATATAGTAGGGACCCAATTTGGATGGGGAACACACTGCTGATAAAACAATCAGCACTGTGGGCATTATTCTTGGTTTCAGCAGCATAACTGATCAGGTACTCTCCTGACAACTTGGGGTTGTGAACCTACTCCATCTACACAAGGAGAAACATATTGGGAGGACCTACATAGCACAGCCCTTCCTTCCCCTGAACCACTGCTCCCTGTGGAGTATGTCTTCACTGTGCTACACCAAGCACACTGCATGCAGCATGTCAAGTTATTCTCAAGAACATAAGAAGAGCACTGCTGGATCAGACCCATCTAGCCCATCATCCTGTTTCTTACAGTGGCCAACCAGATGACTCTGGGAAAGCCCACAAGAAGAGATGAGGACATTTTTCCAAGTGGTAATATTCATAAAGTGTTATTAGAAATAAGCTGGTTTTGAATGAAAAAATACAAGATCTTTTTTCATTGTATTGTACTATAAGAAACACAATTTTCCTTAATGGGTCGCTGTTGGTTCCAAATGTGACCCTACTTACCCTTCCATGGAGTTTCTCATTCAGTGTGGGCTCTCGGTCCTCACGTCTTTTCACTTTCAACCACTGCACCAAAGGCTTAATTGTCAAACCCTGTGGAAGAAAATGGACATGTTTTCTTCACTTAAAAAAATGGGAAACTACCAATCCTTACAAATACTGACATGCTGGAGCATATGTAAACATTTGCCTTAGTTGCATGGCTCTCTCATGAAATATTGACGTTTATAAATACGCTGAATTCTAACATGGAAGCTTCCAGTTTCAGCACAGAGCAAATTGTTTATTGTCCCAAGTGATGCAAGGTGAAAATATACGTAAAATAGGATCGTTTCTAGGATAGAACAATAGGATTGTTTCTAAAATTATGAAGATTTTTATGTCTGCAACTCACTGACATAATATAGAAACTGCAGTTAAGATATGCTTTTGATACTTTTTTGGACCTGCTGAGACTTTACTTCCTAAACATGGCGCAAGTGGGAAGGAGTCTCAAAGTTTCTATGCACTCAGTACCCTGCCCACCTGCCCTGCCCTTCCTCTTCCCAGGTAGAAAGAAAGCATACATACGAATGTAGCATTCATCTGAGTCAGACTGAACAAGTTCTTCAGCTCCCATTCTTGAAAGAAAGAAAGAAAGAAAGAAAGAAAGAAAGAAAGAAAGAAAGAAAGAAAGAAAGAAAGAAAGAAAGAAAGAAAGAAAGAAAGAAAGAAAGAAAGAAAGAAAGAAAGAAATTACCTGGAATATAACAGTAAAAAACACAACAATGATAGTTGTGCTGACAAACAGATTTTTGTCTTTGACTTGGTTTCCATCCAAAAGTACCACTAAAGCAAAGGCAACAGCACCACGGAGTCCACCATATGACATCACCACTTGGTCTATTATTCCCAGCTGGACCATACGATAGTGGTTTAGAACCCACGTCTGTAGAATTACACCTGTTAAAACAATATTATGGTAACTAAAGGCTGCACAACCACATTCCTTTCGGAATTAGGAAAGGTATGACCGCTGAAGCATCACAGAGCAAAGCTATTGCTATAATACAAGGCTTCTTTCCTAGGCAAAGGCTGCTTTCTTGATCACAGAGACACAGTTAATGCAGAAGCCAGAAAGATTATTGTCATGATTGAGTTCTACATACAGATGAGACATATCCATTCAGTTCAACAGGGGCTGGATGAACACTGCAATGTGCGGTACGCACAGAACTTCTTTGCTAGTCTGGGTCACTTACCTTAAAATAATAAACATTGCTATAAAAGATTTTAATTGCTTTCCATTGTCAATCTTTCTGGCATTAACTGCAACTATGCTCGCTCTGTCAGCATGCTAAAAATTAAATACTATCATAGGAATCAGCTGCTTTGACATTATTCTTATGCTGACTAAATATTATCACATTAATATACACGTAAACTTCCTAACTGCAGATTGTCTGATCTCACTGCCGAACTGATCTTCAAAGTGCTCACATAAGAGATGAAATAAATTTTGGAGCTACTGGAGCTGCTGGAAAACTGGAATAACCACTTGAAGTGGAAGGCACAAACAGAACTGGTACCAGGCAAGGGGGCAATGCCTGGGGCTCATGGATGTTTAAAAGCCTCACCAAGCCAAGCCCTAGGCCAGACATATCACCTATTCTACTTTCCTTGCAGCATCACTCCCAGTGCTCAAAAATCAGCAAGGAGGGCAGATTAAGCGTGATGGGAGTGATGCAAGCAGCACACTTGCTGGGATAGGGACAAGCCTCTCAATGAGTGGGGTTGCAGTTCTCAAGCATGGGATTGAATAAAAAACAGCCCTTTACTGAATGGCTTTACTGAATTTGCAGCCCTTATCTGAAACCAGTTTTTACGTAATTTAAGCAGTCGTGAAGGCAAGATGCCTGGCAAATCAAGCCTAAGATTCTGGCTTATTTTCTACTTAGCTGGTAAGATAACACTCAGGAGTCCAGAAATCTGAATTCACTAGTAATCTTAGCAGGGGTAAGAATCAGTTTTCTTACCAATGGCTCTGTAGACAGAGATGAAAACCAATGTCAAGAGTATGAAAGCTGTGTTCCAAGTCCAGATTCTAGGATCAACCGCTGAGATCCCCAGGAACATGAAAATAATCGTCTCTGCACCACTAGCTAACATCTTCATGGTGTATCTCACCGTGGTGGCAGACTGTTCTGAAATATTTGCTTTGACATATTTCTGACAGCAGATGCCACAGAAAGTTATACTGGAAAAAAACAGAACAAACACCTTATTACTATATTCTCATAATAACCATTCTCCACAGTCTGCTAAATGCTTATATGTTGAAATAAATTTAACATTTCTCTCTCTCTCTCTCTCCCCCCCTTCCCCCACTCTACATATAAACATTTACATTTATATGTATGAGATAGGCCAAACTAGACAATGGACACAGAGCAACATATAGATGCTTGTGCCACCTTCCCATGAAGATGATTTTTCACTCTGCAGTTTCTCTTTATGCTATAGTTCTTATATTTACAGCCAATCTCCTAATGTGGCTGGAGCGCTTAAAAGGATATTACATAACATAACAGCAACACAGTATTCCAGCCCTTGGAATGGTCTTCTGCTTTTAGCAAGCCTAATGAATTTGGGACATTCTCCCCAAGATTCCATGAATGAATCTTTGGGCACAATCTTATCCAGCCTTCCAGTGGTGATGCAGCCATGCCAATTTAGTGTGCACTGCATCCTGCAGTGGGGGAAGAGGCAGTCACAAAGGACTCCTCAAGTTAAGGGAACATTTGTTCCCTTACATTGGGGTTGCATTGCAGTTGCATCAGGGCTGGAAAGTTAGATAGGATTGGGCTGTTGGTCTTTTTAAAATCAGTTGGTTCACTTTTTAATCCAGCTAAAAATTACATTCATTTTTCACTCTTCTCTGGCAACATTAGAAAGAATGAAGAAATAATTAACAGAAACTTACGCAAGAATAGCAGAAAGTGAGAGCATCTCAGCTGTCAGGTAAGACAGATAGGAGATGACAAACACAAATCCAGGTTCAATTATTCTGACATGCTTTGTGAAACGAGTGACAAATGACAGCAGGAATGCAAAGATGACTCCAACTAAAGTACCTCCTATGCTCACCACAAAGAAAGACACTGCAACAACAAAAAAAAACACACACGTATAAATCCCACTGAATTTCTGAAAGCAAGGTACTGTAGGGTGACTTCTTGACCCTATCTGATGGCTGGCAGAGTTAGAGAAATGCAGGTGTCCAGAAGTTTGGCCTAGCTCAGGCGTCTCCAAACTACAGCCACATCCAGCCCACCACAAGATTTCATTTGGCTCACAGCAACATTTTTTTTTTGTCAGAGCATTTGTTAATATTTGACATTTTTACTCATTATATATGATTTCTCAGTTTAAGAGTTTCTTTGTAATTGTCCTGTTTCTCTTTTGTTCTGAATCATATCATGCTGAACACAAAAAAAAGTCAAAATAAAACTTATTCATTCATTTAAATTTCATTCATTCATAATTTTTTCGGCCCATGAAAATGTGTAAATATAAAATATGGCCCTCATACTGAAAAGTTTGGAGACCCCTGGCCTAGCTCATCAGTTCCAACGTTACATTCTTGAACCCTTACTCCTCCAAGATTTGTGTTATATTTTTGTGACTGCTATGTGGCGTATTCCTGACATCCTGTGGCATCCGTCATACCTGTAGTCTCTAGGTCAGTGGGTCTCAAACTTTTGAGCATTTTTTAAGATCACAGTCTAGAACAGCCATTTTCAACCACTGTGCAGTGGCACACTGGTGTGCCACGAATAGTCCCCAGGTGTGCCACCAGAATTTGGGAGAGGGCCATTTATTAGTAGGGCCAATGGGGGATGTGAGCCCCCATAGACAGCAAGGTGTGCCTTGTCAGTTGTTAAAAAACTGATGGTGTGCCTTGACCATTTTAGTGCCTTGACAGTGTGCCATGAGATGAAAAAGGATGAAAATCACTGGTCTAGAAGGACCCACTTAGCTTTACGAGATTTTAAAAAAAGTATCCCTACCAAGTGGCTGGTCAAGCCTCTGTTTTTATCCTTTTTACTATTGGGGGAACCGCCTTCTGGAGAGTTTATTGACCTCCACACCCATCGGATTGGGACCACTCTGGTGGCACTGAGTTTGGCCTGCTTTTGAAATGCACAGTTGCCTACTCATGAGTAACCACACACATACTGCTCTTTTTGGTTTCCATAGGGCTCAGTACATTTTCCTTGCCAGCTATCAGGTTATCGGTTTTGCACCCTACTAAAAATCGACCCACTGTTTGGGAACCACTGTTCTAAGTAACTCCAGGGATAATGAGAATATGTCTCCCTACCAAGTATGATGCATCTATGTATCAACAGAAGCATATAAAGTGACTTAGTATATTTAGTGTTGTTGGCCAAATCCTCAAGTGGAGATTGTGCCTACACCTTTAAGTGTTCCCAGACAGAACAAAGCTACTGCTACTCTGGGAGAGTTTGAGAGCCACTAAGTACTTGCATGGGCGGGGGGGGGGGGAGGCAGTGGAGGCGGGGGAAAGGCAGCAGTGCAATCTCCAGGATCACGCCTCCCATGCGGGCTGCAGGGGCTTGGGTGCACTTACCCAAGCCTCCTGCAGCCTCCCCAGGCTGCAGGGAGCCCGGCGCGACCTGCAGCAGGGCTCCCCGCAGCAGTGAAAGTAAATGTGGAGCGATCGCGCCCCGCCTTAGTGGAGCACAATCGCTCCGCATTTACTTTCACTGCTGCGGGGAGCCCTGCTGCAGGTCTCGTGGGGCTCTCCGCAGCCTGGGGAGGCTGCAGGAGGCTTGGGTAAGTGCACCCAAGCCCCTGCAGCCCCCCTAGGCAGTGCGATCCTGGGGATCATGCCACTGCATCCTTCCTGCCTCCAGGTTGCCCCCTCCCCTTAAGGGGGCAGAGGCCAGGGCACACAGGCTGGGGCGTCATGACGCCACAGTTTGAAAAGCCCTGCCATAGACTGTTGACAATGATGTAAAAAGCTTTAAAATACTACTCACCTACACCTTTGACACAGTCTAAACCAGTCACATTTCCAGCTCCTATTGAAACAAAGGATTCAAAAACGTTGTATAGCACCTAAGGGGAAAATGAATTGGTGATTTCCTGAATAAATGGGAGATAGCACTTTCTGAAACCATACAAGATGCAAGTACATTATACAATATTATTCCAATCACAGTGTTTTATCTGCTGCTCTTTAGTATTTGCAAATTACAGTGAAGTCACATCAATTTATGAAGATTCAGCTATATGCACTTGGCAAACAGTTGAAATACCATGGGCAACTTCACTCAGTGAGTGTATGCCCTGGCGTGAGAATGAGATGGGAGATGTGTATCTGAAGTTCCCTCAGTTGGTCTCAGTTCCTGAGTGCCTACATAGTGTGATTCTAGTTTTAAAAGTTAAAGAGCATTTTTTGTACAACACAGCCCCTAAACACAATGATTTAAGGGGTTTTTAAGAGTAATTTTGACTATATGAGATTTTCACCTTATGCGCTGACTTTAGACCCTTTCCCCTGCATAAGATGCAACTGTACTGTAATTTTTTTTTTTAAAGTCAAATCTGTTTTCCATGTGCTTATGCTAACTTCTAAGATGGTATTTAACTCTATGTGGAATACAGTAAAATAGCAATGAAACAGGCCTAAGGAAATGTCCAGTTCAATCAGGTGATAGACTTTACATTCCAACAGCACACTGCAAATGTTATCAGCACTGTAAGATAGGCCAGGATTATCTCTACATTGTAGTTTGGGAGATGGGCTCAGGCTGAAACAACAATGGCTTGCTGAAAGCCCCCTAGTGATTATCTAGCTGAGGTGAGATTTGAACTAGAGACTTCTTGATATTCCTCTCTCCAGTTGACTCTGGGAGGGGGACTAGGAATCTCTTAGAGAGAATTCTGCCTCACCTAACGTTGGTTCCTAAGGGCCCATTCTGAAGAGTGCGTGCCGGCTTACCGCTGGTGCACACTGTTGCAAACATTCCATAAGGCGTGTTCGCGGGCCCTAGCACAGGTGGAGCGCCAGTGCTAGCCCAGTACTGGCTGGCACTGGGTTAGCTCCGGTGGAGCACCGGAGCTCTGCTGCTCAGCGGTCGCATGGACCACCGGGCAGCGGAGAGGTAGATGGCGGTGGGGGGGGGAGGTGAGGAGTAGGCGTTCCAGGGTGGGGGGAGGTGGAGGGAGGGCAGGGAAAGGGAGTGGAAGAGGCGTGCTGGGGGGAGGGAGTGGGATGGGAGGGAGGCGAGACTGGTGGAACTTTGCTCCACTAGATACCGAGCCTCCGTGTCGGGCCATCTGTCCAACACGGAGGCTCTAAATTCTATGCCAAACCTTGGGTTGTCATAGAATCGAGTAGCCCCTTTTGCGGGGCTACTCATTTTACCCGGGGGAAGGGGATTCACCTGAAGAAGCGGCGGCGGCTGCCTGGGGCGGCTGGATGCAGCAGCAGCCATTTCTGGCACCACTGCAGCCCCGTGTACTGGGTAGCTCAGGACTGGGCTGCCCGACTCTTTGGGAGAAGCCATGAAAAACTAAACCAAATCCAGTATATGTCTGTAGTATAAATTTGCCCTTAGCTGCTACATTAAGGGTGCAATCCTAAACACAATTACAAGGGAACAAAAAGTTGCATTAACTCCCATGGGAACACAGAACAGGGGTGGCCAACCTCTCACAGATGACAAGCTGTACCTGCTGAAATTCTATCTTCTACACCATTGTTCAAGGTCCAGGAGTTCTAAAGTTGAAAGGTTGGCTATCCTGACATAGACAGTATCTGGCTGCATGGCTGCAATCCTATGTGTGAGAGTAAGTCCCACTGAACTGTGTGTGGGGTTTCAGGTTATACCTGTCAAATAAGGTTCTGTTTCCTGCCTAATAGTTGTCTAAAAGCACCATCTTATGCCTGTCTACCCAGAACTAAGTCCAACTGATTATTATTAATATAATATAATAATATATTAAGAATTCATTGGAACTTGCTTCCAGGTAAGCATGTATAAGATGGTTACTTTGCCAGTAACTGTTACCTCTTCCACCAGCAACAGTACAGTACAGTATTAATCTGCAATCTGGACTATTCAGTGCATTCATGATTTATCAGAGTTCCACTAGTCATTAATTCAGAATCAAGTTTTCATAAATTATATTTAGTTTGATGTCAAAACAAGATCTTACCACAGTCACAGCATCATTAAGCAAAGATTCTCCAAAAACAATGATGAAGAGGACATCATTGACATGGACTTCTTCAAATACAGCCAGCACAGCAACAGGATCCACAGCAGCTATCAGACTGCCAAACAAGAGGAAATCCAGCCACCCACTTTGAAGTGGGCCTAGAAGAATAAAGCAAACAATATTAGGAACTCTTGTCTTTCCTTGATATATATAAATAATAGGGCTCTTTTGCAATAGGCCACTTTGGCCCCAATGTTCTCAAGTGCAAATGAGGAGTTCCATGAAGCCAGCAAGGAAAGTTCAAAGGAGCACACTATTAGCAACTGTTTTACATTACTAGGCCAAAAGATGGTCCAAAGAAGAAGCTTCAAGTAAGCTGCATGGTTAGACCTGCAATGGTTCTATCATTATAACTTTGATGTCAAAGTTATTCATAAGAACTCACCCAACCCTTAGAAAATGTCTCACCAGATAACGTTCCAAAACTAAACCTTCAAAATTCTTAATTTGGAAACATGGGGAAATTCCATCAAGTCCCTTAATCTTAATCAAGCCTTAATCTTAAATACAAATGCCTTTGTATTTGAGGTAAAAAAAGTAGTGCATTATTTATTTTACTGTCTCCTAGAGAAAGAGTCAAGACAAAGATTTATTTCTGCATTTTGAACAATTAGGCCTTACAGAGGCCCAGAAAATTAGTCTTCTTTCCGATACAGACACAAAGGATAGCTCAGTTTGCTAATGATGCTGAAAATCTTGCTGCTTTTTAAAAAGTGGACTTTCTGCTGTTGTTTTTACTTCAACACCGCTTATTTTAAATGTTGTGGCTGTTGTATTTTCAATTGTGATGATATTGTTTTAGTTTTTGCTTTACACCATCTCAGAAACCACGATTGTTGAGAAGCAGGAGACAAATACAGCAAAGAAATCAGTCTTAGAATTGGGATGATGGCATCATGAGGGAGATTGTTGTACCTTGTTTGGTAATCAATACACTGTACAATACTAAGCTCCACATGGCAACTTAGCCTTTTCAAGAATCCCCCTGAACTAGGGTCACTAGATACAAACAGGGACAGAGTGCCTATACTTTAACCATTGTATAGAAGGAATTTTGGCAGGTGCAACTCAACATGGGTTTAAAAAGCTGCACCTGCCCAAATTCCCTCTTCTATACAATCGTTGAAGTATAGGCACGCTGTCCCACTTTGTATCTGGCAATGCTACCTGAGCCTTCATCCACTGCAGGTCACAAAGAACCTTCAGTGTTTTATGGACTACACATTTGTCAAACCTCTCCTGGCCACATTACTTTTACTCTTTCAGGCAGCATTGAGCAACCCTAGTAAGGTAGGAAATGGAACAAAACCATAAAGCTCCAGACACCTTCCATCCACCCCGTTAAACGCAGGAGCAAATTCATTGCTGTTCCCGTCATTGCAAAATTTAAACAGATGCTTACTCAATTGTAGCATCTATCAACAAACACAGGAAAAAACTCCTTTTAAAAAACAGTTGCTCTAGTGGACAATTTATCTTTTCATAGGTTACCAATTATGTTCCTTATGATAATCTTGAAGAAGCCAATGAACTAACATTTATGGGAATATAGCCAATTCAGTGTTCTTTCTACCACGCCTGAATTGCACTCATGCACACCATTCTTGCTTTCCCCCACAGACTCTCACGAAGGGAAAGCAAGGGTAGAAGAGTCAAGACTTGAATGGGGTGAAACAGTCCCAGAAAAATTGATGTGGCTTACAATGACTTTGTGAAGCATGGTAGTAAACAATCTTTAGCCTTGTCTTCTGAACAGCCACGGGGGCCAGCTGGGCTTCTTTAGAACCACTGGTCATCTGGGATTGTCTAATTGTTAAGAGCATATTTTAGTCATATGAGCTGAAGTTGCTATCTTATAAATAAGTGGTCTCCAAAGTGGAGACCACTGCTGGCTTCCCTGGTGCAGACAGAGCTTACTGTTCTAAGGGGAAGCCTCCGCAAAGCACCTATTTTCACCTGCAATCTTCATACTGGCAAGCCACATCTGCCCAGAAATCTGGGTGCAAAGTCAGCTGGGGTGCTGGAACCCAGAAGTGGCTGGCTGGCATAAAGACTGGGGGTAAACAGAGGGGCTTTGCTGAAGTCCCCCCTATGGAATGCTAAGCGCCATTCATGCTGGGGAGGGATTAGACAGGGTGCTGGATCTAGCCCATGGGTCGGAGTCTGGAGAGCCCTGTTATATATAAAAATCTGAAATCTATCCATTTGTTACACACTAGCACACTGGTTTTCAACTGATGGGTCAGGATCCAAAAAGGGGGTTGTGCCTTAATCTTAATTGGGTCATAGGGCCAGTAGTACCATTTTACTTTTCCTGGATTTAAAAAAAAAATCATGCTGTTGAAGTTGGCTTCACCATGGCAAAAGGAAAAATTTTCTTTATGATCCTTGTGTGGTTTTAGAGAGGAAAATATTCCCCAAGATTAGACAAGGACAATAGCATCATGTCACCCACTCACATACTCACCTACCCTAACAATTATGTTAAAGGACACATTCCTAATTTAGAATTAAAATGGTTTGTTGGCAGTGACTGTATACAAAGGAAACTGAAAGCAATCCTTCACAGTTAATTTCACAGGGTCTATTGTAAATTAAATCTTAATACGAACACCAAGAGGCTTGCAAATCCTAAATGCTACCAAGATGGCAGCCAAGCTTTACTGTAACTTCAGAAGTGAGAGTAAACCTGACACAGGCCTAATCTGGCTTTGAAAATTATGCAACCAGACCTTGAAGGGCAACCTGAGAACACCACTCTTTTGAAACGCAAAGATCATAGCTTTCTCAGAAGTTGCTAGTTTGCCTTGCAGATGTGCTGAGTGAAAAACATTCTCACATCTGGAGGCCTTTTCTTATACTGGTGGGCCTAATGTGATGTGAACTCAAACATGTACTATCAATGTGCACTTCCAATGCATTTTTATTTAAGGAAATCATTGCTTCAGAGGTAAATCATTGCTTCAGACAGGCAAATTTTGTTGGGAAAACATAATGCAGGGAAAGAGTGAGCTTTTCCCTGCTTGCATGCCTTGATCCTGATCAGGGTGATAACCCCCCAAGCAGTTGTCTTTGACCCAAAAAGAGACACTTCCACTTAGAAGCAGCATGCCTAGTTTGGCCCTAACAGGCTTTACAATATTAATGCTGCAATCCTATCCACTGAACTCAGTGAGTCTTACTTCTGAATAGACATACATAGGATTAGATAGAGTAAAAAGCACAACAGCATGCCATACATAACAGTTCCCTGGGCTTACATATTTATTGTAACTTGTATCATTATGGGCGCAATCCTACCCTGCACTGGAATAGGCAAGCCAAGAGGCTTGTGCTGTATCCAGTGCAGGATAGGGACCCAAAGTGGCTCAGCCAGAGGTAGGGGGAAACTTTTCCCCTTACCTCCAGGTAAGGCACCCCAGCCCCAATGGGTCTCCTTGGACTTGCGCCAACTCCAGAGATGGCACAAGTTTGAGGAGAGTGGAGTGGCTTGAAGCTCCTCTGGACTCCCTGAGAACGGGGGTTGGGATCTGGCATAACTGCCGGGTAGCAGTCCCACCTCCCACTCCCCATTCGCCTGCCTCGGCCAAAGTAGTTTAGGCTGGCCAGTGGGAAGGGGAGGAACAAATTTGCAGCAACACCTGCTTTGCATAATTATGACCAGAGCTCCTTATCTATACTCAATTTGCCTAATGTGGTTTGCAGAATACAGAATTATAGTGTGAGAATGCTTGTGTCAATCCAACCTACAGCGCAATCTTATCTTGCGCTGGAACAGGCAGACCAGGAGGGCTGCGCTGTATTGAGTGCAAGACTGGGGCCAGAAGTGGCTCAGAGAGAGGTAAGGGGAAACTCTTACCCTTATCCCCCGGGTAAGCCACCACAGCCCCAAAGGGTTTCCTAAGACTTGTGCCACCTCAGGAAGTGACATAAGTCCAAGGAGAACAGAGCAGCTTGAAGCTACTCCAGGCGACTCGTGGAACGGGGTTGGGATCTTGCACAACCCACCTCCTGCTCCCCCTCCCCTGGGACCGCCCAGGGTCCCCAGACGCAACCTCCCCCCCCCCCATCGGTGTGGAGGCTGGATGCAGCCTCCGCGGGCCAGCACACATCCCTGCATCAGCCCAGCCAACTCCTGAGGAGGTGCAAAGGTGCTTTACTGCAAAAGTTAGGATTGTGCCCCTAGTTATGGAATGAATGGCCTCCAGTTTGAGTGCTGGGGCAAAGACTGGTGATTTACAGGGTTGCATTTCAATTTGTCAGTTAGTGTCCTTTTTTCCTTCCTACCACAATGGTTAAAGGGAAACATCTTTTATTTTTTCAAAATATAAATGGGTGCTCCAGTAACACAAGAGCTCCAGTATGATCCACTGTGGAAAATTGTTAACATTGTATCTCAACTGAGATATTTTAAAAGGAAGTTTCTAGTTCTCAAATTCACAGTGAAAAGCTTGAAAATTACAATGTAGTGCCACTTCATTTTTTTAAGATTGTAAAGGAGGTGTCAGATTTCCGAGAAAACTTCTGGAAAAGTTACGTAAGTAATTAGAAATCCCACTTCTTTTCTAGCCTCAACACTTTTCTCTGCCCCAAAGCTTCTACCATAGTTATCTCATCATATTGGTTGCTGCCACAACATTCCAGGTATCAGGAAAGTGCTGTTTTCAATACCCAAACCAGTGGTTTTCAAACTCTCATGGAGAGTTTGAGCCACTGTAAGTGCTTGCGGGGGCGGGAGACAGTGGGGGGCGGGGGGAAGGCAGTGGCGCGATCCCCAGGATTTCGCCACTCAGGGGGCTGCAGGAGCTTGGGTGCACTTACCGAAACCTCCTGCAGCCTCCCCAGGCTGCGGGGAGCCTGGTGCGATCTTCAGCAGGGATCCCTGCAGCAGTGAAAGTGAAAGTGGAGCAATCGTGCAAGTCCTTGCGCCCCTCTAAAGCAACGCGATCATGGGGATCGCATCACTGCCTCCCCCACAACGACTTTCTGTGGGGCTCAAACTCCCTTGGAGTGGTAGTACTGCCACTCATAACAGAACAGCTGGTGGGTAAGAACACCACCCATTCATGACAATTGTCATTTTAGCATGATCCATTAAAAAGATGAGCACATAAGCCAGTGGTACTCAAACTTTTCCGGCCCACGGCTCCCTTGACCCCCGTGGCTGTTGGCCATGACTCCCCATCATATTCCTGAGGGCTGGAAGTGACATCATTAAACAGGAAGTGGCCAGAAATATTAACTATATTCATATTAATTATATTAATCACATCATTAATTAAATGCAGATCTTAAAATATATTATTAATACACAGCAATATACATGCTTTATAAATGATCAGCTGCTGATCACTGTTAGAAACAGGATGCTGGAGTAGGTAGATTTTGTCTGGTCCAGGAAGACTCATTTTTTTAAACTCTGTAAGCATAGCAATAGAATTGTTTTATCAAATGAACTTTGTGAACAACCAGTCTGACCAACATTACACACACACACACCACTGTGGACCCCAGTCCAACTAGTCATTTCTCCCATTCTCCTTGGATAGGATTGAACCCTTTATTATTTAAATTATATTAAATTTTTCCAGCAGCTGGTGGGGAAAACAAAAATAGACCATGAAAATATATCAGAGCTGATAAGGGTTTGGTTAGGAGGCTGATTTGTCTCCTATACTAGGAGATGCACAGCTCAATCCTATGAATGTCTACTCAGAAGTAAATCCCATTACAGTCAATGGGGCTTACTCCCAGGAAAGTGTGGATAGGATTGGGCTGGCAATCACTTCATCAATGACTGATAAGTATTCCCTTCAAATAGCAAGATTCATCACTTTAAAAATACAGCCTTTCCTCTTCAGTCAAACAAGATTAATAAATCACTTTAAAAACAGTACCCTTTTTCTGCTCCTGGCCAAGTAAAGTGTATGCTTGTCTCTCCCCCCCCCCCCCCCCGCCAACTGCATGGAAACAATTTTAAGACCCCTGGTGACTGGTAAAATAGGAAGCATTTTATTTGGGGAGGGGGAGGAAAGTGGGAAGGTTTGGAGATCGAAAGGGGGGAGTGGAAGAGGGAGGGGTTGAAAAGAGAGATTTCTTTGATGAGGAGCAATCCCAGACTGGGAGCTAGGAACCAACCAGACAAGGATCAATGCAGTGAACACAGAAGGAGGCAGCCTCAGAGAGAAGGGAGAAGAGGGCGGGCAGCAACAGCAGCCACTCTCGCAGTCCCTCTTGGAGGGAGCAGCTGAGCAACCCCCGTTTCTTCTGCTTTAAAAAAAAAGCGCAGAAGACGGAGGGGCTCGCATTCTGCCCAGGAAAGGTGGTGTGACTGTTTCCCTGCAAGAGGACATCCCGCGCCTCCCCTGTGCGTTCGTTGTGCCTTCCCCAGGGGGCTGCACCTCAGTTTGAATAACACTGACGTCAGCTAGCAATGACATAATTATGTCTGAAAAATGGAGCTTACCCATGATTCCACTAAGATAGACTCCGTAGAGTGAAAGACCTGTTGTGGCAGCGTTCCAGATGGTCCCAATGACAGCATACAGGAGGATTGTGCCAAGGTTGCCGAAGAACAATCGGTTTGGCATGAAGTATCCTGCATCCAAGACAATGGGCGGCAGTAGATAGAAAAAGAAGACTGTCGGTGTAAGCGTAAAGGAGGCAATATGATCTGCTGCATACACGATGCCGCCCAGGAAGAGACCAAGGACAATAAGCAGGACACTCTCCGGGACTACCGAGGTGACTTTATGGGACAGGTGAAAAACTGTTGAAGGAACACAACAGGTTGGAAAGTTAGAATGCAAAAAACTCCTACCAATGACCAATAACAATACATTAATAACATTATTTGGCTTGCACAAACAGTGGCAGACATCAATGTGCAAAGCAGCCGTCATCTGAACAGGACAAATCGGCAACTCAGCCCACTGAGCACAGAACAGAAGATCAACATGATGGGATGCATTCACTTTAGCAAGTCACCTTAGAAATTCACTAATCCTTGGACATAGCCCTACTGCTCTAGGATCCATGCTTGACCAGTATTGATTTACAGTTAGCTTACTAGGCAGTCACAGCATCCTGGGCAGGAATAATTGGTTAGAACAGGGGTGCTCAATAGGTAGATCGCGATCTACCGGTAGATCGCGAGGCAAAATGAGTAGATCGCGGAATGCCAACCCCCCCCTTCAGGTGCCTCTGGGAGGAAACGCCAGGAGTAAGGCCCATTGTACTCAATGGGCCTTACTCCCAGGTAAGTGTGGCTAGGATTGCAGCCTCACAGCCTAATCCTAGGCATGTCTACTCAGGAGTAAGTCCTGTTATACTCAGTGGGGCTCAAGGTACACCAACATACATTGTACACATAAATGTTATATGTTATGATGGCGCAAACATTGTAAAAAAAAACTTTTGGTAGATCTCCGGGCCTTGCTGGGTTTCAAAGTAGCTCTCGAGCCAAAAAAGTGTGAGCACCCCTGGGTTAGAACACTGGTTCCCAACCTGTGGTTCGTGGACCACAGGTGGTCTGCAAGACCCTGAGATGTGGTCCTCAAGGTCTTAGGAAAGAAATCACTTTTGATCACTTTCAATGTCTTGTTGAGCAAGTACTCCCTCACGGACCACTAGAGAGGGCAGAGAACGGACTGACCACAGCTGGCACTGAAGTGCTTGATAGTCTGTGGGGGGACTATCTCTGATAGTCCATGGGGGAGTGCTCACTTGGGAGATGCCTCCCCACAGAAGAAGCTGGAGACAGCGAAAGCTGCGCCTCTCTGGTGGTCCGTGGGGGAGTGCTCACTTGGGAGACACTTCCCCACAGACCACCAGAGAGAGTGGAGAACAACCACCAACAGCTGGCAATTGCCTGTGGTCCATGACATTTCTAATTTTTGCCTCAGTGGTCCACAGGCTCCTAAAGGTTGGGACGCCCTGGGTTAGAGTGACCTTTGCAAAAGATGGTGGTTCATGGGTGGGATTCAATGCCTGTATCAAAGATTGTTATGGTGCAATCTACCTTATGGGAAACAGTGCAAGCCACACTGGCCCTGCTGCATCAGTGTATGTAGAGGAATTTCAATAGGATTGGGCTGCCATATAACCAGAGATTGACTCTCCATATATAATTACATACCCCGTAGGGGGGTGCAGGGAGTAAATTATACCTGGGCGCAGGGTCAAAAGGGGGGCCAGGAGCCAAAGGAGGGGAGGCGGAAATTTCATGGGAACTCAGAAAACATTGTCGTATATTTTGTGCAGACAAGCATTCACATTTTGTGTAAGCCTACATAGTCTTAAGACACTGTAATTCACAGAAATTATTATCGAATGATTGTATGAAATTATGATCCAATGGAGAAGAGAAGGGACCCAAAAGAAACTTTGTGTTCCCAAAAAGTGCAAAAAAGAAACTTTGTACCCCCTGATAAAATTCCTCTCAGAGGCCCTGATTATAAGTGTTCTGGCATTATCCAAGTTATGTCCTAAGCAGATTTCCTTCCTCCTGTGGAAGAAGTCCTTGCTCTGGGACACAGAAAGCTTGCTCTAGTCTAGAGGAAGACTTCTTCCATAGTAGATAGCTCCTTTTTCAGAGAAAGGATACAAACTGCTTACTTCATTTGCCTCTTTTCTTTCTAATTGACACTGTATTTTTTTCACAACAACAAATCCGTTAAACCAAATTTCAATGCAACACTTTCACGTAACTTCAATGATACTATCAGAGTAATCCAAACGTAGACTTGAAACAGTCTAAGGGCCCAATCCTATCCAACTTTAAAGCTGCAATGGAGCCCCGAGGTAAGGGGACAAATGTTCCTTTATCTTGAGAAGGCCTCTGTGACTGCCTCCCCACCACAGGATGCAGCGCATGCCTCTTTGGCACGGCTGCACCAGCACTGGAAAATTGGATAGGATTGGGCCCTAAGCAATCTCCTGAATTTCATGAATAAAAAGCATATAAACATAAAGCATAAATATTTAAAGCATATAAACCCCTGCTAATTGGGTAAGAGGCACTTTTTCAATTGAGTGCTCCTTTTTTTTAGCAGGGGGAGAGTAACTGGCCCACCTCACCCCAGCAGTGTCTGTTTTAGTGGCTGTCTGCTGGTATTCTTTTTGCATCTTTTTAGAATGTGAGCCCTTTTGGGACAGGGAGCCATTTAGTTATTTGATTTTTCTCTGTAAACCGCTTTGTGAACTTTTAGTTGAAAAGCGGTATATAAATACTGTTGTTAATAATAATAATAATAATAATAATAATAATAATAATAATAATAATAATAGCAGCAGCACACTGACTCAGGAGTTGCTGGGCCAGTGCAGGGACCTGCACCAGCTCAAAAAAGTTGGCTCCAGTCCTGGATGGGGTAAATTTGTGCCGGTCGGGGCAGGGGGTGGGAGAGGGTGTCAGGAGGGTGGAACAGAGGTGGAGAAGAAGATTGGGCCCAGGAGGAAGGTGAGACTGGCGTGGAAATACAGGCAAAATCCTAACCCCCCCAGTACTTGGCCTACACCGGCTGCTCAGGTTTGAGTCAGTGAAATAGCTGACACAGATGAAGAACAAGAAGAACAGCCCCACTGGATCAGGCCATAGGCCCACCTAGTCCAGCTTCAAGTCCAGATCCAAGTAGTCATGGGGTGGCTGGGGCTCAGCATGGGGTAAGGGGAAAAATGTCCCCTTAGCCTGAGATTACCTCCAGCCTGCACCTAACCTGTGCTTTAATGTGGCCTGTCTGTTCCAGTGAAGGTAAGGATTGAGTAAACTCCATTGACTATAATGGGTTTTAATTCTGAGTAGACATTCATAGAACTGGACTGAAAATCAGCCTAAATCAAAATATCAGAGTTTAACATGTGTTTTTTTTAACTAGGCTGTTGATTTGGTAGTGCTTCCTGACCAGCTACGTTCTCTAGCACCCTTCTGTTTCTTTAACGTTTTTGAGTCAGGGTGATTTTTATAAAAAAAATTCTGCTACAAAGGAGCCACAAAATGTTGCTAATGTTGATATATCTTTTTTCAAATTTGTTTTTCTATTTCAAGGAAGTAAATATATCATAACTAAAAAAAGACATAAGATTGAACATTGTCCTGAAATTTGCTATTCCAGAATGCAACAATCACTACCTATCTTTTGATAGACATTTGCAGTTCTCTGGAATCCACATATCAGTCTCACAGGTCATTTACTTATCTGTTTCTCAAAGGTATACACTCCACCTGGCCTGAAGTCAATTTCCTGTGCTGTTCTGTCCCTGTGCTGATGTCTACATCCATCAGTCTATCATCCTAAGCTACTTGCATGTCCAAACCTAGGAGCTAGTGTAGTGTAGCTTAAATTGTTCAAAAACATTTTGAACTCACATTTTCTAGGCATCTCTCTGCTTCCTCACAATTGACACAAATTATTGTCATTGCCCTTATTCTTTATTCTTTCTTATATATTGTTAAATGCTTATGAGCTCTGTCTGTGTACCAGGATAGCTCAATATTAAAGCCCTGGACTAGTCAGTCCCAAGACTCAAAATGTCTTACACGTAAGAAAAAGTAGATGGATGAAAAAAAGGAAATGATGGTGCTTTCAGATTCTATGCACAATTCTGTGTGCACATATACATTATTACAGTGATGGACGACAGGAATTCTTTCAAGTATATAATTACACATTTGGCGAGTAAACTTAATATCCGTAGTCTCAGGATAAGGCAGATTATACCAATACCGATATAGATATTCTCAATCATATGGCATATATAATAGAGTGACACAGAAACAACTGTAATATAAGCAAAATAGCAAAACTCCACAATCCAAGTAAACTGCTCTTATTTTTCAGCATTTATTAAGGCTGTGGCAGGTAGATGGAAAGTCTCCTATAGCAGATATGTTTCAAAAAAACTGATTAGCACTTGGTCGGTTTCAGCCTTTCTCAAAGGTTTATTCTTTGCCACACAATTAATGATCACCACGGAACTCATACAGCATTGTAATGAGCTCATTAAATCCATTATTTAGGTCACTGTTCTTTGTGGGTCAACAAATTAACAAACTTACATTAGCAGTTTAAAAAGTGGCTACCATTTTAGGATCAAAAGGTCAACATACCTCATTAGGTTATGGAAGTCACATGTACACTTTACCTCAGAAGTCAAATGTCAATGGAATGTATGCCAAAGTCATGCCAAAGCCCTTGTGTTCAGTAAAAAATAATTTGAGCAAATTGACTAATCTAGACTGAGATTTTGCAACTCATAAATTGAGAGTATTTTCACTTCTATTTTGAGAAGAATGCTGTGGTTTAAGTCGATACGGGTCACGGACTGACAAAGCTATTAGCATGTCATACTGTACACACGTACAGGTGTCTATACTCTTGGACATATTTTTGTGCTAATAACTGTTCATGTGCTCATTTAAAAATCAACATAGGAATGAAACAGACAAGACGATTAAGTTGTGTTTTTTTTTTAGTTCCAACCATCTCTAAAGCCAACATTTTAATGACCTGTATGTAAGGAAACTATCAAGTAACATGAATAAGTCCTAAGCACAGAGTCTAGGAATTAAGGGCCCAATCCTATCCAACTTTCCAGTGCTGACGCAGCCATGCCAATGGAGCATGCACTGCATCCTGAGATGGAGGAGCACTCACAGAGGCCTCCTCAAGGTAAGGGAACATTTGATCCCTTACTGTGGAGATACAACTGGAAAGTTGGATAGGATTGGGTCCTTAGTTCCATTGACCAGCATTAGTCTGATTTCTGAGTATACAAGTTCAGAATCAGGGTGCGTATGTGGGATGGTTCAAGTGTAACACCACAAGCTAGAAAGAGCATTTAGTTGTTATTACACCACAGGCTAGAAAGAGCACTTAGTTTTTATTACATCCCTTCCTTAACCAATGTTAAGAATCCAGCAATAACACTAAGCGGCATTAAGCAGAACAGCATTAGAACTAAAACTGGTTGCCTCAGGTGTTAATAAAATTGCATCAGCTGAGTAGCAGTAAAAAGTAAAATGGCACTGTGGAACATTAAGTCAAGGGCAAATAAGTTATACACTGAATTCCCTGTTAAAATTACCCTTAGAACTAATTTACCATTTCAGAAACTGAACTAACACTGCATCAGTTTGGTCTCACTCATTTATTTGAGCATAAAATCTCTCTGATTCTCACCCTGTCAATAAGTTGAAAGGTAGGGACGCACAAATGGGGTAGGAGCATTATGCAACAGCTAGCACGACCAAGTGCACCTGAAAACTTGGATTCACTGAGACTGTAAAGCACCACACACACTTTCCAGGGTGTAGACCCCGCTGAATGCAATGAGATATACTTCTGCATAGGCATGTATAGGCTTGCACAGAGAGCAGGTTACTCACATAGGTAGCACCAGAGAGAAGCGAGGGATGAACTTCCCCAACAAGTGGCTTGTGCACCCACAACACACACTATCACCCATTCCTGGATCCCTCTGGTTATTGGAAAGAAAATCACTTATATTTATATTTTTAAAAACAACAGTTTCTCATAGGTTCACTTAGTTTAGTGGGTGAGAGGCAACCAGAGGAACTAACCAAAGCTGGATTTGGGTAGCAGTTAAGCCTCAAACTATCAAGTTAAAAGTAGTTACAGGAAAGAGAAAGCCAAACAAACATTCCATTATGTTTCATTCAGAAATCTGACATGGGACAAATTTTGCCCATGAATGTGCCCCCTTCTGTGGTTCCCCAATATGCTTTGGGGGTGGGGGCTGCCATTGGTTACGCTCATCCATCTACAAATTTATATTTGTAACTTCATAGCTTTTCAGTTCAAATACAAAGAATTAAAAATGTAGCAGGAAGTTCTCCTGTATAAACTCCACTGAAATAAATGAATTACACATTCATTTCAGTGGTCCTTGCACAGGAAAGTTTCCCAGTGGATTGTACAGGAAAACTTTTCCCCTTACCTCCGGGTAAGGCACCCTGGCCCCTATGGATCTCCTCAGAGTTGTGCCACCTCCAGAAGTGGCACAAGTCCGAGGAGAGCAGAGCGGACCCCTGCGAACTGGGTAAGAGGCACTCTTTCAAGTGGGTGCTCCTCTTTTTAGCAGGGGGAGAGTAACTAGCCCACCTCACCCCAGCAGTGTATTTTCTAGTGGCTGTCTGCTGGTTTTCTTTTGCATCTTTTTAGATTGTGAGCCCTTTTGGGACAGGGAGCCATTATTTATTTGATTTTTTTTCTCTCTGTAAACCGCTTTGAGAACTTTTAGTTGAAAAGCGGTACATAAATACTGTTAATAAATACTGTTAATAACTCCCCACGAACTGGGGTTGGGATTCAGCATAACTGCTGAATCCCAGCCACACCTCCTGCTCCCCACCCTCCCACCTCAGGGCCGCCCACCACGCTCCGCCCACCCCAGAGCCTTGTGTTGGCCCAGCTGGGCCGACGCAAAGCTTGGTGCCTCTCTCAGCGCGGAGGCTTGTGTTAGCATGTCAGCCTTGCCAACTCCTGAGGCGGCATAAACATGCCTTACGGCATGTTTGCGACCGTCCTGGGCCAGCGCAAGGGACTTGCACCAGCCCAAAGGCGCCTATGGATTGCGCCAATTGTTGTTCAGTACTCAGACGTTGATACTGCTTAGACTTAACAAGTGAACTTAGTAATGGCACTGCTGAATTTAATAGCTTCTATTATCTTTCTCTTTAAAACATTTATGTCAGGATCAACTACTTTGAAATATTCCTGAAAATCAATTTTTACTTATTAATCTTATAAAGTCAATGAATAACCATTTTTATGCCTTCTTTATTGTCTTCTACACAGAGACAAGAAACCTCTAGCACAGACAATAACAGGAAGAGCTGCAAGTTAAATAGTCACTATGCCATAGTGTTCAGCAGACAGAAAGCACCTATGGCATTCATTTGGTGTTATCAGACGGGGGGGGGGGGGAGAAGATGGCAGACAGCTACCTATCTGAGAACTATGTACTTAGCACTTGCTAATGTACACATCTGAGGACTGAAGATTAGCTTGACAAAGTACACCAGAGGAAGTCCACAGGGATTAAGGGTCAGATCATTGACTCCAGAGCAACCACTGTGAAGGTAATGGAACTACTTCTAAGTAGGTGACCTGGTTATTTCAACCTGGGTTGTGATTCCAAAGGGGTGGGTGAGAGGAAACCAGAGGAACTGACCAAAGCTGGATTTGGGTAGCAATTAAGCATCAAACTATCATGTTAAAAGTAGTTACAGGAAAGAAAGAGAAAGCCAAACAAACTATGGAGTGTAGTTTGTGCTACAATGAAAGTCATCTCCATTGCTCTCCATTGCCTTTGAAAGAAAATTTATTTAGATTTTTTTCTACATTTGTGACAAAGAATGTTTATGTACAAGAGAAATCCAAGTGTTTAAAACTTGCATAAACTGTCACTATTGTCCCAATCTTACAGCAAAATCTATGAGCATTTCTATAGGACACAATTTATCAAAGCGGAATTCTCTCTTTTGAAACAGGACTTAAACTGTTGAGCTTCTGCTGGATCATGTCCTTGTAAGTCCAGGTGAACTAAATAGAAGGGATCCTACTATGTCTGAGACTATAATACAGTAAAGGCAAAAGGTTTATTTTCTATCACTGCAAAAGGAGAAGGTGATTTGAAGAACTATGGTGGAAATACTGCATGACCAATATCCTGCAGGAATGGCCAACTTCTATGATTTGAGAGGGCCACGTATTCCCTAGGGGCACCGACTACCCTAAGGTCAGAGTCAGTAATAAAAAGACATAACTTTAAGCTGTTCCAATTCAGGACAGATGTGTTTTTCAAAGCTCAACCCTCAAAGGCTATAGATTTTCAGTCCACAGTTTTGCTTCTCTTCCTTTCCTGTTTGCACTATATATATTATATGCTTATGGTAGTTCAAGCTGAAGCTTAAAGTAAGCATCACTAACAGCACAACTCTGTGCTGAGTTCAGAGGGACTGACTGACTTCTGAATAGACACGCATAGGATTGTCCTGAAAGTTTATATCACTCTCTGCATTTCCAATGCCATAAATTACCATGATGCCAAACATTTTTACTGGTAATCTATAAGTTATCACTGAGACAAGCAACAAACTGCATATTATTATTTTACTGCTGCCGTTTAGCCCATCAGGAATGTTTCCCCCAAAGCCTCTATGTTAAATACAAACTAGACACCATACTATTAGCTGATTATCTCTGCTTCCCCAGCTCTCTGAGATTGGGGAATGAGCAAGGAGGGAGGGAGAGATACAAGAAAAATATGAGGTTTAGTGAAGGACTGCTGGAAAGAGAAGGAAAAACAAGGAGGGAATTCTTGTGCAGAGGGAAACAGAGTTTTTTCTTTAGTTTGGTGACAATGGGGATGGGTGAAGTCCTAAAGAGAGAGTTGCTGGGAGCTTGATTTATGTGTGAGATACCATTTTTATACTATATTTTTATAGTCTGAGTGGCTTTCAGAGTGGCTTATAAAAGGTTTAACACTAACAATAACTACACAATCCAATATAAATATATTGAGCTATATTTTTGGTAGGAAAGTAAGGGGAAATATTTCTTGAAGTGCAGTAGAATATCCAGTAGGAGTAGCCCAAATGTCTGTTAATGACTGAAAAGCCTGAGCCTCAACTGACTGCAGCCAAACACTTTTTTTTTTAATCCTCATTTCTATGGTGTACACAGCTAAAATTGATCATTGCATACTTTCAACATGTATTTTTGAAGGAAGGAATTAAAAGTCATGTAACTTGGCTGCAATGTGCTCAGAAAGTAGTCCAGGCTCAAAATAGGAAGAAAATAAAAGAAAGAGATAGTTTTCACATAATTACATTTTACGTCAGTACAAAAATTCAAGACATGAAAACAAGCTATTCTTCTAGTCTTGAGAACACCACAGCTGTGAATGCAGCACCAGTCACTTATTAAAGACCAGGAAAGAACAAAGGAATTAATGTGGATGTGATGTGTCTTTTTCTTTTTAAAAATATTATTAATTAATTAATTACCATGATCTGTAAATGCTGAAAATTTAAGACTGAGGTTGAGGTTGAAAAAAAAAATTCAGGTTCTAGGATCAAATTCTTAAGTGCCCACCAGGTAACCTGGCTCTTGATATTAATCCAGCACACATTTTGTTTCCCACAGGGATACAATCAAAAACTAACACTGCACAGGACCAACTCCTTCACTTGCTGTAACATTTGCAAGTGCACGCCACCTGGATCAGGACCATTGCACACCCTGCTCCATGTTCTTGATGACCACAGACAAGGGCATGAAGACCTACAACATGTGGTCTGCATCCATATTACAAGGATTTCTAAACATCAGATGAATCAGTCACAAACTCCCCAAATGATGTCAGTCTTTAAAAAGGTTTCGACCTGCTTCCCCAGTTAGAGGCACTGAAAAACATCTGGTTTTGGCAAGTTCTCAGATTGTGTGCCATGGAACATTGGAGTTCCTCTTAATGATGGCAGACTAAGGGCCCAGTCCTATCCAATTTTCCAGCCCTGGTGCGTTCATGGCAATGGTGTGTGTGCTGCATCCTGCAGTGGGGAGGGGGGGCAGTCACAGAGGCCTCCTCAAGGTAAGGGAATATTTGTCCTTTACCAAGGGGTTTCATTGTGGCTGCACTGGCACTAGGAAGCTGGATAGGATTGGGCTCTAACTTCCCCGAAAGACAGAGTGCCCAACATTACTGACCTTCATCTCAATGCACATTTCTGTATTATATAGCATACTCGCAGTCCATATATGGCAACTGTGAGAACCAAGAGGCTTGGCCACTGCTCTCTATCTAGAACAGAGGTCTCCAAACCCCGGCCCGGGGGCCAGATGCAGCCCGCGGCAAGTCTCTATTCAACCCGCAGCCAGCCTCTTGTCCCCTGAGAGCCTCTGGCCCACTCAACTGAACACAACTGGAGCTGTGCTCTGGTTGTGTCTGGAGGGTGTTCTGAGAGCCAGAAAGGTTGAATGAATGAACCCATTCATTCATTTATTCACTCATCTAAGTTCCATCTCTTATTTATTTAAATTTTATATTTAAATATGTTTTCCGGCCCTCAACATTGCACCAGATATTTGATGTGGCCTTCTGGTCAAAAAGTTTGGAGACTCCTGATCTAGAACACAGAAGATAGAAAGCTTGAGTCTCATTGGTTTACATACACTTGTTCTTAGGATTCTGTGCCACAGCCAAAGTGGATCATGACTTCTTCAGCTCAAGGAGTCATATTAGCTGTGTGCAACAAGAAGGTTGGCCACAGCTAACTCCCATATTGAGCTGACCTTGCTTTCTTTGTGAGCTTCCTAATGGCATCAGGCTGGCCACTGTTGGAGACAAGAGAGCTAGACTAGAAGGACCCTTGGTTTGCTCCAGCATAAGCAGTTTCCAATGCAGTGAAACACAAGGGCTTTTATATCACCTTCAATTTCTCCTGGCAGACATGGCTGAGCATATTCCATTCTTAAAAATAATAATAGTAAAAAATCAGAAACATGAAAAGCTGAATTTATTGCCTGTACAAATCATGCAGATTGAGAGAATTTGCACACTTCCTTTTGCATATTCTGCCTGTAACAAGGCACGCAAATCCAACAGCAAATTATTTAAACCTATTAATACAATGTTGCAGAGCTTTTTTACCTTCAATTAGTTACTATAACTCAAAGCAATATAGTAATGGGAGACTTAGGAAGCTCCTAACACAATTCAGCACTTGGATGCTGTTTCTGTAACTATTACACGTGGGCAGTACTTTTTGCTAGTGTATATGTATTGTTTTATAGTCTATGGGGCTTCTTGATACAGTTGCATTATTGGCACACCTATTTACTCTGTTTCTAGATGTTCATTTGTTTCTTTTTTATGCCATTAAACTTCTAAAACTTTAAAAAAACACTTCATGAAAGCTAAAATTTTTAGAAAGCAGAATTCTGCACCCAATACCACATTCTACACTTTCCCCCCCTGTACTAATGATGCACACACATCTCTGCTGGCAGATAAAAGTAAGCAAGTGCAGAACATTACAATATTGGGACAATGTGTTCTTGCTCATCAGATAGCTGAACTTGTTCTGGATGGGGTTGCGCTCCCCTTCAAGGATCGGGTTTGCAGTCTGAGAGTGCTTCTGGGCTCACCTTCCTCCTAAAAGTACATGTGGTGGTTGCGATAAGTGCGAACTGTGACTTTCCCTGAGGAAGACACATCTGGCTACAATGATCCATTCCATAGTCACATCAAATTTGGACTACAGTAACAAATTTTATTTGGGACTGACCTTGAAAATTGTCTGGAAGCTGAAACTAATGCAGACTGCGGCCACCATTGCATCCGGTGGTTTGAGCACACGGCCCCAGTGCCCTATGAATTGTCTTGGTTCACAGTGCATTTCCAGGTGTTCTAATTCCAGGTGTTTACCATGTATTACCTATAAAGCCCTACATGGTTTAGGCCAGGGGTGCTCAAACCCTGGCTTAGGGGGCACTTGTAGCCCTCAGAGACTCCCAATCTGGCTCCCCAGATTGAAGGCCTCTGGCCCTCTGGAGACTTGCTGGAACCTGGGCTGGCCCAATGCAACTGCTCTCAGCATGAGGGCAACTATCTTTCTCATGTGAACTGTGGGCCAAGGGTTCCCTCCACTGCTTGCTGTTTCACGTCTGTGATGCAGCAGCAGCAGCAAAGGAAAGGCTGGCCTTGCTTTGTGCAAGGTCTTTTATAAGCCTTGTGCTATTGCAAGATCTTCTTTCATTCATATAAGTTCCATCTCTAATATAGTCATTTATGTAAATTTATGTAAATTTATTCAAATTTGAAATGTAAATTAATTCTTTTTTTTAGCCAACTATGGTTGAAGCTATTCCTGGGGATTTTTCCCCCCCAAGATGATGTAATGTCATCTAAGCCAAGGTGGACCTGTGAACATCTCCATAATTGCACCCAGTAATTTTCAGGGATGGGAACTCAAGTCAGGTGACTCAAATCAGAGTCGTGAAAATCAGTGTTTTTTGCTGACTCGTGGAGTCACCTGCACCAGAGACTCAGGCATTGACTCAAGTCTGAAGCCACTTGACTTGGCACTGATTCCCTACACATGCACACTGGAGTCTGTCTGCGTCTGGGTGTGCTTGCTTAGTTTTTTCATGGCGTGAAAGACCTCATGAGGCCATCACTCAGACTGAGTGACCAGTAGGGAAGTTCCAGCCAGGAGGCAGGGAAGGGTTAAAGTTTTATTTTTGCATTGGGCAGGAGGGTGAGAGTGGGCACTCTTTTCCTTCAATGATCATTGGATGAAGGATGGGCGGTCTGATTTGTTTCTTTGGATGCGGGAAGGCAAAAGGAGGAGGCCAAGGGGGTTCTTGCCTTGGAACTGGCTGAAGAAGCCCAAGGAGGGGGAGGAGGTGGTTCATATTTATCACACTCTCCAACTGCATGGCTTGCTCCTGTGCACTTCAGTAGCATAACTAGAGGGGGTAAAAAGCACTAAGTTTTGCAGGGAGCCTCATGCCAGCTTGCATAGCAGTATGTGTTGCATGAAACCTCACTGCAGATGTGCAAGAGCCCCCTCCCATTCAGAGCGGGGATGGCAGGTGAGGAAGAACTGCCCCACTGTTGTCTGTGGAAAAGCACAGCACCCACCCCACCTGCTTAACACCCAAGGAGGCTCTCCTTACACCTGAGGAAGTGGGTGTAAGGAGAGCATGCTCAGGTGTAAGCAGGCGGGGTAGCTGCTGTGCTTTTCCACAGACAAGTTCTGTCTCACCTACTTCTGGGAAGCTACTTCTTGATCTTGGAAGCTAAGCAGGGTCAGGCCTGGTTAGTTCTTGGATGGGAGACCGCCTGGGAATACTGGGTGCTGTAGGCTTATACCATAGTCTTTCGAGACTGAAGGTTGCCAACCAACCACTGCCCCTGCTCTGAAGGGGAGGGGCTGCTTGGATGCCTGCAGGGAGGCTCCATGCAATACATACTGTCTTGCAAGCTGAGGTGAAGCTCCTTGCAAAATTCAGTGCTTTGCACCCCCTCTAGCTACCCCACTGGTGGGCTGCATTGTTACTTTCTGCTAAACTGCTGTCCGTGATCCTCCCTTCTCTCGCAGCCTCTGTCCCTGCCCTCTCTCAGTCCATCCCACCTCTTCCTACCCTCCACACCCTGGCAGCAGCCCTGTTTTTTCCCCAGGGGAAAAAGGAAATGACTTGAGATTCAAACTCTTTTTGAGTTGTGAAAATGCTCTGGGCAAATGACTCAAAAACTGCCCTGTTATGACTCATTTTTGAGCAGAGTTGTGGAGGGCAGAGACTCATTGACTTGACTCAAGTCAAGTTGTATGAAATTTCCTGGAACTTCATGTTGATTCCTGGAAGACTGGCAATCCTATTTGGGACCAGAATACTTAAAAGAGTTATCTTCTCCTGAACCAGTTCTTCATATTAAGTCCTTCAGTGTGTCCACCATCATTTGAAGCATATTGGAAGGGACAAAGGAGACAAGACTTTTCACCAGCAGTCCCCCATTTACAGAAATTCTTCCACCAGAAGGCCCAATTAGTCCCAACACAGTCTGCTTTTAATGGGCAATGAAAACGTCTGTTTATTTAGCTTTCCATCAAGTTCTGCTGTTGCTCACTGTTATTGTTCACATGTATGTTTTCTATTGCATTATTTTACATTGTTTTATGTTACTGGTGTTGGCTTTACAGTAATTTTAATAGAGTTTATTGACACTTTATACCAGTGGTTCTCAAACTGGGGTATCACAACACTGCAGCCTAAGGGCCCTGGACTCTGCCCCCTTAAGGGATGGGGCAGGGCGAAGGCAGAGATGAGACTCCTAGGATTGCATCACTAAGGGGGGGGTGCCAGGGTTGGCATGTACTTACCAGTCCCTGCAGCAGCCTCCTGGGGGTGCAGGGAGTCCTGCACGACCCTCCACAGGGTTCCCCAACCCTCAGAAAACAAAAGTGGAGTGATCACGCCCCACCTCTGGTTTGCGATTGCAAACTGGAAGTGGGGCGCGATTGCTCCACTTTCAGTTTCTAAAGCTTGGAGGGACTTGCAGAGGGTCCTGCCTTCCCTGCTTTCCTGCACACACTTACAGTGGTTCTTGAGCTCCCTGGGAGTATAAACCACTGTTTTATATTATTATAAGATGCTTTGGTAGTTCCTTTAGGGAAACAGAAATGGGGTCTAGACATTTTTAAAATAAAAAATGAAATTACATTATTGTTGATAAATACACTTTGCAAAGTACCCCAGCTTTTCTTTTCTTCCTTCTACATGTTCTCTGAACCTTAATTTAAAATGTTTCCAGGTGTCTTGTGTTTCCTCTTGGCTCTACAGCTATTACAGGATCACTGTTTCAGCACAAGCCATGGTCAACTTTGGTAAACTTTGGTACTCAGTCACAAGTTTAATTGGGAATAATGTTGTACAAAATAATGTAATTTTGTAAAATATGGTTGGAGTCAGAGCTTTAATATTGCAAAACATTACTCTTGTACAGATCACCCAGTTAATTATTTTTGCTATGAGCTGTTTTATATGCAGCTGATTACCTGCAACATAAGGTACTTTGCATAGTTTACAGCATAATTTTATCCAGGTGTTTGTTCCTTTGGTACTCTTGTTTCAAAAGCACCTAGTGGGTCCACAGACATGGGGCTATATTGGAATAGGTGGACTCCAGCAAACTTCAGAGATATGATCTACAGCAGTGCTTCTCAAACAGTAGGTTGGTACCCACCTGTGGGCAGTGAGCTGATTTGTGGTGGGTTGCAAAAAATTTTTGAAACATTAAAAAACATGGTATGAAGATTACCTCATACCATAGGTTAGCATTGCAGCTAATAGTTTTCTTCTGCAAACTGGGCAAAACCTTACAAAAAAACCTTTTTTTGTAAGGTTTTGCCCAGTTTGCAGAAGAAAACTATTAGCTGCAATGCTAACCTATGGTATGAGGTAATCTTTATACCCCCAAATTAAAATATCACATTTTCCTATTTTCTCTAGTAAATGGCATGCCGTAGATCACGTGTGAACCCAATTTCAGCCTTTTGTCTGGCCTGGAAGTCCCTAACTGCACCTCTTGCTCTCCAGTTTAGCCTTCTGGGTACCCTTGAATAGCTGTAAAGGTTTGGGGGAACAGTCCTTGAACTCCATTTCTGGGGAGAGTTTAACAAACACATATATAAGGTCTCTAGCAATCTTGGGAGCACAGTCCCCTTATTATTAATTAATAATTTATTATTAATAAATACAATATTTTTTTCTTTTTATCTATCTTTTTTGTCTAGTGAATCACAATAGATAGCTGCTTTAAAAGTGGGTGCCGGTGCTAAAATGTTTGGGAAGGACTGATCCGCATGTATCAATTTCATGGGTTTCCTTGAGACTACATACATTTCATCACTAATATATATATTTCAGTTTTAACATTTCTAATTCCAGAATTGTAAGCTCCTGTGATTAACTTTTGGGATTTGATCAACTTTAGCGGATTAATGGGAGAGTTGAGCATATGGTTGATTATCTCCACTGAGATTGATGAGGCCTAAAACAATCTTGTGCTCATGTTCCTGGGAGTAAGCCTAATTGAATACAATGGGACTTACTTCAGAGTAAACATGCATAGGCTTACACGGTTTAGCTGACTTGTGCCCTGAAATGGACTAACTATGCCAGGCTCTATGTTTTGCTGACTGACTGGAAGACTGAACAGCTGAGACCATGCTCCTTAAAACAGCCAGCAAGCAAATACTGTATCAGCCAAACTATGATGAAGAATAATGCAAATTAGAGCCCAATCCCATGAGTATCTACTCAGGTGTAAATCCCGTTATAGTCAATTGGGCTTACTCCCAGGTAAGTGTGGATAGGATTGCAGCCTTACACACAGTTCTCTGCTTCTCAACCTGTGCAATCCTTGGGAATCAATGACTCATAAGAACATAAGAACAGCCCCACTGGATCAGGCCATAGGCCCATCTAGTCCAGCTTCCTGTATCTCACAGCCGCCCACCAAATGCCCCAGGGAGCACACCAGATAACAAGAGACCACATCCTGCTACCCTCCCTTGCATCTGGCATTCTGACAAAACCCATTTCTAAAATCTGGAGGTTGCGCATACACATCATGGCTTGTACCCCGTAATAGATTTTTCCTCCAGAAACTTGTCCAATCCCCTTTTAAAGGCATCCAGGCTAGACGCCATCACCACATCCTGTGGCAAGGAGTTCCACAGACCAACCACACGCTGAGTAAAGAAATATTTTCTTTTGTCTGCCCTAACTCTCCCAACACTCAATTTTAGCGGATGTCCCCTGGTTCTGGTGTTATATGAGAGTGTAAAGAGCATCTCCCTATCCACTCTGTCCATCCCCTGCATAATTTTGTATGTCTCAATCACGTCCCCCCTCAGGCATCTCTTTTCTAGGCTGAAGAGGCCCAAACGCCTTTCCTCATAAGGAAGGCTCATGGACATTTGCATCATAGCTCTTATATGGAGCATAAGAGAAGCCAATAAATCTTGTGTTCTAACAGGGGGGAAAAAAACCTTCTATAGGTTTCAATGGAAACTTTTTCTTCAATATAAATGACAGAAACATTAGGGAGCATTAAAGTCCTCTACTAAAGTAAAACCACAATGTGGTTTTGTGTGAAATTGCAAGCCTCCCCACCTCCCCAAGAGTGCTATTAATGAAATAAACATGAGTACTTAGTCAGCACAAGTACTTATTTAAAATGTGCTCTGACCCTAAGACATCATCATTAGAAGAATCTGTGTTCATATTATACACTGAAAGCAATACCAGTTGAAGTTCCCATCTGGTTACACTTGTTTAAATGGTGCAGCAGCCCTTGGGTCGTATAGTACTGTTGTACAAGTGACTTCTGTGAACAGATGCTGCATTATCTGTGGCACATAAGGTGAACCTTGTTGAGCCATGCTGCTTTGGGATCTCATTTCTTACTTTAAATAATTAAGACTTGCATCTTGAAAAGCTTACTTGTGCCCTAGCATGTGTATGACTAGGAGGAGGTGGGGACAAAGGAGGGGAGGATACAACCTAACAAGTTTGGTGAATGCATTAAATTAGTCAGATGGAAACTAAATGTGATCACAGGCATCCACTTACACTAAGGAAATTTAACACAAGCATTGTTTACCTAAGTCCCAAGTTTGGAAGCATTAACTTGCCAAGTCCTGACTTCAAGAAATTCCAGGCAAATATAGTCACAACTATAACTACAACTATATAGACACTTTGTTTATTGGCAAAGTACAGTTTTAAAAGATATCTGACATAGCAACACAAATCACAGCTAAACTCTCCATTGATAAGATAGTAAGCCACATGAAATCAATACCTGTGCCTTCGCAATGATGGAAAAAAACTTCTATTTAAAGCAGACTTCCTCCAACCTTCCTTAAAGCATACTGCTCCAACAAAGGAGCAGGCCAGCAACCAGACATTTTTATGTGAGGCAGGTGGATAGCAATGGTACACTGTGCTGTAGGGGCCGTGTAAGGCAGTATAAACAAGCAAAATCCTAAAATCTAGAGGTTTAATATACCAATTCTCAAACTGTGTGCTATGAGAGAACTGCTAGTATGTCATGAAAAGGGAAGAATTTAAACATCAAGGTGAGCCCCAAACACCCAGCCACCTTAGGTTACCTTAGGTTCATTTGCTGGCGTCTAGCCTAGACGCCTTTAAAAGGGGATTGGACAAGTTTCTGGAGGAAAAATCCATTATGGGGTACAAGCCATGATGTGTATGCGCAACCTCCTGATTTTAGGAATGGGTTAAGTCAGAATGCCAGATGTAGGGGAGAGCACCAGGATGAGGTCTCTTGTTATCTGGTGTGCTCCCTGGGGCATTTGGTGGGCCGCTGTGAGATACAGGAAGCTGGACTAGATGGGCCTATGGCCTGATCCAGTGGGGCTGTTCTTATGTTCTTATGTTCTTATGTAGCTACCCACTGTGCTTCTGCACGAGCCTCATCCAAGCACTGCTGGTGCCCAAGACCAAACTCAGGTGCTCAAACTCAAACCTTGGCATGCAAAAATGTTATACCCCCTGCAACTGCTTACCTGTTTCTCCTCCCTGCTCCTATTAACCTCCCAACCTTCCCTTTCTTTCAAAAGGCAGAGTGGGCAGGGGAAGGAGAGAAGCTGTTCTAGGTCCCCAGTCTCAGTTCCTCTCTCAATTTCTTCTCTCCTTCCACCTTTTAAGGGAAGTGGCTTGGCCACTCTACTGAATGAGCTGCCCAGAGGTATATCTAGGACAGGGGTGCCCAAACCCTGGCCCTGGGGCCACTTGTGGCCCTTGAGGCCTCTCAATGTGGCCCTCAGGTAGACCCCAGTATCCAATGAGCCTCTGGCCCTCCAGAGATTTGTTGGAGACCACACTGGCCCGACGCAACTGCTCTCAACATGAGGGCAACTGTTTGACCTCTTGCGTGAGCTGTGGGATTAGGGCTTCCTCCACTGCTTGCTGTTTCACATCTATGATGCAGTAGTAGCAGCAAAGGAAAGGCCAGCCTTGCTTTGTACAAGGCCTTTTATAGGACTTGAGCTATTGCAAGACCTTCATTCATTCATATAAGTTCATCTTTAATATATTCATTTATGTATACTTATGTAAATGTATTCAAATTTTAAATGTAAATTAATTCTTTTTTTCCTGGCCCCGGACACAGTGTCAGAGAGATGATGTGGCCCTCCTACCAAAAACTTTGGACATCCCTGATATGGCAAGTTAGTCATGTGACCTGGGTTCCACTTGAAGGGGGGCAGCCGCTGAGCAGCAGCTTGCTGGCTGACTCTCTGCTTCCATGAAGCCAACGCAAACCTCCAAGCACAGCATTGTGCTTGGAGGCCTTCAGTAACCCAGCAGAAGTCGAAAGTCAGCGAGGAAGCTGCTGGAGAAGGAACAGAGTGTGGTAACCACATTGCAAAGTTGCTGCCGCCGCCCTCCTCCAAACCCGGAAGCAACATCACAGCATCATGTGATGTTAACAATGTCGAATGATGCAGTGAAATCACAGCCCTAGGCAGTGCTGCTCCTGGATAAGTCTCTAGGGCTACTATACACGCTTGGTCTCACTGGGGTAAATGCAGGGCCAAACACGTTCCTGCACAACCCATTGCTCTGGTCTTGTCTCCAAACAATCAGCTTCCACTGGAGAGCAAGTAGTAATTCTGCCCTGTTTCTATGTCAGATATGACTGGATCATTCAGTCACTTGACATACAGAATGGAATCACCTGCCCCCAGAGAATGGGTGCCCAGAAAAGTAAATCAGGCAGGAACACAAGGGTTGGCTCCTCATTTTTCCTAAATCATTTCTTCTCTTACAGATTCTGGAAGCAAACTTCTTTCGGATGCATGAAGGGTGCTTCCAGTTTTTCAGTCAGAAAAATCAGCATGCCTCAGCAATCAAAAGTTTTGGTAAAACTGGTCTAATATGCTTGAATCAAAAATTTAATTTATTCAATATTTTAGTCAAATCACATTTTAAACAAAATTTTAAAATAAATGCTGAAGCATATACTATATCTGTCATCCCAGTGCCTTCACGCTGCTTGGTCAGAGCATGGGAAATCAGGAGCAGAGGAACAGGTTATACACAGTGGCTAAGAGACTGAACTGTGAATCAGGACTTTCTTGGTTTTAATTTTGCCTCTGCCATGAACTCATTAGGTGGGTTAAGGCAAGCAATTCACTTCCAGCATCAGCTGCAGTAGGCATCTGGCCAAGAAATAAACACCTGCTTCCCTCCTGCCAACGCTCTGATCCCAACTGCAGCTTCTGTTTCATTTTTAAAGAAATCTGTGAAAAATGACATGCAACTGCATGCAATATGCAACCTTTGCATTTGCTTAACTCTCCCACTAAAATCAATGGGACTTAGGGTTCAATCCTATGGGCTGCGGTGCCAGCGCTTCGCCTATGCCACTGACCCGGGCTGTCACAAAAGTGGCGTAAGGCACTTTCGCGCCAGTACTAACAATGCACCCCCACCGATGAGCCCAGCGCCAGCTGGAGCTGGGCCTCAGGTCCCAAGGTGGATGGTGAGAGTTACCAGCAGTGATTATGGCTGCGGGCCAGCGGCAGGGCTTTTAGGGGTGGGGGGAGGGTGGGAAGAGAACAGAACCGGGGAGGGGAGGAGCAGGCCCGGGAGGTGGACGGAGATGGCAGCAGGCTCTGCCACCATATCATAACCTCCCTCGCGGGCTGGAAACCTGACAGGTCTCCTTGGTTCTGTGCCTGCTTAACAGCAGGTACAGATCTGAGGAGACCCAGTAGGGCCACCTGGGTGTTCTACAGGAATGTTTGTTCCCTTACCCCAGGAGTGGGAAAACCCTGGCCTGGGGGGGCCATTTGCTGCCCTCTTGGACCCTCAATCTGGCCAGCCAGGAGCCCCTAGTCTCCAATGAGCCTCTAGCCCATCACAGACTGTTGGAGCCTGTGCTGGTCTGCAACTGCTAGTCACAACCGCCAAATGGGAGCTGCAGGCAGAGTAAGAGCAAGGCCTTTTATAGTCTCCATGTGTTTTCTGCTTTTTTGTTTTCTGCTGTTTCCTGGGCACTATTTTAACTCCCCCCTAATAGCCTCTGAACCACTTAACATCCCCATGTGTTTCCGCCTTGGTCTGTATGTTTTCACTATGCAAGAGGTATGTGGCAAAGTGTTCATCATTCTCATTTGGTTCTACATGCTTGTGTTATAGTTCTCAAGTGTATTATAAATAAGCTCAGTAAAATTCATTTATTCATATTTCTGCCTTTAGTGTATTTATTTATGCAAATTTGAAATGTAAAATTAATTCTTTTTTTTTTCCTGGCCCCCAATGCAGTGTCAGAGAGATGATGACACTACCAAAACGTTTGCCCACCCCTGCCTTACACTGAGGAGAGCTGATGCTGCTTCTCTGGCCCCACAGGATACAACAGTCATCATTTTGGTGCTGCTGTAGCCCTGTGCGCTAGGGAAGTATAGGACTGGGCTGCTAATTATGCTTGACTTTAGCTGAACCATGCCCATACTTTTTTTACTTTTAAATTTTAATGAAATTTGAGAATTCTGGGAATGAACTTGGGAGCTTCTTAATCTCCTTGTGACTACTACCTTGCAAAAATGTCCTTTAGATACATATTATGCAACTTGATTTTACCTGAAATTGTCACTCCTTACATAAAGTATTCTAAAATAATTATCACACCTTGCAAACAAGCATGCAAATATGGAACGCGGAAATAACTCCTGAAGTGATCTAAACTTTGAAATTCTCTTCTGTCAGTATTGTGAGATCGCAAACAAGATACATTGCTGCCTCCAGCTTCTACATAGGATTTACTGTCTGAAAACTTGACCAATATTCCCCTTCAAGCTACCAAAAAAGCCTTTTTTTAAAAAAATGTTCACCTGAAACTCTTTCGCTGTTCCAGTCTTGTGAGTTAAGATCTTGGACAGTTCAGTACATATACTAAATACAGCAGTAATATATTTCAAACTAACCAGAAGTGTGAGAAAGGATTATGAAGTGTGAAAGTACAAAGGAAAATCTTTCCACTTCTTTTGGTATCCAATAATGTAAACATACTCATCCAGTGTTCTTCAAATTAAGGGAGATACACTTTTTTTTCTGAATTCAAAATGAGTTGAGGAATTGCTCAATTATCTAAGCCCCTGGAATGTAGCACTACCTGGGAACAGAGGAGAAGAGCCAAATGAGATTTACTGTGTGTGTTCCACCTAGGACTGCCACCAGTCCTGTGCCTAAAACAAGAATCAAAGAAATCAAATCCTGTTCAGGCAAAATATCTGTAAGGATGCTGAGGCATTAAAAGAATGTCAGTAAGATTAAGTAGGTGTTTTACCCGCTGTTTTTGCCTACAAGGCAAACCACAGCTTCAGGAGATGGCAAGTTTGATTAGTAAAACGTCATAGTGGGATAACAGTTTATAACATATCCTACCCCTGCTGTCATTGCTATGAAAAAAACTTGCAGCGCCCCATGGCTGCATTTCAGTAAATAAAAGATTATGAAACAGAACCATCCTCTGGTTTGGTTTCATGAGAATTTACCCCTGCAGATTCAGAAGTGGAGGCAGGGGAAAGAAGAAGATAAGTGGGTAATAGAATCAATTTTAAGCCAGCAAAGGGTAAGCCCAGCACATAGGAGAAGGTGTGGATGTCTTTCTGATCTCACCCTTCCAGAGATATCTGCCGCAGGGTGAACACTGCACGGTATTTACTGGGAATGTGAAATGGTGTAACATTAACTGTAGAGGCTAGAATGATCCTGGAAAACAGAAGGCCCACCAAGATCCACTCGCTTGTAATGCCTCCATCTTTCACTTTCACTTGCCTTATCTAGGTTATGTTTTCATTTTGGACCTACATGATATGGATTCAAAAAGAAGAATTTTGTCAGAGTTATTAAGAACCATGAGCCAAATTATAACACTATGTACCATGAATGATGGAACAGGGGCTATGAATACACACCAAGGACTGAAAGCACTTGTGATAGCACAAGACATACCCCCAAAGATGTTTCATACACATGTGGCAATTGAGTTTGCTACAGTTGCACTGATGTTGTACTCATGTTTCCTTCCCACAATAAGTACATGAAGTACAGTGGTCAGACTTATACAAGTGGTTTCCAAACTGAGTTGCATAAACCAGCCAAGGGAGCCACAGAATCCACATTAAAAATCTGCTGTCCCATATAATGTATAGGATTGTAGCCCTAATGGGGAGCCTCAACCAATGGCCCAGTAGGTCAAGGGAGCCACCAGGTGAAAAAGCTTAGGAACCACTGCCTTAAGCTGTCCAGGATCTACTTAGTCAAGCCTTAACCAAACATGTTTGTTGTAAGTTTAGGAGCACCCCTTTGCCCTTGAAGCTTTATGTGCTTTAGGTGATACCAGTGTGGCTGCAGAAAACCCAGTACCATGTAAAATGTACTGTGGTCCCAGACATTTTTTTAAATTTTTTTTTAAGTAGGTTTAGAAAAGTGGGGCATTCCTTCAGAAAGCTTCAAATCCCAGCTGCAGTGTTCTGTATTTTAGACGATAACCACAGTCAGAGTGAAAACTCTGTACATAAAATAATTTGTCAGTGTGACACATTAACTTCAATAACCCCAGGGCTGTATAGGGGTATATGCACTGCTCAATCAAACATACAAGATGTAGCTGAATAAATTAGTATCCACAGGGATCTCCTTCTCTTTCGCTTATACTTAACCAGACAGACACACAGGCTGCAATCATATGCACACTTTCCTGGGAGTAAACCCAGCTTAACACAGTGAGACTCACTTCTGAGTAGACATGCACAGGCTTGTGCTAACAGTCATACACATTTAAAGCGCATTTCTACGCATGTCTACTCAGAAGTGAGTCTCACTGTGTTCAGTGGGGATTACTCCCAGGAAAATGTTACAGGATTGCAGTCAAGCTCTGGGCTCACTTGCTTAAGAGTAATGGTTTGTCTCACATTTTTCTCAACCTTCCTGATCTGAATTTTGGAAAAATGATATAAACCCTGTTTTCTCCTTGTCTATCAGTACTCTGACGTGGTGTTGTGTTTTGATTAACAACTGGAATTGAAATGATGAGTCGCTCCCTGGTTCAAATCATCCACCACCAGATGCAGCGCACATCCCACAGGTATGGCTGCACTGGCACAGGAAAACAGGATAGAACTGGGCCTGAAATCTGCTGTTTCTGCATCTTTAAACCCTCTGGAGCACAGCTCTAGTTGTCTTTGGAGGGTTCAGTCTGGACCCAAGTCTGGGAGGACCTGTGCTGAGTGTTTCATATATACATGAAAATGGTATTTTAAAAAGCTCCCCAGTAAATATAAATATTATATATTTAGAATACAGTAGAGCATTACTCTATGCATATTTATTCAAAAGTGCCACTGTGATTAACAGGGCTTGCTCCCCAATACATCTGCATAGGATAGTAGCATTAGGCTGCAGTCTTATGCACTTTCCTGGGAGTAAGCCTTATTGCAAAAAATGCGGACTTGCTTTTGTATAGGATTGCACTGTAACATAGTCTTTACAATCTCTCAGATAGCCCTGAGGAAAGACAATGTCCTAGACCAGTGGTTCATGTTAACCATTCCCATCCTTTTAAGGGGCAGAGAAAGGGGGATGCAGAGACTTGACCCCCAGGAAGTGGTTTGCATGTGCTGTTTCTCAACATTCCAAGCCTCAAGGAGCCTTGTGGAGGGCTGCATGGTGTTCCCCACACCTCCTGCTGCTTGCCCAAGCCCACCATAAGTGAAAGCACCCCCCCTTGCCCCCTTAACAATAGATCCTGGGAATCGCATCACTGCTCTTGCCCCTCCCTCAGAAAGACTTACTTAGGGCAGCCATTTTCAACCACTATGCCTTGGCACACTGGTGTGCCACGAATGGTCCCCAGATGTGCCGCGGGAGTTTGGTGGAGGGTCCTTTATTAATAAGACCATTGGCGGATATGAGCCCCCCACCAACAGAATGGTGTGCCTTGTCAATTGTCCAAAAACCAATGGCGTGCCTTGACAATTTTAGTACCTTGTCCGTTTGCCATGAGACGAAAAGGGTTGAAAATCACTGACTTAGGGAGTAAGTCTCCCTAAATGTTTGAGAACCACTGTCCTAGACATTAACATAAACCAGATGATTCGCTTCTCTAAGGTCCTTCAAAAAAAAGTTTCAAAGGCGGCACCTGAGCACTCCCATTGATAACATCATAACTCCTGGCTGTAGAAGAAGCCCCAGCTTCTTCTGCCCCCCCCCCCAATCAACTGCACCCTTAATGCGCACATCCAGTTACAAAGTCAGGAATTACAATACTCTGTCCATGTTACACCAGCTCCACTAATGTAATTCACATGAAACTTCAGAACCCATTTGCACTTGAAAGTCAAGTAGGCAAAAGTACCAGAGTTTAAATGCCCAAGTATATATGCAAGCATCACTACTTGGGAAGGGTGCACCTGCCTGGATTTCCCTCCACTGGATATGTGGTGCATGGGAAAGTACAATTAATCCTGACTTTGGTGCTTCCTGCAGGAATTTCCAACCAGCACAATTCACAGTTGCCATTTTGTCATTGTGACAAGATTATTTTCTAGGCAGCCTAGACATTTCTTGAATAAGTAAATATTTTCTGAACCTGAATGGGAAAAACACAGTTGGCCTTCAGCCTCTGTGTATTAGGGAATATAGAGGAAGTTGGTGGTCCTTGCTCTACCTCAGCGGTTTTCAACTGGTGTGCTGTGAGGCTGCCTCAGGTGTGCCGCGGGGCCAAGGAGCCAGGCAGCAGCAGCAGCAGGAGAAAAAGGGGCAGCCGCGAAGGGGTTTGGATGCTCCTGCTGTTGCTGGTGCCTGCCCCACGCACTGATTGGGCAGCCAGCCAGGCAGCTAGAGAAGCCTGGAAGAGCTCCAGGCAGGTGGGAATGTGGAGGGAGTGAGGGTGAGCCTGAGGCAAACCAGAAGCAGCTGGCTGGAAAGGATCCTGGAGAGACCCTTTTCCTTGCCAGCAATGCCCCAAAGTGACCCTGCCTGCCTTGCCTCCCCTGGCAAGGCTTTGGCTTTAAGGGTATGGGCCACAATCCTATCCACACTTACCTAGGAGTAAGCCCCATTGACTATAATGGGGCTTACTTCTGAGTAAAAGTACAGAGGCTTGGTCGCACTCTTTCTTGAATAAATGAGCAGGCAAGTGATACTTTTCTTGCCCCCCACCCACCTCCTCCCCTCCTGTACACACATCCCCCCATCATAATTACATAAGAACATAAGAACATAAGAACAGCCCCACTGGATCAGGCCATAGGCCCATCTAGTCCAGCTTCCTGTATCTCACAGCGGCCCACCAAATGCCCCAGGGAGCACACCAGATAACAAGAGACCTCATCCTGGTGCCCTCCCTTGCATCTGGCATTCTGACATAGCCCATTTCTAAAATCAGGAGGTTGCACATACACATCATGGCTTGTAACCCATAATGGATTTTTCCTCCAGAAACTTGTCCAATCCCCTTTTAAAGGCGTCCAGGCTAATTGCAGTTAACCCCTCTGACTGCCCCTCCCCTCCCCTCCCTCTTCCCCAACTTCCAAAGTTCAAAACCAGTTCTCTCTGCCTCCCCCCACCCCAGTGAATCCTGCACTTGTTTCAGTCACACCTCCTCACTGTCCCTCAGGGCACATTTCTCCAGTATGCTGTCTCATCTCTTGTTGCCAACACCTCCTGGCATATCAGAGCATATCAACTGATAAGAGTTTGAACAGACCTGCTTCAAAACCTTTCCAGAAACCACATACATCTCTCTAAGCTTCTTGGGAATTTCTTTCATTATCATGTAATGATCTAAGGCTGCAATCCTAACCTCACTTTCCTGAGAGTAAGCCCCATTGACCAAAATAGGACTTACTTCTGAGTAGACCTGGTTAGGCTTGTGCCGTTAGTTATATTAATTAAATTAATTGCAACATAATAATGTAATTAAAAAGTAGTAGTGTGCCTTGACAACTTTAGTGCCTTGTTAGTGTGCCGTGAGCTGATGGCTGCTCTCCCTACTAGCCATGTGAGCCTCAGCATGCAAGAAAAGACAGGTTGTGGAACTATGAATTTCCAAAGTCACCATGCCAAACTCTCCAAACATAATACTGAACCCAAATGCTTTAGAATGTAGAAGCAACATTAGTGCAAAAGTGAGCAGGTATGAATAATAAGATGTACAGGGAAAGGGGTGGGTATGCTCCACCAGGAAGGGTTCCTGAAATGAAGGGAGTTTGTGTGCAGGGTCAGCCCTATCAGGATTAGGCAGGGTGAGTCTGCATCTTTTGGAGCACTGTGAAAGGGTAGCACATTGACATGGATTTCTTTTATACAGTATGTAAGCGAATGATATCATAGACTTGGGGGGATGCTACCTGGATGGCCGTTTGGGCCCTCTCTGCTTGCATAAGAGAACTTCCTTAGAATGAGCCAGACCATCAGTACACCTAGCCCAGCACCACCTACCCTGCCTGGCAGAGACTTCTCAGGATCTCAGGTCAAGACCCGTCCAGTCCCGCATCCTACTATCCATTTAGCTGGCCATGACGAGATTGTTAGCTGATGAAGAGCGCAATCCAAAACAGGGCATGGTCTGGTGCAAATCCCTTGCGCAGGCCCTGCACTTATCATTGTGCTTTCCCAACCGGGCTTGGGCTGGTCTCCTTGCTCTCTTGGTAAAGCGCCTTCGTGCCACCAAGACAGCAAGGAGGCTGGCCCAAGCCCCAGTTGGGCCAGCGCAAAGATAAGCCTGTGCCAGCCAAGTCAGGCCAACATGAGGGTCTGGGGGGGTGGGAAGGAGACATTTTGGGAGGAGGGTGGGTGCCAAGTGGGCTCATGGGCAGGCTGCAGGTGAGCAGGGGGTGGGGCCAGGATCTGGCACTTGTTCTGGATCTTAACCCCAGTCCTGGGCAGGTTGGAGCAGCTCTGGGCCCCACTGGGGCTGTTGCAGCATTAGCCAGGTAAGGGGAAGGAATTCCCCTTGCCCAGGCTGCATGGCAACCGGCTCCAACCCCACGTTGGATATGGGGCAGGTCAGCCAGCCTCCCTGTTCCAGTGTGGGTTAGGATTGGGCTGGGTGTGTGCTAACACTGACCAGGGCTCTTCCCTGAAGCTGCTCTGTTCTGAATGGGGCTAGTTGGCCATCCTGACCTGAGTCATCTACTTCAGCAGCATCTTTTCCCCCTTCCCCATTGGAACCTGGGAGCTTTTGCATGCAAAGTATGTGCAGTACTGCTAAACTTTGGCATCTCCCCAAATCCTGGTGGACTGCTCCCTGAAACCGCTAGATTACACCCCACCAGAACTGAGGAATGTCTCTTATTCCAGATTATAACCACTCCACGACAGCAGAAGAGGAAGGCTTCTTTGCAATGGTTGCAGAAGAGCTCCATCCTTGCAAGTCTGCAGCATCCCTCATTTGGCTCCAGCAATCCTGACCGTGACCCACATTGATCAGCAGAGCTGTCTTTCTTTCTGAGCTTGCCCCAGGACTGCAGTACAGGCACCGAAGAACGAGAGCAACGACCCCCAGCGCGCCTAGTGCTTAAGTCCCAGTGCCAGCCAGTTTGCAACGGCGGAGGAGGTGTACCCAGGGGGCGCATCTGCTGGGGGGGTGGGGAGGGGTGGGGAATGCGCAGACTCACAGATCTTGGCCAGGCTGGCTACGAGGATCCAGAGGGCGATGATGTAGGGATCCTGGACGTGATGCCACTTGAAAACCACGACCTCGAAGCCCTCACTGCGGAGCTCCGTCGACCCCTCTTCGGAGCCGGCCACGGCGGGGAGAAGAAGAAGAAGTCCCAGCAAGAGCCCCCAGGGCTGCGCCGCCCTCTTCATCGCCAAGCCCATCGGGGCAGAGACTTGCAAGCACCCGCTTCCAAACCGCGGGGAGCGGGGATCGCCGGGGAGGTTGCCTGGTCCAGAGAGGCGCGCGGGGAGGGGAAACTTCGATGCCACGGAGGTGGCGGCGGCTCCGCGGTGTCGGCTTCTTGCACGTGCCTGCCCGACTGCACACCGACGGCAGGGGTCGGCCACGCCACGGCTGCAGCCGCTTTTATGCGCTCGCCCCCCCCCCCGGCTGGCAGGGGCGGAGCCTCCCCGGCACAGTTGCCGGCTGGGCATTGCAAGCTGCACGGGGGTGCCGCTCCGAGGGCGCGTCCTCACCGGCCGGTGCAGAGTAGAGTAGAGGAGTGCAGGGCAGGGAAGGGCGCGCTCTCCTCCTCTCCCCGGGGAAGGCACCCCAGAACTGACTCACGGCCCCTGCCGGCACTCTGCGGTGGGTGGGGAGGCAGAGTCTGCCCACCGGGGTCCTTCGATAAGCGCCGCCGCCGTGGGAGGCAGCCAAGCTTTGCGCGTGGGTTGTGGGTGCTTGGCTGCCTCCCACGGCGGCGGCGCTTATCGAAGGACCCCGGTGGGCAGACTCTGCCTCCCCACCCACCGGACGTCCCTGCACTCTCCTCGCTTCCCGGCCGGGGACCAGCTCCATGCAGCCCGCCCCGTCGCCCAGGAGCTGCGGCGGAGAGCCAGCCAGCCCGCCTGCCCTCCCCCAGCAGCGAACCTAGTCACCTCTGCGCTGGAGTTCAGAGGAGGGCGCGGGCGGACGGGAAAGGCTGGAGGGAAAGCAGCCACACCCAGGCCGGGCCTTGGGCAGCGGTGGGCGCCCGCCTGCCCTTCGGAAGCGGCCCTTTGCGCTGCCAGCCTGCGCTGATGTCCAGGTCGCCAAGGCAGACCCCTTTGCCTCGGCTCGGGCTACTGAGCGTGGAAAGAGCTCTCCAAAGCGCTTCACGGGCATCGTCTGGACAGCCCTCGGCACCACCACCCACCCTCAAGGTCAGCTTCCTTTAAACCCAGCCTGCAGGTTTGGGAAGGGGGGGAGGGAGCTCAGGCTTGCTTACTTGCTTGCTGAAGGTCACCTGGTGGCGGAGAAGATTTGGATCAGAGCTTTCCTGGCGTCCTTGGGGACCACCACAAGCATCCCCTTGTGCAAGGGGCTCACTTTTATTTGGCACATGTCAGAAGAAGGTGACGTCACCCCCCCCCCCCACAGGGAGTTGGATTTAAGTTGCAAGACTGCACACACTTAGCAGGGGGTATAAGGCTGCAATCTTAACCACACTTTCCTGAGAGTAAGCCCCAGTGAACAAAATAGGACTTATTTCTGAGTGGACCTGGTTAGGATTGTGCCCAGGGTCCCATTAAAAGAAATGGAACTTGCTTCAGAGTAGATGTGCACAGGATTGTGCTGCTAGGCATGCATTTGTAAATCACTTTATTGAAAATTACAGCAGCCCCTTTCAGCCACCACCGTGCATTGCACCACATGCCTCCTTTGTGACCAAACAGGGCTTAGCATGGAACATTTCCTGGCAAGAAGGTAAGCACACCTTTGCTCCTCTAATCACACCATCCTCAAAGAGTGAGAGGGAACCAGCTACCTAGAAGTCACCTTACTATAGCTCAGGAATTAGCACAGTATTAATGTCCTCAACCTCTACGTTTTTCTTCTTAAGAAAGCATTTTAACCAGTATGGTGGGGTTCTTGCATTTCCAACATTGGAGCTGTGGCAGCACTGCTTTTTCTGGCATGCCCAGGATAATGTGAGAAGCCCCTGATCACCACAGAGGAGCCTGGGCTGCAGCCCCTCCTTCTGCCCATGTTAATCATAAAAGAACTGGTCTAACACTGTCACTGTGGGGAGGAGATGCACTGCTGGTTTTTTCCACACCACTGTCAATTTAGTTTAAATGGTAGACAAACTGAAATGTAATGAAATGAAATAACCCAGATGACATCCACCCAAGAGTTATTAAGGAACTGAAGAACAAAGTAGTTGATCTCTTGACTAAAATATTCAACTTGTCCCTTAAAATGGCCACAGTGCCAGAGGATTGGAGGAAAGCAAATGTCACACTGATCTTTAAAAAAGGAAGGAGAGGGGACCTGGAAAACTATAGACAGGTCAACCTAAAGTCTGTTCCAAGTAAGTTGGTGGAATGCCTCATCAAAGATAGAATCTTAAAACGCATAGACAAACAAGCCTTGCTGAGGGAGAATCAGCATGGCTTCTGTAAGGATAAGTCTTGCCTCATGAACCTTTTAGAATTCTTTGAAAAGGTCAACAGGCATGTGGATGCGGGAGAACCTGTGGATATTATATAGCTGGATTTTCAGAAGGTATTTGACATAGTCCCTCACCAAAGGCTGCTGAGGAAACTCCACAGCCAGGGAATTAGAAGGCAGGTCCTCTCATGGATTAGGAAGTGGTTGAGGACCAGGAAACAGAGAGTGGGTGTCAATGGGCAATTCTCACAGTGGAGGAAGGTGAAAAACGGTGTGCCCCAAGGATCTGTCCTAAGACTGGTGTTTTTCAACCTGTTCATAAATGATCTGGAGACAGGGTTAAGAGGTGGCTATGTTTGCGGATGACACCAAACTTTTCAGGTGGTGAAGAGCAGAAGAGATTGTGAGGAACTCCAGAAAGATCTCTCCAAACAGGGAGAATGAGCAGCAAAATGGCAGATGCGTTTCAATGTAAGTAAGTGTAAACTAATGCGCATTGGGACAAAAACCCAAATCTTCATATATAGGCAGGACTTTTCAGAAGCCCCAGCCTTTGAGTCCTGGCCTCTGCTCCCTTAAGGGGCCGGGGCAGCCTGGAGGCAGGGAGGAGGCTGCGAACGCACTCCACTTCCGCTTAAGCGGAGGCGGGGCGTGATTGCTCCGCTTTTACATTCACTGCTGTGGGGAGCCCTGCCAAAGGTTTGCACCGGGCTTTCCGCACCTTGGGGAGGCTGCAGGAGGCTTGGGTAAGTGCACCCAAGCCCCTGCAGCCCCCTGAGCAGAACAATCCTGGGGATCCTGCCACTGCCTTCCACCAGCCCCCGCTGCCTCCCCCCCCCTGCCCCTGCAAGCACTTACAGTGGCTCAAACTCTCCAGGAGAGTTTGAAAACCACTGGGCTAAGGAGTTCTGAGCTGTCTCTGACAAATCAGGAGAGAGATCCTGGGGTGCTGGTGGAAAGCTCAATGAAAGTGTCACACCCAATGTGCAGTAGCAGTGAAGAAGGCTAATGCTATGCTTGGGATCATTAGAAAAAGTATTGAGAATAAAAATGGCTAATATTACAATGCCTATACAAATTGATGCCACACCTGGAGTATTGTGTCCAGTTCTGGTCGCCACATCTCAAAAAGGTTATTGTGGGAATGGAAAAGGTGCAAAAAAGAGTGACTAAAATGATTACTGGGCTGGGGCACCTTCCTTATGAGGAAAGGCTACATTATGCAAGGCTACATTCATTATGAGGAAAGTCAGACATTATGCAAGGAAGTCTTGTGTTTTAATCCAATCACTGTTTAAGCATCTCCTACATTACTGTATGCAAACTTGAACTGCCTTCTTGTGTTTTAATCCAATCACCGTTTAAGCATCTCCTACATTATTGCCTTCAATGATTTTGGTGTTGCTGATTCATTGCATTGTACCTATGTTTTCCACAGTCTTTGTTACTTATAGGAAGCCCGCCATCAACCCCTGATTGAATTTTGCTGATAACTGACATCCTGATCCCCATTCAAATGTATACATATGAAAGCATTACTCCAAGCACCCAGCTTTATGTTAGCAATCAAGCTACCTTCCAGCTCAGTTTGTCTCCCAACCCCTTATAAGAGAGGGCTCCCTCTCACACACAGGCCATCTCTCTCTCTCTCTCCAAGGCCCAACACATTTGTGTTGTGTCAGAGGGTCCTCTCCACAGGACTCTTCCCCCCCCCCAACTGGCTCTACAAGACAGGTAACTATCTTGTGTCTGGAACTCTTTCCCTTCGCCCCCCCTTTTTTCTCCCCTTCTCTCCCCATCTTTAGTTAGCAGGTGGGGTTGGCAGAGCAGGGACCCCTAAAGCCTTCCCTACAACCCTCCTTCCTGATCTGATTTCCTCGGTTGCACCAAATACTCTTCACACGAAACCACCATGAAAACTAGGTACCAAGAAATATGTGCATTATTTTTACCTTTGTTCTTCTGTAATAAACCATAATCTTTTATTGAAAGTTTAAGTTTCTCTCAGTTTCCTCTTTAAGCAAAAGGGAATTTCCCTGCATTACGCCATCTTGTTATCCAGCCTACGATCCTAATGTTCCAGTAAGGGCAGTGTAATAATTCCCCTAAACAAAACAACCCTTTTGGTACACAATGGTGCGAGGAATTTTTTTTTTTTTTTTTTGGAAGCTCAAGTTTGTTTCTTTTTTGGAGTTCACAAATTCAAGTGGACCATCTAGAGGTCCACTTCTGGAAGAACATAAATATGCAATAGGTAAAGAAGTTAAGCATTTAATGGCCCAATCCTATTGAGTCATAGCACCAGTGCAGTACCAGAAATCTCTTCTCAACACCCAGAAAGTAAGCAGTGCTGGCAGGAAGGCCTGTGCTGTCCCCTGGTACTGAATCTCAAGCTATAGCTACCAGAGCAGGTAACAGTTGCAGGTAACAGCTGTTCTAGGTGCAGAATGGAAGTAGGGAGGGGGATGTAATGGGGCAGAGGTGGGCAGAAGGGGGGATGGGTCAGGCCTGGGAGGGGGCGGGATCTGTGGAGGAGGCCTAGGCCCTATCTTCTGTATTGGGCCTGAAAGCCTAACATGGTGCTTCTTGGACTTGCACCAGTGATTTTGCTGGCACAGATCCAGGTAACCCCACAGGGCAGGCTGCAGCTCAACATGGAGACCTCTAGCCTATTTAATTCCAGCACTGCACAGAAAGCCTCCCCTTTTCATTTCTAACCCCTTAAAAACAGCGTGCGTGCGTGCGTGTACAAACAGGCCTTCAGCAAAAAATTCAGTGATGCAAGCTTTTTTCAGCAGACATACATAAAGGTCGGGCTACAATTCTGTGGGAGTGCAATAAAATAAAATACAGACTGCTAAAGGCCACAGAAGTCAGCTTCCTGAAAACCCCAAGTCTCCTTTTTTATTTTCTTTTTAAGCAAGTTTTTAGCCTTCATGGCTAAAATATTAAAATGCCAGCACATCTTGTCAGCACTCAAACATAGTCTTAAATAAGAAGATCTTCAGGCCCCACCAAAAGGATACCAAAGAAGGAGATGTTCTTAGTTCAGTTCCAATGGGAGGGAATTCCACAACCAGGGTGCCACCACCAAGAAAGTCCTATTTCTCACTGCCATCACCCTCACCTCTTTCAATGGTGGCATAGTAAAAAGGGCACAACTCTGATGACCAAAGAGGACAGGTAGGGCTGTAAGGGAGAGGGCAGCCCCTCAAATACTCTGATTCCAAGCCTGGTCCCAAGAAAGTGCTTGGAACAGCAGCAAGAGAAGTGCCAGACACTGACTGGTTTCTTCCCAAATATTTTGGCTTACAACTCATCAGAAGGGGAGGGGAAACATTTGTTCCTTTACCCCAGGCCTAAGCCTCCAAGGCACCAATGAGCCTACTTGACTCACACCATCGAAATTGCTGACACAAATCCATCTGGGATCTGGGTTTGGACACTTGAGAGCCTGATCCTGACTGACATGCGCTGGCTCACCACTGGTGCACACTGCCGCAAATGTGCCTTAAGACACACTTGCAGCAACACTGACCCAGAACTGGAGTAGGCTTGGTGTGAGCCTGCACTGTGTCAGCACCAGTCAGAGGCCAGTGGAATGCTGCCCAGAGCTCCATGCGAGCACCAGGTGTCAAGAGAAGTAAGTCGGGGCAGGGAGGGTGCATAATAATAACCGGCGCAGAGTCGAGTAGCCCCATTGCTAGGCTTCTTACCTTATCCTGAGGAAGGGGACAAAAGTCCTCCCAAGGAGACATCAGGAGCCGCCCATGGCTGCCCAGCATCCATAGGATGCAGCGGCAGCCTTTTTGGTGCTGCTGAAGCCTTGGGAGCCAGGCAGCTTATGCATACCAGTTCAACCAACAAGGAAGGACATGGCTGTGATGGGAAATTAGATCATTGATGTTGAATTCTAGTCAAAACAGCAATGGACGTGTGACCTGAGGACATGATCATGATCTGTATCCCCTGCAGCAAAAGTGTTATAGGACTGCCCTCTTGATTACTGAAAAGAAACTGTAATTGCTGAAAAGAGACTTAAGGCTGTCCATATCTCTTTCCATATCCCTTGTTTAGGCAATGTAAGGCATCAGGATTGTCAAACCTGATTGGCAGCAAGCCTTCCTCTCAAGCTAAGCTAATACTGTTAGCAGCCCTATACTAACCTATTAACTAGGAAGACAACCTGGAGCCTGCCTTGCCAAGCTACAATAACACTTAACATTTATATGGCACTTAGAAGGTTCAAAGCATTACACCTACTTTATCCCAACATACTGATAAGGAGGTCCGCAATTACCTCCATCTTGCAGATATAGGGCTGAGGCTGAGAAAGAATGGCTTGTTAACCCACCACACAGTCAATTCATGCTTCTTTAGGCCATTCTGATAGGAAGGCTGCTGAGAGGTGAGTCATTGTCCAAGATCAGTAAAAGACTGGATGGGGGCTAAAACTGAATTTTGTTCTGAAGGCAGAAGGATTGTTGGAGGAGGGGCCAATCTGAGAATAGATGTTCAGTCAATTCAGCCTTAAGGGCAGGTTGGCAGTTTGAGTGCTCCTTGACCCAGTGATGCCCCTGGGTGGCGAGGTGGCAGCTGTGTCTAGAAGCACAGTTACTCACCTTCAGTGGGTACATTAGCCATGGGCTTTCCTGGAGATGGTGGATGTTGCCACAGTCCCACATGACTTGGTTATTTCCATGTTGGGATTCTGCATAGGGCTGCCTTTGAAACCTCACTTGGAGCAAAGTACAGGAACTAGACTGCTGAGAAGAGCTTAATTTTTCAGACCATAGAACACCAGCTGACTTCTGATGGGTTTGCAGGCTCAATTCATAGTGCAGTTCCATCTTTAAAACGCTCACTGGTTTGCTTCCAGGGTGTCTTAAGGACTGTATCTTCCCTTGCATGCTTCAGTCATCAGGGCCACCCTGCTCTATTTCTCTCTGCCTTCAGAGATGTGACAGGCAGAGACAATGGGCAGGGCTTCCTTGGTGGTGGCATCGAAGTCATGCAGCTGGCTGCCCTGGGAAGATGGGGATTTCTTGCCTTCTGGCACCAGATTAAGATGATGCTTTTAAGGCATGCTCTTGCATTGCCTTAAGTAATTTGGAAACGTTATTTGCTTTGGTTTTCCAGTTCTCCTAGTTGCGAGACACAGTTATTAATTTTTGTTGGAAATGTTTTAATTGTTGTTTTTATTTATTAATTACAGGTTGTCTACATTGACTTTCCGCCTTCACAAAAGCAATCATCAAAGAGATTTACAAAAAAAATTTAAAGAACAAGAAGAACAAGAACAGTATTTATATACCGCTTTTCAACAAAAAGTTCACAACACATGGAAAGTTCAACACATGGAAAACTTGGAATTAGAAAATAAATCAAATCAAAGCCACACAGCAACCAACAGAAAGCTTATCATGCTTAGCAGACCTGGCACCAAGCCAAACACTCAGTGAAAATGGTTAGTATTTGCCAGCCTCTGGGGGGGTGGTTGGGGAGGGGCCACAGGAGCTTCTTGGAGGGGGCAGATTCCTAAACTTGACATAGCTGCAGTGGCTTAGCTAATGATCATGTGGCCTGGCGCCAAGCTCAGAATGTTGCCCGGAAGTGATGTCACAACCGGAAGTGACATCACACCCAGGCATTTTAAAAAGTGAAAATTGGGAGGAACCCACCTCCTCCCCCCAGCAGCTCACCACTCACTTCCTCTGCTGCCTCTCCCCAGTCAGTGGCATAGCTAAGGCATCTATCTGCTACCCAGGGTCAAAGAAGATTTTGTAGCCCCCACTGCATGATAAAAATCAAATTTAATTAAATAAATAAAAAGTTATTGGTTCTATGCTGAATCATAATAACATCTCATTGGCACTCAGAACAGACTCAGGTCAGTTTAGAGTTAAGCAAATGTACTTTTTGTTCCACAAGACATTTGTGTTTTCATTTTCTAGTTAATTTGCCATACCTTTTAATAGAATACAGATATTCCAGTGTGGTTTGTTTAACTGCATTCTGCATTAAATTATCTTTCCAATGATATATAACATGATGGTATTATTTATACATACCAAGATTTTCCCAATTTTGGTCACTAGTGTCAAGCTCAGCTTGTTGCCCTCCTAAAGCTTGATGCCCGATGCAAATGCTACCCCCTTAGTTACGCCACTGCATGGCTGTGGATAATGCTGTTGGGAATTGTAGCCAAGGGACTGGAAAGATGGGGTAAAAATATTGTAATGCATAAATAAATGGCAGAGGCAATATTTGAACCAGAATTTGGAAGTTCATGGCTCAGTCTCTGAAGTGACAGGTTGTAGCAAAGGCATGAGCTACCTGTGAATTTGAGGGTGTGAGAGGGATTATGCTGCAAGCATATCTGTCTGGGGCTGGGGAAACTCCATGAATAAGAGGCAGGAGGTGAAGAAACGGATGCAGAAAACTCCCAGGCAATGTGAAGTTGCAGGGTTTCCTGCGGTCTCTCTTAGCCATTTGACATTGTGTTGCGCTTGTTTAATGCACTCTGTTGTTTAATGCTTTTAATAACAAACGAGTAATACTAATATTACTCTGAGCTTCTTTATTTCAGTTGAACACAAATTAATGTTTGCCATTCTGGGGCTCTGAATGTCAAAACACTGGGGTGTGACAAAAATGCAGGAAGAAAATGCCATTCTTACACCGTAGTTTACTGCCATCATAACACTTTTATCTCTCAATGGCTGGATTAGGCTTTAGAGTTCAGAAAGAGAATGATGATTCTTCCAGGACAGTTTATTCACTAAACAGATCAAATGATAAACCTGCCTTTCCTGAATTGCACCACTTCAGATTGGATGGTGAGGTTGGCACATGGGGAAATAGCATTTTAGGGATATGGCTGAACTGTTCTCCTTGATGTGCTCATGAAAGGCATTTTTCTATACAGGCTAACCCCTTGAAAGACCTGCAGCCTAAAGTAGCATGGCCCAGGAAAAACTTCACCCCTTGATGGTGCTGACTATATAAACTGACCCTATCTTACAGCCCAGTCCTATCTAAACCTCCACCCTGCCGATGCAACTGTGCCACTAGAGCATGTGCTGCATTCTGCAGGGGGGACATTCCTGGAGGTCTTTTCCATGCAATGGACTATGTACACCATGTAAGGGACTATGTACATTTGCTCCCTTGTCCAGGAGTAATACTGTGCTGCTGCGATGGGTCAGCCTATACCTGCACTAGTAATTTTGCTGATGCAAATCTGAGAGGACCTGGGAAAGTAGATCAAGGCCAGGAAAGATGATAGGATAGCAGCAGAACTGTCACCGCCAATAGAGCCTCCTTCCCAGTCTCAGCACCCCCCCCCCATTCCCACCCTGATTTTCACGCCATTCCTCCCTCTCCCTGCTGTTTTCCACCCAAGCCTGTGCTGGCTTACTGGCACCCCAGCTTTTCAGGAGGCCGCTGGTATGCGATTACTTGCAGTGGGGTCCCTGTCTGCATGGAATGATGGGTCATGCTTTGCAAGTGCCATAAAGTATGCTTCACCTCTGGACTGTGAGTTCTAGCAGCACAGCAGGCCTATAGGATCAGGTTGTTAATTTATTTAAGATCAGCATTTAAAGCCCATACTAACCATATTTACGCAGAAGCAAATCTCACTTTTCAATGGGACTTACTTATATGAATGTATGCGCAGAATTGTTGCCCTAACCTTACAGTGGGTAATCTGGGAAGAACCAGAGATTCTCCCCAAGTACTATCCTCAAACTGGGGATTGGGGATGAGGCTGTAGCTCAGTGGGAAAGCACATGAATACATGCACATGGCCCTAGGCCACTGGTTCCCAGCCTATGGTCTGTGGACCACAGGTGGTCCGTGAGACCCTGAAAAGTGGTCCATGAGATCTCAGGGGGAAAAAAAGATTGTCTTCTATCACTTCCACCTGAGGTGTCAATTGCAGCTCTGGGTTGTCCATTCTCTGCACTCTCCAGTAGTTCATGGGGGGAGTGCTCATTTGGGAGATGCTTCCTCATGGACCACCACAGAGACTGAAGAATGGACTGCCCACAGCTGCAGCTGGCAACAAAATATAGATCTGATAATATAAATAAATAAATAAATAAATAAATAATATTTCTAACAAATTCGAATAAATCTTCTCTAATTGTTAGAAATTGAATTGTATTTTTTGAGTATGGGGGGGGGGTTGCATGTGGTCCATGCTGATTCCAATTTTTGCCTCAGTGGTCCACAGTCTCCTAAAGGTTGAGAACCACTGCCCTAGGCTCAATCCCAGGCATCTCTAGGTAGGGCTGGGAAAGATCCTGGCTGCTACCAGTCAGTATGTATAATACTGAGCTAGGTGGATCAACGGGTTGGTCATTTTCTAACCTACCTTACCTTTTCTTGTACAGATATTCTATTTTAGTCCATAGCCACTCCCACTTTATTTTAGTGACAGTTTAATGACATCTCAGGAAACGGCCCCCAGTGAAGTATCTCCCTGGCTCAAAAGAAATATTTCAAAAATGTTCCTGCAGTTTGCCAAGACCCAGGATTACTTGGTTGTAAAATGTGCATAATCATTTCTTTCCTTATACAAAACTTGTGCAATATAGAATGGAATGTAGAAGTTGATCTATTGTTGATTTTGTTGATTGTTGTTTAGGAGTACCAGAGGTGTAGTGGAGGGGAATTGGACCTCTGTGACTTTTCCTACAGCAGCAGTGACAAGAAGCCAACTAAGAAATTTGCCTGGGGGCAGGTGTTAATGTCTAGAGCAGCAGTTCTCAACGTTTTGATCTCTGGAGTCCTTTACACTCCTAAATGGAGACTTGGGGAGCCCCACTGGTGCATGTGTGGAGTCTTAGGAAGCCCCAAGGCTCCTAGGTGCATACTTTGAAAAATGTTGGTCTAGGGCAGCGATTTTCAACTTTTTCCATGTCATGGCACACTGACAAGGCACTAAAATTGTCAAGGCACACCATCAGGTTTTTGACAATTGACAAGGCACACTGCACTGAAAGCAGGGACTCACGTCCCCCAGTGGCCCTATTAACAAATGATCTTCCCAAAAACTCCCGCGGCACACCTGCAGACCAATCCGTGGCACACCAGTGTGCCATGGCACAGTGGTTGAAAATGGCTGGTCTAGGGCATTCTTTTTCCATCCTTCTAATGAAGGATAGTATGCAGTTCATGAAAGCACAGGCATAGCTAGATCATCTGACACCCAGGGCACATAAATTTTTGACACCCCCCTTCCATACAACAAAATTAATCTGGGCTTCAAGTTTGGGTGAGAGCCCAGGTCTACCCACCCAGCAAACCTCAGCCACAGAAGCCAGACAACCAGGAGCCCAGGTCTACCCACCTGGAAGAAATGACCCCAGAGGGCAGTCAGAATGGGAGCCCAGGTCTACCCAGCAGGTAGATCTGGGCTCCAAGTCCGGGTAAGAGCCCAGGTCTACCCACCCAGCAAACCTCAGCCACAGAGGCCGAAGTTCAACTGGGAGCCCAGGTCTACCTGCCTGGTTGACTTGGGCTCTGGAGTTAAGAGTGCTCATGCTCCCCCAAGCAAAACACTAGATCCGTCCCTGACTCAATGACATACTGCTCCTGCATCTGGAGGTTCAATGTAGCCATCATGGTTAATAACCACTAAAAGATTATACTCTACCATGAATGTTTAGAATCCACTTTATAAGTTATCTAAACCAGTGACCAACAACACCCAACCTTCCCACCAGTGGAATCACTAGGGTTGGTGTAAGCCAGTCTGGTAACTCATGGTGTCACCCCATTTATTTATTTATTTATTTATTTATTTATTTATTTGACTATAGAACAGTACAGGTTACTAAACCAATCAATAACCAACAAAAAAAAAGTGGCCAAATTGACGACACACACCTGGATAGGAGTTTGACTATTAGCTTTGATACTTCGAAGAGGGAGTTGACTTACGAAAACCATGCTGATTGGTTCAATGATGTGTCGTAATAACACCTTATTACCTCTCATAACACTCAGGTTCATTCTTCCGTTTTGAATTAAGGAAATGTCACACTTTTTGTGACATAAGGCAATTGTGTTTATTTGGCTATAGCTTTTGATAGAACACAGATATTTCAGTGCAGTTTGTTTCATTGTATTCTGCTGTACACATCAAATGGTATATAACATGATAGTACTGTTCCTCAAAACCACAATTTTGGTCATCATTAATATTATAAAAGATCTGCCACCCTACTAAGTGGGCAAAGAGGCACCTTTTCAAGTTGTGTCCTCCTATATTTAGCAGGAAGAAAGCAACTCTCCCTTTTCACTCCAGCATGGTGTCTTTTCCAGTGGCTGTTGCTGGCAGCTCTTCTGCACATCTTTTAAGACTGTGAGCCCTTTATTGATTTTTTTTTTTTTTTGCTATTTAAACCCCTTTGTGAGCTACTGGTTGTTGAAAAGAGGTATATCTCTGCTACAATAATTATAATGGTAATATTAAAATAAACTACATCTTTTTTACACCCAGGTAATTCTAGGAGCCCCCACTGTTAAAATTATTCCTACTATTTAGCCAAGTGAAAATTATCTTCACGTCATAGATATGAAAAGACAAATACTATGCAATATCATGATATTTTTGTTACTACTTTGTATGGTCTAATCAGATTTCTTTTTTTCTAATTGCATATTAGTGGTGGGAGGGTAACCCACACACATTCCAGGGATCAATCTCTTCATTTAATCTGGTGAATCAAGGGTCCACCCACATCATAAAGAAGTTAACCTGAAAACCTTTGAAAACTTCCAGGTCTGCAGCCTGCCTCCAGGGCATAGTCTCCTGGCAGGGGATGGAATGTAGACACTTATTCTACACTATCAGGAGTTCCTGAAGAGTCTGAGCTCTTCAGATACACAGCCTTCAGGAACACCATGGGCACAGCATGACCCATAGATAGAGTCCCTCTGTCTTGCAGCTGGTGTAGGTAAGCAGGTAGCCAACTCTTTCTGACCTGTGTTGAGGGGGAAAAGCTAAATAAAGGACTGCACCTGTATGGTTTGGACAGCTGACAGCTCTTAGGTGTTACAACATCCAAGCTGCCATTTTGCTTCCCCCCAAAAGTAGTAGTTAGCCATCAGTCATTTAGTGGTGAGTAAAAAAACCATTGGCTGGCTGGGAATGGAACTAGAGTAACCTGAGTGCAATCACTAGCCACAATTTCTTACCACAGCAAGGAGTGAGAGGAGTTCGAACAAGAACAGGAGTTCTCGAACTGGAGTTCAAACACACATAGACGAACAGGCCTTGCTGAGGGAGAATCAGCGTGGCTTCTGTAAGGGTAAGTCTTGCCTCATGAACCTTATAGAATTCTTTGAAAAGGTCAATAGGCATGTGGATGCAGGAGAACTCGTAGACATTATATATCTGGACTTTCAGAAGGCGTTTGACACGGTCCCTCACCAAAGGCTACTAAAAAAACTCCATAGTCAGGGAATTAGAGGACAGGTCCTCTCATGGATTGAGAACTGGTTGAAGAGCAGGAAACAGAGAGTGGGTGTCAATGGGCAATTTTCACAATGGAGAGAAGTGAAAAGCGGTGTGCCTCAAGGATCTGTCCTGGGACTGGTGCTTTTCAACCTCTTCATAAATGACCTGGAAACAGGGTTGAGCAGTGAGGTGGCTAAGTTTGCAGATGACACCAAACTTTTTTGAGTGGTGAAGACCAGAAGTGATTGTGAGGAGCTCCAGAAGGATCTCTCCAGACTGGCAGAATGAGCAGCAAAATGGCAGATGCGTTTCAATGTCAGTAAGTGTAAAGTCATGCACATTGGGGCAAAAAATCAAAACTTCACATATAGGCTGATGGGTTCTGAGCTGTCTGTGTCAGATCAGGAGAGAGATCTTGGGGTGGTGGTGGACAGCTCGATGAAAGTGTCAACCCAGCGTGCGGCGGCAGTAAAGAAGGCCAATTCTGATTTAGGCCCAAGCACTGTACAATACTTGCCTTGCAAGTGGTTTCCAAAGGAGATTGTCTCCAAAAAGCCACAGATACAGCCCCCCCCCCCCCAGATCAGCCTTGGAGAAGCCTTATCTGAGATTTTGTTCTCCAATTCTACAGTCACAAAGCCATTCTAGAGTGTATTGCTTTAGTGATGCTTTGCCCCAAGGACAGCTCCAGAAAGGAAATGAATGTAGCTTCTGAGATTCTAGAGGCTGCTGTCATATCCAGAAAAAAATGCAAGGCCCTTCTAGTATTCAAGTATAGGCATCCCCCTGTATCAGTGGGGGTTCCATTCCTCCCCCTATGTGGATACAGAAACCTCAGAAATGAGGGAACCCTATATAAAGAGCAATGCTTTCACCAGTGCCCATTATCTTCATTTGTCTTTAGTACCAGTGGAAGCACATCTATTTCTTCCTTAAAAATGGAACCGTTTCTGGCTGAACTAAGGAACATGGCATGCAGTGCTAGAGGGAGGAGACAGCCAACATTAACAGGAAGCTGTCCCCTCCTTCTAGCATGCAGGTTGTCTACTTGCATGTCACATTCCTTAGTTAAGTCAGAAACTTCTGTTTTTAAGGAAGAAACACACATGCTTCCACTGGTACTCAAGAGAAACGAAGGTAATGTGCAAGGGGGAGGAGTGCAGGAGCCCATGGAGAACTGCAGGTCAATGAAACCATGGGCACCAAATCCTCAGATACGGGGGGGGGGGGAATGACTTTAGTGCCAACTCTTCTGTGAATTTACCTGGGCTGAGACAGAGAGAAGAAAGTTTATGGGGAAATGCCAGAGTTAGAGCACCGCTCCAGAAACATCTAGATTTCAACCTAGGCCCTGCCATTTGAACAAGATAGGGAGCCCCTCCTCAGTGGATAAGTTTGTGAGCAAGCCCACTCTGTACCCTACTGAGTGGCAGGTGCGGTCTCCAGACAATGTCTCCCTTCCTCTACCAAAGAAAAATCCAGAAGTTAGCCCTCTGCAGTGTGCACCTGTCCCTCCTCCATACTGTATCTGGTTTTTCACACATATGATGCTGTGTTGTCACAAAGCACACAGTTCAAGTCATTCATAAAAAGACAACTTTAAACCCTGGCCGCCAGATCATTAGATCTTGCAGATTTTCAGACACTGGAGATATTGCCCTTAGAATGTGCTCTTTTGTGTTCCCCATAACCAGTGGGTCCCTCTGCCAGACACTCCTCCCCATTTAGAAATCCTTCCTATATTTGTGTTTATTTTACAAGTCTCTCTTCCTTGTTTCTCCAGGCAAAAACATCTTAACTAAAAAGAACCCAGCACTCTCACTGGTAGTGAGCATTGTGTTTTACTTCCCAAAGAATAATAGGAGTTGATAAAAAAAATAACATACAAAAGAATTCTTTTGAAGAGAACATAGCATGTTCTTCCTCTAGAACAATAATGGAAGCAATAAATATAAGCCATTTGGATCTTTGCAAATATTAAAATGCAAGTTCCAAAGAAGTGGCAGGCTATTGTTTTGCAAAAAGGGTTTCAAGTTTCCTGCAGCAGACTACCCTTACACTACACTGGAAAGCTTCTTTTGAATGGGGCAGAACATAAGAAGGATTCTCTCCTTTCACTTTGGGCATGGTCCAGCCAAAACAATGCATAATTTTTAAACCATTTGGTTCTTACAAGACACAATGCACGAGCAAGTCCCATTGGTTTCAAGTATTTAGAATACCCCAGTTCATCGCAGACCAGTCATCCATTCCAGGATTTAGATTAGGTTGAAAAGATATGGAGGATTCTAAAGGAATGTTTAGCAGTCTGGCCACATGCAAAAAAAAGAATCTGAGCATTAAATCCTGCCTTTTGTTAAGACCATTCTGTGTTCCTTGCCTTATTCTTATGCATGCTTGGCCTTCTGCTACAGTGGTCTTGTTTGGTCCTTAGGGAAAACTGGAATGGAACAAACTAGCTTTTGGAGACTCTTTGGTGAATTTGGTTAGTACAAATAATCCCACAGCCCAAAGATGACCAACTGGTAGCCTGTGGTGTGGATCACATCTCAATCATCATAGAATAATAGGTCAGGACCTACAGGATAACCCCCTGCCAATGCAGGCTGGCCACAACTACAACTACCTATTTTTGCTGAAAGACCTCCAACAATAATGGAGAGTCTACTAAGGCAGATATCTCCACTGTTGACCATTCCTTACTGTCAGGAAGTTCTTCCTAATATTTCTCAAAATCTCCCTTGTAATGTTAACCCATTTGTCTACTTCTTACTCTCCAGAGCAATTAAGAACATATCCGTTCCATCTCCACTCGAAGTTCGTCAGACAGAACCATGTCTACTCCCAACTAAACATGCCCAGTTCCTTCAGCTTGTCCTCATAAGTCTCCAGCATCCTCAATACTCTAGTCACGTTCCTCTGGAGAAGTGTTCCTGGAAAAAGTTGCAGAGAATGTACAGAGCCCTATCTTTGCTGAGTGGGAGGAACTCCAGAGCTCTCTTCACTAAGCTCTGGAGTACTATGAAGGAAGTTTTTAATTTATTTTTTTTTAATTTTCTTTTAGTAAGAGAAAAATACATTAAGAGACAGTACAAAACACAGATACAAACAGAAGAAAACAATTACAGAGAATGAAAAAGATATATCTAATATCAAAAAAGGGGGGAGAAAGAAAAGGAAATGTAGAGATATTTGTGCAATATATACTGTGGCATACGTCACACACTATAACATAGGGCAGCCCAGTCTTAACTTCCCATGCAGTGATGCAGAGCTGCCAAGGTGGCACCTGCTGTATCCTGTGAGGGAGTTTGGGTTTTTTTTGTTCCCTTGCCCTAAGGTAAGCCCATGCCAGGCCACTGGGTCTACTCTGACCTGCACCAGCTCTATAGCTGGCACAAGTCTGTTTGAACCCGGCTCAGGGAATCAAGGCTGGAAAGGAGGTTTGGATTTGGCAGATGTCACTGCCATTGAACTCACTCCCTTCCCAGTCCTGATCAGCTCTCCTCCTTCATTTGCCCCCCTGTTCCATCCACCCTGTTCTGCCCATCCCCTATGAATAAAAATGGGGTTTGATGACAGCCTGCCTAAGTGAACCGCCTTGGGCAGGGTGACCAGATGTCTGGATTTTTCTGGACATGTCTGGGATTTCAGCCTTTTGTCCGGGAAACCTGCTTCTGGGTCCTCCATTCTGGTTTTTTTTTTCCCTGTGAGGTGAGTCCCTCCCCACAGGCAGCCTTCCCCAATGAGATCAGGCTCCTGTGAGTGCAAGCCGTTTCCTTGCTTTGTAAAGTTTTGGAAGGGAAGAAGGCTTGGTGCTTGTTTTGAGTGAGTGAAAACAGGGTCAGAAAACAGGGGGGCTCAGTGGGTCTCTGGACCTTGGAAGTTTGATCTGATGGTTGTTGCAGGAATGGGGGGAGGAGAGAGAGCACTTGTGTTTTGAGTGTGGTCCTGCCAAGAGGGGAGAGGAGGGGGCCCACTCTGGCTCCTCTTAAGTTCATATCTGCTGCTGTTGCTGGGCTAGGAGCACCTGAGAGAGAGGGAGAGAGAGAGAATTGTGTGTGTGTATGTTATGTGAGTGATGCAGTGGAGGTCTAGGGCACGTTTTTTCCCCATTCTTCCCCCTAAAACTGGAAAGCAGATAATCCCACCTCTCTCGAATACATGGTATATTTTTGGCCTCTTGAAATGATGCAGACTTGATATCTATGCATATGAACCCAGCTCCTTCATATGATGGAAACAGTGCCCTGGACCTACCCCCTGTGTATCTCTGTTAAACTGTGGCACCCAGAACTGGGCACAACATTCCAGGTGAGATCTGACTAAAGCAGAAGACAGCGGTGTTAATACTTCTTGAGATCTGGATACTATAATCCTGATACAGCCTATAATTGTATTTGTCTTCTTTGCTGCTGTATCACATTGATAAGAGAGAATTTTGGTTCTTGTTCTGATTTCTTATTAGAATTTGTTTTGATTTGATTAGAATTGATTAGCAATCTCTTTAGAATTTTATTAGACATTACAAAGAGTTTTAGTAGACATTACAAACAGAAATATGGTTCCTGTGCAGTCATGGAGCAACTCAAAGCTCCACCCAACCAAGTAAGGTATTTATACCTTTTCATCAAGTTACATAGACAAGTTAGATATAATAACTAATCCCTAATTTAGGCAAAAAACTCTTCTATCTATACTTCATTCTGTATTAAGGAAAGATCCCTTCCTGCAACTTCACTATCTGTCCAAGAATTGTTTGTTCCCTGAGGCATCTGGTGGGCCACTGTGACATACAGGAAGCTGAACTAGTTAGGGCAATGGTCTCTGTTGCGCGTGTGTAATCCTTTAGTACAGTGTTTCTCAAACTGTGGATCGGGACCCACTTTTGCGAGCCACTTTTGCAAGCCAATTTCAGGTGGGTCCCCATTCATTTCCATATTTTATTTTTAATATATTAGACTTGATGGGGAAATGTTACAGACTTGTACTTTGAACAGGCTACTATGTATATGTTTTTAACAATGATAGTAAATGGGACTTACTCCTGGGTAAGTGTAGGTAGGATTACTGCCTAGGATTGCTAAAAATGTTCCTGCTTGATGATGTCACTTCCGGTCATGACATCACTTCAGGTGAATCCTGACAGATTCTCAATCTAAAGTGGGTCCTGGTGCTAAAAGTTTCAGAACCACAGCTTTAATATACTATATATACATACGATGGGCAGCTGAATCCTAACTAGTGGGGCCACATGGTCTCTGATGTATCCAGCACATGTTAGGAGCAGACTGGAGGTCTCCTCAGGGTAAGGGGATATTTTCCCCTTTACCCTTAATAACATTGCCTGCCCAATAGGGCTTTTCAGAGCAGCCCCCTTTAGCAAGTTCAGGCTCAGGAGGGAGGATAGGATATGGGGGAGGCCTGCTTCACCAATCTCGTCCCCCTCCCAGGCTTGATCTGTTCCCCTTCCATACTCCTCCTGCTCAGAAATGCCCCCTCTCTACCTCCGTTCCACCCTCTGCTGCCCCTCCACTGCCCAGTGCTTCACTTAACTCCACCGGCAGCCAATATTTGGGATTCAGTACTGGCGGGGTGGCACAGACCTCCCCACCAGCACTGCTTGCTTTTTTGCCTGCTGTAAATATGCTATTACACATTTGCAACACCCTCTGCTGATGGGGCTGATGTGCCTGACAAAATAAGGTAAAGATTGCGTTCTTAGAGTTGTAACTTAAGCATACAATTTAATTTTTTCCCATCAACACTGCTGACCCATATTTCACTTGTCTATTAAAACACCTCCGTCTTTTTCATAAGAACTGCTGCTCAGGGAAGGATTCCCAGTTTTATGTTTGTGCTTCTGATTTTTCCTACCCAAATGCAGAATTAACATTTATCCCTGTTGAAGATCATTTTGAGCCCACCCATTCTGTCTAGCTGACCAGCACCTGCCGTGTGCCGTGCATGCAGCATCTGGTGCGGGCAATGCTGTTTTTGAAAGACTCAGCCAACAAACAGTGCTGCCCATACCAGAGTGGCTTCTGAACCAGCCAGCAGTACTACCTCAGCACCCACTGGAGAGACACCCCCATCTCCAGAGGCCTCTGCAAAGGGTCCAGTGGCACTCTTTCTGCTGAGATGCTGCTGCCTAGATCAGATTCACTATATTTAGCTATGGACCTGCTTCTGACCTGCTTCTGACGCTATGGACCTGCTTCTGACGCAAGTTTGCAGGATGAGGCTAGCACAGGCCAAGCTAAACACAACTCACTTGCAAATCATACCCAGTTTCTGAGCAGACCAGGAGTCCTTTAGTCTTGTCAAAGCTGGAATGGAGAGATACCCTACAATGAGATACCCCACAGCTGGCCATCATCTGTATGACTGGAGTAGGAGGACTTGTAACACAGTTGATCAAACTCTTACTGTTTGTTCTGCAGCAGATATGATGCATCGGGCCAAAATGTTGGAGTGCGTACAGACATCCAATTTTTATAGCAGGTAAGATGCTGGCACACAAACTTCAGAGAAATCATTTCTGCTAGTTGCCAGTAGAAGTCAGCTGGGCTGGGCTTTGTTACATCACACTGGGCAGGTTGGCCCTTGCTACATCACAAAGCTACTTCTACACCTCTCTCCAGAGGCCTGAGCATTTTGTCAGGCTTTGAAACAACTGGATGAGTTTTTTAAAAAACATGGTACACTATTTAACAAACATTTAATCAAATAAACCTGAACCTTTTACAAAAAGGTGAACAGTCTAGGAAGAGGAAGTGAAAAGGAAACCCATATGGCATATTGGATTTAAAGGTAAGCACATGTCACATGCCATTTGGGGAGTGAAGCTGGGAGGAAGTCAAGTGTGCCCTGCTGCAGGAAAAACACATCTGCTCCTGTTTTTAACAGGTTGTGACTCACCCACTGGGAACCGCTAGTGGATTAAAAAAACAACTGTGGAATCAGTGGAAAAATAGCTTTAAAGACCCATTTCCAGGCTTCTTGCTCCTCCATTGTCACTCCAGAATGCACTGGTATAGACATTATACCGCATTCAGCCATTAGTTGGGGTGAGTAATTGAATCCAATGGAATGAAATTATAATTATTTAACTTTGTGAAGGTAGAAAATTGGATTTTGGTGCCTTTTTCCCCCTTGTTACAAGGTTTTTAAAGGTGGACCTCGGTATCAGTGTTGAGTCTAATCAGTGGATACCGAGGTCCCACCTGTACATATGCATGTCTATATTGTTGGTCTGTACACAAGAAGCATTCTCAAAAATGACTTGGTGCCTTCCACTTAAAATGTTGAATGGGTGAAAACTAACACTTCTGACATTTGCACTACAGAAGTATAAGCAAGTTTCTCTTTTGATTTCAGGAATAATAATTTGCTTTCAGAAGCCAAAGTAGGTTAGCATTTTCTTAGTCAGAGGAAAACTTCAAAGAAAAAAATTGCAGTGGCAGTAGTCTCAATGTATTTTATCTTTTATCAAACATGAGATGGCTTTGCTTTCACTTTGCAAAAGGGTGATAATGTTGTTTGCAAATTGATGCAGGTTCACATGTGACAACAAATGCATTTCTTTTAAAATTGCTTCCTTAAACTTGCAGCTTTATAAATAACAAATAGAAGGCAAACAATCCCCATGATGGCTTTCCTGTTTGGGGTCTTTGTAGTGTCTTACACTTGAGAAAGCCAAACTTTGTGATTTGTTCACCAGAGGCAAGAGGGATGGGTGGGGGTGGCAAGATTATTCATTTGGCTGCAAGAAACATTGCCTCCTATGTATTTTCAGCTAGTTTTGAGATTTTATTGTTTTCAAACATGTTTGAAATGTTTCCATACCTGATGCATAAATGTACAACTCACCCATGGTTAAAAAAATCTAGACTCACCACATGACTGTAGTTGTCCCTAAATCAGGGCAATCCAACCTTGGGCATTCAGAGTGAGGGGTGGAAATAACTCTTGCATGACCCCCAGCTGGGCCAACGAGGGTTGACCCCATAGTAATTGGTGGTGATGTGATGATGAACCATCAATTACTTCTGTGTTCTGAGCCTGCCAAAGTTGTTTGGCAGGCTCAGGAGAGGAGCTGGACGCAGTGGGCTTTTTGATCTTCCTGACACACTATTCCTTCTCCAAAGGAGAAGCTTTTTGGAAGACCAAAAAATTGCCAGCATGCCCCACCCCACTCCAGCTGACAGAGTGCCTTCACACTTGTCAGCTAGAGCAGAGTGGGGCATGCTGAGGGAGCTCTTGCTAGGTAGGCAGGCCTCATGAGAGCTCCCTTCCCCAGCATGGCCTTGCCTTGCTTCAGCTGACAAGCGCAAAGGTGCTGCGGAGTGCCTTTGCCCATCTGCACCACTGGAATGGGGGGAATGGGGGCTGCATGTAGACCACAGTGCTGTAAGTAAACTTTGACATGACTGTAACTCACACACAACCCAATGGGATTCCCCCAGGAGCCATCTAGAGCCTCTGAGAGAATCTACCGCCCTGCACTAGGTCTTGTTTCCAGAACAGATGGAAATACACTCACATAAATGAACATTGTTACCACATAGGACATGGTTAGATTTCATTTTGAGCTGTTGACAATGTATTATAGGACAATAATGATTTTCTAGTGTTCCTTTTATAACCAATAGAATATCCTATTTGCTGTCAAGTCATTTTAGGAGAGGTTTAGAGTAAATGAATGCAATGCATTTAATGAAGAGAAAGGCTGTCAGCAATACACAGTGAACCCTGAGGGTCATAATGAGGAAAGAGCTTTCCTCTTTTCATACTTGAAATGTTGGAAAATATGTATGTGCACATATTCAGTACAGCGGCAAGATACACTTGTTGAATCCCCATCAAGCCCACAATTCTTTCTTTGTGAGGAGGCAAGAAGGTGGGATTCAGTGTACACCTTTCTCATGCTGTTTCTAAGCTTCCTAGAAGCCCCACCCAAGGACAGAACTCTGTATTAACATGAAGAGGAGGTGGTATTCCAGAAAAGCCAAAAATGATCAAAGCAGACTTTTCTGAAATTTTAAAAAATAAAACACTTCATTAAAGCTGCAGTCCTATGTCTACTGAACACAGTGGTGCTTCCTTCTAAGTAAGCATGCATAGGTTTGCACTATAAGAAAACCAATCCTGTTTTCATACCCAATAGGTTTCAGGCTATACAAAATTAAGCCCACCATTGAACTAGTCAGTGAAACAAGGGGAATAACAATCTGAGACACATTGACAGAGAGGTCATTTATATTTAGTAACTGAAGTCTGGTTAACAAGGACATTAATAAGGTTGCAATCCTGTACACCAGTGGTACCCAAACATTTTAGCACCAGGACCCACTTTTAAAAACAAAACTCTATCATGACCCACCAACCTTTACCAGACTTTAAAAAAAAGAATCTACAAAGAAATATTATTATTATTATTATTATTATTATTATTATTATTATTATTATTATTATTATCATCATCATCATCATCATCATCATCATCATCATCATCATCATCATCATCATCATCATCATCTCCTTGCTTTCTGGTTATAATAATAATAAATAATAATAATAACCAGAAAGAAAGACCCACATATCTCCCTATATTTGCACATGCTTGCAAACTACAGCAGCTCAGCTTCTTGCAGGGCACTTAGCACTTACAGAGTACAATCCTAACCCCTTATGTCAGTGCTTTCCAGCACTGGCATAGCGGTGCCAATGGGATGTGTGCTGCATCCTGCAGTTGGGTGTCACTCACAGAGGCCTCCTCAAAGTAAGGGAGTGTTTGTTCCCTTACCTCAGAGCTGCATTGCCCTTAAGTCAGTGCTGGAAAGCACTGACATAAGGGGTTAGGATTGCACCCAAAGTATCTGATTTTAATTGCTTCAGGGCTTGAAGCAATTAGTTATTTGATCTTTCCATAACCCTTTGGCAACCCACCAAAAATCAGGTTGTGACCCACCAGTGGGTGCTAACCCACAGTTTGCGCTGTCATGCAGTCATTTACGATAGCAGAACTGGGTTCCACTGTCATAAAATGACTGTGTACCCCATCTGCATCTATGGCATTGTTTCCTATCCATCACTAGACCTGCCTGGACTCACTGGAGCAGGTAAAGCAACAGTGGGAGTGGGGAGGGGATGAAACATGTTTGTGAGTAGGCAGAATGGGGGGGGGGGAGGCTGTATCCAGAAGTGAAGGTACACGCCAGATCCTATCTCATTTTTCCCTCCCTGACCCCTTTCTCTCATTGGACTTGTGCCAGCTAAAGAGCTGGTACAGGTCCAAGGAGACCCACTGTAGAGCAGTAGGTTTATGGAGATGTAAGGTGATTTAAACCCTTTTCCCCTCCAAAGCCTCCTGATCCACCAATCCCGATGAGTAAAGCATGTGCCTTTTCGGTGTTGCTGTACCAGTGGGGAGGGGAATGATAGGATTGGGCTTCTAGGTGCATAGAATTGGGCTCTTAGGTTATCTCCACGTGATTATTGCAGTTTGAGTTAGTTCACCCATGCACTCATGTCACTTGATTACACTATGCTGGATGACTGGCAACTTAATATAAGACCTGACTATAATGATAACAGAAACCAAAACATTCCATGAGTAGGTGCATGGAGAGAATCAGTTCTTGGAACACCAACAAAGATTTGAAGTCTAAGGGAGAATCCATTCAGAGGTCACTTGTAATAAGTGTTGCGTAGTGTTAAGTAAGATTCCACAGTTCAGTCTTCTGTGGCATCAATTTATAAAGTTCGCAAAACAAGTAACTCAAGACTCCATAAGAATTGCATCTGTGGTGATATGAAGTGGTATATGTTTGTTTTAAAATGTATATGCTGCATTTCAGCATAAATCCTTTTGAAAATTCTGTGGAGATGAATACGTGATTCAGACATGCAAGTCATTGCTTGAGGTGTTAGTCATTGAGTGAAAAAACACGTATGCATGAAACGTGGTTAACCATAGATCACAAATACTTAAAATGTCTCCTGAGGAATAGAAGGGGGGATGGTGAGAAGATTCAATACCATAATTTTTTTTTTTTCATATAGCAGGCAGACTCTGAAGTAGCTTACAGCACAATCCTATGCATGTCTATTCAGAAGTAAACCACATTTTATTCAATGGAGCTTACTCCCAGGTAAGTGTGTATAGGATTGCAGCCAAGTCCATGAAAACACAATAGCCCAGGTCATAGTTTCAAGGTCTTCTCTTATTGAAGTAATCATAACACCTTGACAACCTAATCTAATTTTGATTAAGCAAAACAAAGTAATCTTGCTTACATCCAAGATCTACCAACATGTTTATAATTATACTTCACTTCCTCTTCACTCAAATGGGGAAAATTCGACCATACCAGTGAATTCCCCTTTTCTGTGGTTCCGGGGTGGTTAAGTCTCTTCAAGCTCGGAAACGCCACCTCTTGGAGTCAGATGCAGCAAGACTGGGAAGGGCTCCCTCTGATCCCCATACCAGACTGAGAATCTGGAGCTCCTCCTTACAGTAACAGCAACAAGTAATGTAACCTTAAAGCAGGGAATCCCTAACAATAAAACAGGACAACCAAAGGACTCCAACTGCCTAAGCCCTTGGCCAAAGCAGTGGACTCTCCCACGTTCATACCCAACATCATGCTTTCGCTGATCCAGCTAGCATGGGTTGTATGAGCCACCCCAGGACCACAGAGAAGGAGAATTCACAGGTAAGCTCAAATTGGCAGAGAAAGCTGAATGGCGTCAGAGGCAAACACAAAGGAAAGCAAGGAGCCACTGGCCACTATTTTCACTCTACCCACTCTCTCTCCTTTTAGCATCCAGCTTTCCCTAGCAGTTGAGTAGTAGTAGTTACAAGAGGGAGGAGCAGAACAATTAACTGTTAAGTAGAAATATACAGAGCGAGAAAGATGGTCAGCAACTCTTGTGTGCTTGCCTACAGTCCCATCATCCAGTTTTCTCTGCCTATTTCATGGGGGCTTTTAGAATTCTTACTAGGCAGTGCTTGGCTACACATTGGTGTACAATGTGTGTACATGCATCTGGTGAGGGTAGTGTATCTAGCCTGAGGCATTCCTGGGATGGGTGTTTTGGCTTCATTTTCCTCTCACCAGACCAAGCAAGAGGGAGATCAGAGGGAAGGAGCTTGTGCAGCCATTTGGGCTCTGCATCTTCTGGCTGATCGGTTTTCATCTGGCTGCACCCACTTTCTCTGGAGGGCAGTCTGGGATGAGCTGGCTGCCTGTCAGGGCCGAGTAAGGATGTTTTGCTGTTTATCTGATAGGCCTTCTGTTTTTTTTGCCTCCTTTGTACTGCTAGAAGGGATGAGGTGTTTAGTGAAGTTGGTCATAACAGGCAGGTTCAATGCAGGGTATTTACTATTTGTTGTGCCTCATGAGGAAGTGAATTAGGCAAGGGAAGTCCACAACCAAATTCCAGAGGCTGCTAAGTTTCGGGGTGTTGGCTGGGATCCCCTTGTCCAAGGACTGTAAACTCAAAGGCTGCTCAGCTTGAGGGAGGTGATGCAATCCAGATCCTCCTCAGAGCTTAATCCTATCCTATTTTCCAGCAACAATGCAGTCATGCCAACAGGGCACAAACTGCATATTGCAGTGGAGAGACAATTACTGGGGCCTCCTCAAGGTAAGGGAACATTTATTCCCTTGCCTCAGGGTTGCATTGCAGCTGCATCAGCACTGGAATGTTGGATAGGATTGGGCTCTCAGTCTCTTACCAAAGTTGACAGGCTGGGATGGGCAAGGACCACCTGCCGCTTGGAGTCAGGATGGGAACACTCACTAGGGAGAACAGACCATGAATGGCTGTCTTTTCCAAGACAGGGAACATGCACTAAATGGGGGGTAGATTGTTGAGTAAGTTAGGAGGCACTGCCAGAGTTTTGTAATTTAAGTTGTGGCCCATTTTACTTCCAACAGACATGTCTTTATTCAGAGCATGTGAGCTAAGCATGCGTCCCTCCCCTCCCCTCCACATGCAAGGGAAGGACATCTGAAGCATTCATTAATGTTTTGGTTTCTCATTGTATCCAAATATAGGAAACTGTGGTTTATACAAACAATTGCTATTAACAAGCTGGCTTATCAAACCAGTTTGGACAAAATGGGCAACTGAGGTTTGTTACAAACTGTAACAAAAGCTTCAAATTTCCTTCAATTGCATGCAAAGGACAGACTAAAGGCAGGGGAACACACAAGTCGAGGCGATCCCGTGGCACATTCATGTAACCAAATTGTTACGTTTGAATTTGGCAACCATGTTGGGACCTATGTTTCTATTTCAGCTCCTCAGCCAACAAAGTCTAGCAAAATACTGACTATTTAAGGCTTTTGTCTGTTGTTGAATGGTAGAACCGGGTAAATGGAGCATGAAAGACTCAGTTCCAAACCCCTGTCGTGGTGCATGGTTTTCTAGTGTTCAGGTTGCAAATCTGATAGTGTTGATATTTTTTACTGTATTCCTGCAAAATTTTGCTGCAAAATATTACAGAAAGGCTGTGGCACACCATGCCAGCGGTTTCTATAGGAGAAGGAAAACACTTGTTATAACATAAAGGGTTCAACTAAGCACATTTTGCCTTATTGGAGAAGACAGAATTCCCTCTAGTCGATCTGATCTGGAGGGAAATGTCTCCCTGCCCTAATATGTGAGGGCACAGGCAAATCTTTCTTTACTCAGCGTGTGATTGGTCTGTGAAACTCCTTGCCGCAGGATGTGGTGATGGTATGTGGCCTGGATGCCTTTAAAAGGGGATTGGACAAGTTTCTGGAGGAAAAATCCATTACAGGGTACAAGCCATGATGTGTATGTGCCACCTCCTGATTTTAGAAATGGGCTATGTCAGATGCAAGGGAGGGCACCAGGATGAGGTCTCTTGTTATCTGGTGTGCTCCCTGGGGCATTTGGTGGGCCACTGTGAGATACAGGAAGCTGGACTAGATGGGCCTATGGCCTGATCCACTGGGGCTGCTCATGTTCTTATGTTCTTATCCTTTCCATCAAGTATGCACAAGGGAATGTTCTCTTTGCATTTTCCTACTTCTTCACCCTGGAGACTAACCAAGGTTCATCTGTACCTATCTTTGAAGTTTCAGAGATAGTAGGAAAACGATCATAAGGAGCTATTTCTACCTGATCACAATAATTGATTGATCAATCAATAATCCAATACTGAATTATTTACCCTGCACATGCCCGATCTTGTCTGATCTCAGAAGCTAAGCAGAGTCAGGCCTGGTTAGTACTTGGATGGGAGACCGCTTGGGAATACCGGGTGCTGTAGGCTTATACCATAGTCTTTCGAGACTGAAGGTTGCCAACCATGGATTGCTAAAAATTATATTTGCAAAACTGGTCTTGCTTCCAGGATTTCCTGTATTATTTTCACTGGTCATCAGCATGCAAGCTACATCATTCTATCCAACAAGAGTGGGTATGGATATGTATTTGTTCATCCTCACCAGTAAGGAGAGCAGTCACCTATTCAGTATTATGTCTCCCTGACTGAGCACCCATAGCCAATTGCTCCTCTTGCTCTTATTTTACAGTACCTTGGGCCCTCCTTATCAGTGGTTTGGCATTTGTGGATGCTGAGCCTGCAGCTGGAGGGCCTCAGCTGCAAATAAACACAGAGCCAAAGAAAGTGCCTGATTGCTCAGTCAGACTTGGTCCATCTAGCTTAGTAAATTGTCTTTCCTAGTTCTACCTGAATATGCCCATGATGGAACTTGAGAACTTGAGCTCTACCACAGTGTTATAATCCTTCCCATAAAGAGTTTGGGAGGCAATTTAGATTCAAAAAATGGTGTGGGGAAAGCCTATAGCTCTTCACACCACTTCCTGAGTCAGTTAGTATTCTTCCACACCAGCAGCTGCATTTAAATCTGAAGTTCTAATGCAGATCTCATGGCATAAGATGGAGTTTGGGCCCAAGATTTCATAGATGTTTTACTAGTCTATTGAATGAGCTGTAGTAAAAAGCGAGACTCTGGCTGGAATGCCTGGTTTGATCCCACAAAGTGGATCAAGCCAAAAAATAATTGTAGATGGGAGTAAAACTGACAGTCATCAAAGTGATAAGAACAAGATCTTTACATTTTGTGGGCAAGATGGTTACAGATGCAGCTGTGACATGGGTCTGAAAATCAAAACCAGTTTCAGTTTAATTTAAATTGCTAAAGTAATAGTCAACATTTTGAATCTTTAATTTGTGATTTTTTTAAACTATAAATTCTGAGCATTATAATGGTATATCAGTTGCTTCTGGACTTGGACAAAGTGGGCAACACCATCAGTGGTAATTCTGGTAATTATGGAAAACCTTGGCCTGGTTGATGAAACTTTATGTTGATCTTTCACTCCCTTTCTTTCCTGGCAAACAGGATGTTTGTAGGAATATTTTGACCTTAGAATTATTGGCCTGAACGAGTTCTGTTAATAAGTCTCTTATATTTTCTTGATTTAACTGAGGACATTTTTGTGCAGTTGATTGCTTTCTTTGCCATTGTTCTTTGAGACAGAAGTGTTATTTGTAAGAAATCCTGCTCTGCCTAATTTAGGGCAGTAAAGGTAGATACATCATCAAAGAGGGTATATACGCGTATGTATATGTTGGCAACCTTCAGTCTCGAAAGACTACAAAGACCCAAGTAGCACTCACCTAATTCTACCTTGCAACGTTGTTGTAAAGATAAAATGAGATAGCCTTATGTTTCCTGTCTTGAGCTCCTGTGATGTACACATGATACAAATGCGATAAATCATAAGAAATTTATGGTGTACAGAGTACACTATACTGGTGTACAGAGGCAAATCTTCAGTGGAGACTGAGGGGCACATGCCCTGGGCACCATGCCAGAGGGGCACATGATTGTCCACAGGCTCTTGATTGTCCGCAAGGTTCCCAACCAGACGTCGCAGACGACACCAAACTTTTCCGAGTGATGAAGACCAGAAATGATTGTGAGGAGCTCCAGAAGGATCTTTCCAAACTGGCAGAATGGGCAACAAAATGCCAGATGTGTTTCAATGTCAGTAAGCGTAAAGTCATAAACATTGGGGCAAAAAATCAAAACTTCACATATAGGCTAATGGGTTCTGAGCTGTCTGTGACAGATCAGGAGAGAGATCTTGGGGTGGTGGTGGACAGGTCGATGAAAGTGTCGAACCAATGTGCGGCGGCAGTGAAGAAGGCCAATTCTATGCTTGGCGTCATTAGAAAAGGTATTGAGAACAAGATGGCTAGTATTCTAATGCCGTTGTACAAATCGATGGTAAGGCCACACCTGGAGTATCGCGTCCAGTTCTGGTCACCACATCTCAAAAAGGACATAGTGGAAATGGAAAAGGTGCAAAAGAGAGTGACTAAGGGCACAATCCTAGCCCCTTATGTCAGTGCTTTCCAGCACTGGCATAGCGGTGCCAATGGGACATGAGCTGCATCCTGCAGTTGGGTGTCACTCACGCAGACCTCCTCAAAGTAAGGGAATGTTTGTTCCCTTACCTTGGAGCTGTGTACACCTCTGCTTGTGTATATAAATGGATCAGCACACAGAATGTTACGCTGCAGAGCATTGTAAGTAGGCTCTCATGCAGTTGCTGTGAATGTGGAATTTCACTGGGGCAAAAAGGAAAAAATACATAGGTTAAACTTTGGCTTTCACTTTTGCTGCAGCTAGTTTTTTAATCATCTCTAATGCTGCTGTCCTGCGGTTTTTATACCGGGTGCTTGTTTTTAGTAGTCTAAAAATTACTACACGGGCAGCCCTACACTGGGTTCTCAGATGCGCACCAACTAAATAGCTGGTATAGATCCAACTAGTCCCATAGGGTAGGCTGGGGCTCAATATGGGGTAAGGGGAAAAATATCCCCTACCTAGGATGACCAGATGTCATAACCACAAAGGAGGGCAAGGCACCCCAAAATGTAGGATAGCCAAGAAAAATGTAGAACATGACAAAATAAAAGCGAAAAACACTCATATATTGATTTCATGTGGTTAATTTAAACACTGTATTACTTGTTATCAAATTTAGAGCCCAATTCTATGCATGTCTACTCAGAAGTAAGTCTCATTATAGTCAATGGGGCTTAATCCCAGGAAAGTGTGGATAGGATTGTAGCCTTAAAACTATATTACATAGAATGTATTACATAGAATTTATTAATTACAAGAAGGCTCTGCACTGCCTGCTCCCAGAAAAAGGAGGACATTTAAGTTCTCTTCCAGGACACGAGGCTAAAATAGAGGACATGTTCTGGAAAAAGAGGACATCTGGTCACTCTGCTCTTACCCCAAGGTGACCTCCAGCCTGCTCCAACCCTGCACTGGATACAGCGTAGGCCATGAGACCTGGCTATAAGGATGCAGGGTTAGGACTGCGCTGTAAAAAAAAAAATAAATCCAAGAAACTGATCAATACAACATACCAGATTGTTGAAGTAACAAAGGCATTTTCCATGTTTTTTGCCGTTAGAAAAAAAGGAAGTCTGCCAAGGAAGTCCTGTCTATCTGCTATAGAATCCCATTGGATTTTATGGCATGTTCTAAGGCACACTGGCGAGGCCTGTTTGGCCTTGCTGTTGACCCATGTGAACTGAGATCATGGCTGAGAATACACCCCCTTCCAGCTGTGCACTGCTGTGGAAGATCAGCAATGCTGGGTAAATTGATTTTCAAGGAAGTTTGTCTACTACTACTGATCTTCTCAATGAGGGATACCAGCATTCTTTGGAATATAGTTTGAAAAACAGTTTATCAGACTATCACAGTTTCCATTATTTGCCATGATCTAACACTCATTTTTCTAAAAATTAATAAATGCTTATGGGCCTATTTAGAGACAGTAACTGTTTTATAAAGCCTAAATTATTGCAGTTTAATCCCTTCACAGTTTCCATCTCTGTTCAAGAATAACCTGTCACTATTACACAATAAACTGATTTAGAGAAAACAGTCGCAGAGTTCAAGTTTAACATAGCAAAGGGCAAAGAGGCTGTGATAGGACAATGGAAGGCAGAGGTTGACTTCTAAGGGATTGTTTTTCCGGAAGCCATCAATGACATGCACACTGCAACATATGATTCCTGGAAATGATTGTTTCAAGTTCTTTAAATATGCTGCACTTCTGTTGATTGTAATTTTGCTTTGTAGAGAACTGCTGAGGACAGAACTGGCAGACAAAATGACTCTAAGATTGTTTGTCCTTGACATTAGTCTTTCAGTGCCTCCTCACACATACCTGCCATATTTTAGGAACTCAGTATATTTCACATCCCTGCAAGGCGGGGTGGCCAAACTTTCATCTTTAGGGCTCCTGGACCTTCAACAATTGAGTAGAGAAGGGAATTGCAGCAAGTACAGTTTGTAATCTGTGAGATGACAAGCTGCACCTGCTGAAATTCCCTCTTCTACACAATTGTTGAAGGACCAGGAGCTCTAAAGTTGAAAGGTCGGCCACTCCTGCTGTAAGTTTGTGCGGTTATAAGAATTTTAAACTATAGCAATGTTGGTGTGTTTGCACAGCATTTCTTAAAGTGGAATCCTAAGTCTACTCAGAAATACGTTCCATTGGATTTAACGGCATTTACCCCCGGAAAATGTGTATAGGATTGCAGGCCCAATCCTATTCAGTGCGCGTTGGCTCACTGCACACATGGTCGCAAACGTGCCATAAGGCACATTTGCGGCCCTCGGCGCTGGTGGAGCACCCGTGCTAGACCTGAACCCGTGCTTGGCGCTGGACTAGCACTGGTGGAACATTGGAGCTCCACCACTTGGTGGTCACATGGACTGCTGGGCAGTGGAGAGGTAGGTGGAGGCATGGGGGGAGGCGGGGAGGAGGCGTTCCGGGGTAGGGGAAGCAGAGGTAGGGTGGGGAGAGAGTGAGGAGGAGGCAAGCTGGGAGGAGGGAGTGGGGCGGGAGGGAGGTGGGTCCGGTGGAGCTTCGCTCCACTATATTGTGAGCCTCTGTGGCAGGCCGCCCACCCAAAATGGAGGCTCTTATTTCTACGCAGACCTTTGGGTCGCCATAGAATTGAGTAGCCCCAATTGAGTATTGCGAGGCTACTCACCTTACCCAGGGGAAGGGGATGAAAGTCCCCTTCTCCCAAGGAAGCAGCAGCGGCTGCCTGGGCCATGCTGGATGCAGCAGCCGCCATTTTCAGTGCTGCTGCTGCCCCAACGCAGCGGGCAGCTCAGGATAGGGCTGTTAGAGAGTTCTAGGTCTCAAGAGGGAAACTGGATCTTCCTGAAGATGATTAAATGGGCTCTTAGTTCCTCTGCTATCTGATGCCATCTCCACCTAAGATTGCCACCTTTTTTCTGACCCCATTCCTGTGCAGAAATTAAGCTGGTGAAGCTTTTTCACACCGTTTTGTTTTAATGCCAGGAAAAGCTTCATCATGTGAGCAGGTAAGTTTCACCTCTCTAATTTCTGTGTGCCAGGTTCCTGTTGAAGACACAGGAGTGCAGGAACAAGGGAAAAGGTGACAGTCCTACCTGCAACCCTCTCAAAGAGGCAGTCTGAAAAGAGTTTTTGGTACAAATGAAAGAAACAGCAGCTTAGATTAGACCAGAACATCTAGCCGGTGAACCAGGAGTGTGGAAGATTCATCTGAGAGACCCTGGAACATCACTGTCCATGTTCTTGCAGGTGCCAACTGGCTCATTGACACTTTACAATGAGTGTAAGGCTGTTGCTAAGATGTCTTTTTGAGGGATTGCTTGTGCAATCAAGATTCAGAATTCCTAGCTGAGTCATTCAAAGGTGACTTTTCTCTTAAAGGACTTGTTGTTTTCACTCAGGAAAGATAACCACCCTATTGTTGTCCTATGTGATTGGGCTAAAGTCATGGAAAGGCCTTTGAAAAGTGCTTGGAAATGAAAACAGTCACCAAAGTTTTGAATGGGGCAAAGCATAGAAAACATTTTCCTCCAGCATTCATCTTCAAATTTTTTTCTGAATCCAATTCAAAGTGTTGGTTTTAAAGGCATAAGGTTCTGGGAACAATAATATATTAAGGGCACAAACCTAACCCCTTATGTCAGTGCTTTCCAGCACTGACATAAGGGCAATGCAGCTCTGAGGTAAGGCAACAAATATTCCCTTACTTTGAGGAGGCCTCCATGAGTGACACCCAACTGCAGGATGCAGCACATGTCCCATTGGCACTGCTATGCCAGTGCTGGAAAGCACTGACATAAGGGGTTAGGATTGCGCCCTAAAGGTCATCTACCCAGCTATTTCAACCAACATCACACTTCCATCTCCATGTTCTCCATCCATCTGAGTCACAGAGGGCTGGTGGAGAGGGTCTTTTTGGTTGTGGCGCTGCAGTTGTGGAATGCCTTCCAGAAAGAGGACTGTCTGACCCTGTAGCAGCTGGTCTTGACTATGGGCTCAATCCTAACCAGGTCTACTCAGAAGTAAGTCCTATTTTGTTCAATGGGGCTTACTCTCAGGAAAGTGTGGTTAGAATTGCAGCCTGTGTTACAGAAATGAGGCTCTAATGTGGGATACTCAAACCAAAATAGCTGTTTTAAATGGTTGGCAACCTTCAGTCTCGAAAGACTATGGTATAAGCCTACAGCACCCAGTATTCCCAGGCAGTCTCCCATCCAAGTACTAACCAGGCCTGACCCTGCTTAGCTTCTGAGATCAGATGAGATCGGGCATGTGCAGGGTAACAGTTGCTGACTTAAACAAGTACTGAATTGTAGTGAGGGTGTGTAAGGTGGTAATATCTCTATAGATTTTATTTTTTGGTGAATTGTCAGTCAATCAGAAATCATATAGAATTCTGTTGTTCCTACAAGGGAATATATCCATGAATAAGTCCTAACCAAAGCAGTCACTTGGCACTTCAGCAGGAAAAGCAAAACTCTTACACCTGACAATGGAGCCACCCACCATCAAGCTCCTGTGGTTTATGACCAAATTTACATTTCACCCTGTTGCTGTGCAAATAGACCTCCCTTTGATCAATAAAAATAGAAATGCAAGGTATAAAATAGCAGAGAAGAATTTTCCTTCAGGAAGGAAACAATCTACGCTCAATATTCTGTGCTAACCTTTAGCTTGAGAACAATGTCTTGTAGGGGATCGTGACAATAAACAATACAATATGTTCTTTGCTGGTGTGTAGATAATGAAGCAGGATAGTTTAGCAAAGGTTGTTGTCCTCTTCCATGAAAAAGATAAAATTTTATGATCCAGAAACACAATAAACAAAAGGACAAAACTAGACATAATATGGGCAATCACATTTCTTTAATCATATATCTGCTCTGTCTTTGTAGAAAGTAGGTGAACTGGGCCCAATTTTAATACCAAAAATGACATGTGGATGCGGGAAGCTGCACCCCACCTCTGCTGTTCATCTCCCACTTTGATTCACTTCTAGCCAGGCTAGAGTTTAAAAGGAGTTCAAAAGGAATTCAAACAATGAGCCACAGGAAGTGAGGAAGGAGGCATGTCCCCTCACTTGCATGTCTCTTTTTCAGCCCAATCCTACCCTCTCCTCTGCTGGTACAGTCATGCCAATAATGGGTGCACTGTATCCATTGGAGAGGGGGGGGGGAGATTGGGAGGCTTTGGGAAGTAAAGGGGATTTCAATTCCCTTACACTTCTGTGAGGCCCCCTGCTCTGCAGTGGGTCTCCTTGGACTTGTGACAGCTCTTTAGCTGGTGCAGGTCTGAGGAGGGAGAGGAGATGGGGAGGCTGACCATTAAAGGGATACAGCAGCGGACCTACCATTGACTGAGACGGGGCAAAAGCCCCAGGTGCTGGCCACTAGGACCCCGTGGAAGCCTTTCTGAGGCTCCTGACAGGGGCGGAAACTGTGCTTCCGGTTTCCTGGAAGGCATTGGGGAACCTCACAGAGATTTTTATTTTCCTGATGCAGCTGGAAGTCGCGTGAGCCTCTGTGAGCCTCAGAAAATATTTCTTTACTCAGCGTGTGGTTGGTCTGTGGAACTCTTTGCCGCAGGATGTGGTGATGGTGACTGGCCTGGACGCCTTAAAAAGGGGATTGGACAAGTTTCTGGAGGAAAAATCCATTACGGGGTACAAGCCATGATGTGTATGCGCAACCTCTTGATTTTAGAAATGGGCTATGTCAGATGCAAGGGAGGGCACCAGGATGCAGGTCTCTTGTTATCTGGTGTGCTCCCTGGGGCATTTGGTGGGCCACTGTGAGATACAGGAAGCTGGACTAGATGGGCCTATGGCCTGATCCAGTGGGGCCGTTCTTATGTTCTTATGGGGGTGGCTTTTTGAGCAAGGGGGGCAGCAACAGCCTGTGGGGGGGCGCCATTGTGGACCTTTGCTGGGTGCGGGGCTGGGGAGGTCCACTGCTGAGGGAATAGGATCCGGCATGTACCACCACTGTTATATGCACCCCTTCCCGCAGCCTCTCCACCCTGCATTAACAGTAATCCAAGACTTGATGTCACAAATTCATAGATCACTGTGGTCAGGTGTGATTGACTCAAGTAAGGCTGCATTTGAGCAAACGTGGTTCTGTACATCACCGACTATCTGATTCTCTAGGAGCAGTTAATAACCCACAAGGACACCCAAACTGCAAACCTCCTCCTTCAGAGGGAATGCAGCCCCATTCAGACCAGGTTGATAGTGCAATTCTTGCGTTGTAGTTCTCAGTAACAAGGGGACCTGTTTAGATTTAATTTCATCTTGTTAACCGTCATCCAGTTTCCCACTGCCTTCAGGCAGCACTCTAGGGCAGCATTTCTCAAACTGTGAGCTGGGACCCACTAGGTGGGTCATGAGCCAATTTCAAGTGGGTCGCATAGCATCTAGCTCAGCTGCCATTGAAAATACAGAGCTGAAAATACAGGGTACAGAGCTGTTGGGCAGGGAGGGCTCCTGGTAGGAGAGAGCCATGGTGCTTTGTCCTGAATGGGCAGAAATTGGGGAGAGTTGTGTGATTGGAGAAAGATCCAAGTCTGTGTTCTGCTTTGACTTCCAAGCTGGAATGTTTGAATTCTGAGCTATGCAAAATAGCAGCATGAGTGCACTGATCATGGCTTAGGTTGATAACCTAAGGGCACAATCCTAACTCCTTACGTCAGTGCTTTCATAAGAACTTAAGGGCAATGCAGCTCTGAGGTAAGGGAACAAACATTCCCTTACTTTGAGGAGGCCTCCGTGAGTGACATCCAACTGCATGATGCAGCACACGTCCCTCTGGCTGGAAAGCACTGACGTAAGGGGTTAGGATTGCACCCTAAATTGATGAGGTCACTTCCAGCCATGAAATCATATTCAGGTTAATGACATCACTTCTGGCAGGTTCCAATAGACTGTCATTCTAAAAAGTGGGTCTTTGTACTAAAAAGTTTGCGAACCACTACTCTAGGACAGGGATGTCCAAACCCTGGCCCTGGGGCCACTTGCGGCCCTCAAGGCATCTCAATGCAGCCCTCTGGGAGCCACCAGTCTCCAATGAGCCTGTGGCCCTCTGGAGATTTGTTGGAGCCTGCATTGGCCCAACGCAACTGATCTCGGCATAAGGACAACTGTTTGACCTCTCGAATGAGCTGTGGGATGAGGGTTCCCTCCACTGCTTGCTGTTTCACATCTGTGATGCTGCAGCAGCAGCAAAGGAAAGGCCAGCATTGCTTTGTGCAAGGCCTTTTATAGGCCTTGAGCTATTGCAAGAACTTCATTCATTCATACAAGTTCATCTTTAATATATTCATTTTTGTAAACTTATGTAAATTTATTCAAATTTTAAATGTTAATTACTTCTTCCCCCCCTCCCCCGGCCCCTGACACAGTGTCAGGGAGATGATGTGGCCCTCCTGCCAAAACCTTTGGACACCCCTGCTCTAGGACATCCACAGCTTCCCAGGGATTAGCTGATACAAACTGACAGAGTCTGGTATCATGTGTATATTGATGACACTCAACTCCAAAACTCCAGATTATCTCTCCCAGCAATTTCATGTTGATGTGGAATAACATGGGGGACAAGACAGAAGCTTGTGGCACCCCCACAAAGACCAAAGACTGGGGTACTGAGGAGGAGTCCCCAAATATCACCTTCTGGAATCTGTCAGCCAGGAAGTACTGAGTCCATAATAAAGCCCCTAAGTCCCAACCCAGCCAACCAATCCAGATGAGCACTATGATGGTTTTGAAAACTGCTGAGGAGTTCACAGGACCAACAGGGATGCACTCCCCCTGCCTATTCCTTGGCATAGTCTACCAGAGTGACCAAGTGACCGTTACTGTCCCAGAACCAAATCTGAAGACAGATCGAAAAGGGTTCAGATAATAATCAGTCTCATCCAGGAAGCTCTGGAGCTGAGATTTATTTATTTTTCACATATTTATACCGCCCTTCCTCCAAAGAGCTCAGGGCAGTGTACATAGCTGCTCCCTTCCTTTTGTCCTCACAACAACCCTGTGAGGTAGGTGAGGCTGAGAGAAAGTGACTGGCCCAAGGTCACCCAGGAAGCTGCCACCCATGCCATTATCTTGCTCAGAAACAGGAGATTAGAAACTGGCTGAAAGATTCCAATACTTTAGGATCTAGGAAAGGTTTTCTTAAAAAACAAACTTCAAAGCTGATAGAAGCTTCCCCTCCTTCGAAGATGAATTCACCAACCTCCCCAGCCACTCTGCTAGACCTTCCCAGGCCAATTGAATAAGTCATGCTAGGCATAAGTCAAGGGTGCCCACAATTGGCCTCAAACTTCAAGGGATCCTGCCCACATCTTCAGCTTGTACAACATGAAAAGACTAGACTGGCAGAGGGAACATCATCTGGAACTGTTAATGTGAAGTCTAAATTGTGATAGATGCAAGCAATTGTATTTACAAAGTGCCTGGCAAATTAGGGCGCAATCCAGCCCTTCACTTGCGCCAGCCCAGGAGGGTCACAAATGTGCCATAAGGCACATTTTTGCCTCGTTAGGAGGAAGCCTGGCTGGCACTAAGAGAAGCGCCAGCCTGCGGAGGCTGACGCAAGACTCCGCGCCTGCAAGTCTTGCATCAGCCTGGCTGGGCCAATGCAAGGCTCTGGGGTGGACGGGAGGGAGGGAGGTGGAAGGGAGGCATTCCTGGGCAGGGGAAGAGCGGGCAGTGGGTGGCCCTGGGGGTGGGCAGGTGGGGAGAGGGAGGTGGGGCTAGAATCTGGTAGTTATGCCGGATCCCAACCCCCCTTTCCCGGGGAGAACGGAGTAGCTTCAAGCCACTCCACTCTCCTCAGTCTTGTGCCACCTGAGGAGGAGGAGACCCATTGGGCCAAAGGCTCCTTACCTCTGGGTAATGGGAAAAGTTTCCCCTTATCTCTGACTGAGCTGCCTTAGGCCTGTGCTGTGTCCAGCACAAGTTTGGGGCCAAAAGCAGTGCAGCCCAAGGCAAGGGAAAACCTTTCCCCTCCCCCCCTGTCATGTCAATGGGTCTACTTGGATCTGTGCCACCTGATGAGGTGGTGCAGATCTGAGCAACCTGGAGCCACGTCGTGCTGTCCAGGAACGAGGTAAGGATCCAGCATACCTGCAGGATCCTGGCCGCACCTCCCACTTCCTGCCACCTGCCCCAAAATGCTTCCCTCCTGCCTCCTCCCCGCCCTCCCCACCACCCCAGACCCCCGCATTGGCTGAAGTCAGCTGACACAACTCGCCCTTTCCCCAGGGCAAGTGTAGCCACAGGGCGGGCACACATGGCCATCTCCCCTTTGAATGGTCCAAAAGTACTTTACAGCATTTTTGTGACACTACCAGGCAGGTGCAAGGAACTTGTGTCGGCTTAAGTGCGAGTCTGGATTGGGCCTCAACAGCGCAATCTTATCTTGTGCTGGAACTGGCAGGCCAGGTGGCCTGCGCTGTATCCAGCACAAGATAGGGACCCAAAGTGGCTCAGCTGGAGGTACCTCAGGTAAGCCACTGCAGCCCCAATGATCTCCTTGAACTTGCGCCACCTCTGGAGGTGGCATAAGTCTGAGGAGAGCGGAGTGGCTTGCAGCTGCTCCATGTTACTCAGGAACGGGGGATAGGATCCAGCATATCTGCCCACCCGCCAACCCCTGGGACTGCCCTCCACCTGCCTTCCAACTGACCCGGAATGCCTCCCTCCCGCCTCCTCCCTGCCCACCCCAGTCCCTTGCATCAGCTGAGCTTGGCCGATGCAAGACTGTGCTGTGAAGTCGACAGGGAGGCTGGATTCAGCCTCCGCGGGCTGACTTGTGTCCCTGCGCCAGCCCAGCCGACTCTAGAGGAGGTGCAGATGTGCTTTACGACATGTTTGTGACCCTCCTGGGCCAGTGAAAGGGACTTGTGCCGGCCCAAGGGCAAGCTAGGATTGCGCCCTTACAGCCACTACAGCCCAGGTAAGCCACTGCAGCCCCTATGGGTCTCCTTGGACTTGTGCCACCTCAAGAGGTGGTATAAGTCCAAGGAGAGCGGAGAGGCTTGAAGCCACTCTGCGCTGCTCAGGAATGGGGGTTGGGATCCTGCATAACTTCTGGGTTCCAGCCCCACCTCTCACTCCCCGCCCGCCCCCAGGACCATCCTCCGCCCACTCTCGCACTGCCCTGGAATGCTTCGAGCTCGGCTGACGCAAAGCTCCCTCCCTGTGCTGGCGCGTAGACTGGATTCAGCCTCTGTGGGCTGGTGCACGTCCGCTCAGCCAACTCTCAAGGAGGCGCAAACGTGCCTTATGGCACGTTTGCGACCCTCCTGGGCCGCCACAAGGCACCAGGAGGCACTGTTAGGATTGCACCCTTAGTTGTCTTCATCTCTTGTCTGGGGAGGCCAGATGGAGCAGGCCCAAACAATCCAGAACCGTTCAGTTGGACAGCTCTCTGTGGATGCAATGCTGGCTGAGGAAAAAGCCTTCTTTCCTGCCATCATCACCATGAAGTAAGATGAGTTTTAACCCATATTCAGTCAGAGCTATCATGAGTTTTCTACCACAGTTGCTCTGCCAAGTCATAGCATGCAGTGCCCCAGAAAACCAGGTAGCCACCTTTGCTCTGTAGCAAGGAAGAAGCTGCTTAAGAGCAATCTCATCTACAGCCCTGGCCATTTCCTTATTCCAAAGGTCAACCAAAATCGTCAGCGAATCGTTGGCCTGAATAGCAGGAAACACACAGTCCCATTTTCAATCATTTTTACTACACTAATTACAAAAGTAATAACAAACCCAACAGAGAAAGATTACAAAATAAACTCAGAGAATTATTCACACAACCAGATACTTTTTTGTACATCTAACATAATTCAGCAACTTTCCCCAAAGAAGACACAATTGTGTGAAAGCAGCAAGAGGAATAAAATTCATTTCATTTCCCTCACTGGCAAAAGCATTGCAAGTACTGGATAAAGGAGTCTTGGGCCTAGTTTGTCAGCACACAACAAAAAGGATTTCCTGCCAGTTGAGCTATCTGCACCCTATCTCTCTAAAGCTCAACTCAGTGATTCCCAAACTGTGGGTTGTGACACACCAGTGGGTCCCAGGCTGATTTTTGGTGAGTTGCCAAAATGTTGTGGGCCAGTTCCGGCCATAGTGTTGAAAGGCATTCTGGGACCGTACTCAGCCAATGTGGCTGACAAAGTGGGCTGTGGTGCTAAAAGGATTGGCTCAACTATTAGACTACTAACACATTACAAATACAGCAGCAGTTTTACATTCTGTATAATCCTTTATGAAGACTTTTTGATTTTCATTTTGCAGCCATTTTGAGTTTCGTTTCCAAAAAGCTTCAATCAAAAGTGTTGCATAACCTTCGAACACCATCTATAGTTTTTACAAGACTATTTGAAAAAGATTTTTTTCCCCAGTTCTACCAAGTTGTGATTACGCCTTTGACTGAAGATGTTTGTTTCCAGTGGGTAAGATAGGATTACAGCCTTAGTGAACACAATGGTCTTACTTCTGAGTAAAATAAATAACAGTATTTTCAAACACCTCTCCCTTTAACATATTTCCTGTTTTTCTTATACATGAGCCTCTTTGTGTGTTGGGACCAAGTGGGAATACTGGCTTGGAAGGTTAAAGAATTTATTTTTTGCAATGAAAGATGACTGCACAACCAAATGGGCAATGTTACTATATTCTACCATCAATGAAGCACAGCTGAATGTTGCTCTGCAACATTCCGATCAGCAATGGGCCACATAAGTGACAGTTTGTCTCTGTTTCCTCTCCAAGCCTCTGGAGCTGAGGGAAGCTGTGCTCCTTTTGCTTCCAGAGGCTTTTCTGAGCCTTGCAGAGGCCATGCACATCTGCACACAGCCTCTGCAAGGCTCAGAATGGCCAAAAAGACCAAAAAATTGCAACCACAACCGCAAAAGTGACTTTTCCTTTCACTTTCACAGAAGCCTGGAGGAGGTCAGAGGGCCTTATAAGGTGAAAAAAGTCAGTTCCGGTTTCCCAAGGAAACCAGAGGTTGCTATGTTTTGGCCTTTTAGGCCATTATGAGCCTTGCAGAGGCCACACACAGATGCAAGCAACCTCTGCAGGGCTCAGAAAAGCTTCTGGAGGTAAGGGGAGCTCGGCACCCCTCAGCACTGGAGGCTTTGAACAGATGACGTTGCTTTAACATCAGTGTCACTTGACCACGGGGGTGCGGGAATACATCCCTCTTGTTAAACAACACACACCTGTACATCATAACATAAGAACATAAGAACAGCCCCACTGGATCAGGCCATAGGCCCATCTAGTCCAGCTTCCTGTATCTCACAGCGGCCCACCAAATGCCCCAGGGAGCATACCAGATAACAAGAGACCTGCATCCTGGTGCCCTCCCTTGCATCTGACATAGTCTATTTCTAAAATCAAGAGGTTGCACATACACATCATGGCTTGTACCCCGTAATGGATTTTTCCTCCAGAAACTTGTCCAATCCCCTTTTAAAGGCGTCCAGGCTAGACGCCATCACCACATCCTGTGGCAAGGAGTTCCACAGACCAACCACACGCTGAGTAAAGAAATATTTTCTCTTGTCCTAACTCTCCCAACACTCAGTTTTAGTGGATGTCCCCTGGAGTGGATGTCCCCTCAAATTGTCAAAACTTGACCTCACACGGAAGACAGTGATGACTGTGACAAGCACAGCTAGCACTCACCAAGTACAGCAGAGGAAGCAGGCAGACAGCAAGAATGCTAGACTCTGCTTCCTGTTAGCGTCCTCACTGTTGCCTCCTCTAGTGTTCCTCTTACAGCTATGGGTCTAACTTCTTGTTATTTGCTTCCTTTTCCAAGGCATTCCAAAGCAAAAGGAAGAAAAAGCGTCCTTTTGCAAAACATTTGCAAAGGGAGGTGAGTCATGAGTGATGAGTGAAAGGATGGGTATGGGACCTGCAGATATGTGGGAGAGGGGGGCTACTGCCTATGTATCTACTGAATGTGCCAGCTGTCAGCTTCTGCTCACCCCACTTACAGAAGCTTTGCACTGGTAAAATTGTGCTGAATCCCAAGGCATGCTTCTGTTGTATGGCAACAATCAAGAATTGCCCCATATCTGCATTAGCAGTCAATACTGCAACTTTTCACTGCTGACATTGATTTCAGTCAGATCTGGGTCCTCCTGCAGTCATGCACAACACTTCAGTGGAATTCTTGTCTCAGTGGTTATTATTGATTCTTTCCCTAATGCTTATTTACATGGTGGCTGATAATAGCCGCCTGTCATTAAGTGAGGCACAGTTTCACAAGCTGTTCCTTCATTTCTAACAATTCTGTTGACTGATGTTAATGTTTTATCAGACTGTGGAAGTGGTATTCTGCCTGTTCTGGATAGAGTTACGTACATTCCCCCTCAAAGATCAGGTTTGCTGCCTGGGGATGCTTTTAGATCAAGCATTGCTAATGGTTGCACAAGTGGAATCTGTAGGTTGTGGTGCCTTTCATCAACTGGAGCTGGTGCACCAGCTATACCTCTTCTTGAAGGGAGACGATCCATGCTGCAGTAACAACCAGGTCGAACAACTTCAGTGTGTTTAGGTAGGAATGCTTCTGAAGAATACCTGGAAACTTCAGCTGGTGCAGAACAGGATGGTCAGATTGTGAAACAGATGACTCCAAAATTAAAAATATTCACTGACTCCCAATCTGGTTCTTGGCTCCATTCCAAATGTTCTTTTTATAGTTTTAAAGTCCCAAATGCTCTGAAACAGGATGTCTAAAGATCCACAGGAACCTCAATCCCACTTAGATGAAACTCCTTTCTGACAAGATTCATGTCAGAATCTCATTGGGAATCTCAATCTCAACTCATGCCAGTTGCTCATTGGGGCAGTCTGAATGCAAAGAGTTTAGTGGACAGTATTTTTCTTGTTGGCAGTACCCTTCCTTATTCCAGCTGGCTTTTGTGCTCTTGTATTTGGCTACTGGCTTTTCTCCGCTGCCCAAGATACATTTGAATTTTCCAAAGCAACAGATTTGGACACAATCCTGGATAGCACAGAACAGATTTACCATGTCAGTTACCACCCTGAGCTCCTTGGAGGAAGGGTGATATAAAAATGTGAATAAGACCTGGAGGAAGAAACCACCCTGAAAGGAATTGCATCCTTTGCCAGAAGATTGTCAGCGTTTGCATTCAAAAAGGCAAACAGTTTAAGGCAAACAGTTTACTTATCAGGACAGTGCTAAGTTTCAGCATTGTAAAATTCAAAGTATGGCTAATCTTATGTCTCCACTTGTAAAATGCATTATCCCTCTAGTGATCAAGACTAGAGGGGAAAATACTCAAATCCCTGAACCTGCAATTGCATCTTAGTGGGCAGATCAAAGCCACTCTTTGCAGACACAACTATCCAACCTGTTATCTGATCAACAATGCAATCCTAGCCAACCTCCTAAGAGATAAGCCCCACAGACCTCAATGGGACATACTTCTGAGTAAATAGGCTTAGAAATGCACTGCATAGCCATGAGGGGACTCTGATGGCAACACAAGTGGCGTTTAGAAGTGGCAACACAAACCAGTTGCCACTTTTAAACACCATATGGGTATTGTGACAGTACATTCAAGAGAATGTAAATTTTGTCCTCCCAAGGATAACAATTCCCACATCATGCACAAGGTGCAGAATCTCTCTCTGTATCACATTGTGGTAGAATCCCTGTCTTCTGACAGAGTTTCATGTCCACAATAAAGTCATTTGTCTTGAATTGACTTTATCTTGTCCATGTCCTGTGAGAATTATTCCTTACGAATGCACTACAGTGTAGTGAGATCTAATAGCAGGTCCCGCGCATCCAGGAAGTCAGTGATGCAATTTGTGTTGGTGGCAGGCTGCAGGGGGAGTGGCAGCCTTGGGGTGCCCTCCAGCTTTAAGTGAGTGGGAACTTGATCTTCTGCTTCCCTTCCTTCTCACCTCATGCCTTCCTTGCATGTTTGCCACTGCCTGTGTCCAAAAAATTACATGGGCAATGATATGCTATTTCACTCACCTCCTTCGAAAAGCCAGACAGAAATTGTTTAAATAAATAAATGTTTTGCCATTGATCTACATATACATGTGAAAATGTGTTCACACAGTGTATGAGGTGGGAGAAGCATGCCTCCTCTACTGCAAGGATAAGCATGCATATGTATTTACATATATGCAATGTGCAAGTGACACTCACACACTTACAGTGGAATTCACATAGACCCAATAACCTGTGAAAGTATGCACATACCCTAATTTGTAAAAGAAAGATGTGCATTGTTGGGGCTACAAATGCTGGACCCTACATACACAGACCTCCAATTACACATTAAGGGCACAATCCTGTCCTGCGCTGGAACAGGCAAGCCAAGAGGCTTGTGCTGCATCCAGCACAGGATAGGAGCCATAAACGGCTCAACCAGAGGCAAGGGGAAACATTTCCCCTTACCTCCAGGTAAGGCCCGCTGGCTCCTATGGGTCTCCTCGGAATTGCACCACCTCTTGAGGTGACAGAAGTCTGAGGAGAGCGGAGTGGATTGAAGCCACTCTGTTCTCCCCGGGGAATGTGGGTTGGGATTTGGCATAACTGCTGGATGCCAACCCCACCTCCCATTCCCTACCCGCCCACCCCCAGGGTTGCCCACTGCCTGCCCTCCCCCACCTAGGAACACCTCCCCCCCACCTACCTTTGCTCCTTCTGTTGGCCCACCTGGGCAGATGCAACCTGCACAGAGAAAGCAGGTGCAGAGGCTTGCGTCTGCCTCCACAGGCTGGCGCTTCTCTGAGCACCAGCCCAGCTTCCTCCAGAGGAGGTGCAAACATGCCTTATGGCACGTTTGCAACCCTCTTGGGCCTGCACAAGTCCCTTTAAACCTGTGAAAGTATGCACAAACCCGAATTTGTAAGAGAAAGACTGTGCATTGTCAAGTCAAGGGCTGGATTGTGCCTAAATTTAACATGCATTAGGCAAGCCAGACCTACAATGGGAGAAGATATACTAAAACCAGAATTGGTATTGGCCTGGCTGGTATGTGCTCAGCTGCACATCTATTAAATATGCTTTTGGAAATGTGTGTAAGACTCATGTCAAAGGCAAAGTGAGATTTGGGCCTCACCATTATGTGCCCTACATCCATAAGAAATCCCAGATCCTCGTCCCCCAAATCATGAACTTGCTCCTGGTTTCAAACTCATAGAAGTTGAAAGCATATTTGAGGAAGGCTGGGAATATCTCATTTGTTGTTAATATTTTGCTCTTCATTTGTTCACAGCAACAAACAAAAAGTGTTGTCTTAAGCTACCATCATGAAATCCACCATGTCTGCTCAAGCTCTTTATCCCCTGGAGACAACTTTTGTAATTAGACTGGGTAGTTATATTTGCAGAAAAAGATAAGTGATCTAGATAAATCTACTTTTTTATTTTAAACATTTATATAGTATCTAAGCACCTTCCCCTTCCATTGGGAAGGCACTCAATTTTAAAAAATGAAGCAACAGAAAGTAATATCAAACTAGCTCCACCATATAGAGGGGAATGGCCAAATGAAATTCAAGTTTTCAACAGGACCTGAAATTGAATTAGTGAGAGTGTAGGAGGGAACTCCATCAACTGGGCACTGCCATAGAGAAGACTCTTTAACATCCTGCCCTCCTCCAGAGGTACTTCTGTTGGCAGTAGAACATGTAAAAGGGCCCTCAGGGACCTTTAGATAACATATATTAACATCCCAGTCCTATTTAAATGCTGTGCCAATGGCACACTGACACCAGCGCAACAACTGTTTTATTCTAAGCTTGTACGGGCAACACCTCACTAGCACAGCCCTTCCAGTAACTCTTCCAGCATCCATGGAAACTGTGAAACCCATTGGCCAGGGAACAGCATCCTGATGTCCATGTGACATCAATCTGATGTCAGTCCATCATCCAAGGATCACCATGTCCACCCAGCCCCAATCCCAGCAGCCAGAGATGTTCTACCAGGGTGAACTGAACAGGGGTGATGGTAGGTGCAGGGCCAATGACCATATACTGTTGGGATAACCCCCAACCCCTAGGAATTAGCAACACAGTCATTCCTGCCAACCATTCATAGTTAATCACCCCCCACCTTGAAGCCCAAGAAGCTTGTCTGAAGGGGTGCTTGGTTATGGTGTAGTCCAGGGGTTGCCGAACCACAGCCTGGGGGCCAGATGTGGCCCACAGCAAGCCTCTTTCTGGCCCACAGTCAACCTCTTGTCCCCTGAAAGTCTCTGGACATGACCAGAACTGTGCTCTGATAGTGTCTGGAGGGTGTTCTGAGGGCCAGAGAGGTTGAATGAATGAGTCCATTTGTTCATTATTCACTTACCTAAGTTCAATCTCTAATTTATTTATTTAAATATTATATTTAATTTTTTTTCTGGCCCTCCACACCACGCCAGATATTTGATGTGGCCCTCTGGCCAAACAGTTTAGAGATCCCTGGTATAGTCCATCAACTTCTCCCCATCCTTCCACATCATGCCCCAATCTCCTTCCTCTTTGGCCACTCCTATGGCACATCTGAGTTACACTCGTGCAGCATTCTTCCAACAATTCACTGACATTCATGGTATGCCCCTCAGCAAGCAGACTTCTATGCCATGGGGGATGTCATTGTTCTGGTGTGTGTAGATATATGCTGGCCAATCACAATCACAAGGGCATTTTGTCAAGCAAATCTAGAGAAAGCCAACCTACAGTTATCTCATGCAGCTATCCATCTCAAAAAGCTACATAGATAGCTACATGGATACCAATTCCTCTGGGTGGTGAGGGAGGGAAAGGAGAGATAAAAGGAGACTTAGAGATGGTAGAGAAATTAAATGAGTTATTTGCATCTGTCTTCATGGCAGAAGACCTCGGGCAGATACCGCTGCCCGAATGGCCCCTCCTGACTAAGAAATTGTCAGATAGTGGTTAAAAGAGAAGATGTTTCAGAACTCATTGATAAGTTAAAGATCAATAAGTCACTGGGTCCTGATGGCATCCACCCAAGAATTATTAAGGAATTGAAGAATGAAGTTGCTGAGCTCTTGACTAAAATATGCAACTTGTCCCTCAAAACGGCCACGGTGCCAGAGGATTGGAGGATAGCAAATGTTACACCGATCATTAAAAAGGGAAGGAAGGGGGACCCGGGAAACTATAGGCCGGTCAGCCTAACATCTATACTGGGTAAGATGGTGGAATGCCTCATCAAAGATAGAATCTCAAAACACATAGACAAACAAGCCTTGCTGAGGGAGAATCAGCATGGCTTCTGTAAGGGTAAGTCTTTCCTCATAGAATTCTTTGAAAAGGTCAACAGGCATGTGGATGAGAAGGCATGGGAGAACCCATGGACATTTATTGAGAACAAAACAGCTAAAATTATAATGCTGTTGTACAAATCGATTGTAATGCCACACTGGGAGTATTGTGTCCAGTTCTGGTTGCCGCATCTCAAAAAAGACATAGTGGAAATGGAAAAGGTGCAAAAGAGAGCAACGAAGATGATTACTGGGCTGGGGCACCTTCCTTATGAGGAAAGGCTATGGCGTTTGGGCCTCTTCAGCCTAGAAAAGAGGCACCTGAGGGGGGACATGATTGAGACATACAAATTATGCATGGGAAGGAGAGAGTGGATAGAGAGATGCTCTTTACACTCTCACATAACACCAGAACCAGGGGACATCCACTAAAATTGAGTGTTGGGAGAGTTAGGGCAGACAAAAGAAAATATTTCTTTACTCAGTGTGTGGTTGGTCTGTGGAACTCCTTGCAGCAGGGATGTGGTGATGGCATCTGGCCTGGACGCCTTTAAAAGAGGATTGGACAGGTTTCTGGAGAAAAAATCCATTACAGGGTACAAGCCATGATGTGTATGTGCAACCTCCTGATTTTAGAAATGGGTTTTGTCAGAATGCCAGATGCAAGGGAGGGCACCAGGATGAGGTCTCTTGTTATCTGGTGTGCTCCCTGGGGCATTTGGTGGGCCGCTGTGAGATACAGGAAGCTGGACTAGATGGGCCTATGGCCTGATCCAGTGGGGCTGTTCTTATGTTCTTATGATAACCAATTTGAACTCAGGTGAAATGTTCATGCAAATGAAGGTCTTTACTGGGAAAACACTCATAGCCTTCAAACCTTTAACCTAATAAGCTTATAGAAGTATCTGGGCTAATTGCACTGAATCTGATAACATCTCCCTAACAGTACAGAACTATCTATAAAACATTTTATGAGCCCTTTATTGGTTTTCCAACAAAAGCACCATATACTTTATATGTGCACTATATACAGTACATGCTACTGTTCCAATACAATTCCAGGATTCCTTTCGCATGCCTGTGACTGCAACTTCTAACCAGGATGGAGGCAAAAAGTTTCCAAAACTGATGAGCGACAGTGTCATTAGGTCAAACTAATCTACTGAGGTTTGGGTTACTCTTCTGAATGCCTATGACAGGGGTGTCATACAGTAGGCTGAATAGCATTCATGATTTCTGCTGAGGGCTGGGAGTGATGTCATTAAGTGGTCATGACCAGAAATAAGCATGTTATCTCAGGAATTCATTAGCTGCAAACAGAAGAGAAAATATGCAAATCTTGAACAAATTTTTAAGATATGGGAGAGCCAAATTATCATGCAGGCTGCCTTTTTAGCAGTGTACCCCAGCACAGCTCAGCAGCTGATGGTGGTGCTGGGAGAGCCTGAGGGTAGATAAAGAGCCCTGAGAAAATGTTTAAATTTCCACCTATTAGGCAGTTGTTAAAGGAACAGCAGCCCTGTTAGAAAAGAGGCAGGCAACTTTATTTGCAACCCTGTTCTGAGAAAGCATGTCTCTTTTTTCACAAATATGAATCTAAAACTTATATGGAAGTAATCCTTCTAGAACAGGGGTTTCCAAACTTTTTGGCCAGAGGGCCGCATCAAATATCTGGTGTGGTGTGGGGGGCTGGAAAAAAAAAATTTAAATATAAAATTTAAATAAATAAATTAGAGATGGAACATAGATGAGTGAATAAATGAATGGGCTCATTTATTCAACCTCTCTGGCCCTCAGAAGACCCTCCAGACACAATCAGAGCACAGTTCTGGTCATGTTCAGTTGAGTTGGCCAGTAGCTTTCAGGGGACAAGAGGTTGTCTGCACTCCTGCTTCACATAGGTAGGGGGCTAATCTATGGGTGAGCTGGCCCTGAACACACCCATATATACACCCTACACCAACCTACCTGCCCTCTGCTCAAGAGTATAGTCTCCGAGGCTGCTTTTAGATTTAAAAAAAAAAAAGATAAAAAGAACACTACCTGTAATTTTTGTTTCATAGGTTTCTGTACCTGTAATTTTACTTATTGGTAGCAATTGCATAGTGCTGAATAGCAGTACTAAAACTTTCAGTCCAGTTTCTGTATCAAGTTGCCTTGCTCCTAGCCACCTCAGAGTCTCTGTTAGAGATAAGGCTGAAGTTTAGAGGTATTGTTTTGATCAGCCTTGACCACTGCCTGGAGAACTACTTGATCAGATGTCCTAAATCTGTTTCTCAACATTTGTCCCCTGCTGTACCACTTTGCATGGTCCACCATCGGAAGGACCACAGAAGTAACTAGCAAAAATGTCACTGCCAGTTACTTCTGAATTGGAAGGCCAGACATGACCTAACACACAGCAGGAAGAGACTCAGGGCGGATGGGAGGGCTTTTTTGAGTGCACAAAAAGTGCATGCTGGAGCTCTGCCTACCAAACTAAACCTCCTACCACTACTTGTTGCATTGTGTTGCTCCACAATCCATCCATCCATCCATGCTGGTCTTGCTGCCAGGTGGTGTGGATGTGGGGGTCCCATGTGGTATCAGGTACCACTGGTGGTAAGAGTACCAGTGGCTGAAATACACTGCCGTAAATAGTCATGTAGTTTTGATACCTGATTTGTGAAAATCATTTATTATACCCTGTGACACCAATGTACATAGCATTTTATAAGTTTAAAAAAGGCAAGTCTCTGACCCCAAGGTGTTTACAGCTTAAATTTCAGCACTTGGGGTGACAAGAGAGGGAAGAAAAGGGAAAAGGCAAGTGTCATAAGGAAGGCTTTATATAAATGGTGGATTTTGAGAAGGGATTTGAAAGAAGGGAGAAAGAAGGTACACTCAGCATTATAACTCACACTTTTTGAACAAACAGTATTTGGATCTCATGGCTAAAATACAGCACAAGTGTTTATAATGATATGGAGTGCTGGTTGGTGCTTTATAAGTAGGATATTTGAGGTTACAGACACAAGCAGATCTGCCACCTGCTGGAGAGCTGGGGTATTGACAGCTTCTCAGTCTTCTGTTACAGTACAGATACTGTGAGGTCAAGAAGAAAGGTAAAATACAGGTCCAACCTTGTTATACCTGGATTTTTTATACAAGGATTTCACTCAACACAAATGGCCACTGCAAATGAGAAGGGATCCCTGGAGAAGGGCAAAAAAAGCAATCCCTTTAAAATCACATTTTAAAAAACCGCTTTTTACTGTTGTAGAGAGAGTCATGCAAATGATTACAAGTATAACCTAATTATCCAGGAATTTTTTTTGGGGGGGGGGGGAATCGACAGATTTTTCTATCTCAACACTAATAAGAAGTACCCTTTAAACAAAAGCCTCTTTAATGCAGAGAGGGCAGCTGGCTGACTATCAATCATTCTCTCTCCAGGCTTCACTCCTCCCTTCCCCCCCCCCCAAGCATGTGAAAGAAGGCTAAATGGCAGTGATTATCACCTCCTTCATTCTTTCCCCCTCACTGGGACTCCTGGTGAAGGGAGAGATTGCTGTCTCCTAGTGAAGCCTAAGTGCCTGGAGATAGACTGCCTCTGTGTGCATTTCAAAAGTTCAGCCAAAGAGGCTTTGTTTTTAAATTGATTTGCTTTAATGTGTTTTTTGCCATCCACGCGAGTTCTGGGAATGGAACCCTAGAAAGTAATGAGACTCAACCTGTATGTTCATTTAAGAAGAAAAGATAGGAAAAATAGAAAGGCAGCATCTTTCTCAAAATTCACATTTCCATTTCAATATTGTCTTAAAAGAACTTTGTGAGTACTGAAGATTCACTGAAATGTATGGAATTTACTGCCAAGTACTGCAGGTTGGATCCAAAGGTTCCCTTCCTCTGAGTGAAGAAATTCTTCCTCCAAAGGAATGCAATCTTTGGAACTGACCATATGTTTAAAGCAGGGTGTAAAGATGGTACTTTTGGAGTTGCACAGTGCTTTTAGTGCTACAAGCTGTAATTGCTCCTTCTAATTGTTCTCATGTGCACATGCTCAAGCATTACTCATCCATACACTCAGGCATTGAGCGATCATAATCATAGTGGATGTTATGTACAATGTTATCTATACAAAATATTCCAATTCATGACATGTCAGTATCTGAGCATATGTCTAAGCAGTGCCCAAACACGTGAAAGATGAGGACATTCAATGAGAGCAATTTAATGGTGCTATTCACTCAGTTTATCTCAAGATGTACATTCTGATAGTAGTAGACAGTTGTACAATGCAGAGTTCATGACTTCAAGACATAAAGATATAATGAGCCAGGTGTAAAATATTCCTTCATCCTTTGGATAGTGCATATACTCAACAGTTGAAAGAACGTAACAGATTTTAGTTTTTGAAGCCTTTCTAGGACAACCGGAACACTTTGGGAACAAGATTTGTGTTGTTTCCACTTTCAGTCCCATACCCAGGGCTGTGTGTACTTTGTGTCTAAATTCTGTGTCTAAAGTCTAAATTCTGCCCCTGTTGACCTAAATTCTGTGACAAAAAAAGCTAAATTCTATGACTTGTATAAATTATGAAAATGAAGCAAATTTGCAGGCATTCTCATTTGACATATTTTAAAATACATTCAGTACTAGTTTGCAGAATTTATTCTGGTTATTCTCATTTGAAAGAGGGGCAAGGAGCTACATAGGGCCCCTTAGCATCACACCTCTTTCAGGAAGGAGAAGCTTGAGAGGGAGACCTTTAAGCTGGAAACTCCTAGCAAAAGAAATATGATACTGTAGTAGGGGGACGATGAGCGAATACGTGAATGGCCCATGGTAGCAAGTAGAGACTTACAAATATCCTACAGAGAGCTTTTTCCTTGTTAGTCACAGAACCTTCTACACACTGCAGAGGATTCTGGGGCAGAGTCTAAGGCATGTCTATTTACATGGGTACTTTCAGAAACCCTAGAGGAAAGATGGGTAAGAACTAGGGTTAGATTTATGTAGTACAGTCTGTTATTTTGTATCTTCATAATACAGAGAGACAGAGAAAGAGAGAACAGACAAACGGCTATATATACTGGAGGTGAGTTAAATGTAGAAACCATTACCCTGGCTTCTTTGGAGGAGGGCCAGGACACAAATATGGTAGATCTTTGCCCAAAATACCTAAGATTTTTTGGAGTACCCACCATTCCTTTAGATCAGGGGTGCCCAAACCCTGGCCCTGGGGCCACTTGTGGCCCTCAAGGACTCCCAATCAGGCCCGCTGGGAGCCCCCAGTCTCCAATGAGCTCTGGCTCTCCAGAAACTTGCTGGAGCCCGTGCTGGCCCAATGCAAATGCTCTCAGCATGATGGCCAACTGTTCGACCTCTCATGTGAGCTGTGGGACGAGGGCTCCCTCCACTGCTTGCTGTTTCACATCTGTGATGCAGCAGTGGCAGCAAAGGAAAGGCCGGCCCTGTTTTGTGCAAGACATTTTATAGGCCATGAGCTATTGCAAGACCTTCATTCATTCATATAAGTTTCATCTCTAATGTATTTATTTATGTAAATTTATTCAAATTTGAAATGTGAATTAACTCTTTTTTTTCCTGGCTCTCCGACACAGTGTCAGAGAGATGATGTGGCCCTCCTGCCAAAAACTCTGGACACCCCTGCTTTAGATCATAAAAAAGTAAGAAAGGCCTGCTGGATCTGGCCAAAGGCCTATCAAATCCCACATCCTGTTTTTCTTAGCTGCCTCTGGCAAGCCCTCAAGAAGGAGAGAAAGGCATGTGTATCTCCTGCCACTGCTGCTCTGCAGGTAATATTCAAAGGCATACTGCTGCTAAATCTGGAGGCAATGCATCGCGATCATGACTAGTGGCCATTGATAGACCTGTCCTCCATGAACGTGTCCAATTTCCCCTTTAAAACCATCCAAGTTAGTGGCCATCACCACATCTTGTGGTAACAAATTCCACAGACTAATTAAGCACTACCAATTTGTCCTAAGTCTCCCTTCTTTTGTCTGTCCTAAGTCTCCCCTCAATCTGTTTCATTGAATGAACTCTGGTTCTAGTATCATAAGTTCATGATAGAGAAATAAGACAAGTTTTAAAGAACAAACAAAATTTAAAGAACAGCATTTGCTTTAAGATACGCATTATTTTCCAAATATGACTCTGCAATCACTTTGATGAAGAGCATTAAGAGACAGATAGCATTTGTTCTGCAAATGCCTCTGCATTTTCTAGGAACTGAGTCACACATTCACATCTCCAAGCCTCCTCACATTTGATAAAAAGATAAGATTAAAAAATAACTGCACAAAAGTATGACACTGGTAGAACACCTTTTGTTACCCTGGCTAACTAGGCAGATACACTCTCAGGTGCTGCTCATCTTATATTTAGTAGGGGGAGAGCAGTTGTCCCTTGTCACCTGAGCACCATGTACGTATTTTTAGTGGATATTTGCTGATGTTTCTTCTGCATCTTTTCTGATAGCAAGCCCTTTGGGAACAGGAAACCATTTATTTACTTTTCTCTGGAAACCACTTTGCGAATGTTTTGGTTGAAAAGCAGTACAGGTGGAGTCTGTTTATCCACAAATTTTACGTCCATGGATCAGGCACAATGGGGGTCCCGTGGACCCATGTTGGGCCAGACTCAGCCCCACCTGAACCCTCCAAAGGCGACCTGAGCTGTGCTCCAGTCACCTACTGAGGGCTTTCTGAAGCCCACAGAGGCAGCACACATCCACCCACTGCCTCTTTGGGCTTCAAAATTGCTGGTGGAAGCAAAAAAACAAGTTCAAGTTTATTAGGTTGATCAGCACATAAGCCATACACCTATTTATCTAAAATCTTAAAACCAGAGTTTAAAACCACATAGAAACAATTTGGCTATATCCACAACACGCTCTTTGCAAAGACTACTTAATAGTAATTTCAGTCTTAAAGAGTCCAAAAACATAGAAAATTTATGTATCCATTTCTTTAAGAATCAATCTCTCCCTGCTGCATATTTTGGGCATCGGAAAAAGATATGTACCGGGGTGTCTAATTCAGTTAAGGGACAATCACAATAACGCTGCTCAGGAGGAATCCTTTGAAAACTACCCTTCATTTGTGCTGTTGGTAAAGCATTGCATTGTGCAATCATATAAGTACACCTCAACTTGGGAACCGTCAGTACATAAAAATAAATGGGTAAAGAAAATTTAGTGGGAAATTTAATTCCAAAATAAGAAGGGGAGCATTTACACTTAGCCTCCCGTGGAAGGCAATCCCAATCTTGAATTAATAGCTTTTCAACAAGCAGTGAATGGCTTCTTCCACTGAATTTTTCTAGTGACTGTAGGCCCAGCTCACATATTTTCATATTAATGTTGTTATTCCATTTTACCCAGCAGCGCTCTTGTGCTGCTAGTTTTGTGAAAATAGAAAGATTTTCAGCAATTGTAAATCCGTATTTAAATCCGATAATAGCTTTCCAAATCAAGGTTGAAATCTTTGGAAGTCCCAATTCCAACCGTATAAAGTCAGAGGCTGTGTATGGGGGTAGGGCTAAAAGCTTCCAAAAAAAGACTTGCTGGAGTCACTCAAGCTGTTCTATTGGTCCCAAAAATCAGATCGGTGAGCCATATAACATACGTGGCAATACCATTGCTTTATATGCCTTTAGGAGTGCTGGCACGTGCTGTCCTCCTTTGATGTAAAAAAAAGTTTCTCAATGCTAGTAGCGTCAATTCAATTTTCCCCTTAAAATACTGTATATGTTTGGACCATGCAAGGTTAGACTGGAAGCTTGATAGCGATATCATTAACTAGATAGCGAAATCATCACCAGATCATTCCAAGATAGTGAAATTCATTAACCAGCTGCAACTTATATGGGCCAATTTTCCATCTTTCATTGGTCCTTCTTACTGATTTTGTAAAAACCATTATTTTAGATTTATCCTCATTTATTTCTAATAGATCTTCACTACAGTAGGCAGTAAATACTTTAATAGCATGTTTAAGACCAATTTGAGTTCTGGACAATAGAATGAGATCATCAGCATATAATAAGGCAGGAACTGGTTTGTCATCTATGCATGGTGCATGGGCAGGAGGTCTGGTCTAGAGGGTAGAGCCTCCATTTGCCTGAAGATTAACATCCACAAGGTTGGCAGTTCGAGGCCACCGGCACCGTGCGACCTTGAAGCAGCTGGCAAGCTGCAGCTGAGCTGTTCCATCTGCTCGGAGCGTGGGAGGATGGAAGCCAGAATGTTAAACCTGATCGGAGTGTAACATCTTGAATGTGGTGGTTCTTGAAAGAGAGAACCTTCTTTCAATTTGTAAAAATCCCTGCGTGGATTTAATAAGCCTGCCTGTGTAAACCGCCTTGAATAAAGTCTTGAATAAAGACCAAGAAAGGCAGTATATAAATACTGTATATTATTATTATTTATTATTATTATTATTATATCTAAATCAAGTAATTTAGGAACAAAGTCACTGAGATAGAGATTAAATAAATGCGGTGCAAGAACACATCCCTGCCCTTGGGAAACCAGAAGTGACATTCTTATGCCACATGCATTCTGAAGCACAGGGAAGCTGGCCTCAGAATACCTTATATGGCTTTAAAAAGTGGCTTTTTTCCCCCTCCATGGGCATTCTGAAGCCCACAGAGGCAGTGGGTGGATGTGCGCTGTCTCTGCGGGTTTCAGAAAGCCCTCTGGAGGGGAGCAAAGCACAGCTCAGGTTGCCTTCAGAGGGTTCAGGTCGAGCAGAGTCTGGAGGGCATAATTGGCCAAAGATTGCAGATTCACTTATCGGCGATCTTCGGTGTCTGCAGAGGGTTCGAAAATGAATCCCCCGTGGTTACCAAAGCCACGCCTGTATGTAAATATAAATACAGGTTCAAGGAAGTGCTTAGAATCCAGTCTCGCACAGAAATCACACAAGAACTGTTGTATTTGTTATTTAACACAGGGTGTATAAGAAAGAAGGGGAACATGGGAATATGAATCCTAAACTGGGATGACTCTCCTCAGTTGCAGACCTACCATAAGGTCTGATGGGGCAAAAGCCCCAGGCGCGAGGCACCAGGACCCTGCAGAAGCCTCTCCGAGGCTCCCAAGAGGGGCAGAAGCACAGTTTCCCCAGAAGCACAGTTTATAGCATATGGGAACCTCACAGAGGTTTCTCCAACACAGGTGGAGGTCGTGTGAGGCTCTGTGAACCTCAGGTGAGTGGGGGTGGATTTCTGCACGGGGGAGCAGCAGTAGCCCGTGGGGGGCGTGCCATCGCGGACCTTTGCCCCGGGGGGGGCCGGGGAGGTCTGCTGCTGACTCTCCTTTCCCCAAAGGAGCTACTTTCTACCATTCTCATATTTACAATAATTTAGAAAAATGTTCACAATCAAGGTAGAACACATCCTCCATATAAAACAGTCCCATAAAACAGCCTGTTGCATTACATTGCTTTACAGCAGTGTTATTACACTGGTAGTACAACATCCAGTGCCTGCTGCCACCTAGTGGACAAAATGTTCAGAAACACAAATTATATCTATTTTGGGTGTAGAGTTAGCCCTGCATTAATGCTTGTGGTGACAAGGAAAGTGACACACAAAAGACTGCAAGGATTTGCTATGAGTGTAGCTGTGCCAATGCTACAGAGGTTAAAGAAGCATTAGTTTTCAGGAAACAAGTATTTAAACCCAAACCCAAAGTCTTACTGAGGTGTCGTTTGGCTACATTTGGTGACATTTTCTTTGTACAGTTATCTCTGAAATGTAGAAGCCCTTCTCTCCCCATCCTCATCCTTCATCTATTTTGAAAAGACATATCTGATTTAGAAAGAATGGAGGATTAACTGGTATTTTTCTTTAACTCTTTTGGGTCCCTTTGCTTAAGTATCTATGTTTCTCACTATCTGATTTGTATTTAGAGTCAGACATGAATCTACTGGTATATGAATTACACTCTCAAATGACAAATGCCCTAGAGATACCATTCCTGTCCTTGAGTCTCTCAGACTACAAATCTAAGAGTTTTCTGAATCTTCACACAAAGAACATGGAAAAGGTAAATAAGCTATATTATCCATAAAATAAATGGACCTTCCATTAAATTAGATTAGCAGTACAAGCCTATGCACATCTATGGAAGAGTTGGTTGGCAACCTTCAGTCTTGAAAGACTATGGTATAAGCCTACATAATACCCTGGTATAATACCCTGGTATTCCCAGGTGGTCTCCCATCTAAGTACTAACCAGGCCTGACCCTGCTTAGCTTCCGAGATCAGACAAGATCAGACATCTGCAGGGTAACATGGAAGAGTAAGCTGCACTGAATTCAATGGGATTTACTTACTCCCAGGTTAGTGTGAATAAGATTCCAGCCTAAAGTAAGTAAAACCAAATTTAATGTTGCTAAAGTTTATTTAATTTTTCTCAATTAAAATACATCACCTGCTTGTAAAAGATCGTTCTTATAAGACATACAAAATGTTGAAAACATGTTTATTCTGTCTCAATTTTTAACATTATTCAGCAAATCAGGTTAAATTATATTCCACTGCCTTTTCCAGGCATACCTTATACCAGTCTTTTCCTTTCCTATTTCAGCAGTCAGCATACTTGGATCAAGAATACATTCTGTTCGGGCACTGCATATAACTTATGGTGAAGGGCTGAGACTCAATGGTAGACTACATGCTTTACATGTAGAAGGTCCTAGGTTCAATCCCTGGCATCTGGGATAGAGAAGATTTCCTGTCTGAAACCCTGGAGAGCTGTTGAAAATAGTGATGTAGGTGGAGTATAAGACAGCTTCCATGTGAATCAGCTTCATTATAAATAACCTTTCTTCAGGTCTGGCCCATCCACGTGGCCTGAAGTGGTTGCCTTAAGCAGCAGATGGGGCAGGGTAACCCATCTCCATTGACTAACTGGTATTTGCCTCCATGCCTCCTCCTCCTCCTCCTTCCTCCTGTATTGGAAGAGGAAGATGGAGAAGGAAACATGGAGGGGAGGGAAGTACTGATCTAGAACATTAGAGAGTGGGAGGAACAGAGGCTGGCATATCATCAGGTAAGAGGGGGAAGTATTTGGCACATTGCCTCAGGCATGTGGAAGACTTGAGCTGGCCCTACCTTTCTTTGATATTTGTGTTCTGAATTGACCTCAATAAGGTTTCTTTTGCTCTTTCCCAAGCCTGTATGCACATCTATGCAATATTCATGTTGTGAAATAAATAAATTATGTTATTATATCCAGGCATCTAAGCATTTAAGGACAACTCTAACACATACCGTATGTAGAAATTAAATCTGCATCAGCTATGGCTCACTTGAACATCCAAACATGTTCTCTCCATAGGAATAGATGGAATAGTTATACAGTAGGGGGTGCTCTGAAAGATGAGCCCACCTGCTTAAATGCAAGGCTCCAAATGCGAGGCCATCACCTTTTCAGCAGGCCCATCTTGAATTAGGGTTCAGAACTCAACCTTCCTGCACCCATGCACCCCACAGAAAAGAGCCTTGCCTCGGGAACGGGGAAGAAGAGAGCAGGCAGTGGAAGTCTTCTGTCCCCATAGCAATGCCTCTCACACAACTTATAAATGTCTTCTCTCACTGGGAATCATAGGGAACTCAACTACAAGCTCCTACAATCTTCAGCAGGATTTTTTCCCCCTTTTTTCTGTCTCCCCCCCCCCGATATTTTACCCCACTTTTCCACACCCTTTTTGTCATCTGGTGTTATGGTATGATATGGTATTTATACAGGAAGCTGGACTAGATGAGCCTTTGGCCTGATCCAGCGGGGCTCTTCTTATGTTCTTAATAAGAGATTCTGTGCAGCTTCTCCTGTCTGCTGTCCTGCCATGTGAGCCTTTTTTCAGTCTGCTACCACCAACCCTTCCCCTGGCTTAAGGAAGGAAGAAGAAAAAAAGACAAGGGACAGCCAAAATGGAATTATTTAATGTTCATATCCAACACTTCAAAAGTTCTTTAAGGCCTCTCAAGTGACTTATATGAGCACTTAAAAATATGTGTGAGGTGATCATCGGGGCGAGCAGCTGGTGTATTTCTAAAATTATTTAACTTCTGTGGCATCTTATGCCCCCTATAAATAATGTTACACTTTGTTTTAATTACATACATAAGAATAACTGATTGCACTGTTCAGAGCATTGGTTTCTATTTCCCTGTTCAGTTGCCATATGCCACTGACAATTAAAATGATCGCCTTCACTCTCACTTGTTTCCAATGGATCATCATACACCAAGGCTATGATCTTCTCAATTCCCTCCTAACAATACATTGTCAACCTTTTGACATTTCTCTGAACCCCTCTGTTTAAGCTGCCAGTATTGGCAGCTGTGAAAAAGTGACAGGTGTGAAATGACAGGTGTGAAAAAAGACAGCATTTTGTCCTTTGTGCCAAAAACGTTTGCTATAAAATAGCTGGCACAGCCCTGCTCTTTACTTCCTTACAATATTCTTTGGCACCAGAACATGAAAAATTGCAGCCTCCACATGGGGAGTGCTTAGCATATTTGAACAGAGCACCTACCCATCCTGGCATGTTTTAGTGAAATGGAATGCACTGAGATGGGCGAGTTCTTTGGGAAAGATGTGCAAAGAATGTGATGCATACGAAATAACCATTGTTAAGATTTTTGTTAAAGGCTGAAGAAGAAAACATCTGTCAGATCACAAAATCATGTGTTAGCACATTGATAAACCTCAGTTTACCAACCTGGGGAAAGTTTAACAATTGAATGACATTTTTTTTCCCTTATGAAGAGAAACAGACAAATTGAGCTTATACAATCCCAAAGAATGGACTACTAGGGTAAAACAAGTATGTTTCAACCTTTGAAAAATGCATAGCAACTACTGAATGTGCACACAACCTATGCAATTCTGGCAAAAACATTTAAGAAGTGTGTTGGGGTAATAAAAAGTTAACTGTACCCACAAATTTCTCCATACAATTCATAAGTGTTTGAAAGACCATCAGTAGGTTTCTCAAGACCTGTGGACTAAGGGACTGAACCAGATCTTCTAAGGGCTCACCACCAGCATGCACTGACAGCGGGACCAGCACTGGAGCTAGCCCAGCACAAGCCTGCACAGGGCCAGCTCCGGCGCTGGGCCCATGGTCCACTGCCCGGTGCTCCATGTAAAACGCTGGATGGCGGAGAGGTAAGTCATGGTAGGGGGAGATGGGGAGAAGTCTTCCCCCCACCCTCCACCATGACAGGAGGAGAGAGGGGTAGGAGCAGCAGAGCACTGGATTCAGAGCCCCATGTCGGGCCACACAGCCCAACATGGGACTCCTTGATTCTGCAGGGCTAAAGAGCCACTGCAGAATTGAGCAGCCCCATTGCAGAGCTACTTCCCTCATTCGGGGGAAGGGGATAAATGTTCCCTTCTCCTGAGGAGCCACTGGCAGCTGCCTAGCATGCTCAGGATGCCACAGTAGCCATTTTGGCACCACAGCAGCCCCACACACTGGGCAGCTCAGGACTGGGCTGTGAGTGAGACTACTTCAGTAGGTTCACAAAAGAAGAAAAAAGAATCAGTTACTTAAACCAACAATAAGGCGTTTTTCATAAATTATAAGGAACTTGTGCAGCTGCTCTACAAGAAAATCAAAGAAGTCCTTTTTCAAAAATGTTATGTGTACTACCAGGTATTTTTTTTAAAAAATGGGTTTTTTTGTTGAAAGCCCTCTTTGTGTATTGCATATGTTTGGACAGGCTTACTACACTGTGTATGTCCATATCTGCCCCTTGCCCCTCCCTCTGGGGTAGCTGCGAGAAGGTAGGACTGGCAGAAGACTTACCCTGTCTTGAGAAGAACCAGTGGGAGCGCTAACGGTATTGGCAAAGGCAATTCATTGTGGTCAAGTATTTAACATTCATGGGAATCCAGTTACATCACTGGGCCCCAAGCCCCTCAAGCTTTGTTCCCAGTTCTGAAGTCCATCAGTCCTCTGGCTCAGCTGGCCAACATATCAGTCCAAGATGCAGGAGTTCTGAAGAGGCATGGGTCAGTAGGAGCTGTGGTGATGCCGCCCCAGGAGTGGAAGGCGCAGGTCAGGCCCTTGGTCTTCTTAGAGATTGGCAGGAGGAAGTTGGGCCGGCCTAGTATCCTTGGGCTTTGCCCCTACAGTCCCACGGATAGGTCATTCTGGAATGGCCCTGCACCCTCAGCCAGGAGTGCCTCTTTTCCCCAAAGCTGCTCCCAGGGTCTGCTAGGATGCCCTGCTGCTTGTACAATTGGTTGTGCTCTTCTTCCCCCCAGGGGCTGGAATTGCCCCTGTAGGGCCCACCCTCTTATCCCCTGAAGGGATGGAGGCTCCTACCTTGATTGATAGGCAACCCCTGCCCCTCCAAGGTGAGGACCAGGCCAGGGGTTCACCAAAGCTAAAGCCAACCATTCCCCCGAAGCCCAAGCCCCAACCTCTTCTCCCTCTGGCTTCTAGGTTCCTTATGAACCTATCCGCCAACCCTGAGGACTCCACCCCTTTAGGCCCTGTCATCAGCCACAGGTGGTGAGGGCTCCCAGGCCCTACCTCCTGCCTCAGGGCTGAATCCTGGCAGCACCTATCCCCTACTCCAGAGGAGCCCCTTACTTCCTAGGACACCTGTGCTACTGGGGCAGACCCTGGGCGACACACTGGCAGATAGACAAAACAGGAGAACTGTTGTTCTGTGATACAATGACAATGTTTGCATCAGAATGTCAAGCAATACAGGTAATCTCATACTTATACAGGTGAGGTTCTGGAGGTCTGCAGTTGACACGGTATGTGTGTGTGTGTGTGTGTGTATGTATGTGTGTGTGTGTGTGTGTGTGTGTGTATATATATATATATATATATATATATATATATATATATATATATATATATGATACAGGCAAAATTGTGATCAACTTTCTGCAGTAGTTGAAAACCAGTGTAGAGATATTTGTTTCTATAAATAAATTCTCTGTGCAATTGATCATTTCACTCCCTAGTGCAGCAATTTTCAACCTTGTTCATCTCAGGGCACACTGACAAGGTGCTAGAATTGTCAAGGCATACAATCATTTTTTTGACAACTGACAAGGCACACCATGCTACCAGTGGGAGGCTCACATCCCCCAATGGTCCTATTAATATATGACCCTCCCCTAAACTCCTGCAGCACACCTGCAGGTCATTCACAGCACACGAGTGTGCCATGGCACACTGGTTGAAAATTGCTGGCCTAGTGAATATACAAAATGTAGTAACCCTGTTGTTTTTGCTGTGTAATGTACAAAATGGGGTTTAGAGAAGCTTGAGGGAGGAGGCTGTATTTGTATTAGTTGCATTTTACAGTTTGCATTTTAGATTTTACAATAAGTTACTATTTTCATTTGTATTAGATGGAGAGGAACACAGTACAGTTCTACTTACTGACAGACTCTCTTTGACTCACCACTTCTGCATCTCCAAAACTCAGCAACCCCCTTCCCCTCACAACCAGCACTATCCTGCCTGTAATGAAAACATTACAACAGCCTGCTCTGGCATGAAAGCACAACATGGATATCCTTAAATTGGATGTCCTTAAGTTGGGAACTCCCTTCACGTGAGTTAGGCTGCAGTCCTATGCACACTGTCCTGGAACTAAGCCCCATTGAACAAAATTGGACTTACTTCTGAGTAGCCATGCATAGATTGCACTGTTAATATTGGGGTCAGTTAAAATGGCAGACAGACATTCAGAAAAGAATCCAGCCACTACAGAGCTCCCCACTCATGTGTAAAGTTAAGACTACACTCAGAATGTGGGGTAGCCTAGCTCCAGAGTGCAGGTCCTCTGGAAGAGGTTGCAAAATTCCAGGGAGGGAGAAGATCCTGCAACAGGCATAACCAGAGGCACATTCCTCCCAACTGCACAGCTCCCAAAACCACTATAGTAAGCATGAAAACTAAGAAACCAATGCGGCCCTCAGGGAGCCGCCAGTCTCCAATGAGCCTCTGGCCCTCCGGAGATTTTTTTGGAGCCCACACTGGCCCAACGCAACTGCTCTCAGCATGAAGGCAACTGTTTGACCTCTCGCATGAGCTGTGGGATGAGGGCTTCCTCCACTGCTTGCTGTTTCACATCTGTGATGCAGTAGAGGCAGCAAAGGAAAGGCCAGGCTTACTTTGTGCAAGACCTTTTATAGGTCTTGAGCTATTGCAAGACCTTCATTCATTCATATAAGTTCATCTTTAATATATTCATTTTTGTAAACTTATGTAAATTTATTCAAATTTTAAATGTAAATTAATTTTCCCCCCCAGCCCCCAACACAGTGTCAGAGAGATGATGTGGCCCTCCTGCCAAAAACTTTGGACACCCCTGTTCTACACCATCCTTTTTTAAATGATTTAAGCCATCATCTCCAGGTGGCATTTTTTAAAGTGTTGTAACTTGTCCTTGGGATGCAAATGATTTCTAAAGCTATAATTATTTGTGAAAATTATCTGAAGGATTCCAAGGGAATAACTACAATATGGCCCAATTCTATCCAACTTTCCTACTCCGGTGTAGCCACAGTGCAGCCCCGTGGTAAGAGAACAAATGTTCCCATACCTTAAGAAGGCTCCAGTGACTGCCCCTCCACCACAGGATACACTCCACTGGCACAACTACACCAGCACCGGAAAATTAGATAGGATTGGGCCCTTAGTATGTTGCTGAGAAAACAAAAGAGTCCAAATGGTATCTTAGAGACTAAAAAATGTACCATGACATTAACAACCCAATCCTAACCAACTTTCTAGTGCCAGTGCAGCCACAATGTAGCTCTGAGGTAAGGGGACAAATGTGACAGCACCCACCACCACAGGATGCAGCCAATGGCATGGCTATATCAGTGCTGGAAAGTTAGTTAGGATTATGGCATAAGTTTAGTGGTTCAGAGACTGCTTCATCAGATGCATCTAGAATTTCACCCTAATTGTAATACTCTGAAACTTCAGAAAGAATAAATAATGATTCCTTTGCTCGTCAACACTTAAGAAAGTAGGATCTTAATTGTCTGTCAATATAAACATGAATTTTTAGCACAGTTCATTTATGAGTTCATTAATATTAATTAATAAAGTTCATTAATATCTTTGTTAACTCTGGCAAATTTATGTATGTCTCTTCAAGGGGGTCAAGTGCGATTGCCTATATTCTCGTCTCACCCTCCTTTACGAGTCATTTTAAAGACTTTACAGTTGGGGCGTACTATATTACTAATGACCATCTTCCCCTTATGCAAACATGAATTTTATTAGGACAGTTCATTCATGAGTAGATATTATTCTCAGTAAGTCATCTTTACTTACCAATCAGAGATGAAAATGCTACTAGGACCCAGAAAGTAATGAGGTAAGGTACATGAACCTTCAGCCAGTCAACGGTGATAATCTGGAAGCCTTCGCTCCTGTTTTCTGGTACATCTTTGGGTAGTGTCGCATTTGCGGTACCATGATTAAGTTCAGCTCTTTTAGTACAGTCTCCTGGACTGCACATAAAAACTATAAGCAAAATGAATGAACACAAAACAAACTTCCTTTCACCCATTATTAGATGGGGACACTATATGTGTCTTCAGGACTCGGTGCTTGATTTCGTTTTGTATTGCTTAACTTGGAAGCTTAGGTCAGCTTAGGTCTAGTTGAAAACACCTAATGTTTAGAACGAGAAAGATAAGCAGCTCTTTTGTATTCTGCTGTGCACTCTCCCTGCCAGAGGACGTTTCTATTCCTCAGAGTGCTTAGGCTTGGCCAATCTAACCCAATCCTTGGCCACCACTGCTCTGCACTCAAGGATCCTATCTGCTCTAGGAGGTCTCTCAGCTTCTGATCTCTGATTTCAAAGGTCTACTTATAATAAAGTGAGAGTGTTTAAATGGAGGGAAGGGCCTGATAAGATGCCTTTAGACAGTTTTATGATAGCCACTTTCTCCCCTTAGCCCAAACAGTAGATTTGTAAATAAGTACAAAAGATGAATGACGTCTCTTCCTAACAATTAGAAAGAAGGAGGTGTTGCAAGTTCTTACAAAGAAAGTACATTGCCATGGACTTCGCTCTCACTTGAACAAAGTGCATCCTAAAGTGAGATTAAAACGCGGCAATTAATTCAGGTAAAGAACAGATTCTGAAGGCAACAGACTTCTGCCTTCAGAATGAGTAAATGGAGTTCAGAACATCCCTCCGCTCATGTGCGACTGTTTCATTCATTGGTGAGGCAGGAGGGGTCATGAGTGCTAGAGGAAAGAGGCTGGCACCTGAACAAAAACAACTGTAGCAATTCACACTTTCACAATTTTTTGTAGACCAATAGAAAATAAGGACAGTAGTTTATTAGGGACAGGTATCAGAAAAATAGGACTGTTCCTAATAAGCAGGGATACAGTATGCAACCCATTGTGCTGCTGAGCTGGTGAACTAGCTATCCTCAAGTCAGGCCTACTGCTTACAGATGATGTCTAAGAAAGATGTAAACATGGTGAAAACCCCTCAAAATAAAACTGCAATTTCTTCAGCAAAAAAGGCTAAAAAAAAAAAAATCTTGTTCAAATGTAGCAACCCAATTTCAGAAAATCAGTGCCTATTAAGCAAGTTCAAGAGGATGAATTCAACCTGGACTATGAGTAGGTATGCAGGTACGCATCTACTAGGTGTGCTTTTACAACAGGCATGAATTGTGCACATGGGAGAAATCTGCTGCATGTGAAGGGACCAAGTGCAGTGAGCACAAGTCAGTGGAATGGCAGGAGATAAGGAGGGAGGCAAACAAATGGGTGCAAGCAGACCTCGCTTTTCTGGTGGGGAAAAGAATACAGTAACTGGGAGGGTGAATTAAAAAAAAGTGCAATGCAAAATGCAATGACAACCACTTGAATAACTACTAGACCAAGATGTCCTAGACTCCCACACATTCTCCACGCTTACATCAAAGTGGGTGGGGGGGGGAGATAGAAACACTAAGCATGTCATTATTGTGGGCCAATGGTCAGGGTTGCCAGAGGCCAAGGTTCCCTATTTGTATCTGCTGAAACTGTTTGAAGCATTGCAGAGATTATGGAACAATCTCCAACTGAAAAGGAAACCCATGGAGGATAGGCAGTGGCCTTAGCTGGTTCCAGGGAGAGAAACAAAGCAAAGGAATGGAGATTGTTTGTATTGGGTAAGGTTATGGGGGCAGCATCAGGAGATCTTGGGCTAGCCCTGCCTGAGGCTTCCCCTGCCATCAGACCAATTCTAAATTCCAGAAGACTGGTTTGGGTGATGTTTATCTGGCATGCACTTAGCATACCCCAAAAGCAGTGTATCAGGCAATGGTTGTTCCCGGAAAAGAACTCTATCTGCAGCATTCCATTTTGCAAAATGTTTCTGTCAGGGCACCAAGAAGTGGGTTCATGGGCTCTTGCTCATCACCTGGCTGCTGCACTCATATGGGGCAGCAGCCTATGTAGGGCCACCACCTGGCTTGTCTCCTCGGGGCTGTCCTCTTTCTTCCATGGGCCTCAGAGCAGAGACAAGGAGGAGGTTCACAGCACCCTACTCCTCCACCTCTGGGCTTCTTGAGTCTTACAGGGCCCTGGAGCCTCCCTTCCAGTGGCGTTGCTAGGGGGGTGCGGGGGATGCGGGCCGCAGTGGGGGATGTTCAAGGTGGGGAGACACGCACTTGGGGAATGATGCGTTAAAATCACGGTTTTAGGAGCAACCCCATCATGCCATATACCGTTGGATGTGGAATTTTCAGCAGAATGCAGTGTAAAAGACCAGAGTGAAATAGCTCCTTTCATTCAAAAGTTATAGCCAAAAAAAACAGAAAAAAATGCATGGAGCCCTATGGAAAGTGAAACCGAGCCATATTGCGATTTACTCATGAGTAGGCATACTTGCCTTAGTCCGTCAGAAAGGGCAGGTTGAGAGGAATCCAATGACACCTAAATGGTCCTGATTCAATGAACGCAGCCCCCCAAAACACCCGAGGAAGTCCCTCCCTCCCAACTGTGAGTGTATTGAGCCCTATGGAAAGCGAAACGAAGCCATGTGTACTCGTGAGTAGGCGGACTTGCCTTAGTCTGTGGAAAGGGCAGGCTGAGAGGACTCCAACAATGTCAGAATGGTCCTGATCCAATGAATGCAGCCCCCCCAAAATACCTGAGAAGGAGGTCCCTCTTTCCCAGCTGCGAATGTATTGAGCCCTATGGAGAGCAAAACAGCCTCATGGTCAGATTTACTCACAAGTAGGCAGATGTGCCTTGGCTTGTGATCAAGCCAGACAAAGGGGAATGTGAGGACACCAGAAAAGTTTGAGAACTGCTGCAATAAGGCATTAGTAAGTTGACACGGGGTGTGTGTGTGTGTGTGTGTGTGTGTGTGTGTGTGTGTGACTCTACAAGTTTTCAAAATCACTAAAATCAGAGTTTGGAGGAATAGTTCCATCATGTTATATATCAATCAATGTGTAATTTCATGCAGAATGCAATGAAACAAACCACCTTGAAATATCTGTGTTCTATCAAAAGGTACAGCCAAAAAACCAGTGGGGGCAGGGCGATGGCACATCAACACGCCCACCACCTGGGGTGTTGCCCCGCCCACTGCATGGGGTGACGCGCAGGCCTCCCGCATCGGGTGACGCAAATCCTAGTGACGCCACTGCTCCCTTCCAACTACTATCCAGCCCTCAGCCAGCCCTTTGTCATCCCTGGGTCTCTCTTTATATTCCCCTGGGCTTGGCTATTCTCTCCCCCCTTCCTGGTTCCACCCACCCAGCTTGGTCGCCTTCTGGGTCTCAAGCCTCCTCTTCTGAGACGTGAGCCGGCTCCTAAGGACATTTTCTGGAGAATGTGCAGGCACATACTGCTCAATGGACCTACAGCCCTTGACCTGCCCTGGCCCCTCCTGGATTGTGACCAGCCCCGAGCCCACCAGGCAGGCTGCTCCCTGAGTCAAGGAAGTCCGGCCACAGACAGTTTCAAATGTGAAAAGGCTCTGAGCCAGCAGAGAAATGGTTCTCACATAGACAATACCAGTCTTAATGGGACCTTTATTCTGACAGTCGATAATGTACTTTGGAACCACCGATTCAGCACACTTTTGTGGCATGATGAATGGCTGAAAAATGACAGAGTTGCATAAAAGGAAATAGTGATATGTATAGCCTAATTAAAAACCTAAACTTGTGATAAGAGGCAGATAGAGATGTAGGAAAAACATCCTAGTCTATTTGCTCTTCTCAGCAAAAAGCCAGTTTACGAGTTCATCGAATAGAGGTGAGGGGCTAAATTGGAGGCCATTACTCAGAAATCTGGGTTGTGTGCCAACCAGAATAAAAAAAACTGGTCATGACTAGTTTTGTGGTGAATGAGTGCTGTGGTGACAGCTTGAATTTCCGCATCAACTATGAATGGAGCTGTGTATACTAAATAAATAAATAAGAATAGGCATCCCAGTGATGAAATTCTGAGTAAAGAAACAACTGAATGCTACATTGAATTAAATAATTGTCTCTTCATCCAGTCTTCCCTCCAGCAGTTGTACTGCCTGGAGTCGCCCTGTCAACTTGCCCCTTAAACTGGTGCTGCTGCTGTTGAATGATGGGTTGGTTCATAACAAAATATCTGTCATCCATTATTTTAGTGCATATGAGAATGACAACCTGACTGCCAGCCCAATCCTATCCAATTTTCCAGTGCCGGTGCTGCTGTACCAACGGGGCACACACTGCATCCTGTGGTGGAGGGGCAGGCATAGAGACCTCCTCAAGGTAAGGGAACATTTTTCCCCTTACCTTGGGGCTGCATGATGGCAGCACCGATGCGGGAAAGTTGGATAGGACTGGGCCCTGCTTCTGTCCTCAGTACAGCACCTGGCAAAAAAGGATGAGAAGCAGCAGTAGATGCCCATCGAATACAAGGAAACAGCTTTTAGGACGGGTGTTCCTTGTTTATTCTTGTATGTTCCTAATGTTTCAATTTGTAGAAAAGTTTTTCTCAAGGGGGTTTCTATAAGAAATATACATAATTTAAAATATGACAGTACTGCTTCAGTGAAACTGAGCTATTTCTCAAAACATTGAACATAACCCTGATCAATGAGCCAATTCAAGGCTTGAGAAGCAGCTTTTTGATGGGCTCCCACTGAAAAAGAGGGAAGGGAGGAAAGATAACCCAGAGGTCCCCCCATGTTGGGTTGTCTTTCCCTCACCCCCCCCATTTCTGTTGTTTCGGAGCCCCCCAAAAGCCTCCCTAAAGCTTTGGTGGTAGCCAGCAGAGAAATTCTCCCTTTGCTTCAGAAAGTCTTTTTTAAGGGGTGTCATCTGGGAAAAGAATAAATGTTGGGAAAGTCAATCCCTCATGGGGGGTCTTCTGAGTCAGTGTCCCCCTGGAGTCAATCTTTCCTCCACCTTCCTAGTTTTGGGGGGCAGCCCTTCAAAAACCTATTTAATGTAATGGAGCCGTAGTGCTCCATTTCCTTAAATAAAGAGTCAGGGAAATGACAATTCTTTTCATCTGAGTTGGAAAAGAAGACATGGGGATTGTAAATTCACTTCTTCTTGGAGATAAGCTGTATCAAGCCCCTAAAACTTGTTTCCAATCCTAGAACGCGAGAGCATACAGTCATCAAGGCTTGATGTTCCGTGACTTCCTCCAACTTGGAACATGTTGATGTGAAGGATCCTGCAGGTGTGGGTCATTAAACACATCCAGAATAAAATTACTCATATTCAGCTTGACCTAAATGCTGTTGTTTTGACAGCTGAGTTTTAAGTCTTGTCCAAAGCACCATCTAGCTGCCTTACGGGTAAGGTGCCTGGAGAAAAATGACCTACAACGTGTTTACTTAACCCTTGCCTTTCTTAGCTAATATGTTTTGGCTGGGAGAGAGTAAGAGCCCGATCCTGTGGTCCACAGTGCAGCTCTGCGCTGCAGACCACAGTTGCAAACGTGACAGAAGGCACGTTTACGGGGCTTACCGCCAGGCTCCCACAGGAGCTAGCCCAGCACTGGCCGGAGCTGGGCTGGCGCGCGGCGGTTCCCCAGGCTCTGAGGCTCTGCGGTCTCCTAGACTGCCGGGCTGCAAAATGGGAGATGGGGGCGTGGCTGGGGGCGTGGGGGAGGCGTGGCCAGGGTTGTGGGAGAGTGTGTTGGGGGTGGGGGAGAGGCGGATCCGCGGATCGTGTACTCGTCCTACACAAGCACCTTAACTTTAGCGGTGACCAAAAGGTCGCCGCTAAAGTGAGTAGTCCCATTGCGGGGCTGCTTCCCTTACTTGGGGGAAGGGGACGAATGTTCCCTTCTCCCGAGGAGCCTCCCAGAGTAGCACAGGAGGCGCAGGATCTGGTGGGAGCCCACCATGGAGCCGCCAGACCTGGGCGCTGCGGGTAACTCAGGATTGGGCTGTAAGTGGCTAGATTCAGGGAGTTAGTGAACACCTTGATAAAAGAGGGAGTGGTATGAGGAACCCTGAAGAAGGCAGTTGTGAGACTGCTCTGGAAAAGGTTCTCCCTGTTCCTGAAGGCTTGCAGTTCTTTCTTGAGAAAGGTGCTTGAAGAGTGATTGCCGTGCAACTCTGAGCACTCTTGGAAGCGACTGGTTAGCTGGATCCATTTCAGGCCTAGTTTTTCTTTGGGGGGGGGGGCACAGAAACTACCTTACTAGTCTTGATAGATGACTTTTGTTGAGGGAAGAGCAGGAGGATTGAAACTGACTTTGGATACCACAATCATGGTGTCCTTATTGATAAGCTATCTGGCATAGCATTTGGGACACGGTATTGTAGTGGTTCTATTTTTTTTTTTAATCTATAAATTCTAAGCAACCTTGTGCATGTGCTTTCAGCAGAGGAAAGGCAGGGTAGAAATCTTTTAAATAAACAAATAAATACTTTCATGCAGACTGCATTGCATGAAACAAATTGTGTTGAAAAATCTCTATTCATTTAAAAGTTATAGTCAAAAAACTAGCAGGAGCAGGACAATGGTGCATCATCACGCCAGCCGCCCAGGGTGTTGCCCCACCCACTGAATGGGAGGAGGTTCATCATGGAGGTGATGCCCTGGTCTCCTGCACCAGGTGCAAACCCTAGTGAAACCACTGGTGGGACTTACTTCTGAGTAAACTTTCGTTGGATTGTGCTGTTAGGCTAGAGCAGGGGTGTCCAAACATTTTGGCAGGAGGGCCACATCATCCTTCTGACACGGTGTCGGGGGCCGGGAAAAAAAAAGAATTAATTCACATTTCAAATCTGAATAAATTTACATAAATGAATATATTTGAGATGAAACTTATATGAATGAATAGAGATCTTGCAATAGCTCAAGGCCTATAAAAGGCCTTGCACAAAGCAAGGCCAGCCTTTGCTTCACTGCCACTGCTGCATCACAGACGTGAAACAGCAAGCAGTGGAGGGAACTCTTGTCTCACAGCTCATGTGAGAGGTTGCCCTCAGGATGAGGGTGGGTGCTTTGGGCCAGCGTGGGCTCCAGTAAGTCTCCAGAGGGCCACAGGCTCACTGGAGACTGGGGGCTCCCTGTGGGCCAGATTGGAAGTCCCCGAGGGCCACAAGTGGTCCCCAGGCTGGGGTTTGGGCACCCCGGCTCTACGGGGCAAACGCTGTCCCTCTTGCTGCACATTCTCTCAGCTAGCGTGGTGGAATGACATGAAGAAGAGTGAGGATGTGGAATTAGGATATTTGTGTCTCATTTTCATCACTCTTGAAAGTGGAGACGCCTATCTACATTTACTCTAAATCAGGATTTGTCAATTGGTGGTGCGCATACCACAAGTGGTATGTGAGGAGGTGTCTGGTGGTACATGCGGCACCCCCCACACTTGCCACCTGGCAGCAAGACTATGACATGACAAACAGTGGTAGGAGGCTTTGCTTGGCGGGCAGAGATCCAGTGTGTGGTTTTTTGCATGCTTGAAAAAGCCCTCCCGCATGCCCTGAGCCTCTTACCGGTGTTTGTTGCATTGTGTCTGGCCTCGCAACCCAGAAGTAACTGGTAATGACATCATGTCAAGCTACTTCTGGTGTTACTTCCAATAGGTGGACCATGCCTAGTGGTATTTTGGTGGATGAAGGTTGAGAAATGCTGCTTTAAAGGGATCCCAGTGACTTAAATTGGGCATGCTTCCTGAACACTGCATAACATAACATTGCAATGGGAGGTGTATATTCTGAACAACATCTGCTGAGATACCAGGCTTATTCTTAAGAGTCTCACTCTCAAAACATGTGTTGAAGACTTCAGTGACAAATGCCCAAGAGCATATGCATGCATGCGCGCGCGCACACAGAGAGAGAGAGAGAGAGAGAGAGAGAGAGAGAGAGAGAGAGAGTCCATTAATGCACATGATGTGGGGACACCAGCAGTCTTCCCTTTGGAAGAACAGGGCAAATACCCCAGACATGGAGCTCGTGCGTCCCCGCCGCAAAGCCACCAAGCCGACCTGCTTCTCACGCGCAGCGAAGCTTGGGCGTCCCTTCGCAGCCTGGCTCCCCCCGCAGGAGAGGCGCATCCTGAGCACTTCCGCGGCGCACCTCTCGCCCGCGCTCTTCCTCAGAGGGGCGGCAGCGCCTGGGGAGCGGAAGCTGGCAGAGGGGCTGGTGGGGGCTGGGAGTCCTCGAGGGCCGCAAGTAGTCCCCAGGCAGGGGTTTGGGTACCCCTGGGCTAGAGACTAATAATAGTTTTAGAATGAGTGAATTGGGAGAGCTTCCACTTATGCCAGTGTTATTCAAACTGTGAGGTGTGGCTCCCTGGGGAGGTGCCACAAACGCACAGGGGAGGCGCGGGAAGTCCTCTCGCAGCAATACAGTCACACCATCTTTCTTGGGCAGAATGCGAGCCCCTCCGTCTTCTGCGCAATTTTTTTTAAAGCAGAAGATCGCTTCTCATCAAAGTGAAACCTCTCTTTTCAACCCCTCCCTCTTCCACTCCCCCCTTTCGATCTCCCAACCATCCTGCTTCCCCCCCCCCCAAATAAAACACTTCCTATTTGACCAGTCACCAGGGCTCTTAAAGTTGTTTCCATGCAGTTGGCAAAGGGGGGGGGAAGGTAAGCACACACTTTATTTAGCCAAGAGCAGAAAAAGGGAACAGTTTTTAAGTGATTTATAAATCTTGTTGTTTGACTGAAGAGGAAAGGCTGTATTTTTGAATCTTGCTACTTGAAGGGAATACTTATCAGCCACTGATGAAGTGATTGCCAGCCCAATCCTATCCACACTTTCCTGGGAGTAAGCCCCATTGACTCTAATGGGACCTACTTCTGAGTAGACATGCATAGGCTTGAGCTGTGCATCTCCTAGTATAGGAGACAAATCAGCTTCCTAAGCAAACCCTTATCAGCTCCGATATATTTTCATGGTCTATTTTTGTTTAAGTTTATTTTTGTTGAGTTTAAGAGCTGAACTGAGGGAATAGTGTTCATCATGGCAAAAGTGAAACACTTTGAAGTTGTGAAGTTGTACTGAATACAGTAACCCTAACAGTAACTGACAATGAGACAGTACCCTAATACCCACAGTAGATACAGATATTAATGACTGAAAATATGATCCATGTGATCCTGAATGTGAAAAATAACATTCACAAAGTAATGAAGTTTGAATTTTTTTGACTATGTATGAAGTGAAAATCTCAGCATTCAGCTTAGGAAGGAAGGCTTTTGACATCATGTGACGTGTTAAAACCAAGATTTCAAAACACCCTTTGATGTCTTTTAAAATAATAATTAAATGGATTTGTTATAATTAAGATAAAGTCATCTGATAACTTTTTGTGACTTCCTCAGTTTTCTTTTGTGCATCATTCATCTGTTCAGATTTCTCTTTGAATGATATCTCATAAAATTAAAACATCCCAATGAGCCAGGAGACATTGAACTGAAATATGGGAATAATAAGAGGCACTTTTTCAAGTGGGTGCTCCTTTTTTTAGCAGGGGGAGAGTAACTGGCCCACCTCACCCCAGCACTGTCTGTTCTAGTGGCTGTCTGCTGGTATTCCTTGGCATCTTTTTAGATTGTGATCTTTTGGGACAGGGAGCCATTTAGTTATTTGATTTTTCTCTGTAAACCGCTTTGTGAACTTTTAGTTGAAAAGCGGTATGTAAATACTGTTAATAATAATAACAATAATAGAAAGAACATTCTCTATTAAAAAAAAAAAAAAAGAAAACATAGGAAAAGGACATCTGTGAGTGTATGATTTTTGGAATCCTGCAATTACCCATGCAAGAGAGAGACCCTTGAATGGACGCTTTTTTTTCTTTTGTCCCTTCTTCGACTCCACTTGTTTCACAAACAGACTTGGGCTCGAGTCAAAATGACTCAAAAACAGCTCTGGATGAGTCGTGGCTGCTGCTGTAATGACTTGTGGGCAACTTGAGTCAAAGGAAGTGGAGACTCGGGACTCAACTTGAGACTCAAGGAAATGGTTCTGGCACATCCTGGTTACATGGAAAAATAAATCAATAAGTAGTTGAAGTCTGCCTTGTAACTCTGTTTTGTCCTGATCTTTTCCATAGAAGGAAACCTGTGAGCTTCAGGTTTGTGCTGGAGTGTGGAGCGGATTAACTTACAAACATCATATTTTCAGAATATGGTGGTGGGTGGTTTTTGACCACTTAATGATTCCTTTGTCTCTAAGCTGTCTGGAATGCACATTGAAAGAATCTCACACCTTGCAGAGGCTGATTCAAGTCTTTATGAAAACTCTCTCCCTTGTTTTCACAAACTTCAGACTGTTGGGGAACCTATAATATGTCCCCACTTTTCTCCCACCCTTGCTTACCATTTAGTATGATGAAGAATCCTAAAGGATTGGAAATCTTGCTGGGTGATACTTATACTTTGTTCTTTGAGTTGCTCCTAATAATTATCCTGCTTTGGATTGTAGACTTGCTAGAGGGGAAACTAGAAACTCAAGGATCAGTGAGATAAGCAGAGCATTTTAAAGCAAATTTTCTACATATTTGTATTTGATAAAAGCCTGCAGGGGTACCATCTCAATCAGCAGCATATTTTGAAGTCTTGGTTCATCTTTCCTTATCAATTGGGCAGAAGATTTTAGGTCATGTAAGGTTATCTAGAACAACAAAACCTTTATAGACTACATGAAATTTTATATCACCATGAGGAAAGCTTGGAAAAGAATCTAGGTCAAAGAATTATGAAAAAACTTATGAGGTTATATGAGGCCCTGGAAAGCAAGGAGAAATTATGCAAAATAGTTAAAGGAGTATTTTTTTTATTAGGCTATTTATTCTTGGTTTAAGAATGTGCCAGATACTGAATTATATAATCTCTCTTCATCAGGTCAATCAAGAGATCTAATAAAGGGCTTGTATTCTACCAACAGATGTGGTTTAGGCTAACAAAAACAAGGCTTTCAAAATGTGTATCTCTTCTGTCCTGGGACAAACATGATCGCAAGTGTGTTTGTAAAAGCAGCATTTGATCTGCATGCCAAACTGTTTGGAAGAAACAAGATACACCTTTCCTCCTGTTTTTAATATCTTGCAAATTTGGTCTTCTTGCCGTTTAACAGCCTCATCCTATGCATGTCTACTCAGAAGTAAGTCCCATTAGTGTCAATGGTGCATACTCCCAGGAAAGTGTGGATAGGATTGGGCTGTAAGCCTTTATCATTATTAGGTGAGGATTTAATAATCTTGTCTCTAGCCAGATATGTGCAAATACAGTGCTATGGAAATTTCCTTCCCCCTCCTGCGCCCCTGGTTATCTGCTGCAATTGCAGATTCAAGGCACTGCTGTTCTAAAGCTAACCTATAAGAAGTTCTCCTGCTGCTAACACCAGTGTTAGCTCCACACCCCAGGTCTTTATCCAATCCCACATCTCCAATTACCTGTCTGACATTTCTCCCTGGATGGTTCAACAACTCAAGTTCACTATGTTCAAGACTGAACTTCTTATCTTTTTCCCTAAGTCCTCTTCTCCTCAGTCTATCTCCATATTTCTTGACAATGTATTCATCCATCCTGTTGAACAGCCTCAGAAAGCCCAATCCTAACCAAATTTCTAGTGCTGATGCAGCTGCAGCACAGCCTCTAGATAAGGGAACAAATGCTTTCTTAACCTTGAGGAGGCCTCCTTGACTTGGCCCACCACCACAGGATGCAGTGTTGCCCCTTTGGCACAGCTGTATCAGCGCTGGAAGGTTGGATAGGGTTGGGGCCCAAGTCTTGCTTTATTTTTTGGCTCCTCTCACTCCTTTATTTCCCATTTTCAGTCTGTCACCAACCATGCCTGTTTCTTCCTTTACAATATAGGAAGAATACAGCCCTTCCTCTCTGCCCCCTCAACAAAAACTCTACTTTGTGCCCTGGTCATCTTTTGCCTTGAGTACTGCACACTCCATTGGCTCATTTCAGTCCCCCAGCACAGCCCTCCTCTCAGTTCCCCCAGCACTCTGTCTCAGGGCCCAATCCTGTCCAACTTTCCAGGGCTGATGCAGCCATGCCAACAGGGCATGCTCTGTATCCTGCAGATGGGAGAACGGTCACGGAGACTTCCTCAAGATAAGGGAATATTTGTTCTTATCTCAGTCTAGCACAGTTTTCTTCAACCTGGGGGCTGGGACCCTAATGAGGTCATGAAACCTCAGTTGTGGGGTCACAGCAACTTAACAGGAATCAAAAAGCTTGCAGACCGCTGAACTAGAGCACCACCAGGTAAAGGGGGAGGCATCTGGTGTACCCCTTCAAGTACTAGGCAATTGTATCCCAGTCCTGGGTTCTTGGTAATTATGCTAAAATTGCTTTCACTAGTGCCAGGCTTCATGGCAACTTTTTCTGTTCTCCTAATAAGAATATTTGGTTACAGTGAACAGTGCTGGGAGGGCATTACGGGATGAGAGTGGGTGAATAGGGTCCTTTCCCCCTGATTTTCACTTTTTAAAAAGTGTGGGTGTTGCGTCACTTCCAGTTGTGACATCACTTCCAGGGCATCATTTTGAGCTCAGCACTGGCTACATGACAATTAATTACGCCACTGCCCTGAGCCCTGCACTTGACTGCTGCTTCCCCTGGCCTCCTGCCCATCCAGGGTCTTCAGCATGTGCGCCAATCCTCTTCTGATTCACTGCAGAGAGCCCAATCCTATGCATGTCTACTCAGAAGTAAATCCCATTAGAGTCAATGGGGCTTACTCTCGGGAAAGTGTGAATAGGATTGGGCTGAGAGTCTCTTACACTCTCAGCATGCTCTGCCCAGCTAGGCAGGAACCAGCAGGTACTGGAACCAAAGATGGGCACCCCAGAATTGCTGTGCTCTCCCTGCTCACATGACCATGTTTTTAAACAGGCTCGGTGAGCATGCTTGGAGTGCAGTCTGTCTTAAAGAAGTGGCTGGTGGGCAAGGAGACTATGGCAGGGGCATGTGCACTAACACATAAGTGAAAAGAAAAGTGGTGAAAAAAGCAGTGGGGAGGACAATTAGGGTGTTGTTTTCATGTGCCATTGAAACTTGGGCAAGGTCTACCTTCCCGAACGACATCTCCTCTCTTAACCCAACCCTCTCCAACTTTCTAGCACTGATACAATGATAGTGCAGTCCCAAGGTAAGGCAACAAACATTCCCTTACCTTGAGGAGGCCACTATCACTGCCCCTGCCTCCCCCCCGCATTTGTGTGGCTGCCCAGCACTGGAAAGTTGGACAAGATTGTGCCCTTAGTCAGTTTTTTTAAAAAACCCTTTTCCACAAATCCTTTGGCATGCCTTAGGGTCCAATTCAGCATAAGGCAGCATGAAAGTTGGGCTGCCATTGCATGCTTCTGGTCTGCTGCCACAAATGGGCAGCAGTGCAGTGTGCACAGCAGCAGCTCCCAGAGACTCTGCCACTCCTGGTAAGTTGGCTGTAGGGAGAGGTTGGGTGCCTTCTGGGGAGAAAGGCAGGGTACAAATCGAATAAATAAATGTTGGGGGTGAGGAAGGGGAGGATAGGGAACTGTTTAGGGAAGGGAGGGGCTAGATCCTGGCGGCAGCCACTTCTAACAGAAACCTATCCCCTCTTTTTGAAATTGTCCTGCCCCTTTTTGCTCCTTAGACTTACACCAGCTATGTAACTGATGTAGATCTGAGGAGACCTATGGGCCACTTGGTTTACGGAAACAGCCTCTCCCAGACCTCCTGATCAGCTCCCCACCTTTGGATGCAGCATGTACCCCACTGGTGTGCCTGCATCGTTGCCAATGGTGGGGGATCCAGACCTTTTTTCCTACTGGATCTAAGCTCTACATATAATTGAAGAAAGCACATGCTCCTGCCTCCATTTTGCTTCTCCTTCTCAGGGCGCAATCCTAACCCCTTCTGTCAGTGCTTTCCAGCACTGACATAAGGGCAATGCAGCTCTGAGGTAAGGCAACAAACATTCCCTTACTTTGAGAAGGCCTCCATGAGTGACACCCAACTGCAGGATTCAGCACACGTCCCATTGGCACCGCTATACCAGTGCCAGAAATCACTGGCATAAGAGGTTAAAATTGCACCCTCAGTTGTTTCCTCTGTGTTAGTATTAGACTGGAAGCCATCTGAGATAGGGTTCTGCACTCTCATTTGGTGTAAAGTACTAGGTACACTGATGGCACTATACAAACAAACAAACAACATGAGGCTCTAAGAACCAGCTCATTCCTGTTCTTAAAGCAAAAGGAATATGTATCTGTGAAATGCATAATATTACTAGGCCCATTTACTAAGCCCATTTAAAACAACAACAGATGGTCAGAGATAGAGGTTCCTGGAGAATGATCATATGTCATCTGGAAACATGGGGGTGGGGAATGACTCCCATGCCCAAGGATTATGGTTCTGAACATGATGGATAATTAGGAATTAAATTTGTATAGACCTTTGTTTAGTGGGAGCAAGTGCTTTCTCCTTCCAAAATATTACAGGCCAGTTGAACCCATATTTACAAGCAAAAACTGCCTTCTGAGTCTTAGGACTATACTAAGTACAAAGCAAATACATCAAACCTCCTGGTAGATTAATTTCTTCAAATTCCTTTACTTTTAGGTGGACTGTTAAAGTCCATCATTTGATAAACTAAACAAACAACAAATAATTACTCTGATGCATATTGAGCAGGGGTGCCCAAGCCCCAGCCCGGGGCCACTTGCGTCCCTCAGGGACTCCCAATCTGGCCCGCGGGGAGCCCCCAGTCTCCAATGAGCCTCTGGCCCTCCGGAGAATTGATAGAACCCATGCTGGCCCGATGCAACTGCTCTCAACTTGAAGGTGACTGCTTGTGTGAGCTGTGGAAGGAGGGCTCCCTCCACTGCTTGCTGTTAAATATCTGTGATGCTGCAGCAGCAGTGAAGGAAAAGCCAGCCTTGCCTTTTATAGGCCTTGAGCTATTGCAAGACCTTCATCCATTCATTCATAAGTTCCATCTCTAATATATTCATTTATGTAAATTTACTCAGATTTGAAATGTAAATTAATTCTTTTTTCCCAGCTCGACACAGTGTCAAAGAGATGGTGTGGCCCTCCTGCCAAAAAGTTTGGGTATCCCTGATATTAAGCAATACAGTACATGAGCTCCAGATCAAGAACAGAAGAACTCACAAACCCCAATTTACAGGAAGCAGGAAAAAATTCCATTCTTTCCCAATCACATTCATTAGTTCTTCTTGTGTTTTGGAGCAATCTGGTGTTTATCATTCACTATGTTCCCTGGCAGAAGCTATTTTTAGGCCCCCTTAATCCTGTCTTGTGTACTCTTGCTCTCTCCTCAGTCTTGACTGATAACTGAGCTTCCAGGAGCACTGGGTGGCATGATTCCAAATCTCAAATATTTATTACCTTTATGCCCCCCTGAAATTCAAAGCAGATATTTTTAGCTATTTATCTTTTTTGGACCTTGTTTTAGCTTGCCTAATACTTCCTAATTCCTCTATCTTTACACTTGCCTTCCAAACATAATATCCTTTAATGTTGTATTTGCTATTCTCTCTCTGTTCACATGTTAAGTGTAAAAGTTTTAAGTATTATTTATTTTTCACATTTTATACCACCCTTCCTCCAAGGAGATCAGTGTGGTCTATATAGTTCCTCCCCTCCTTTTCCCCCTCACTATAACCCTGTGAGGTAGGTGAGGTGGAGTGATAGTGCTAGCCAATGTGGGGGGAATTGGTCCGCCAGGCACCTAGGTCTAACCACTCAGGTTTAGCACTGGAACTTTGAACTGTGCTCAGAAAATAGCAGTTAAGAGTATGACCCATGAGCTACAAATATTCCCAGTAAATCACCTCTTTCAGTGGTTTCCAAACTTTTTAGAGGCCCTAGAACAGGAATCAGGGATGTCAAACATATGACCCAGGGGCCAGATGCGATCCACAGAAGCTTTTTATCTGGCCCTCAGGCTCTCAGCTGTTGAGCAGTGCTGAGGTGTTACTGCTAAAAGGGCAGCCCCGACGAATATTGGGCTCTCCCATATCTTGACATATGATAAAGATTTGTGTGTTTCCTCTTCTGTCATTTGAAGTTAATGAATTCCTAAGTGAGAAAAAGTGCTAATTTTTGGTTATGAGTTGTTTAATTATATCACTTCCTGCCTAACGACATCACTTCTGGCCCTCAGAAGGCATCATGAATGCCATACGGCCCTTGGTATGAAACGGGTTTGACACCCCTGCCCTAGAAGTTGCTGCTTGATTTATAAATGCCAAGCTGTGTGGCTATAATGATGATTGGGCAGCAGTGCTCCCCCCCCCCTCCAGTAGGAACTTGTGTAACCTTTGATGCACATAGCCTAATCTGCCTTGTCAGTTTCACGAACCATCAAAAATTGGGTCACGACCCACTGGTGGGTCCTGGACCCACAGTCTGCGAACCTAATTTGTAACAGAGGCAAAGGACTCCTTAACCTCAGCCCAACGTGAACAGCATAAGAGGCTTTGAAAGAGTTCTCCCTTATGCACTTCCATTTACTAATCTTTGTGAATGCCATACAAGCTCCTCTGGCAAGAATGATCTCCCTACTGGAGGATTCAGTGGGCAGCACCAAAGAAAACATGGCTAAAACACATTGAAAAGCTAAGAAACCAGTGATAGACGACTGATGAGGCTAGAAATATTGCCAACAATCATGAAGAGTGAAAGCATGTTATGAATGACACACTGATCTCAGTGGCACCCATAGCAACATATTGGTTGAGAGGATGACCTGCTCCCCAAGTGCCAGCTAAGGACTAAAGAAGAAGTCTGTGTGCATGGGCATCAGCAATTATGGTACATAACTGGCAAAGTCTCTGTTACTGTTCATGGGAGGTGTTTCCCCTTCCTCTCTATGAACAGATGTGCATTCTGATGTGCTGATGTGCAAAAGAAAGGGGTGGATGTGGTTTCAGGACTATGCTTGGTGCCAGACTGGAAGCCCTTCAGATTGGGCCTAAGGACCATGGTTGCCTATCACTTAGCTGGCAATTTAAATAATCTGTGTGTCCATATTTGCTTCTAAGTAGTCAGCCGATGAAAGGAATGTTGGGTTAGGGGAAAGAGAAACCTGGATTTTGAGAATAGTGCTTTTCAGGATTCTTTCAACATGCTGAATAGAGCTTCTATATCCTCCTGTCATATGATCCTGTGATGAGAAAGGGAGAGATCTGCTCAGTTGAAATTACTCTGTCAGTTTTTGATTTGCCTTTTTGGCCTGCACAGCTTTATTGTAAAATTATAATAAAAGTTGAGCAAACAGCCTATGAGTGATATCATTACCTTAAAATTAAAAATAAGAAAGATCTTTCAGAAAACTGGCAGTACATCCAAATACTTTATCCTGCTCTTACTTCACATAATAACAAAGTTCTGATTCAGCTTTGTTCTTTCAAAACTTGCATTATTCTGAAACTATGATTACTCTGTTACTTTGCCAAGAATCATAGAACAGACAACAGATAAAAGGTTTTCCGTGTTTTTTTTAACTGTTTAATACATAGAATGGCATCTTGCATTTTCATATAAAAAAGTGTACTGATCTTTCTGGCCAGGGGTTCAAATTTAGCTTTGAATAGCTAATGAAATTTAAACAAACATGGCATTCTGGAATTCTGAGTGCACTTTGTATAGCTAAAATTTGGTGCCAATCCCAGGATTAATTTGGAGTAGACTCAGACAATATATTTTCTCTTGGCTTCAGTTTCCTACCCAAAAATGCAAAATAGCAAACCTGACTAATTGCAGCCCAATGCTATGCATGTCTACTCAGAAGTAAGTCCCATTATAGTCAGTGGGTCTTACTCCCAGGGAAGTGTGGTTAGGATTGCAGCCCTGGTCACTTACCTGACTCGAGTAGAATCTAAGCAACCCAGTTAGGGCTGGTCTATCCATGAGGCCAACTGTGAGCCCAATCCTATGCATGTCTACTCATGTCTATAATAAGTCTTATAATAGTCAGCGAGGCTTACTCCCAGGTAAGTGTGGATAGGATTTCAACCTGAAGCAGTTACCTTGTGTGTTTCCCTTCGTTAATCCATTAACTGAGGCAGTGGTTCTCACACATTTAGCACTGGGACCCACTTTTTAGAATGAGAATCTGTTGGGACCCACCAGAAGTGATGACATAACTGGAAATGACATCATCAAGCAGGAAAAATTTTAACAATCCTAAGTTTGAATCCTACCCACACTTAACAGGAGTAAGTTCCATTTACTATCACTGTTAAAAGTATATACATAGTAGCTTGCTAAAAGTACAGGCCTGTAACATTCCCCCAAATGCAGTCACATAGCATGGTAGCATCAAGTCTAATATATGAGAAATAAAATATTGAAATGAATGGGGACCCAGCTGAAATTAGCTCACGACCCATCTAGTGGATCCTGACCCACAGTTTGAGGGAAAGAGTGCAGGTCATGAGTTGTAATAGTTCCTAGTCAGAACTCACTTGGAATACTACTTCCAGTTTTGGGCACCATTGTTTAAGAAGAACTTTGATAAGCTGGAGCATGTTCAGAGAAGAGCAACAAGGATGGTGAGGGATCTGAAAACCATCCAGTGAGGAACAGTTAAAGGAGCTTGATATATTTAGCCCAGGGCTTCTCAAACTAGGGCATCGCGATTTCTCAGTCTGAGGGCCCTGGCCTCTGCCCCCTAAAGGGGCGAGGGCAGCGGGGAGCCAGTGACACACGCAATCCCCAGGATCACATCGCTAAGGGGGCTGCAGGGATTGGCATGCACTTACCAGTCCCTGCAGCAGCCACCTGGGGGGGTGGCGGGCGGAGGGCAGGGAGAGGGCTGGGAGGTAGTCGTAATGGGGAGGCGGGAGGCAAGGAGAGGGTGGGGGGAGGCATGCCAGGGGGAGGGAGCAGGGCGCGAGGTAGGTAGGTAGGACTGGTAGAGCATTGCTCCACCGGATCCAGAGCCTTCGCATCAGGCTCAGCGCCTGACGCGAAGGCTCTTACCTCACCGAGTAGCCCAATTGCAGGGCTACTCCCTTTACCCCGGGGGAGGGGGACAAAAGTCCCCTTCTGCTGAGGTGCCACCTGCAGCTGCTATGAGTGCGCAGGATGCGGTGGCAGCTGTTTTCTGTGCCACTTCAGCAACGCGCCATTGGAGCTCAGGATTGGGCTCTTCCTGAGTTCAGTGATATTTATTCTCAAGTAAATGTGAATATGATTGCAACTTTAGTATTCTATATTTGAGAGAAGGTGGGATTTGCTACACAATGATTAAAAAGGATGGGATAAATTTAGGAACTGTGGACATCACATACTCCAAAATGGGATTGGATGAAGTCCCTACTGAAGCCACCTCAGTGGTGTCATGACAATAGGAAAGTGATTAGGAACACAACTATTCTATTTTTTGGGTTGCTGGATGTTGCAGTCCCAGCTGTGAGCTTCCATTTGTGTCAGGGCACATTTATTAGAATGGAATAAATGAAAATGCCAATGCCTATGGGCACTGGCATCGCTAGAGGGGTGCGAGCCGCACCAGGTGGCACACCGGGGGGGTGACGCACCCTGGGGGGAGGATGCGCTAACATCGCGGGGTTAGGAGCTGACGTGTCATGCCATACACCATTGGATGCGGAATGGCCAGCGCAGTGCAGTGCAGTGCAGTGCAAAAAACAAAATTGAAATCGCTCCTTTCCTTCAAAAAACCGGAAGGAAAAAATGCATGGAGCCCTATGGAAAGTGAAAGTGAGCCGTAGGCATATTTACTCGTGAGTAGGCATAATTGCCATAGTCCATTGGAAAGGGCAGGCTGAGAGGAATCCAACGGCACCAGAATGGTCCTGATACAATGAGTGCAGCCCCCAAAAACACCGGAGAAGGAGGTTCCTCCCTCCCAGCTGCCTCCCTCCCAGTCTATGGAGCCTTATGAAAAGCAAAGCAGCCTCACAGTCACATTTACTCACGAGTAGGCAGACGTGCCTTGGCTGGTGGTCAGGCCAAGCAAAGGGGAATGTGAGGACACCAGAAGGGTCCTGATCTGATTGAGCTGCTCCAGAAGGCAGCCTCCCCCCCCCCCCCCAAAAAAAAAAGAACAAAAAAGACACTTGAATGGTAAGGGGGAAGTTTTATATTTTGCGCTTGCAAAGCCAGGTGGGTCTTTATCTTGATATGCTTGAAACAGAAGAACTTTAAACTGGACACTGGGAGGGCTGGAAATCTCACTGATTCTTTTTGGGGGCTTGTTATTGCAGGCAGACTACAGAGTAAGCCCCATTGACCACTTACTTCAGAGTAGACATGCATAGGCTTGGGCTCACAGGCTGCAATCCTACCCACACTTTTCTGAGAGTAAGCTCCATTGACTACTATGGGACTTACTTCCAAGTAGACATGCATAGGATTGGGCTCACAGGCTGCAATCCTACCCACACTTTCCTGGGAGTAAGCCCCATTGACCACAATAGGACTTGCTTCAGAGTAGATTCACTTGGTGGAACAGGACTGGCTCCCCCTGATTTAATTATTTTATTTTAATTTAATTATTTATAATTATTTATTTTAATTGCTTGATGATGTCACTTCTGGCCATGACATCACTTCCAATGGGTCCTGGACAGATTGTCATTCTAAAATAAGTTGTTAGTAAGTTGACACGGGGTGTGTGTGTGAGAGACTCTACAAGTTTTCAAAATCACTATTGTTTTCACACCGTCCAATGAACACTCGAGACAACAGATATGGGAGAAAGGGCCACTTTATTTAGCAGTTACAACAGAAGAGTAGGCCGAGACCTGCAACACTCAAGGCAGCGAAGCCCCCAGTGGTGCGGAGGCGGGACCTCTGGGTGGTACCAGAACGCATCTGCCCCAGGCAGGCATGCACCCGACTCCAAGCTGCGCCCCGTTGTTAGGCGGCATGGCTCATCCAGGTCTGTCCCTTAAGGGGAAGGCAGCCAGACCGCGGGCTGTGCCACCTCGAGCCGCTGAGCCTCTGAGGCAAACCCCGCGGTCCCGGCCAAGGCCCCCGTCTATGTCCTCATGCCGCCGAGCCTCTGAGGACTGCAACTGGGTTCTGCCTTGCCTATGCCACCTGAAGGCACATGCCCAAAGTCCATTTTACGCCTCCTGGCCTGCACCACCTGCCACCAGGAGAGGTCAGCCCAGCGCTTGACCTCACCACTCCCAACCAGGGGGAGAAGCGCCTTAAGGCAGTCCCGCAGGTCCATCAGAAAGATGTCTGCTCCCTCCTCGGACAAGTGAACACAATCGCCCCTGTACAGGTGAGGTAGCGAATAGCTTAGTGCAGGATGCAACACAACCCAGCCGCCAGTGCGGGACACAAACAGGCCAATCTCCCTGGTGACCTTCCTGTGCATCCTCTCAACCTTAGTGCATCAGCAGGCACCACGCCACACACGACGTTGCAGCAAGCCCGACCAGACCGGAGTGGTGCTGGGCAGCCAGCCCAGAAGGGTGGCGATGTCATCACATGCTCTGTTATTCAGAGACAGACCAGACACCCTGCACAGGTCATTTTCGCCCAGGTAAAGCTTCAAAACCTTAGGCGGGGGTTCTCGTTCAGGAACTCAATCATTGCGGGCAGCAACTGGCCCCACCGCATTCCCTGCCTGGCCAACCAGATAACCTGTACGGCAGCACTGAGGCCCAGTTGTGGTCCGAGCGAGCTCTCGGCTGCCCTCTTGTGGGCCCAAAGACAATGGAGTGGCCGCAGATCAACACGTGCACTGGGCTACCACAGCGTCCTGCAGGGTGAGAGAAGAGAGGTTATTGCAAGGCATCCCCATTATGGCGCTGTACCCCCCCATCCTGGGCGATGCTGTGATTGAGCCAGCATGTATTAGGTGCGTATGTAGCGCTTGTAAGTCAATGAATGCCAACGGCCAATTCTTTGAATGTCCTCCCCGGATAAACCCAATTCCGCTGTGGCCGAGGCCACCCCAATGCGGAGGGAGTGTAGGCCGAACTCCTTCGGCTACAACCCCAAAGCCCCCAGTGCGTGTGAAAACACTGCCCTGAACTGGAATAAGGTCAGAGGAGAGCCATCTGTATGTTGGAATAGGGCTCCTCCCTTGCTCCAGAGAGCACTAAATATTCTAACTGGGCACAAGGGCATCCCCGCCACTTCCCTGAGGGTTACCGTGAAACCTAGGCCCTTTTGATCCATCTTAGACCTCCTGAGGGTAAATGAAACACCTCCGGGCACCCACTTTTGATCCAAACATCTGTAGGGTGGAGCAGGAAGAGCAGCAGGTGTTCGGCCTGTGCTGGCCAGATGTTGGGAAGGGCAGCCACCTGTCTAAACTCCACGAACTCCTTTACCTTACGGGAGTAGCCCCGCTGCGTGCTGGGCGCCAGTGAGGCGCATATGACTTCGTTTCTTTCTGCCAGTAAAGGTCCCAGAGCTAGGGAGGCATATGGTCCGGGGACGGCGCCACACCAGGGGCGAGTTCCTGAAAGTGTTCCTCCTGAAAGTGAGATAAAGCATCTGCGATGCAATTCTCAACCCCAGGAACGTGTTGAACTATGAACAAAGTGTTGATGCACAGGCACTGCAGAACAAACTGCCGCACCAGTGTCATGACCCTGGGGATCTGGAAGACATGGAGTTCACTACTGCCACGACCGCCTGGTTGCAGCACCAAAAGCGCACCATCGCATTCTGGAACTCCCTTGCCCAGATGTGCACCGCCACTACTATTGGGAACAGTTCTAAGAAAGTAAGGTCAGTCGTGATGCCTCCCTGCACCCAGCTGCTGGGCCACGGTGCAGCGCACCAACGACCCTGAAAGAAGATGCCAAACCCCTGACCCTCAGCCACATCTGAATGCACCTGTAGGTCCGCTCTCAGAAGCTATGCCAGAATGAAACCCCATTGAACTCTGCTAGGAATTGTAGCCAGATGGCCATATCTGCCCCCATGGCCACTGTCACCCTTACCTGGTGTTGCGGTGAGCGCAACCCGGCCATGGCAGTGCACAGCCGACACAGGAAAGCCCTTGCCAGTGCGACCACCCTTCAGGCAAAATTGAGGTGACCCACCAAAGCTTGCAACTCGTGCAGTGTGACCTTCCGTGCCCTCATAACCGCTTGAAAGTGGGATGTCAGAGCTGTCAGCTTATCTGCCGGGAGCCTGCTTGCTGCTGACACTGAGTTAAGCTTGATGCCGAAGTCAAGGTCATGCGGTAGGAGGGCCCCTCAGTCTTGTCCTTAGCCAGTGGGACCCCCACGTCTTGTGCCAGGGACTGTAAATTTTCTAGCAGCCTCTGGCACTGTCCTGTTCCGGCTGGGCCCATAAAAAGAAAATCATCCAGATAATGAGTGGTAGTGCGCACCCTGCATTGCTTCCTTGGCGCCCATTCTAGCAGTGTACTAAAACGCTCAAACATGACACAACTCAGGGAACTCCCCATCGGTAGCGACCGGTCCAAATAGAACTGGCCCCCAAAGGTGAAGCCCAAGAGGCAGAAATCCCTTGGATGCACGGGGAGCAAGCGGAAGTGCTCCCAGCCCACAGCATCTCAAAATGTGCACTACCTGGTCAAAAGAGGTGTATTGGACCATACAGAACTGGCCGGGAATGCCATCGTTCACCGATGTCCCTTCAGGGTAGGACAAATGGTGAATGAAGCGATATTCTCCTGGGGCCTTTTTTGGAACCGCCCCCAGCAGGGAAACCTTGAGGTCGGGCAGGGGGGAGTAGGGAAGGGTCCCAAAACTCGGCCCAACCCAACTTCCTTGGCAATCTTTCTCTGAACAATGTCTTCCATGCTAATGACTGACCTCAGGTTCTGAGCCAAAATCATGCCCATCTGTAAGGCCTGTTGGGTGGCCCGGTCCTGTGGGGAGGCCACGTGCCTGCCATCCACCTGCAGGACCCCTGGCTGAGCCCAGAGCCACTCCCTCCCGGGGGGGGCAGCCACAGGGAAGCTGATTGCCCGGGGGCATGCTGAAACTCCCCGGCTCCTTCGCCAGGCAAAGGCTGCAGCGATCCCAGCTGGCCCCCTGTGGCAACAGCCTGTCCTTGCTGGGTGTGCGGGATGCTGCTGCTGCCCCAAACCTCCACCATCCCAGCCAAGTCATCCCTTCCATACTCACCCATGGTGACCCGGGCTCCAAAGGAGGAAGAGGGCTGGGTATTGTGCCCTTTAAAAGGCCCCTAGCTGCCAGTTCCAGCCCTCCTCCACTCCCCTAATGGGAGGAGACTCTCGTGTTCCAGGCCAGGCTAAACAAACTCCGATCCCCCCTTTAACTGGGCGATTGGGAAAATCAGAGTTTGGAGGAATAAGACCATCATATTATATCAATCAATGCATAATTTCATGGAGAATGCAATGAAACAATCCACATTGAAATATCTGTGTTCTAACAAAAGGTACAGTCAAAAAACCGGTGGGGGCGGGGCGATGGTACATTACCATGCCCACCTGGGGCGTTGCCCCGCCCACTACATGGGGTGACGCGCAGGCCTCCCACACCGGATGATGCGAATCCTAGTGATGCCCAGTCCTATCCAACCTTCCAGCACTGGAGCAAACACAGTGCAGCCCTGAGGTAAGGGAACAAATGTTTCCATAGCTTGAGCAGACCTCTGTGACTGCCTCCCCACCATAGGATGCAGCACGTGTCCCATTGGCACAGCTGCACTGGCACTGGAAAATTGGATAGGATTGGGCCCTAACAGTCCAATCCTATCCATACTTTCCTGGGAGTAAGCCCCATTGACTTTAATGAGACTTACTTCTGAGTAGACATGCATAGGATTGGGCTGCCAGTCACCAAATCACCTTTGGTCCCAAACAATGTCAATAATATACCTTACCTAAAATACCTTTACCCAAGCAAAGTCCAGAATTCTTATGTAATGAAAAAATAAGCTGATCTTGTTATTAGTGTTAGTAAACGATGTAGTCCAAAGTCAAAATATGCCTTTCCCAAGTTATGATTCATGATTTTATTAAAGAATGCAGATATCTTATCTTTCTATTGAGAATAGTACGTATTTGAGACTGAATGTTATGTAAGTTAATAAACAAAACATTTAAAAATACCAGAACCTAACAAGGAAAGGAAGGGGGGAGCACCCCCCCTTATCCTGCAGATTTTAATAGATCCAACCCCCCCTTCGATTGCTTTCAATAGTACAGTGGTTCTCATACATTTAACGTCGGGACCCACTTTTTAAAATGAGAATCTGTCAGGACCCACCAGAAGTGATGTCATGACCAGAAGTGATGTCATCAAGCAGGAGAATTTTTAACTGTCCTAGGCTGCAATCCTACCCACACTTACCCAGGAGTAAGTCCCATTGACTATCATTGTTAAAAGAATATACAGAGTAGCTTGTTAAAAGTACAGATGTGTAACATTTCCCCAAATGCAGTCACACAGCATGGTAGCATCAAGTCAAATAGATTAAAAATAAAATATTGAAATTAATGGGGACCCAGCTGAAATTGGCTCATGACCCACCTAATGGGTCCTGACCCACAGTTTGAGAAACACTGCAATAGTAGATTGATGCAGATTTGCATAGATTACCAGAGACTCCAGGATGGCAGCCATAACAACCTATAGCAGCCAAGGGGCTCAACAAAGAGAGGGAAGGAACTATGTACACCACCCTGAGCTCCTTGGAAGAAGAATGGAATTAAAAATGTGAAAAATAAATAAATGTGGAGAAAACTTGGGAAAGATGAACATTTCCTTAAAGAAACCAGCTAGGACTTCACCCTCGATGAGGTGAGGCATAGCTCCCTCGAATCAAGATCATGTTATTAAACAAGGGCCATTGATTTGAACAGATTCAGGGCACAATCCTAACCAGGTCTACTCAGAAAAAGTCCTATTTTGTTCAATGGGGCTTACTCTCAGGAAAGTGTGGTTAGGATTGCAGCCTCAGAGCCCAATCCTATGCACTTTTGCTCAGAAGTCCCATTGGAGTCAATGGGGCTTACTCCCAGGAAAGTATGGACAGGATTGGGCTGTCAGTTCCCTCCCCTTTCTGTCCTTGGGTTGTGCCCTGTCATGACTAGTTATGTGCCTGGCAGGTTTTGCAGTCCCTGCAGGTACTGTTTCTGGCTCTTTCACATGGGCAGTCTTGTCTGCCAGTGCTCCCCAGCTGGGCAGCTGTTGCTCACTCGCAAGGGCTGCTGGTATGTATAACAGCTTCCAGTGAGCGACCTGGGGGGCACCTGCTGGCACGATGCTGCTGCCACTGGCACACATGCCCACACTATGAGAATAAATGGTCAGGCTTCAGGCCATCACAGCTGTTCACTGGCAGCCAGAGAGTTGCAATCAGTCAGAGGAAGAACAGCATGTCTGGCTCTGAAAGACACAGGGAAGCACAAGCCTAACCAGGTCTACTCATAAGTAAGTCCTATTCTGTTCAATGGGGCTTACTCTCAGGAAACCGGTTCGGAGTGCAGCCAAAGGCAGCACCTTGAGGAACGGCTCAGAACGCGGAGACTATTTCCGCGCCCCAGCCTCGCGCCCTAACTGCAAGGCGTTGCCTAGCAACCGCATCCGCCAACAGCATCCCTTCTGGTGGGCTCAGCCCTGCAGAGATGCTGATTGGCTTCTCTTGCCTCCCGAGGAACCCGCTCCAGAGCGCGCGCACGCGCACTCGCTCTCTGCCCGGCGTTGCGAGCCCGGGCAAGCCCTCTGACGTTGCTTCCCAGCGTTTCCTTCCAACGGCGCGTGTGGCGTGGAAAGCGGAGCGCATGCGCACTGCTTGAAAGGGATGGCTGCGAATAGGGCACCGCTGAGGGAGGAAGATATTCGAGAGAGAGTGAACTTGGAGTACCAGAACCTCGGTGACTGGAGGGGGGGGAGGAGGAGCTGCCGCCGTTGACCGGCTGTTAAAACCGTTACCCAGTGCTTCTGCTGCACTGCCTTGTCATCCTTACTAAGGCTGTAAGCTGCCAGTGTTACTACTGTCCCCATGTAGCAGGGAGGTGTGGTGGGTGGGGAGGCAGGTGAGGCAGAGCCTCCCCACTGGAGTCCTTCGACAAGCGCTGGCACTGTGTGAAGTGCCCAAGCACCCACAACCCACGTGCAGAGCGCCGGCACTTGTTGAAGGACTCCAGTGGGGAGGCTCTGCCTCACCTGCCTCCCCACCCACCGCACCTTCCTGCCACATGGATAACAGCCTCTCCATGGTGGGAAATCCCCTTTTGTGCCTTAACATACAGATATACTGACCATATGCACTTCCACCATCGCACTGCCAGGCTACATATACACAACAGAGATGGTAGAGAGTCTCTTACTCTCTGGAGTAATGTGGTGGCATCCTTATGGCACCTGTGCTTCAGCCCTTAAACAGGGTAAAAGGTCTTGTAGAGCTTCAATGCTTACATACTTTTTCCACTAATAAAAAAGCTGGTCTGATAAAAGATTTCATCTTACCAGTTTTCTGTTGTGTTGGGTTGTGTTAGTTCAAGTGAGCAAACACCTGTGACAGTGGTCTTCGGTCTTTGCAGTTCTGGAGACCTCTTTCAATTTCAGCCTGAAAGTTGGATCCAGTTTTAATATGCTGTGTACCTTTTCTCCTTATGTTTGTCTTTTTCTCCTTGCAACTTTTACTGTCCCCTTCCTTGATCCATACCATAATGATAAGTCAAAATTTATTAGGTTGATAGTGATAGCAACTGTTACCCTGCACATGCCTGATCTTGTCTGATCTTGGAAACTAAGCTGGGTCAGGCCTGGTTAGTACTTGGATGGGAGACCACCTGAGAATACCAGTTGCTGTAGGCTTATACCATAGTCTTTCAATGCTGAAGGTTGCCAACCATGTTCAGTCAGTTAGTATAATGATAATGACATACTTTGAGTTTTTTGTTGTTGTATAAACTCAAACAAATTTTCTTTTCCTAGCGGATGTCCGGTCATTGTCTCTTCCTGGAACTTACCATGAAAAGATTATTCATTTAGGAAATTCCCTGAAAAATTTTATTCGTCTAAAATCGCTTGATCTGTCACGCAATGCATTGACTACTCTGGAGGTAAGATATGTTTGATTTTTCAGTGTTTTTCATTAAACACATTGGTGGTTTTTGAAAGAAACTTTTCAGACCATCTCCTGATTTACTCTTTACTAGTGATTATTCTCATGGGGAATAGGTATGCCCTATTTCTGCGTAACATTGTGCTGGCTAGAAAGAATCAGCCTCTTCATCTCTGCTCTTCTGACACCATAACCTGCATATATGCAGGAACAAATTAATTAACTGTGTTTGGGGGTATGCCAGAGAGTCTGGCCTGGCCAAGTGAAACAAAAGGGCCAAGTAGGAAATGGTCTTTACCTAGGTAAATTTTGCTAGCACTGGCTTTTGGTCAAGAAGGCCATCCACATGGCAATGGGGGGTGTCCAAGGGGCTGACCCTGGAATTTTTACCTTTGTATGAGACAATTCAAACAATAAAAACGTGGAGCCAGGAGTTGTCCATATAAGGAACTAACTAATTTGAGTCTGGGTGCTTTTTTCTAGCACTCTCAGGGTTTATTTGAGCACTGACATAGCAGTCCTTCCTGCTATCATGTTTGACCCACAATTTGAGAGCTGAATTTGCTTCACAGACTGTTGGTTGCGAACCACAGCCATTGAGGGCCAGGTAAAACTGGTGTAATGACTTGTAATGAACTGTTCTCCCTAGGGAGACAAAACTATTGCACTCTGTGCTAAATGACATCTCCAGAAAATATTTTAAGGACTACTTTGCACAGTCCATTACAGAGTAGTCCATCCTTGAGAGTCTGAACACAAGCAGCAGTCATTAAACCTGAATCCCAAAAGTGAACTAGTTAGAGGTGGTGAAAAGTCTTCCTGACAACCTCATCCAATGCTCTGAGTAACGCAGAGAGGCTTTACCCCAGTGGTGATATGTGTTTATGTTGCAATCATTTCACGAGGTTTGCAAGCCATCATTATTTGAGATTTTTCTAGGTTTAGCCTTAGTTGCCTTAGGCTGCAATCCTAACCTCACTTTCCTGGGAGTAAGTCCCATTGAACACAATAGGACTTACTTCTGAGTAGACCTGGTTAGGATTGTGCCCTTGCTTTCTTAAAGTCTGCCAGAATGGCCAGACCCTGAAGAGTAAGGATTGTAGCAGTTGCTCATGGAATCCTGTTCATATTAAGGACTTAATTAATGATCTAGTTAACAGTCTAATTGACTGTAAGGAGTAAATGCACAACTGATTGCTAATTTTTTATCTGTTCCCAGGGCCTTCAACATCTTGCATACTTAGAAAAACTCAATCTGTACTTCAATCGCATTTCTGCACTATCAGAAGTGTTTCGACTTCACAGTTTAACAGCACTCAAAGATGTGGATCTCCGACTGAATCCTGTTGTTAAAAATGAATCGGATTATCGGCTCTTTGTTGTGCACATGCTCCCTAATCTTAGACGACTGGGTGAGTAAGCCAGCTGTGCAGGTTTGTGGATGAAGGATAAAGGTACAAGTCCAATTGTGAACTACTAGAGCGTAATAGTTATAAAATGTGGCATAGTACAACCATACTGGTATGTGATCTAAAGATCTTGTGTTTGGAAGAATGTTTCCTTCAATGGCTGAATTGGATTTATAACCCACACTATATGAATGGGCTGGGCAAATTACATTCACATTAATATGAAAGACAGTTACTGCTCCCTAGATAGCTTCTTTGCACAATATTTTTTTAAGGCACTCACCTTTTTTAAAAAAAGTGTAAATGGAGCAGATACTTATTTTGAAGCTTAGGATGAGGTATTATAAATATACTCATTTGGTAACTTGGATCCAGTGCTGCTTTCTGCAGAGTGCATGTTTTGTGGTTAACCCAGGTTTATTACTGTGCAATGTGTAAAAACGCCTAAAGTCTTGGTGCCCAGTCCCATTCAACTTTCCAGCGCCAATGCAGCCGTGCGAACAGGGCATATGTAGCATTCTGTAGTGGGGGGGCAGTCATGGAGGCCTCCCCAAGTTAACATTTGTTCCCTTACTTCGGAACTGCATTGTGGCTGCATCGGCCCTGGGCCCTCATACTCCCTTTTAAGCGCTCATCTTTTTCTTCACTCTACACTCTGATATACCTTCTGCTAGATCAGTCTGAACCATGCTTGGCTCTTTATAGTTCTCAAACTAACCAGATTAGTTTGTACACCCTCAAAGGGGCTCTTCTATTTCCTAACCTCTTTTTCATTGCCATTTCTCATCCTAATTTACAAATGCTTCAATGCTTCATTCAACCATTCAACCATCCTTGTCAGTTTAAGGTGAATTTGGCAATTGCCAGCTGTGAAGCAATCCAACCCTATGGTAATTGGCAACTTTGAGGGCTGATAAATCTTTAGCACAGAGCCTGGTTCCCTTTCCCTTGGAGGCTAAGCAATATAATGCTTTGAAAAAGATAGTCAAAAGGTCAAGAATTTGAGGTCGGCTTTCTGTGTTGAACATGCACAGTGTGCATGTGAATGTTCATAAAGCTGTTGCTGGAGAGTGGAAGTGGGGGAAAGGAGGTATTGATTGTAATTCTGTCAAAGTCCCTGAAAGGAGACTAATGCACCTTGACTGTCTCCAATCGGAAAATAAAGAGGGAAGGGAAAGTTGACTTTGGTTTACCAAGCCTGATTATGAATGATTAAAGAGGCAAACCCTGCCCATAAAACAATTCTTTGAACAATTTCAAAGTTTGCATATGAAAGGGAGCTTTATTCTGTTTGATAGCTATATTCCAGTATTTTCTGCAAATGTGTCTTCATTAGATGCTTTGATTAATGCACACACCTAACTGTACCTGGTAACTATATACTCAAAATGCTTTGTTTAGAAAAGATTCCTTCTTTGTTTCCATTTTTAAAAATTTGATTTTTGTTGACTGGTTACTGTACTTACCTACATTTACAGATACACTAACCCTTGCAGTTTTTGGCAACTTTGCAATTGCTTAGGGGTAGTCCCATAGCCTCTTCTTTAATCACCCACTGCCTCTCTTAGACTTGGGAGATTTCCAGACCCAGAGCAAGTCATAGTGGTGATTGATTCCTGTGGCCAGTGGCTATCCTGGGATGGGGTCGGGGGGGCCGAGCCCCAGGTGCCATGCTTGTGGGCCCTGTGGGGGTGGCATTGCCATGCCCACTGCTGCCTCCACCCACCCTCTGGAGCCATTCTGAAGTACAAAGTACAAAGCCCTGTACTTATGCCTGTAGGCGCTTTGAAAGCTGGAATAGCCTTAAACAGTACTTATAGTTTTCATTGGAAAAGCGGAAGTACTGTTTAACGGTACTCCACAGGCTTTGGAAGACTTTCATAGCGATTGGGAACATTGTGCAAGGCTCCTGGGGGTAAGTATCTTGGGTGTGTGTGTGTTGTGGTCCTGTGCCCTGGGGCAGCACAGGGGCAGGTCCGCAACTGCCTGTGGTTAGCTTTCTCCTGTAGTTGTAAGATCAGCATTGGAGCATGTTCCTTTGCAGTCAAGCCTCTTGAACTCTGAAGGCCATTGAATGAAGAGGTTACAGAGGCTGCAGTGTTGGCAACATATTTGTGTCATAATGCCTCTACCTTCCAGCTTCAGGGGGGCATTATCCCTTAAAGCAAAACTGAGACAAAGCCTCTTGTGTGGCTTGATTGATTTAATTTTTATCTTGCCTTTTGATCCAGAGGGACTCCAAAGAAAACTTATATAAAATAATCAGTGTAATAACACTACATTGTGCTGGAATAGTATTTCTTCGCACAAAATCCACAATTCTTATTGGTTGCATGCTGACATTCTACTAACCATGGTTTAGCATTACATGCATGAGCAGAACCAAGGATTGCTGAGCCTCGTGCTAATGTATTTTCTTCTCTTTCCTCCTTCATGAATAAACTACAATTCCCAGTTGCATCCAGGACATGATGACTTATTCCAATGAGCTTACAGAGTTTACAAACAAGGATCTGAATGAATTTATCTGCTAAGATCTGAAACCGTGATTTCTTGAGTTCTGATATAATAGGAAACTCTGGTTTCTTCACAGGACGAGGAGAGCAGAGCACACATGCCCAAGGCTTGGTGATGTTTGTGTATAAAGTACTAAACCCTAATTTATTGCAGTGGGTCCCAAACTTTTTTGACTGGTGGCTCCCTTAGCCTACTGGCTCATCAACCTTGGCTCCCCATTAGGGCTACAGTCCCATATTTTATATAGGGTAGCATGTTTTTTCTGAGGATTCTGTGGTTCTCCTGGCTGGTTTTCCTGGAGAGCCACAGGTTCACAGTTTAGGAACCACTGACTCAGAGCGCAATCCTATCCTGCGCTGGAACAGGCAAGCCAAGAGGCTTGCGCTGTACCCAGCGCAGGATAGTGGCCAGAAGAGGCTTAGTCAGAGGCAAGGGGAAACTTTTCCCCTTACCCCTGGGTGAAGGCTGCTGGCCCCTATGGGTCTCCTTGGACTTTGGTCACCTCTGGAGGTGGCACAAGTATGAGGAGAGCGGAGCTGCTTGAAGCCACTCCGTTCTCCCTGGGAACGGGGATTGGGATCTGGCATAATTACTGGATCCCAGCACCGCCTCCCTCTCCTCCACCACCCTCCCCCAGGGCTGCCCACTGCCCACCCTCCCCAATGCAGGATTGCCTCCCCCCCACCTCCCCCCATCTACATTTGCAGCTTGCATCAGCCCAGTCGGGCCGATGCAAGCCTCAGAGAAGAAGGAAGCATGGAGGCTTGCATCAGCCTCTGCAGGCAGGTGCTTCTTTGAGCGCTGTCTTGGCTTCCTCTCGAGGAGGCACAAACGTGTACCTTATGGCATGTTTGCGTCCCTCCTGGGCTGGCACAAGGGACTTGTGCTGGCCCAAATCAGTTCTAGGATCAGTGTCGTATCTGAATGTAACCATTAGATGGTGTCTGTTTCCATTGCTTTTCATCCTACCTGACTCCATCTGCTAGCAGTTGACTGTTCTGTTGCCAGGTTTCGTGTCCTTTACCTCCTTTTCTCCAGGAGCTTTTCTCTGTTGAAGAGTAGAGATGTGCATTAGCTTAACAAAAGCATTGTAAAAAAATACTAGAACAAATTCAGTAATAAAGCTCTAAGACTAAAGCACTGGAAGACTGAAAGCAGCTAAGTGCATGTATTTTAACCTATTTTAACCTTAATCCTGTGTGCACAACTGCTGTGCAGCCTAATTCTGTGTAATGTTAGGCATGCTTAAGCCTATTGAAAACAATGTCCTGTGGGTGCATTATGCCACTGGAGCATGTCTTATACCAGCATAACACACTTTGTAGCTGTCATGACACTGCTGGCATACCACACTTCATGCCCCAGGAGGTTTCTCCTTTCTTTGGTGTTTGGTGATAATGATCTTACTTTGCTATTTAAGGACTTGAATGACTTCTCTCCTGTGTTTAATTTTGATACTGCTGTCTGTATTTTTTGGTGTTGTCTTATTGCCTGTTCTCTTTACTGGTTGGGCTTTTTTTTAACTTTGTTAGTTCCTTTGAAGATCCATCAAAACGTGGCTTGGAGGGGAGTTGCATACAATATGTATTTCAATTTTAAGTTCTCAAATATTGTTTTTCGTATTAACATTGTGTGTGTATGTTTTAGATGACCGTCCAGTGAGAGACAGTGAGCGAAAAGCATCCCTTTTGCATTTCACCACAGACCATGCTTATGAATTAAAGAAGTCTTCATTCGTAGCAAAAGCAGCTGAACCAGGAAGGTATGAAAGGAATAGGGGTTCAAATGAAACATGTGGTAATTGTAGTTGAATGATTGTAGAAAAGTTTGAAAATTCTAGCTCTGGTCCAATGGAATTCGTCCGGACTTTGCGGCCCCATTCACTGCTGCTTGAAAAGCCATTCCTCAGAATGCCATCTGATATGATGTGATGAGCCTGTGATTGGAAGACAAAATGTTACACTGGGTTTTCTCTGATTTTTTTCTTTTCTGACTACAGTTCAGAATCCTTATAACTTTGCTGTAAACCAGGGGTGGCCAAACCACAGCTCGCGAGCTACATACAGCTCTTTGACTTGACATGTGCGGCTCTCGGAAATATGTTGGCTGGGCTTCTTTTTACATCACAATTCCTATAGAAGATAAATAAGAAATTTTCAAGTTTTATAATTATTTACCAGGTATAAACTGAGAGTCCACTGGATTAAAACATAAATTTTAATGTTTATGTTGAGTAAATATATTTAAGAATATAAATGCTTAAATCTTAAATATTGCAGCTTTCAAACATCTGAAGTTTATCATATGTGGCTCTTGCATTAAGCAAGTTTTGACCTCCCCTGCTCTAGACTCAGTGGTTAACCATGTGATTTTGAAAGTTTTGTTCATGCCTATCAAGTTGCTTGCCTGTTAAAATTGGTCTGTCACAGCACTGTATGTGTAGTGACTGCCACAAACTGACTCTGCCAATGCTCTCCTCTTAAGCAGCGTTCAGACATCCTGCCAACCCAGAGTTTGTAATGTAAAACTGTGGTTTGTTCTGATGGTTGAACCTATATCATGCCACACATTGTGGCTTGTGAGGGGCTGTCAAACCAGTATATCAGGCCATGGTTTGAAACCAGTTTGTAAACCATAGTTTGCATTAAATGTGGTTTGCCATTATGTCAAATTCACAAGCCACAGTTAGTGTAACTACTCTACATCAGGAGGCTATTATATCACCAAGACAGGAATGAACTATTTAAGTTGAATTCTAAATAGATGGAATATGTAAGCAGACAAGCATCTATAAATCATGGTTTACCTGCTGTACATTTTGCTACACAAACCAAAGTTTGGTGTGGTGTTGGAATCCATAAAGTTGGGAGGTGCCTGAGGTAATTTAGTTGAACTCCCTGTGTTTTGAATTTGCAAAACAATAGATTAGGATCCCATGGGCTACATGGGACATACACAATGAAGCTTACTCTCAGGTAAGTGTGTGTAGGTTTGCAATCTAAGCAACCCTGGCAAAGGTTCTCAGTGTATGAATGTTATCAAGACCATGGTAAAATAAATGCATAACCTTTCTACTGTTCAGTCAGCCTGGTTCATACAACAGTGCCTGAAAAGAGAGGTTATCACTTAATATCAGTTTCTTCCTGTCCAAGAATTTCAGTTAAATTGCAGATGCGGTTTTAGAAGCATGGAAGTGGCTTGGTGTGTGCTCCCCTTTTACACCAGATATATTTCCACTGAAGGTAGTACCCCCAGCTGTGGATATGTGCAAGTCTGATTTGCTTGGACTCATGAGCAAAGTGCACTGTGCAGCAAATTTTGGGGTGGGAGGAGGGCAAGTGGCAATCCCAGAGGGCGTGCAAAGTGTTAGATTTTTCAGACACCTCTTCTTTGCTTACACCGCTCCGAAAAGCTCTGAAGGTGAGGGGGAGGGGCTGCTTTATATGGTGTGTTCAGGTGCCTAAAAACCTTAGCACTCCCCCCACCCCCAGGATTGCCACTGAGGGGGGCAGGTCTCATGTGTTTACTGTTGATAAGGTTAACCACAGCAGTAGCCTGTTTGGGAGTACTTCAGAGCTGAGACCTTGTGGACCCTGCTGTGCCTGTTTAAAACAAAGCAACTACCTGATGCCATGATTTTCTCCTTGCAGTTCTAGTCATCCAAGAGTTGCATACATTAGTTCCATGTCAAAGAAGTGCATAGTGATGGATGACGATGATGAAGCAGTCCTAAATCTCATTGCAAATTGTGAATGGGACTTACGTAATTCTCCAGGAGTAACTGGATCAACACAAAGGAATCCTTCGGTGGAATTTCACAGTTTAAACAGTATGTGGTTGTTGAATTTTGAAATTGCTCTCTATTGCTGTCATTTTTGGCATCTTCAGTATTGGCTAGTTCATACTAGTGTGGACAAGTCTCCTACACATCTGGACTACAAAGGTCTTACATGTTGACTTGTGCAAGACATATGTTGGGTAGCCAACCTGTCTTCAGTATGCATTGTGATGTCACCATGTTATGACATCACAATATAAGCTCAGAGTTTTAATGTGCCTCATGCTGTCTTGAGTTGCCATGAGATGAACTGGACAAAGAAGCTTTTGTATTCAATTGTCACTGGTTCAAGGCTGAGATTAAGAACATAAGATTCCTTCAGAGTCAGATCAAACATCCATTTGATTCAGCATCCTATTTCTAATAGTGACTAGCCAGAGGTTTCTCGCAAGCCCACTATAGGGACATGAAAGTGATAGCTGTTCCCCTAGAAACCAATATTCAGAGGTGTACTACCTCTACACATGGAGACTCTGTTCAGCTATGGCTAATAAATGCTGGTAGACATAGCCTTGAATTTATCTGATCCTCTTGTGATTGAGACCAGGGTATGATCTTCCCTACTTTGGGACATAATTGAGTGTATTCAAAGTATGCTTGGGCTATACTCTGGAACATCCAAAGTGAAATTGCCCAAGATTGCTTGTGAAGCTTAGCTATTGAAAGGTTGCATTTGCACAAGGCCCTGAAGACTTCTTTGAGCGGTACTTTTCTCATGTGTCTTTAAAAAGTGAGTAGCAAAAAAAGGAAAATGGTCAGAGATGCACAGCTACATCATGTATGGATGGTCTCATAAGTAGAACTTGCACGCCTTCCATAACTAAGGCTGCAATCCTATATACACTTTCCTGGGAGTAAGCCCCACTGAACACAATGGGACTTGCTTCTAAGTAGATCTACATAGGTTTGCACTACATATGGCTTCCTCTTGCCATAGTGAAGGAGAGACCTTTTCTCTGTTTATTATGCTCTGTCCCTTCCCATATATGCAATCTCAATTCCCTCTGTCTGTTGATGTTCCTAAGATCCGTTCTTTTCTCTCTACTTTATTGTACTGTTGTTAATTAGGTTAGAGTATCTAAGTGGCAGTATATGGCCCTTTCTTGCCCAGCAATTGCTTTTTGCACTAATTCTGGATGTCGTTGTGGCTATATTTGTAAAACATTCTTCTCATGGTAAACTTTATGCTTTTATTTTGCTTTGGGGATTTTGGTTTTTGATTTGCAGTAAATTAACAATCTAATCTTGAGTTTCCTGCCAGCGGAATACCCCTGGCCTAAGTGCTGGCCCAGTGGCAGAAGTGACATTCTGCCAATGGGCTGGCACTTCCACCTGAGAGAGCAGAGAGGCCACCAGTGTGATCACTGGTAGCCATGCATGCTCACCAGCAGTGAGAACCCTATCTGCTGGAGCCGGTGAGGTGGAGGTGGTGGTGGTGGTGGAGGAATGGGGCAGAGATCAGAACCGGGGGGGCGGGGAGCATGATGGGCAGGAGAAGGGCAGGTATTGGCAGTAATAGCTTCGCCAATATCCACTGCTTTGTTTTGGCCCCAACATGTCCCTTGCCTCTAGTCAGACTTGCACCAGCGAAAATCCTGGCACAGTTCCAAGTAGATTGATAGGATAGCATTTGGTAGCAGAGCAAGATAAGTAAATGAAACGTTTACTTACCTCTCTGCCCCTGTGTGATATTTGGCTGCCCACAGAATGCAGCTGAGTCTGTGTTGACATTGCTGTGCCTTGCAGGCAGCCTTTAGTTAGGACTGGGCCATAAGGCTCTTGATTGTAAATGAGAATGATGAGATTATTTTGCCTTCCTTTTCAAGAGACTGGACCAGTAAAGGGGTAATTTAAAGCAGTCCAATGTGATTAAACATTGTCAGTTTGAGATTTTGTGTTTTTTTAAGAGAAAGTAGAAAAAAATTGATGTGAAAACCCCTTTTTCTCATGTGCTATATATAGCATCTGTGACTGGTGTCTTCTCTAAGACTGCAGTACTTAACTGTGTTTAATGGAACAATCTGTTATTTAAACCTGTTCTTTCCTGAGGTATTTGCAAAATGGAAGATAAAACTAGCAGGTGCAGGAAGTTAGCAACACAGTTTGCTTCCTTGGAGAAATGGAAACAAGAAAATTTGTCCAAGGTAAACAAAATAAAAATTCTCTATTTTACATCTTTCCCATACTTGGTTCCTCCATGAGTCATTATTCAGTTCTCAAGAAAAGGTAGTGCTGGCTTAATATGGACATTGAAGGATCTATATTTTGTGTCTTGCATGTATTGCTCAAGGCAACCAGTAATCTGTGGGTCCAATTATCTGTGGGTCCAGCCCAGCCTACAGATAATCGGTTTGGTTCAACATTACTCAGTGTTCTTTAGGACCCAATCCTAATGGTTCATAGCACTGGCACCGAGCTCCAGTGTCAGTGTTCAGTGTTGTAAATGTGCTGCAAAGCATGTTTATGACATAGTGGGAGGAGGGAACGCTGGTACTGGACCCAGTGCAGGGAGGATGCCAGCTGGTGGTGCGGGTGTTGGGGCAGGGGGAAGAGACATTTCAGGGCGGAGGGGACCGGGCAGGAGGGGGTGGGACTGGCGGAGACCTCCTCCACAAGATCCTATCCTCCATGTTGGGCTGCAAAGTCCCATACAGAGCGTCTCTAGTCTGTGCCAGCAAAATAGGTGTTGCAGACTTGAAAAGCCCCATTGATTGCAAGACCTGGGGCTTTCCTTGAGGGGAAGACATCTGGCAACTTCCCCATGCCTGCAGGATACAGTGTTAGTCATTTTGGCACCATCTGGGTGCCAGGAGCCATAGGATTGGGCTGCCCATCTAGTGTCTAAGAGCCTTCTAATCCTTGCCATCCACCTCTCTTCATAGGATTACAGAAGGGAAGGCAAACAGCTGTTGACCTCTCTTCCTACATATTTCTTACACTTTCCCATCATAGGGTGGTTTGAAGCACTCAGCCTCAAGCAGCTATGAGTGCGCTGATGAGGGGAAGACGAGTTCACACTGTTCCATTTCCTAGATAGGCCATTGATTCTAATTGCCGAACACTTGAATATTTTCCTATTAATTGTGTGAGTACTGTATGATTACTCATGAGTAATCATAAGAGTTGTCTGATAAGTGATTTTGACTGCTGCACATACACAATTGTCTTTTTCTAAAGTCGCCAAAGTGCACCATTAGTTGCATTCCACCAGTTGAGAGGTTTGGATTTCTAAGTCAGCAGTGTTCTCTGCAGACTCCTAAACTTGAAAAATTGCAATTGCTTCTAAGTTTGGACTTGGTTATCCAGGACGTTTGTTCACTCTTAGCTACCAGTTTAGCTGTAGTAGTCTAGAAGATTCTTGAGAAACTAATCAGAGAAGCCAGTGGGCAGAAGTGGTGGGAAGATGTTTCGGATACTGAAATGTAGGAGTCTTGACACAGAATGGGCACTGAAGAAGTTATGGAGAGATGTATTAGCATATCCTTTTTTTTGGAATGAGCACACTGCATTAATGCACAAAAGTGTATCAGTCAGAAGGTGAGCGTTTACATAGGCATATGATTAGTTGAGTGAAATTCAAGTGTTCAGTTTCATTTCATTGGTTTAGTTAGGCTTCAGTTCATCAGCTCTTGCATGTTCCTGCTGATTTGTGGCCTGTAGTGCAGTACAGTATTAAGGACCTTTCCTTTTTTTCTAACTAAGAGCTTCTAAGGACAGGATTCAGTGGCTAACTTAACTAATGAATAAGGAACCCTGGTTGTCGAACTTTCTAGTATATTTATAAAAGTTGCCTTGCTCATAATGTATCAGTGAGCTCATTAGAAGGTATGTAGGTAAGAGAAAAATACTTAAGACTGCCAACCAATGTTATATTTAGTACTCCTGAAGTCATCACCTGGGTATGTGGATGTAGGGGAAAAAACTACACTAGAATTATTAATCCAGTTTTCCAGGGATGATCCAGACAGGATGTTGCATTCTTGTTGGATCACATATATGGCTTCACTGATTACTTCAAAAGGACAACCCAAGAGTTGCTAAAAAGTGTGATCAGAGTTGCATACCCAGTCTCTTATTCATATAATAATACAGGTGTGAGTCACTGAACTTCCTTCCACTTAATGATGGACAGCATGTATGATGGTGGTTAAAGCACAACAAAGAGGCTCTTAATGAGGCAGTCGGGACTCCCATAGTCTGTAGCAGTCTGTTTACACAACAAAGAGGCTCTTAGTGCAAAGAAGAGGCAATCAGTCTCCAGTGGCGTTTGCAGCCAGCTAGTTTCTGGCAGGGAGTGTCTGTTTACACAACAAAGACACTAGGTTGGGCTGAATGTTTGTTTAACAACCTAATCACATAACAACGGGGATTGGCGAATGTACCCCCATCATTAAGTGGTGCACACATGTATTATCTGGTAACTTGCTGCAACACTGTAGTGAGATCACATTATTCTAAAGAAGACGGCAACAAGTCTTGCAATCTCTAAATTGGCTGTTACATAGAGAACTTTCAGAGCACTATGACGTTGTTCTTAATTTTTTTTAAATATAGGGTGCTTCATCAGCAAATCGATACATGTTGTTGAAAGTTCCAGTAACTTCTAAAGGTGTGTTATTTCCAAATCAATATATTGTATTTGTTTTATTTTTAATGTGAGGGGAAATTATGATTGATAAATACATACTGTCTTAGTTATCTGGTTGTCTTTAGTTACATAATTCTATAGGCCTGCAATCCTGTATGTGTTTAGACTTCTTAGGCATTTGAGGAAACTGAGGCTTATGTATACAACAGTTTTACAAGAGGGGCTATCACTGCAATTTTACATAAATCAAGAGTTGCCACTCCTGTTTTCCAAATTGAGATTCAAATTCAAGATTCTGCTACACAGAATAGAATGCTGTTGGCTGTTATTGCCAATTTTAAAAGAAATTAGGCTGGAAGACTTCTATAACTCACTTTGTAGTCCAGGGCTTCCCAAACTTCTACAAGGGAGTTGGGAGCATTGTAAGTAACTGCGGGGGAGGGACTATGGCAACAATCCCCAGGATCACCTCTGCAGGCTGGAAGTAGTTTTTCAATAGTGTTTTTTACTGCAGCAGAGGCTTGGGGAACCCTGCAAATGCATCTGCTGGGCTCCTTCCCCCACATACACCCCAGAGGCTGGCACTTCCTCAGATAAATGTAAAAAAAAACCCTTCCCTTTCCCACAGCAGTGTGATCCTGGGGATTGCGTTGTTGCCTTCCACCCCTCCCTGCCCCTTAAAGAGGCAAGGGCAAGTGCTTCCCTGGCTGATGGATCGCAACCCAGTTTGGTAACCACTGATCTAGTCTATAAACCAGTTATATCCAAATATTAAGATTTACAATAAGTTAACTTGACTTCATGCTTTGCATGGGAAATGCGTGTGCTATAGACACACTTGTTTGTAGCAGCAAATACAGGTTGTATCTCGTTATCCGCTGGGGTTTCATTCCAGAACTGCTAGTGGATGAAAAAAATCTGTAGATAAAATATAGTGGAAAAATAGATTAAAAAACCCACTTCCAGGTTTCTTGCCCCTCCTTTGCTCCTAATGGAATAAGGTCGTGCCTCAACATCTGCAGGGGTTTGATTCTGAGATTCCCTGCTGATACCATAAAATGTGTTAAATAAAAGCATTTTTTTTAAAAATTAAAAGGTATGTCCCTTTACAATTGTGGTTTAAAAACAGCTTTTCTTACTGTTGTAGAGAGCAAGTCAGCAACTAGAAATGCAAAGGACTGCCAACCTTTGCCTGACTCAGCTGAAGAATGGAATGATTGCTTGCATGACTATCTCTCTACAACAGTAAGAAAAACAATTTTTTTTTTTAAACTGTGATTTTAAAGGGATGCATTTTTCCCCTTCTCCAGGGATCAGCACATTCCTTCTCATTTGCAGGGGCCATTTGTGTTGTGTCAAATCCGTGCCTAAAAAATCTGTGTATAACAAGGTTGGACCTGTACCAGAAATGGGCACTTGATTCGTGTTGACTTGACTCGAGTAGTGCCTTGACTTGAGTTGACTTGAGTTGTGGATGTCATGGACCCTGACTTGCAACTCGAGGCCAGTGACTCTAAAAAAGAGTTGGCACTCTAAACAACTCAAGTCCTACCCTAAGTCCCTATCTCATGTATGTGTACCAGCTTAATTTTTTTTACTGCTTCTGTATTGTGCCAAAGACCTCTTGAGCAATCCGGAAGCAGGCATTCTGAAAGATGGCAGCAGAGGTGGTGGGAGGGTAGGTTCTGGAAAGTGGGGGTTGAGGGGAGGAGGAAGACTTAAGGGTGTGTGTGTGCGTGCGTGCGTGCACATGCGTGCGCATTTGACTATGAAGTTTGCTCAGGGAAGCCCTTGACTTGCAGCTTGAATTGTTTCTCGAAATGACATGTGGCTTTCCTTGAAATGTCTCTAAATTTTGCTCACATAGAGTTGCAGTGGGCACATGCTATGACTCGCAAGTCAAGTTACAGGGTCGCCAACTCACAATTTGGGCTCAGTGACTGAAGCACATCCCTGGCAAACACCCAAAATTATGAAATGTGTTGTAGGCCCACACAATGGACATGTGCCGTGGAGCTCTGATTAATCATGGCTTCCTGGCACATATTTAGTGCATGCTTTCAAACTTCATACTTGGGATGTTTGCAGCTGCCAGTGAATACAGTCAGAGCAAATAATATGAACTGCTCTTTAGCCAATTTATGCAACTGGCAATGCTGGATCAAGCCAAAAACCCACCTAGATCAGCTTCCTGTATCTCACAATGGCCCACCATATACCTCAGGATGCACACAAGATACCTGATACAACAACAAGATACCAACAAGATCTTAATAAGATACCTGAACCTTGTTGTCACTCCCTTGCACTTAGCATTCTGAGGTAGCCTGTTTCTAAAACCAGGAAGTTGCACATACCCATCACAGCTTGTAACCTGTGATGGACTTTTCTTCTAGAAATCTGTCCAATCCCCTTTTAAAGGCATCTATGCCAGATGTCATCACACATGTTGTGGCAAGGAGTTCCACAAACTAATTATACGCTAGGTAAAGAAATATTTTCTTCTGTCTCTTCTAAGTCTCCCAATTTTAATAGATGTCCCCAGTTCTCCATATGGCTTTCCCACATACTTCTGCTGAGTTATGTAAATATGCCCTTATTCTCTTTGAAGCCACTGTGACCTAAATTGGATTACTTTGTTGACTGAGATGAAGTTCTAATTGAAAAAGGTTACTTACGTTACCTCCTGGCAAGAATGCTGTTGTAGTTTGGGTTTTTTTCACCCTCCAGAATGTGGAAGCTTGCTTAAGTCACCAACTCTTCTAACCATCCATCATGGCTTTGGCAAAAGGCAGGAGAAAAGAAAAAACAATGTGAAAGTTAAATTTGTAGAAGAACATTCACAAGAGCTTCCCAAGAGAGACCCAAATTTGATGTTCCATGATGAGACTGAAGCATATGAAAAAATAATGGCGCATGCTAATATTACACCTCATCCAGGTAAAATTATTTTGAAGTGTTGCTGTAGCTTTACTGAGGGCCAAGCTAGATGTGATTCAACATGCAGCTGCCACCAAAAACTGCAGCCCCTATTTTTATAATTACTTGTACATCTTGCTTGTGTCTTAATATGAGAATGGTCAAGGACAGTGGTTTCCAAACTGGTGGGTCACAACCCACCAGCCTGGGAAGCAGCTGTGCCTGCTCCTTTAAGGGGCGAGGAGGTGGGAAGGCAGTGACGCAATTCCCAGGAGTGGTTATTTTTACCTTTCTTGAACCTTGGTGAGCCCTGCAGAGGAATCTGTGGGGCTCTCCGCACCGCCCCCAGGCCAGAGTTGGTAGAGATAAGTGTCAAACACTCCCATCCTCTGCATCAGTGTGATCCTGGGGATTCCATTGCTGCTTTAGCCCCTCCCCCACAAATACTCACATGCTTCCCAACTCCTCCATTGAAGTTTGGGAACCACTGGTCTAGGTCCTTCATCCCCCACCAAAAGCAGCCCGTAATGTGAAACACAGAACTTCGTGATGTTGGGGTATGAGTAATTCTAGATGTTGTGGGAAAGGATGGGGGACACTACACAAATGGTTGCTATTTTCAGTGGCAGACCCATATTTAGTGCCTCGTCTTGTTTGGTCCTAAGCTTTTTGTTTGGTCCATCTTAGCAATTCATCTTAACTTTTTCCATTGGCCCTATTCATAAATGTGAATAGTTCTGCTATTTCCTTATACAGTATGAATTTGAAAAGAGATCTTTAATTTTCATGTGAATTCAGATATTCAAACCTTAGCCATTTCTCCTCTTTTTGGCTAATGATGTTGTCCTTGAATAGAAATCGGAGGCATTTAATAATAATATGGGATTTTATGCTTAAACATCTGTGATGGTGCAGTTGCTGAACTTTGTGCAGAAGTTTTTTGACTAAATGGTTAGCTGATGGCACCATCTTGTGGACTATCCTAATGTGCCATTTAATATTATAGCATTTCATTTAATGAACACCTGACTCAATTTTCTTATGACAAAAATTATCTTTTCCCCCCACAAAAGACAAATTGGGGCTTTGTCTTTTGTCTTATAGGTGCTTACTAGGGAGTCAGTCCCATTGGACCAAAGGGGTTTACTTCTGAGTAGACATGCATAGGATTATGCTGTAAGAATAATATGCTAATTAAGAAACAGTGGCCATGTTCACATCCTCATCTTATTTTCTGAACATTTGCTACAGATAATATTCTGCTGGTGTCCTCTTGAGTTGATGGAGTATTCATAAGAAAAACTTTTATCCTTTGTTCTAATTTATGGTCACTTTGAGTTATCTTGAGTCATTCTAAATTTGTTCCTAGTCTTGTAGGAACTTCTGGCATGTTTCTCCTTGGGCATCTACTTCTAATACACTGTAGTCAAAATTGCTAACTGTAAGGGTCAGGTATTCCCAATTTTTGTTTCTGTCCAAAAGCTGTGCCCTTACCAGTATTGTTTGTTTTGGCTTCTCATTCTAGTTCCTCTTCAGTGTTTACAGTTTGGAGCACTGCCTCTTTCTTCCTGCCCAACCCACGTTCTCTACTGACACCTTAAATGAGGAGTGGAGGTATTAGATGGTGTTCATTCCACTGCTTTTTCTTCTCCTGGGTCCCAGTTCTTCCCAAATAAATGTGGCTTGTTGGAGTAGACAAGGGTGGACCTGCACCTTGAACCAGCATTGGAGCTTTCTGAGAGCTGAATATAGCTCTCAAGCTGCAGTTCTGTTATCTATAATTCATAAGATCATGATGTGTATTTATCAATGTCTTGGACGAATCCAGCACTTCCCAAAGTCACTGGACTCACAGCACCATTTACTTTGCTCAAATCCAGAAGTAAGTTGTAGTAACCCATCACTTCCGGGTTTGGAGGCCAACTGGAGCCTTAAAATAACAGTAAGGAGGCCAGGACAGGCAGGAGGGCTTTTTTGACCGTGTGATTTTCACACACACTGCAGCTCTGCCTTACTGCTCCTTACTGCTATTTTTAGGCTTGCACTTCAGGCTTGCTGCCAAGCCTGAGGTACGATTCTAAAAGTAGCAGTAAGGAGGTATGGTACAGTGGGCAGAGCTGCTGCTTGTGAAAATCACACACTCAAAAAAGTCACATGTGGCCTCTACGGGCCTCAGAACACCTCTGGTCATGACTGGAGAACACCTCCAGTCACATCTGGAAGAAATATTGAACCAACCCATGGATTCATGGGTTCGTATCCATGGGTTTGTCTCTAATATAGTTTACGCTGAGATATTAGTGAGAACATTGTTGTTTCTGACTCTTCACATGTAATATTTCTATTAATGTTACTAATGTTACCATTAATGTTATTAATGATGCGTTTACAGGTTTTCTCATCTGTGCTCAAGTACTTTTTTTATTGCCCCACCAGAGATGAATGAAGCAGTTGTTTATTCTGAGAAGAAAACGAGATGCAACCAGAAGGAACCTGAAGAGCACGGGCAAAACAGCAAAGGTGTAGGTGTCAGACCTAAATAGTGGCATGAATTACTAAAATGTGCCAGTTTGAAATTACTGTAGATACTCACATATAGTACATGAAATTTTTGCCAGGTAATCAAGCTCCAAGTATCACTTCGTCTTATCTCCGGGTCAATCAGAGGGCAGAGCCTTTCAACTCTGAACAGTTTATGTTTCTCAGCTGAGCTGTTGCTCAGCTCAGGCAAGCACCTTGTTAGTTGTTATAGTTACTTTCCAGGGACATTCCAGCCAAAGTTAACCTTTTATTCTCCTTCCTTCTGCTGCAGCCTGGTTTTGCTTTGCAAATGCTTGCAAAGCAGGTCTGTTTTTTGAAACACCAGGATGGGACCCTCCTTCCCAGGCTACAATTCAGGGCACCCTTACTTAAGAATCATGTATTGGCAACCTTCAGTCTCGAAAGACTATGGTATCGCGCTCTGAAAGGTGGTTCTGGCACAGCGTCTAGTGTGGCTGAAAAGGCCAATCCGGGAGTGAATCCCTTCCACACCGGGAGCAAGTGCAGTCTGTCCCTGGTCTGTCTCCCTGGCTATGGGCCTTCCTTCTTTGCCTCTTTGCCTCAGACTGTTGGCAAAGTGTCTCTTCAAACTGGGAAAGGCCATGCTGCACAGCCTGCCTCCAAGCGGGCCGCTCAGAGGCCAGGGTTTCCCACTTGTTGAGGTCCATCCCTAAGGCCTTCAGATCCCTCTTGCAGATGTCCTTGTATCGCAGCTGTGGTCTACCTGTAGGGCGCTTTCCTTGCACGAGTTCTCCATAGAGGAGATCCTTTGGGATCCGGCCATCATCCATTCTCACGACATGACCAAGCCAACGCAGGCGTCTCTGTTTCAGCAGTGAATACATGCTAGGGATTCCAGCACGTTCCAGGACTGTGTTGTTTGGAACTTTGTCCTGCCAGGTGATGCCGAGGATGCGTCGGAGGCAGCGCATGTGGAAAGCACTCAGTTTCCTCTCCTGTTGTGGGCGAAGAGTCCATGACTCGCTGCAGTACAGAAGTGTACTCAGGACGCAAGCTCTGTAGACCTGGATCTTGGTATGTTCCGTCAGCTTCTTGTTGGACCAGACTCTCTTTGTGAGTCTGGAAAACGTGGTAGCTGCTTTACCGATGCGCCTGTTTAGCTCGGCATCGAGAGAATGAGTGTCGGAGATCGTTGAGCCAAGGTACACAAAGTCATGGACAACCTCCAGTTCATGCTCAGAGATTGTAATGCAGGGAGGTGAGTCCACATTCTGAACCATGACCTGTGTTTTCTTCAGGCTGATTGTCAGTCCAAAATCTTGGCAGGCCTTGCTAAAACGATCCATGAGCTGCTGGAGATCTTTGGCAGAGTGGGTAGTGACAGCTGCATCGTCGGCAAAGAGGAAGTCACGCAGACATTTCAGCTGGACTTTGGATTTTGCTCTCAGTCTGGAGAGGTTGAAGAGCTTTCCGTCTGATCTGGTCCGGAGATAGATGCCTTCTGTTGCAGTTCCAAAGGCCTGCTTCAGCAGGACAGCGAAGAAAATCCCAAACAGGGTTGGTGCAAGAACACAGCCCTGCTTCACTCCGCTTCGGATGTCAAAAGGGTCTGATGTGGAGCCATCGAAGACAACAGTGCCCTTCATGTCCTTGTGGAAGGATCTGATGATGCTGAGGAGCCTGGGTGGACATCCAATCTTGGGGAGAATCTTGAAGAGGCCGTCTCTGCTGACCAGGTCGAAAGCCTTTGTGAGATCTATGAAGGCTATAAAGAGTGGCTGTCGTTGTTCCCTGCATTTCTCCTGCAGTTGTCTAAGGGAGAATACCATATCAGTGGTGGACCTGTTGGCTCGGAATCCACACTGCGATTCTGGATAGACGCTCTCTGCAAGTACCTGGAGCCTCTTTAGTACAACTCGGGCAAACAGCTTTCCTACAACGCTAAGGAGAGAGATGCCGCGGTAGTTGTTGCAGTCACCCCTGTCACCTTTGTTCTTGTACAGCGTGATGATGTTTGCATCCCTCATGTCTTGAGGTACTCCACCTTCTCTCCAGCAGAGACAGAGGATTTCATGCAGCTCAGTGACGATGATCTCTTTGCAGCATTTTAGGACTTCAGCAGGGATGCTGTCTTTTCCAGGTGCCTTGCCAAAGGCAAGGGAGTCCAGGGCCACGTGAAGTTCTTCTAGGGTTGGTTCACTGTCAAGCTCTTCCAGCACAGGCAGGCACTCAATGTTGTTCAGTGCTTCTTCAGTGACTACATTTTCTCTGGAATATAGCTCAGAGTAGTGCTGCACCCAGCGTTCCATCTGCTGCGCCCGATCCTGGATGACCTCGCCTGTGGCAGACTTCAGAGGGGCAATTTTCTTCTGTGTTGGACCTAGGGCCTGCTTGATACCATCATACATCCCCTTGATGTTGCCCGTGTCAGCTGCTATCTGTATCTCGGAACAGAGCTGGAGCCAGTAGTCGTTAGCACATCTCCTGGCAGTCTGTTGGACTTTGCTGCGAGCAATTCGGAGGTTATTGCTCGCAGGTTACTTAAGAATAACACCCATGGAAAGCAGTAGGTCTACTTCTGAGTAAAAAGGGTCACAAATATCTCAACTCTCTGCTGTGAATTGAATTGCACACTCTCAGTTATGTGTTATGGGTTGTATGTTGTATGTAGAGCTTCTAGCTTAACACACTAGACACCTTAAAAGTGTCTTTGATTCATGGTTCTCCTCATGTCCACCTTAAAGGTGGATTTGATTCATGGATCTCCTGCAGTGGTTCCCAACTTCTTTCACTTGCATATCCCTTGGCAGCCCATTTCCATAAGTTGTACCCTTCATATTAGCAAAATGTTTGTAATAATACAAGCCCTCCTCTCTATGAAAATGCAGACTTCATGTATTCATCACAGTGTTTTCTCGTTTTATCTGTTTGAGGAACAGAAGACTCTGCCTTTGCACTGTTTTGCACCAGAAGTGTGCTGAGAAATTCTGGGTGATTGATCACTTTCCATATTTTGTTTTAGCTTTTCTACTGTGCTGGTTTTCAATCACTGGTTCATAGATGAATTGATGACCAAAAACTAGCTATTGGTGGGGCTTTCACAGCCAACTAGCTGCCTCCCTTCCTGCCTTGGTCAGGTCCTTGCAAGGCATTCTGGAGCACGGCCTGCCTTTTTCTGCCATTCTTTTTCAAGTACCCCTAAAGGTCCTGTTGAGTGTCCCTGGGAGTACATGAATACCAGGTTGGGAACCACTGTTTTACTGGCATGTTGTTTACAGTGCACTTGCTCTGATAGTGTTTACAAAAAGGTGGTGAAGACCAGAATTTAAAAAGAATAAAAATGTACCTTATGATCTTTTACTATGTTTTTAATAAATTAGAGACTACAGTTCTTAGGTAACAATTAGTGGTAGGTTATTTTTCAGGATCTGGGGACTAAAAATAAAGGGGACTTTTATTTCCTTACCCCATCGTAAGCCCATGCTGCTGCCATGGATAAACGCAGTCCAGATTGACAGGTAAAGGCGAAATTGGGCCTCGGAAGGGGATTAGGATTCGCTGGGCAGTGGGGCAAAACCAAATCCCTTCCTAGGCCTCGTCCACCCTCCTCCCTGTCCCATCTGTTCCCTGTTCTGCCCACATCCTGCCCTTTTCTACCCCCTCCCTTTGACCCCCTTTGTGACCTTACCTGCACCAACAGGCATACTTGGTCGGTTGTCACATGGACTCTGCTGCACACCACTCATGTCTTGTCCTGTTTGTGACAGCTGCAGAGCACGTTATGTAGAAAATAAGTGGAATGCGTGTTCCACCAGCATAATGCGCTCTTAGGATTGGGTTGTAAGCAACACTTTAGATCCCATACATCTTGTCAGCAATTGGCAATCTATACTCTCTTTACTTAAGAACTAAAGAATCTACCACCCTGATCCAAAAAAGATGGAATTCTATACTGAATTGGGGACTGCAATTGCAAATCGGTTATGTGTGCACAACAGCGTGCATTGTGTTCAGAGAAATCCCTATTCATGGTGCATCAAAATTTGGATGAAGCGACATCATTCCATCCATTTTGCAAATCAGAATACACATCTTTGCATGTTATGTGCCTACAAGTTATGTGCAACTTGTTTTCAGTTAACTGTAGATTGGGATCTTCCCCTATGATGGCGATGGAACATCTTTCTATGCTCAATGCAGAAACAAGAGAACAGCTTTTATTGTGTTGCTTGTTCTTCTCACATAAAAGTGGTTATGTGTTTACTGCAGGGAAGAGAAATCTAATTTATTTACTTACTTAAGGAGCCTCAAGAAGCAACCCAGTTGGCAAGTGAAGTGCTATATGAAGCAACACCCCTGGAACGTCTTCTAGACTTGGTTGACAAATACTGGAATGGCTCCAAATCACTTCATCGCAATAGGAAATTTCTTTGTAAGTAGGAGTGTGTGTGTGTGTGTCTTAATAGTTTGACCTGTTTCTTTCTGCTGGGTGACTTTGTAGATGTGATGATGGCCCACAAATGGCCCAACTTCTTCCGTTGTTTTTGCCAACTCCTGCACCAAGTTGGACATACAAGGTGGCACTTTTCCTGTGACAAGAAACTCTCACAGTTGAAAATGAGAGGCACACTGTTATTTCTTGCTCGGAGGAAACTACCACCTTACATGTAGCTTTTGAACTTGCCAGCATCACTCCCTAAAGGAGTTTCCTCAAACAGCATGGTTCTAAAATACCATGCAAAATGCCTTGATATAGATGTTTTTTGAATGGGATGATTTTCTGTTTCTTGGTGGGGTGGTTACATGAGAAGCAGATAGAATGTCCTGCTTTTCACTCAGCCAACAAGCATCCCTTCCCACCCCCCCATCCCGATCATCACATTTGCAGCACAATGTGGTGTTTCAAATCGTAGTACAAAGGTGTCCCTTGACTTTCAACATACTGAGACTGGTGCTATGCTATGTTTATAAGCAAAGTTGTTCCTATTTTATTCTGCTGTTGGTTTTAGACACTTGAAACAAAAACAATACTTCTAGTTACAATAAAGTATATATAGTTTTTCAAGCAAAGGGCGTATTATTGTCTTGGGAAATTTAGCATTTCACATGTGCATTTAGAATAAAACATTGAAAGTTGCATTGTATGTTTATTTTGTAGCCATGTTGAACCATGTTGAATACAGAAGGTCCTTCCAAATCCGAGGTTATAAAATCCTACCCAGAATTGTTATCCAAGGTCTTCTGCTCTTTTTGAATGCAAAAATGTTCCATTCATTTGTTTCAGGTGTGTCTTGTTAGTTTTAAAGAAATGGATTTTTTAGCTAAATGAAGACAAATCTGTGTTTTCTAGTGGTAACACTTTTCCGAGCTGAATGTATAGTATGTTGGTCACAGCTATCCAATGAACATACTCTGTAACTCTCATCTTCTTATTCTAAATGTCTGGACTGGGCCGACCATTTTGCTCTGGGCTATATATTGTACTGTCTGATCCAATGTTTTAGTACAGTGCTTCCCAAACGTTTTAGCTCCAGGACCCAAGGCTGAACTGGAGAGCAAAATGTGCAGTTAGGGACTTCCAGGCCAGACAAAAGGCTGAAACTGGGCTCACATGTGATCTACGGCATGCTCGTTACTACAGAAAATTGGAAAATGCAATATTTTAATTTAGGGGTATAAACTTTACTGCATTCCAGCTAACGATTTTCTTCAGCAAGAAAAACCAGGCAAGGGTGCTTGCAAAGCTTTTTTAATGTTTCAAAAACAGTTTTTGACCCACCAAAAATCAGTTCATGACCCATTGGTGGGTCCTGACCCACAGTTTGGGAAACACTGTTTTAGTGTAGATAGAAAGCATCCTGACTCCACTGGAACTAGAACCTGAAGCTAGAAAGAGTGTAGTGAGTGTCCCTGCAGTGATAGGGGAAAGAAAATCAATTTTCAAGTATCATGCTTTATCTATGAACTTATTGGTTCAAAGGCAGTATTGGTCTAAGGTCACCTACTTTTCTTCAGTAAATCAGTTCTTATTGCAGATCAGTTTTACTTATTGAGCTTAGCTGTGAGAGAGAGCCACTTTCTTCCAGGTGAGCAACCAACGCCAGACAGGTAATTTTGGAGGCCACTGTTTGGGTTTTGTTTTGTTCCATTGTGATGTATTTAAATATGGACTTAGATGAATCTGTTTTAATTCTCAGCTCAGGCAGAAATGATTTTGTCTGCAATTCAGGAATCTATGCCAACGGAGCAACAGAAAGCTTCCTCGTCTCATCCAGAGCTAGATAACCTTCTTTTAGAGAAAAAGGCTTTAGAAAAGTGTCTGTCTGTGCAAGAAAAGCAATTTACTGCCAAGATTAAAGATATGGAGTCAGAATTGAATAGTACTAAGAACTATATGGTGAGCAGAGTGCAATATTTTCTTTCTGAGATTTCACTCTCTGTGTGTGAATGTGTGTGTGAGAGAGAGATGTATAAGCAAGTGTACACATACACAAGTTTCAAATCTGAAATAGCAATGTGTACTGCGGCAGATAGTCTAAATTTGGCCTCCAATTGCCAAAAATCAGATCTGAATGTAATATTACTTTACCTTTATAGCTTGCCCAATTTTAAGGGCAGACAATATTAGACTACTTATTGATCTGTCTTCCCAGCCACCAAAAACAAGTTTGAATGAAAGCACCTTACGCCATTTTTTGAAAGCATATATGCTCTGGCTTTAACAAATGTCCAAGGAAAGAATTCAAAGCACTGAGATTGCCTCCCTGTGCACCCTTGGATTTGGTGCATAAATGGTACATGTAAGAGCATGATCTTGGTCAGTCAATTTTAGAGTCCTGGATACAGGGGGAGGAGTAGCTCTTAGAAGAACACATAATACCTATGCCAAGCTAATGAAGTACTAGTAGAATTCTGCAACCTGGCTGAAATTATGCAGTGTGCCCAGTTCCTGCCCTCTTTGCACAATGATTGCTATTTTGCATTATAGACCTTTATAAAAAGACAATTGGTTGCTCTTTCTGATTCTTGGAAGGGGTGTGTGACTTTGCTTTCTCTCTCTTTTCTCCTTTAAATTGTTGTATTGTGCTGTCTTACCCATCCAAAACCTGTTTTCATTCCCTCTACAACCTTGCTATTCGGCTGCTGCTATCATCATCATAATAATAATAACTCGGTATATAAATACCAAGTTTTCTGGTCATCGGATTACTCCTCTGACTTTATTCAAGGCGGTGTACATAGGCAGGCATATCTAAATCCCTCAAGGGGATTTTTACAATTATAGAGGTTATTTCTTTCAAGAACCAACAACATTTCAGAATGGATCTTCCTGGTTTGGTCTCACTTCTGGCCTCCAGTTCTCCCACGCAGGCTGACAAGCAGCTCCATCTCTCACATGGAGGGCAGCCAAGACGCTTCTTGCTCACACCAAGAGCAGGTGGAATCACTCAGCTCGGCTTGTCAGCTGCTTCAAGGTCACTCCAGTCTCAGCTGTTCAGGGAGCTGCCGGTGTCCTCGAACTGGTGACCTTCTGATGTTTATCTTTGGGCTAACGGAGGCTCTACCCTCTAAACCAGACCTCCTGCCCTCTCATCCTTTCACCTTCCTTCAAAAAAGTTCCTGTGCTGCTCAGCTCTTTGGAGGACACAGTAGAATACAGTGCTGAAAGTGTGGACCTTTCAGAATACATGGACCTTTACCTGTTGAGTCCCCTAACCAAGGCAAAAGGATGCGGTATTTCCTCATGCTGGTGATGAAGTCTTTACATGCCTGATTTATGTGATCTGCTGCTATGATAAACAGTAGCTTATAGGAGCAGACCACAAAGTATTCGCAGGATTTGAAATGGTATTTTAATCCAGTGATGTCTGTACATCTTTAATTTTTCTGTCTACCTCTCCCCCACCATCCCCTTCAATCTCATAAGGATGTGTTCAAGCAGCGTTTAGATCAGGTATTGGAAGAAAATACCGTATTGAAAGCCTGCACTTCTAAACAGGAACAAAATGACCAGAATACTGCTAATCTGGCACAGTTGCAGATTGTTGGTGAGTAAACCAAAATGCTTGAATGTGTCTAGGTTGAGTTTGTCTTTCATCCGCCGTTGTAATGTTTCAGCAGCATGAAAAACAAAAGCAATAACATCTTGGGCTGGACCTAAAGAACTCCACATGGCTTTATGCATGTGCTCTGAGGCTTTTTACCCCCCCCCCACTTCTTTCCATAGCCTTTCATCCCCACCAAAAGTTGTATGAGGTACTCCTGAGCAGTGTCTGGTACAACACAAGAGGAAAATCAGTAGAATGCTGCATACATGTGGAAATATTTTGGACATACCCCTGGGGTTCTTTCGATCACTACCTTGATTCTCACTTGCAATAGAACTTGTCTATCATTACACTTTTATCATCTGACAACCCAATCCTATCCCTTAGGCGCTACCAATGGTTTGCGCATCCCACCTGTGGAAGCGCCATATTTATTTTTGAAAATATCCTGCCTTGCCCTTGCCGGAGCAAATGCTCAAGGTGGCTTATAGCTGTTTGAAATGGCTTTGAGGAGAAAGGTTGAAAATAGGTAGCGGCAGGAGTTCATGAGCAAGAAGAAAGGGAAAACCTTTTTTACATAGGCTTTGTAATTTTCCTCCCTTTCTTTGGAAGCTGGCAGTTGCCTGTTTATAATCCTAACTACATTGTTTGTTTTTCCCTTTAGAGCTTCAAAATCTTAACAAGCTGTTAACCACTGAGAATGCTAGTCTGCAACAACGTCTCCAGCACTTTGACAAAATGCAGGACCTGACAGTGATGTTGCAGGAAAGCCACAGGTAGAGGAGATTTCTGAGCTAGTTCAAGAGTTCTGGGGTTTCAATTAAAATAGTTTGAATTCATTCTCAATATTAAGTTCCATTTAACCTGCTAAGTTACTTTCAACACAAGTCACTTCCAACACAGGCTCCTCGCATCCAAAGTTGTTTCTACCTCCTTGACCCTAGTTCTACATGTGGAATCCCCCTTCTGTTAGCTGTGAGAGCTAAGCAGAAACTCTGTGTTCTGCAGCAGTATACTTCCCAGTAGTAGATGCTAGGGATGAACAGAAGCCGCTATACGAAGAAACCTATGTGTAAACATAGGCACTATAAAATTGGCATGTGCGTGTGGGTGAGGACTACTTGTTTACCAAAAGGAACACACGGGGAAAGGGATTGAAACTTCCTTCCTTTCCTGCCTTTTCTCATCATGCTCTGCTGCTTTCTAACAGTTTTTTTCCTTACTGCAATACCAGGTATGGGTTGGGCAGGGAGAAAACTGCTTAAAGGAGCCAAGCATAATGGTACGTTTGTTTGAATGCGCAGTTGCCCCAAACATCTGTCTGGCCACAAATCCACTTATCTCACAAACAGATGTGTGATTGTAATGAAAGGGATGTGGGGGGAGGTAGGTGGAGAGTCAAAGGGGTGTCAAGCATAAGGTCTGCAGGCCAGATACAGCCCGCAGAAGCCCTTTATCCAGCCCATGTGATGTGATGCCTAACTTTCAGCAGCACCACTCTTTCAGCAGCACTGTTTCTGATTAGGCTGAGGGAGGGGAAGAGGCCTCAGAAAGCAAGGAAGAAGGGGCAAGAGGGCTGAGAGAGGGAGGCACTGGGAGAGCCCAATTATCATGCAGGCTGCACTTTCAGCAGCACTACTTCTGAGCGACGGAGAACCCACTACTTGGTAAAGTGTTTCATTGCTGGACTGCTCTTATGGTTAAGAAATGCCACCTGATATTCATCCCAAAACTCCCCTCCTGCAGCCCAAGATACTCTCTGGGCAGCAGAGGACAAATCCTTGCCATGTGAAGAAAGGCTTCTTCACAAAGAAGCCTTTCAGGTATTTGAAGAACTCTATCATGAGCGTGCCTCAGCCTTCTACTCTGCAGGCTAAACATGCCTAGTTCCTTCCATTCCATTCCACTCCATGCTCTGTGCAAGTGTAGCTGCACAACTGCAGAAATTCACTCAAACTCTTTTCCTGGCCTGTTGATCATTTCTTTTTATTGGAGGATGTGGTGTATGTGCCTATGACAGAATGTAAAGCTCCAGTGGGCCGTAGGACAGAGCCTCCATTTGCAAACCTGTGCTCCGCACTGGAGGGAAGGTTTGTGTCTTTAACATGTCCTACTGGAAGAAAGCAGCAATTTAAAACATTGTGTGGTGGTTTCTTGGCAGAACGTTGGTTTCTACCAATCAGCGTCTTTTACAAGAACTGGATGAAACGCGTGCCCGACAGAAGGCTGAGGTGGAGCAGCTTCACTGGAACTATGATCAGTTGAAGAAATCAATGAGTAAACTTTCTTTCAGTGACATGAATGATAGCAGGAGTTAGTAATAGTGAAAGGAAGCACTGAACATTATTTATAAGGGATTAGTCTCTCTTGGGGTTATTTACCAACATGAACACTGTGACTGATGTCTCTTGCAGTGGATCTTAAAATTCTTTTTTTAACATGTTTCCGCCCCCCCCCCATTTTTGAGTATATGATTGAATATTTTAAGCTATTGAATGATTTGAAGGAGATCTGAATTATGGTAATTTATAAAGTGAATTGAGTTACAGAAAAACAAGACAATATTTTCTAGTGTGATTTGTGCCTCATCTTAAAAACTATTTCAGATCTAGACTGTAGTGTCTGCTGACCAGATTACTGTTACAAAACTGTAGCACTAATTTCAAAATATCTTATGAATTATGACATGAAAATGAGCACAATTACCTGTGTTCTGAAATCTAGCACTAAGCATGACTTTAAAGGGATGAGAGATCTTTGAGCACCTTTTTTGATGCTTAAAACTAATTCTTGCTTGTTTTCCTTTTTTCTGTCCATGAACCTATGAAAAGCAGCAATCGTTGACAGAATTTATTTTTGGTGGCTGTGAACAGAAATTGCTATTTTCATGTTGCACTATATAGAATACTCTTGAACATTGTGTTTCAGTAGTAGGCTGTCCATGTCTTTGTTAATACTAGTTGATTGAATTGTACTCGATTACGCTGATTCCTCATCAAGATCCAGTTTCTTTGACTATTCTCATAGTGTCAACGTCCATGCTTTGTGTGTTTGAATTTGTGCTGTGATATTTTGTTTGGATTTTTCTAGATTTCAAAACCATTGAGATCTTATTTGAACAGATAATAAAATATCATGACAACTTTAAATGTAATATTGGAAAATGTAAACATTTTCATTGCAATCAAATCTTTGCATATGGTCATGGTATGATAGATAATGGTTTCCATCAATTGGTAAAGTTCATTGCATTGATCCCCAACATCTGATTGCAGTCAATCTTTTGTGTAATGTATTTACACCCAGAATAATACATCACCCTCTCAATTGTAATTTGAGCACAAACAGCTGTTTTATATTTTATGTATATAAAAATCAGGTATGGCAATAGGACGTGCCTTTCTTACTTGAGAAATGTAACTAAATAACATAAAAATCTTACTAAATACATTCTAGTTTTTTTAAAACATCAGATTTTTTCATTTTGTGTTCTGAATGAGATTTGCTATAATGAACTAACTATACTATAAATAGAGGTGTTTGAAAATGGTGTTATTTTACTCTGAAGTAATCCCATTGTGTTCAGTAAGATTTAGGCTGTAATCCTATCTTAATCACTGGAAACAAACGATTATTTGAAATTTATATCCTGTCATGGTATAAAAATGAAGCCTATTCTCTGCCTCCAGCCCAATCCTTTAGTGGCTTTATGCTGACCAGATGCTGATAGATCTTGTGATCCATCAGCACATTGCCTTGGCTGCTGTCATATGAGCTATTCCGACAGCAGGCTGATCACGGATAACAATGCAGGAGCAGGCAAGCCCTGCGCTAGCAGTGATAGGCTGCAGAACTCACACTGGAGTAGGTAGCTAAGAGGTTGGGGGGGATTGTGGGTGGTTCCAGGGTGGGGATTGGGGTCAGGAGCAGGAGAGAGAGGATCTTGATAGTAGCAGCACACACTGAGAGCTTAAACCCCATTTTCCCAGCCTGACGTACCCCCTCACTTTCCTGGGCCTTAGGCTAGCTAAATAGCTGGTGTGTGTCCAGAGAGCGCCACTGGAGGTCAGGCAGCTTACAGGATGTATATTTTTAAAAAAATCTTTTACTTACCACTCACAGGCCATCTGGTCACACATTTCCCTACCATAGTACTATTGTTGGGCAGAGACCTGCAACGCAATCCAAAGCTTTGCTGGGTCCTAGAGTGGTCAAGTACTCATGCATACCTCTTATTCCTTCTATTTTAGCATAGCAGGAAGTTTGCAGATAGCAATAGCAGCAGCAGCATTACATAGCACATTTGAGTGTTTTATAAACATTGTAAGCTACTGGCTTGAAAATATATGGTTACACATTTTTTTTAAACTAATCTTTATATCAAGTCTTTAAGATAGCTCAGTCATATTATCTCCATATTGCAGAAGAGGCTGGGAGAATATGGCTTGCCTAAGGACATCTGTTGAGAGCACAGCAGGGATGAGATCTGACCTGGGGCCCCTCCAGTTCATACCCAATCCTACGCCAGCCCTCCACTGGCAGGATAGGCGCACTCACTCTTGCAAATGTGACATAAGGCATGTTGGGGCAGGGCAAAGGTCACTAGCTTCTGCCATATCCTATCCCCCCCCCAACATGAGATGGCTTGGATTTACACCAGTAATATTGCTCGTTTGGTTCTGAATAGTCCTATAGAGGCTGCTGGGGCTTTACCCAGGTTAAGGGGACATTACCCCCTTACTGTCATGTGCTTCAGCAGCCTCTTGTTCCATGGTGGATACACCAGCAGCAGGACTTTTGTTGAGATTGGGCTGCCTGCCTCTTAACCACAGGGCTACACTATCTCACAATGAGACACATAAGCAAGAGGATTGTAGGGATTCACCATACTGTAGCATCCGTGTCAAGCTGCACTGCCAAAACCTGCAGGATGCTGTTCCTCCATAGCAGGGGTGCCCAACCCTGGCCCGGGGGCCACTTGCGGCCCTCGGGGACTCCCAATCCGGCCCACAGGGAGCCCCTAGTCTCCAATGAGCTTCTGGCCCTCCGTAGACTTGCTGGAACCTATGCTGGCCTGACACAACTGCTCTCAGCAAGAGGGCAACTGTTCTACCTCTCATGTGAGCTGTGGGACGAGAGCTCCCTCCACTGCTTGCTGTTTCACATCTGTGATGCAGCAGTGGTAGTGAAGGAAAGGCCAGCCTTGCTTTCCGCAAGGTCTTTTATAGGCCCTGAGCTATTGCCAGACCTTCATTCATTCATATAAGTTCCATCTCTAATCTATTCATTTATGTAAATCTATTCAACTTTGAAATGTAAATTAATTCTTTTCCCCCCCCCCCGCCCCTGACACAGTGTCAGAGAGATGATGTGGTCCTCCTGCCAAAAAGTTTGGCCACCCCTGCTCCATAGGATGGCTGTGATAATCCACAGGGCAGGCACTGTGTCAAGTTGCAAGGAAAAAAAACTTTGTTAGCAGTATTTCCAAAAGCATCCCAGCTCAGTCTGCGGTACATCTCTTCTAGCTGCTACTAAACCCAAGCATCAGCCTTGCTGGCAATTTTGTATGTAGTAGTCTGCTTTTATTGTACACAGCAGGAAGCTGAGCTGAACAAAAAGTGGGAGTGGGGGAAGGCAACTTTTTTTACAACCATTATGGGGAAAGTAGGGCAAGCACAACGTAAGGCAGCATTATGACATCTGCAACCGCCACTCTAACTCACACAATTCCAAGGTATGCTAAGCTGACTAAAAATACACCGTGGATGAGATCAGAAGATGAATGGGATCTAGCAAAGGAGTTCGTTTGCTAAATCAGCTTTCAGATGATTTACTTGACATCCTTTCTCAGGGCAGATGAAAGCAAAACACGAAGAGCTCCAGAGCCTCCTCTTTAGAAACAATAGCTTCTACAGCCCACATATATCTTAAAAGTCCTTGTCATATGCTGTATACAGTTTGTAATTGTGGTAAAATTCTATAAATGGAGTGGATTTTTTTAAAAAAGCAGGGACCAAATGTGTACACCTGTGGGGTGGGCACAGATGGGTTAAAGGAAGACAGAAAAATGGAGTGACAGTTACATGGTCTGGAAAATTTTCTACAGATTTATGTCTTACTCTTTCTTTAAATATCTAGGATTACAGAAGGGCCTCTGTACATACCATCCCTACAACCAGGTTTCCTTGATAATTATTTTGAGCACTAGGAAAGAACCATACTCATTCTCCTTAAGCACATTATAATTCCCAAATCACTGACCAGTGCTCCTTCTTGTCAAGTATAAAATCTGGGAAGAGATGCCACTGGATGATAGAGAGAAGGCATGGGGCCCTAAAGTCTTTCTAGCAGCTCCAGCTCTCTGTTGCTGTACAAAGACCAGAATTTCTTGACACAGGAGCATGAATGGGGATCACCTTTGGAAACTAGATTCCAGAGCTGGCAAGTGCATGCAGAGGCTAGTTTCCGTGCATAAATCTCCCTTACTCGTCTGGAGCACTTACTCCATTTCATATTTTCAAGCATCCTTCAGAATCACCCAAGGTCCACATACAGCATTGCTTTTGGCAGATGTAATGATTAGGAAGCCAGAAAATTAAGCATATGTGATTAATGCCAAGAAAAGATCTGAATGCTTTAAAAAAGTGTTTTTGTTACCTTATTTTCCAATTTGTTTTATGCCCACGTCAACTAGAAGTCTGACTGTGGAATTCTGATATGTATCTTGCCAATGCAGATCTGCATCTACAACTGCACCTTGATCTACTAGCAGTTGTATGCTACTGGTGCTGGGTTAGGCCCACAGACTCCAACTGTCAAGTGTCATTCATATGAGCTGCAGAAGCAGGATGTGCAGAAATTTACTGATTAAATACAAATGTTTTGCAAATACAAACTGAGGAACTGATTGAGGGCTCTCAACAGGAACACCACAAGTTTCAACAGAATTCCTACATTTTCCAGAGGTAGAGTTGTCAGTAGCATACACTTTCACATTGCTTTGTTATGGGCTAGCATACACAAAGCCAAGAAACCCCACCTTTTAACTCCTCTGATCAAAGTTAAATGTTTAACAGAAGATGGGTTTTTTTTAACCCTGCATAGGACCAGAAGAAGCAAACTACCATCCACTAAAAATGTGGCCAGTGCTACTCTAAATTGACAGTGAGATGATGTTGATCTGACCTCATAAGCCTGCATTTATGTTATGAATGTACATGTATGCATGACCTTATTTGTTACAAGAAAACAACACAGCTGTATTAACACATTTATTGATCACTGCTCCTACTGAAGATCAAATTCTGTACAACTGTAAGCAATAGCAATAATATACATGACAAAGCTTGAGTCTAAACAATGGTAGGCATCATATGAAAACCAACTACACCATTTTCAAGCCAAGTGTTACAGGACTATTTGAACAACTGCCAAACTTGACATTTCTAGTCGATGAAGAATTTAGTTGAACAAAGCAGCTTGCAGTGTGGTTAATGTGGGTTTCGGAAATTAGCAAGACAACTTGCAGAATGTTTCGCCATTCAGAACACGGTCACTAACATTCACACCGATAGTGATAACATATTTAATAAGTTTCTTTTAGCATTAATAAACTGTAAAAATATATTGCATATATACACACATATACACACAAATATAAATGTGTTTCGTTTTCCTGGAAAAAAACTGTCTAATACAAACTAGTACTACATAATCCTCTTTCAAGTTTTTTTAAAAAATTGTATAAAGATTTAATACCAGTAGCTTTTCTTTATTTTATTTATTTAAATAGGATCCAAATAGGCCCAGTAACACATGAAACACCGCTGGGACTTTAGCTGGGCATCCCTATCACAACAGCATTGGCAAGTACAGTATTTCTCAAATTTTTCAGCACCAGGACCCACTTTTCAGAACTACAATCTGTTGGGAACAACCTGAAATAATGTCATTAGCCTGGAAGTGATGTCATGGCCAGAAGTGCAATCATCAAGCAGGAAAATTTTTAGCACCCCGTATGACAAAATCAAATCAATCGATTAATGAAAAGTTTACAATAAGTTTAAAAATGTATTTAAAATAAAGAAGAATCCTCCTAACCCAAGCATCTTTTGCTGATCTGTTTAAAAAAATTCCTCAAACATCCCAAAGGCTGCAATCTTATCCACACTTACCCAGGAGTGCATCGTTAAAAGCATATGCATAGTAGCCTGTTAAAAGTCTAAGGGCACAATCCTAAACAGGTCTACTCAGAAGTAAGTCCCATTGTGTTCAATGAGACTTACTCCCAGGAAAGTGAGGTTAGGATTGCAGTCTTAATCTGTAACATTTCCCCAAATATAGTCACATACCATGGCAACTTCAAGTCTAATATATTAAAAATAAACTACACATTGAAATGAATGGGGAACCACCTGAAAATGGCTTGCGATCCATCTACTGGGTCCCGACTGAGAAACACTGGGTTAGTATATTTTACAGTGGCCAGATGCCTGGCTTCCTTTCTGCAAGAACTTAAGCCACTGTTAGTCCTCTCTTCTTTTGCCATTTAGTTCAATGTAATATTGGTTCCTCTTGTAATTCTGCAGATTAGAAAATTCTCAGCCACTAATTTGGAGACAAGAGTGTTAGCTTTATAGACTAAGATTGGTTTCCACAATAAACCAAGGGAATAAATTAAGGGAATGCAATAGGCACAATCTGGTCAAAGTTAGGGGCAAGTTACTATGTTCCTCTAAGAGTCACAAAAATAACTTAAATGGCAGCATAGCTTCCAAAGGGATATGAAGCCCCAAACTATGCAATGTTTCTTCTCAGTGGATCTTACTCCTAGGTAGCATGCATAGGATTGCAATTTTAGCTGTGACTAACTTTTCTGGGATTGTGCCCATTGTGCTCTGAGCAGCCAAACATACTACTTAACCAGAGATGGGCAAATCCAGCATGCCTTGACTTGAGTCCCAAGTCTCCACCCCCACCCCCCATGACTCAACATGAAAACAAATCCTAACAGGTAGACTTTCCGAGTTGCCCAGAGCGGTTTCACGACTCGAAAAGACTCTAGTCACGAGTCTTTCCCTTTAAAAAACCAGATGTGGCTCTGCAGAAAAAAATGGAGCTGCTGTCGGGGGGTGTGTGTGTGTGTGTCAGAATTCTCTTTAATGAGCTTCCCCCTCCCAACTAACAAAGGACAGCCTGCTCCTGTGTCCTCCCACCTCCTGCTTGATGCAAAAGAATAACATTAACCCTTCCCTGCCTCCTGGCTGGAGCTGGTCGCCCATGTGAATGATGGCTCCACAAGGTCTTTCATGCCACACAAAAAGTAAGCGAGCACACCCAGATTCGAGTCTGCATGTGTGGGGACCAGTGCCAGTCAATGCCTGAGTCATTGACACAGGTGGCTCAAATCTGCATGAGTCAGCAAAAAACACATGCTTTTGCAACTCAGACTAGAGTCACCTGATTAGAGTTCCCATCCCTGCTACTTACGAAGCTCAAGAGTACAAGACTACTCTATGGCTTCCTGTTTATTGGATTTTCCATTAATGTGAATGGCTTGTCCATCTGAGAAGAAAAATGGGTGGAATTCTTTTCAGTTTTTGTTATATTGTCCGGTGTTCTAAGGGAGATAAGAACAAGTTTCCTCTTCCCTACCACTAGTCACCACATAATTCAACTACATCTCTGGTAGGCAAAGGCAAGCAACCTAAAAGGAGATGGTCTTGGCAAATGCTAATGTTTAACTGTAGAAGAGAAAAAAGGGATGCCAAATGTCATGTGTTTAAGAAGCAAGGAGCAATAGGGATAAATATACCATAATCACAATTAATACTAGTCAAAAAAATAGTCTTCAATATAAATATATAGTTTTCCTGTTGTGCTTAAAATCTGTGGAAATATTTAAATTTCATCAAAGATAATCTCCTTGTATTTCACACAATACAGTGGCCATCTTGAAAAGGTCCTACCTCCTGGGACTCGCTCTACATTGATTTATATGCATTGCATTGCATGTTCTAGGATGTATGTAGAGTTTGTGCAGGTCCCAGCCAGGTCACTTGTGCCTCATCGTGGTTTAACATGAACTGAGTGTAACCTAGAACACACCAACACCCTTGGAGTTATATATTGCAGGGAACAGAGGGGTGCAGCTGCTAATCTGTCATTAAGGATCTCAGTGAGGAACCTCAAGCACAGTCTGAGAGCCTGCTCCTGTAGGAGCTGTACTGCATACCTGCCGCTTTAACAAGAATGAGACCAAGTTCCCAAACTTGGGCTATAATAACTAAAGTTTCAGATATAAAAGGTAAAGCTTACATGCTTTTATTTCAATACTCAGTGAAATATTATTCACCTGCATGTCTTAACAGAGTAAAGTTACTACAGGGGAAAACAGAGCCACACTGTGGTTTACATTTTCCACTAATTATCGAGCACAAACATCCACTTTTAGGCTGACCACACGATGAACTGTAACCACAAATTCATCCAAACCAGGCCTACATTATTCACGAATGGACAATTAAAAAAAAGACTATTATGTGTTGTATGAAGAAAACCCTGTATGGAAAGTGTCTAAAATAGCCTTTCTTCCTATACCAGAATCCTCTCTTCATACTGATCATGCTAACAAGCTGATACGACAAATATATGGCAATTCGGGCATGTATATACATAGAGGCTAGTGGGTTTGGTTTACTATCTATATAGCCAGAAAAACTCAGTGCCTTTGCAACTCCATTGCAGTACTGCATTCCAGAATACACTTCAGTATATCACTTGTTGGAAGCAAGGAGGTAGAAAGTTTGGATCTCAACTACTAGTCCATCTAACCTTTCATCAGAACAGCTTCCCACAGTAGGCTAGCCATGGACAGGGAAACAGTACACTCGCAATCTTCAAGCTTTATTATACAGCAAATGGATTACGTGAACCTGTCCTCTGAAAGATATTGAAAAGCATATAGGCAGGGTTACTGTCAGCTAGAGATGGCCAGGATGGAGGAGGATACTGTGAGCCTATTTCCATGGGCAGACAGATGTGCTGATAAGACTGGTTGAATTCATGCAGAGAGGGGGTTTATTTCACCAGCTTAACCCAGATTTAAATCACTCCAGATGTATGGTGAGACAGCCTGCCTCCCTGTAGCATTCCATATTTATTTCTTATTTAAAATATTTATTCCCCACCATTCAGGTTAAACACTTTGCAAAGTGATTAACAATGATGCAAATACAATAAAACAACAAACAAAATAGTTATATAGTAAAACAACAGCAACTGAAACTTTGGATTAATGCCTTTAGCCAAAAGCCTTATGCAATAAAAGAGCATTGACAACCCGTTCAAAAGCAACAAGCGTAAGAGGCTAGTGAATATTCCCAAGAAGAGAGTTCCAAAGTGCTGTACCACAACAATGAAAAGCCCTGTCCCTAATTCCTGCCAATCGAACTCATGTGAATGGTGGGCCAGAGAGCAGGGCTTGCAAGGATAAAGCCCAAGTGGGCTCATATGGGCAGAGGCACTCCTTTAAGGGGGGAAGAAAAAAACAGTTGGGCCCAGAAACAAACTGGCAATCAGTTCATCAGATACAAAATCAGAGTCATGCTATTGTCGTCTTGGGCTCCTACCAGCATCTGAGCTGGCACATGCTGCATCAGTTGAAGTTTCTGAAACATCTTCAAAGGCAGCCCCCCGTAGAGGACATTACAGTAGTCCAGTCTGAATGGGGCCAATGGACATGTGATCAAGATCAAATCCGCCTACTCAAGGCAGAAGGGCAGATGGCATACTAGTAAAAAATCACTCTTAGGCAATGCTAGGTTGCAAGAAGTACTCTAGACCATGGGGACCTTTAGGGGAATTGCAATCCATCTAAACCAGAAGGCAAACTGCCACCTGGATTAGTGAATTTCCCAATTCAGAGAACTTCAGTCTTGTCCAGATCCAAGTTTCATCTTTTCATTCTCATTCAGACCAGAACTGGCACCAAGACTTCAGAATCTCCACCGCCTCCCTGAAATCAACTGGTGAAAATGCAAGGTAGGAAAGTGTGTCATCTGCATGTTGGTGACACTGAAACCTAAACCTCAGAATGACCTCTCTCAGTGGTATAATGTAGATGGCAAAAAAACCGTGGGGGACAAAACAGAGCCCTGAGTAACCCCATGGCCATTGGCCGTGGGGAAGAGAAGTAGCCAGCACCCCTTCTCAGTATGAGAAGTAGGGCCAGAGCCACTATAACAATACCTGGAAGTCTCAATTTAGCAAGATGACCCCGAAAGTATCATGGCCACTGGTACTGAAAGTTGCTGAGAGATCCAGGAGAATTAATAGGGTCACACTCCACCTGCTGTTATCTCCAAGTTAACGTAATCCACGAGGGTGACCAAGGCGGTTTCTTCCAAAACCAAGTCTGAATGGAAGGGTTCTTAATAATCGATATCCTGAAATATTCTGGATCTGAGATACCAATACAGGTGTGCCCCTGTATTTATGGGGGTTCCATTCTGGAACCCTCAGTTAATTGAAACAGTGGATATGGGTGATTGTCTAGTTCCCACTTTCCGGAGCCCAGGGGTGCGTGGGAGGGGCTGCAGACCCAATTCGCAAATAACTGAATCCCCAGATATGGGATCTGCAGATACCCCCCCACCCCCGTACTTGCTCTAACACCTTGTCCATAAAAGGCCAGTTGGAAATGTGACCAATAGTTATTCAGGATGTCTGATCTCTTTTCACAAGTGGTATCACCACTGCATTCTTTGAGTGCTCAACCCCTGATCCAGCGCTGCATTAAGGACATTTGAGACTCAGGTGGCCAGGTTACCTCTAACTTAATAAGCTGCCAATGGCATGGATTGGGTGCACAAACCATTCATCTCAGATTTCTAAGTAGCCTGATCACATCAGGCAGAACAATCTGAAACATATCCAAAATAATTGGCCAAGATAGCACACTGAGCTCATTCAGTTTGGCCTCTTTCATAACAGTGGTACCCAAGTCAATATGGATGTAAGCAATTTTTTATGTGAAATGTAAAGCAAACTGATCACAGTGGGCCACCAAGGGTTCAAGCTGTTCCCCTAAGGCTTACCTACGTGAGTCCCCTGGAACTCCCCGTGTTTAACTTCTCAGAAAAGCTTCAACACGATGGCATCATGGACACACAAACATAAGAGAAATTAATTTTCCAGTGAGTTAGGCTGTAATCCTAACTAAGTCCTACTGAACACAGTGGGCTTACTTCTGAGTGTCCATTTTCAAACACCTCTGGCTATGAGTCTTCCATTTGTACTCAAGCTGTCTGCCAATCTAGTTACTTATCTATAGCTCACTTGTATACTATGGAGCGGAATGCATTTGACAAGTTGGAAGAGGACATCTAGGAGCAATTCTATCAACTGCCTGAATAATCTTCCTAATCCAGAGAAAAACCACGACACAGGCAGGACTGCCAGATAATTCGGTGGAAATTTCCCCAACAGACATATGAGAATTCATAAATCTCCTGGAACTGGTGATACCAAGAGGTTCTCCACCCCTGCAAAGGTCTGCCCACAGTCCACCAGACAGAGATTGTTCATACTCTCAACATGTCAGGTGGATTGGTTCTCTTAAAAACAGAATCTCTAGTTAACCCATTTTTGCCCAGCACACAGGTGTACACATTTGGTCCCTGTTGCAAATATACAACATTGGGCAGAAATAGCTTAAATTTTCTCTAGTTGACATCTCAAGACCCCTGTTCATGAAGAAGTCATTAGTTTTAGCAAGTCATTCGACCCAACACTATCCAGCTATGCTTTTAATTGGGGGGCATGATGCACAAATAAGCCATGTGTGCTTGCAATGTACCATACTGATTTAGACCTGAACTGCACACACACATACCTATATTGGTCTTTGTGGATCAGTCCCAGATATTTAAATGTCAGCATGTGGGAAATCAGGAAGCAGGTTTTGCATATTAATAGTGTACAATAATCTTCAAAGTGATAACACTGCTTGGGTATGTTTGTAAAACCACTAAACTAGAGACACTCCCTTCAGCCAAAGAGCCATTAGGACTACACACTTAAAGCAGGAGGATCAAATGTCTTGGGCAAATGCTGGCACAGACCCAGGAATAGAATGGTTGACATAAATATATTACACACACACACACACACACACACAAACACAAACACACACACACAGTAGTTTGCTGCCCAGCTGGCAAGAAGGGGAATAGAGATAACTGAGAGTCAGAGGCTTGGATCCAACAAGACCTTTGCATGAGTTAAAGGCACTTCTGCTCATATGAAAGGGGTGTCTCCAATTTCTTCCAATACCCCATCAGCTACAGCTACCACCCCCTCAGGCCCACATTGTATGCTGTTCTGGAGGGTTCTTCAACTTTCAGAAACAGCTTTTCAGCAATAGACTACGGAGAGGGGGGGCGGGCTGGAAAGCCCTGACACATAAGCAGTTTCTCTTGTGCTTCTCTGAATACTAGCCTGAGAACCCAGCTGAAGTAAGTACAGTACTTACTTACTTATCCTCCCCCCCCCCAAAGTACTATTTGCCTTGGTGCACCAGAAGTGCCAAGTCCTCCACAGCCTAGGCTCACATTCTTTCCCTTGTTATAGCTCCAGTTTCATCTCCTAAGCTGCCATACATAGAAAACAGAGGGTCAGAGACACCTGCCCAAGTCTTTGGGAACAGTGCCAGATGCCAGAGATCCAGTCCTGGGGCCCCATGGCCCTTTAGGCTCCACTGCTGGCACTGCTACTGAGGGTTCAGGGTTGACCTGGACAGATAGGGCCTGCGTAGACATGACCCATCAGCCATTGGCTGGCTTGGTGAACCCACTTGGGGACTGTAGCAAACTGAGATCCACGCAGACAATACTATACTGGTCAGTACTGTCATCCTTAAACCAAACCATGATGAAAGAAAAGTCAAAGTCCATGGCAAGCCATTTTGATGCGTCAATGGCCTTGTTATAGGTAGTCTAGATTAGCATCTGTGGGGAGAGATCACTGTTGTATACATTTGCATGCACACAGTCACAAACTAACCTTTGTACAAGTCAAACCTGCAAAAAGGAGCAACTATTTTGCACTCATGCAAGGGCTAACTAAGCCTGGCAAGCACGCATGACCACAACTACTGCTGACACATTTTCCTCCTCCTTGTGAAATTCAAGTCAGTTCCTTCTTCTATGTCAATGCAGGCAGAACATGCTTAAATGTGGTTGTAAATATGAGAGACAAAAATTATCCTTTTAGCTGCACATGTATCATCTCTAAGGCATAGGTAGTTTTGGAACAAAACACAAGATATACACTCAGGCACAAAGTGTAAGAAATGTATTCCATAACAGTACTCTGCAAAATAAACCAATTTTTTAAAAGTTTTTAAGATGTATCAGCGTTCTTTAGACAGTATAAAATGCTTGTACGCAAGGAAATATTGGAGCACCCACACATCACTGTACATTGCAACAGGAAAAATAAGCCTTAGAGACTTCAAAGACATTTGTGAAACAATCGCAGTTGGTGGGCTTAAAATAAAACTACACATACACACACACACAAGTAAAAGGAAAGCAATGCTCATAAATCTTATTCATGTGGGGAAAAATTGCTGAGTGTAAGAGCATGTGCTTTGCACACAGATGATATCTGGTTTGTTTATTCAGAACATTTATATACTGTTTTTCAACAAAAAACGGTCAAAGATAAGCAAAATAAGTGAGGAAAAAATGGTTCCTTGACACAAGGGGGCTCACAATCTTTTACAAGAGACATGAGGGAGACACCAGCCAACAGCCACTGAGAAGGAAGCTAAGCTAGGAAAAATGGGAACAATTACTCTACATTACTAATAAAAGCTGTCACTTTAAAAAGTGTCTGACCAACTAGCAGGGGTAAGTTCAATTCTCAGCATCTGTGCCCTTTTTTTTAGACAGTGGAAGTGATGTTTCCAGCATGCTACTAGCATGCTTCCTGTGTGGTTAATTTTAAAATGACAAAATGGCATCCCCCTCATTGAAATTGATTGTATGGAGGCCACCATATTGTCGCCATACACTCTGTACACTATGGGGGCCACCATGTTTTTGATAGGTTCTTCTGTTCTTTAGACAGAAAAATAGGAGTAAGTGACATAAGCAAAGAGGCAGCCATCTTTTCTAGCTCCAAGTTTGCGCGGATAAATTCTAGCGTGGCTAGCATGCTGGAACCTAAAAAAAGAATACCCCCCTAGTGTTTAAAAAACAGCTCTAGCACTAGAAGGTAAAAAACGAACAGAGCAGGTGTCTTTAGTTACAAGGCTCTCAATTGGCCAAGGTCGGAAGTTGTTTAGCAGCTTGAGAGCTTGGAGCACCCTGATCAAGCATGGTAGACAATACTGCGCTGGACTGACTCGGTATAAGGCACCTTCAGGTGTCTGTTCTTAAGCCAGGGTTGGGCAATGGAAAGCTCTTAACCAAGATTTTTGCCTTAAATTATCCCCACTGGTCTTTACTGGTATTCATGGATAAGTTGCTATGTCATTGCCTGTAGGTCAGATAAAACCCATTCACTTTAAACTGAACATTCTATTATAGAGTTGTTTTAGAAATCCAGTTTAGCTCAGCCAAACCACTCTGGAAGGACAATTAGGTGTAGGTGTTTAGCTCTTCATTCCCAGTACATACTAGCACCTACTGGAATGCGGGAGTAGGCAAGGTGGACTGAGCTCCAAAAACTGTGAAACTAATCAATTAAAAAGATAACAACATGCCATAATCCAAAATTCAGTGGGACTCCAACACACACATGAGGCTCTGTACATAGAAGGACTGCCCAGTTGTTGTCTAGGCTAGGGAATGTGTTACATTCTGGGCACATGGAGTGGTTGCCAGGCCACAGAAGATAATTGAGCAGTAACCCCGATGTGCATGGTGCACCATGAAGATACTGTATAAACTGCTTGCTTGTAAAAATGCAAATACCCTGGAGAGGAGAGTTATATTACAGGAAAGACCATTGTGTGCTTAAAGTGATTTATTCAATCAGCAAGAAAGTTGTAAACATATTGCCATTGTAAAATAGCTTTTTAAAAAAATCTACAGATACTGATCTCTATCAGATTCACATTTGAAAAATTGTTTCACATTTCCCCCCCTTATTATGAGTTTCAAGGAGCGCCATGATAACCATAACCTGTAACAGAAAAGAGAGATGACAAAGGCAGGCATAGCCGCACATTTACAAAACATTTTGTGCTTGAAGGAACACTTAAGGAGGGGCAGAAGTTATTGACAAGAAATATACAGAGATGGGACTGTTGGAAGGAAAAACGGTCCATGTACTTGGATGAATAGATGGCAGGAAGACAATGACTGGTGTATCCCTTTGCACAAGTTATAGTCAGATCCACTTCCTGTTCCTTCTTGGGCCTAGAGTGACATTGTGCTATCTTAGGATGCAGAATACTGAATTCTAGGGGAAGATCCATAGTTTCAGGATAATGGGTGGGGGGCGGGCTGAAAAAAGCATGTGCTTTCTCACCAAAGTCACTTTCACAGAGAAAAATCTGACAAAAATACATCTTTATAGTTTTTAGTTCTTCTCTTCAGAGGTAGTATCTCTATCTTTTAAATGTCTATTTGAAAGAAATAAATTTTATTTTATTTTAAAGGAAGTAATAGTAATTGTTACCTACTGTATATCATCAAATAAAGAGAAAAAAACTAATGTATAGGCAGAATATGGTTTAGTGACACAACTATCCACCCTTGTTACATTAAACTCCTTCCTCCAATGAGCAAACAGTGTTCATGGACAATTCACTTCAGCAAATAGCAGCTAAGTTCTCCAACAACAACACTCTCTAGACATCAGAAGATACGTACTGGAAACGTACACAGTTGGATCACTGAATGAAGCCTGCTCCAACTATCTTTTTGATGTGCTTATCCCCACACACAAATGATAGGGGATCTTTCACATTCACAGTATTAGGTAGAAACAGATGGTTGTATTTGGAATTGATGCTGTTTTGAAGATTCTATTCACTGTAATACAGTAAGATTCCCTGTAAGTCTAGGTGCACTTTAGCTTCATTCACAATTTCCTGAGGGGACCATCTCAACTACACAGTTTCTATTATTCCGTCAAAGAACACAATGGAATTATCCACTGACCCTTGGCATGCAGCAAAATACTTGCCACTCCAGGTACTGAATTGTTCCAACAAAGTGGATAAGCAGGCTTTGATAGCATAAATGTTTCAACACCAACAATCCTGGCAGAGCTCACAAACCCTTGGAGGCAACCTAACCACCAAAGCCACAAGCCTGCAAAATCAAGCCCAGAGTTCTGCAAACTTTTCCTTTTCTCACTCCTGACATCCTAGCAGAATTATTCTTTTGGATTCACTCTCATTGTGCAGACTGAAAGATTCGTGGTTTCAAAGTGGTAAGAAAAGCCTCCATTAACAATTGGGGTAAAGCAACGAATCAGAGACGATCAACTGGCAGTAGGGCCAGTATTTTGACAAAGGACTAACATCAAGATCTTAGCCTCTGTGAAGAAACAGTTGAAATTAATGTAAGCAAATCAGTACAGCCTGTTCTTTAGTGTATATTAGCCCTGTCAAAGAGACAGCAATAAAAAGTGGCAGCAAAGTTAGTGATTCTCTATTTTTCTAAAGTACTACGTACTAAGCTGAACAAATGAAATGCTGAACCTCCATTCCTTGAAAAACAAGACTGAGCACTGAACTGCTGGCAAATACCCCTGTATTGATCACATTATTTTTCTCTATTGTACCAAGTATAGTATGGTATTTACTCAATAAGAAAGGTATGAAGATTACCTGATGAGCAACAATTGCTTCTCAGCAGACATACACAGTACATAGCTATGTTTTCCCTTTTCAGGCAATATATGCAATTAGCTTCCCTATACACATTACATCAAACAATTCAAACACTGCTTTGACCTTAGTTCATTGAAAATGGTTACAAAAATGGTTACAAAAATGTAACATAAATGGTTACAAAAACAATGAATCTGCATTTCTTCTTCTCTACCTTTGGTCTCCACCACTACAATTTGACCTTGAGTAGCCTCCAGTTTAAGTGAGCCAGGGAAAGAGTCTTTGTTCTGGTCGAAAAGTCCTTGCTCTAGTCTAGAAGGACTCTTTCTTCTGCACTGCAGGTAATTCTTGCTCCCAAGGAACAGCTATTTTCTTTGGAGGAAGAGAAACTGTGGATGCTCCCTCATGAAATTATGACTCTGTCACTGCACAGTAAATGACCAAATAACTTCCTGTACTTTCTGACTGGAAGTCCAACAGACTATTTAGTCAATATTATTAATTAAAGAGGTGCTTTTAAAGCAAGTGACCCAAGTAGAGCATGTCATTTCTACATGAAAAAATTTCAGATTGATAATTTGTGAGGAACAGAGCTTCCATATCTCATAGATGACAGAATCTTCTAGAAGCATCTGTTCATGCATAAGACAGTGTGTATACAGTTAAACAGGGGCCCAATTTGTTTCATTAACTGTAAAACATAAGGGCATTGATGAATACATCAACTTAAATGCTTGTTTGACTTCCAGTTTGAGGCAGTGCAAATTTAGGAACTGTAACCAATAGTGCCATTTTCAACATGCCTTGCACAGTAACATTCAAACTCTTTTTTTCCTGTCACTATTCTGTTACCCAGAGCTTTAACGGCACATAGCTTGCAAGAAACAAAGGGATTTTTGTGAGATTTGGGGGGTAAAAGTGAGGGGAGGTAATTTCCCTTCTCTTTTTGAGAACTGTGATAAATTGTGACTTCAGTCCTCCAGTAGAGAAGAATAAGATTTTAAGAAGTTTAATTTTTCTAGTTCTTGTTCACAAATGGAGTAGTGTAATTTGTTTCTCCACAATAGCACCTTTAAAAAAAATGAAAGGAGCTGTTTAGCTTTAGAAGTCGGATATTTTGTCTGTTCCCCATTAAGTTCAACAAAAACTAAATTTAGCGATCAAATGCTCCTTGAAAAAGCTACCAACACCCGCAGCTTTCACAATAAGCACTAGAGGGAAGAAAGGGTTGCAACTACAGCTGAAAGTGCAAGACAGAGAAGGAGGCATATAGGAATGTCTGCAATCTGCTACCAGTATGGGTGAGGTGTGGTGAGAGAGCCCTTGGATGTAGCTTCTTGCTTCCAAGTTGATAGGCTTTGCTGTTTCCTTTTCACTGTCACCAGGCATGAGGAATGTAATGAAGTGGTGCATTGCTGCAAGAGTCTCAGTAGATATCAACATTGGTTCCAATTCCCGCAAATGCAGCTCACTGACATGGTCTCTCAGGCATTCACAGTAACTGAAATAGGTGGGACTCATCTAGGTCACTGTCTCAGGTTGACTCGCTCGTTTCCATCTCCAAGCTTACTTGCTTCCTTGCACTTTCTGATCATATGTGCCAGCGTGCTTATACCCAGGCACATAGCCAGAAGTGTCCACCAGATCTTCACGTCCCGCTTTGCCCTTGCCTTTCCCAGTTGGGTCAAATCTCTCTTTGTGGGAACCGGTGAAACGCGTCGTGTCTGTAAGTCGTGAGACAGTCGGAGATGAAATGGCTTTCTATTTAACAGAAAGGGAAAAGGAGGAGGAAGTGTTAGCACGGCGAAGAACATAAGAATAAACCAACACAGTGGTTCTAACATGACGGCACTGAGGGACTTTTATTCTAATGTGCTTGTTTGTTGAAAGTAATCAAACAAGACTGGCTCAACAGTTGGTTGCCTTAAAACAGGGAAGATGGAAGTCATCTCCATGTGGGAGACACTCAATTCACAGGGAGGGCTGGCCGTGTGAAAAATAGTATGAGCAGCTGGACACAGTAGCATAACCAGAGGGTGGGCACTGCAGATGGGCTGTGCACGCGGACCCTCCCACTAGCCACTGGAGCCATTCCAGGTAAAGACGGCAAAGCACAGGCAGCACCTCCATGTTGCCATCTATGCTTGGAATTCCAACAGCAAGTGGAAGGGGAGTCGCTTACACACTGCATTGTGGTGCCTGCAGTGTTTACTATGCCACCACCCCACTAGCTATGCTCTTGGCTGGACACGCATATGGTGCCCCTTGAATCATCCTGCCCCTTGTGGCAGAGCCTTGTCACAGCATTTTCTTCAGAAGTCAATTCCTCAAGGTTAGGTTTTTTTTGAATGGCTGGCTGTAACAGTTTGAGACCACTGAGATTATTGCCACAGCCCTCAGATTTCCAAGCTTGAGGAGGCAGCATAGTTAGTCATTCTAAGCAATATCATTCCACTCAGCTCTGTGCACATCTTCCAGCATCTGCTGCCCTCCCCTGCGCCTCTACCTCCAGTCCCTTCCCCAGGGACCTCTTTCCTCCTGGCAACTGCCCTATAGCCTCTATAGCAGAGCACCCTCGCAGCTGGCCATTCTTCCCACCCCAGAAAGAACAAAGCAAAAATGAGGGGGGAAAGATCTTTTGCACCTGCTCTCTCTGCCTCTGCAGCATCCCCTTAAAAATGAGAGAAAAGGGGGGGGGAAGACCCAGAGTTCCTGCAGGAAAGAAGGGCTAGTGAAAAATGCTGGATTTACTTTGTTGACAAAAACTAGCCATTTATGTCCTGATATTGGAAACAGATTCATCCTAGACTTTGGTCTGGCACAAACGTAGCCCTGTGTTCAGGTATGTACAAAGAGCCCACCAATTGCAAGAAAGTGGTGAAATTGTGACTACTGGAGAGGAAAAGGGCATATTTTAATTATAAAGAGAACGTGAGAAAAAACAGGATTAGATTTTTGGCAAAATGAGTCTATGTTCTCTAATTATGTATGGTAGACTTGCTAGGTAGCCCACAGTGCAATGTGCATGCATTCAGGTTTATGGGAGAGCAACACCATCTGTCCTTTAAGCCTTACTATTTAAAGGGGGAGGTGGCAGGCTGTGCATGCTTAGTGGAAAGGAAAAGGCATTTTGCATGTGCTCAGGGACATACTTTGTACAATCCCACTTGCTAAGAGAAACAAACATTGGCTGCCAAATTTGTACAGCATTTGTGAACCCCTAAATGTGTGTGTGTTTGTGTGTGTGTGTGTGTGTGTGTGTGAGTGAGTGAGTGAATGAGTGAGTGAGTGAGTGAACTAGATGCTTGACTAGTAAACCAAGCTTATACTTTTTCACTCTAGCTAGGCCATCCTGAAGGAGAGCACTGTTCGAAACTGTTGAGGCTGTTACTCAGTGAAGCTATATGCACACATGAGAGATAACCATGCATATAGCTCAAGGTTTCTTTGCAATTTCCACTGCAACTTTCACTGCTTAAGAGATTAGCTGTTTTTCAGTTCTCAGTTTAAAATGAGTTGCCTTTTTATAGCATGCAATCAAAATTTGCAGGGTCTTCAGGATGTTTTTCTTTTCTTTTTACTGTGATTCACAGACTACCTGAAACTTAATACCAGCGGCAGTTACTTTTTTTTTCCAGGCATATCTGTTGCACTCAAATGATTTGACAAGTGTGCTATCTCCTTTTTATTCCCCATCACTGAATTTTATCCAAAGCGACATCATCTAGTGAGGTTTCTAAATTTAGTAGGCTTTTGCTCTAACTAACCTCAAAGGGTCAAATTACATTTGAGGTGTCTGTTTCTTGTGAGTAAGTCTTACTGAACACAATGGGCATACTTTTAAATAAATAATATTGTTTTTAAACAACTCTAGTTATCATGATGAATGTGCAAGTTTAGCTCTTATTTTTATTTTTGTAGAAAACGCAGGGTGTCTTGTGAGACACTGTTAAAATGCTACAACATTTTCTGTCCTGGTCATCACACACACCCTGCAACACTACTTACATTTTTAAAGAGGTATATATAAGTAGTGCTTGATTCAGACAGAAAACATGATGGAGGCTAAGAGCAAAAACCTTCTATTTGCAGTTGTGTGATATTTTGTGCATGCACATTGTGCACACACAATTTAAATCAGTAACATGAAAAACAAGGACCAAACTCATGGGCATTTGTCATAAAATGAAGTTTCACCTTAACTGACAAGGCCACCGTATGGTTCAAACAATAGTGATGGACACCTGCTTTCCTTTCTCAATTCCTTAACTTGGTCTGTTGGAGTTTCTGTTAAGTCTTCTGAGGAAGACCCACAATTTTTGAAATCCAGTTACCAAAGTCCTTGCCTAAACTGTCCTTCTCCATTGTTCCAAGCCCCAGGGTGTTCTGCCTAAGCCTTTAACGTTTTGCATGTTTCTTAGTTTTGGACATCTAAGTCTAATGAAGAACGCAGAGCTTAAAGAATTTTAGAGTTCAGTTGGCTCAGTGCCCACTGAAAGCAAGATCATAAAGCAATCTAAAATGGCACCAGAATTTCGAGATCAGGTTAGTGCTAGCCCTCCCTTCCCTACACAGTGCCACTACAACCTGAGGTTACAGGTTGTGGATTTTTGGTTGTGGACAATTGGTAAGCAATGTTTAACAAGATAAAAGGCAGCTCTTTAGAGGCTCCTTCCCAATTGATCCTAGTTGAGCACCCTGTGTTCCTCAAGTCTACCCAAAAACATGAAGGAACATCACCACACCCTTCTTCAAAGCTGGTGACTGCCAGCCTTTCTGGCTACCTTGGAGTACACATCATCCTGGGAGACAGAATGATTGAGCATTCTGTCTCCAGAGGCATGAACTTCAAAAGAAAGAAGGAATCTGAGCCAGGCAAATCCATGGCTCCATCAAATGTGTTCAAAAGATCTTGGAGATAACGATCCCCATGGTGTAAGAGTTTCCACTCCTTTGTTTTCTACCGCTCACTGTGGGTGTCATGAAATTTATAGAGTTGGGTGGAAAATTTTCAGTACCAGCTGCTCTAGACTTGATTAATGTTCCTCATGCTTTGCATGTATCAACCAAAGCATGAAAGGAACAGAAAAGGTCACCAGTACACACACCAGGGGTAATCACTGGAAGCAATGAATTTGATCCCTTGCAGAGTTTCATCTATTCCTCACTCTGTGGTAATTAACTATGGGCATGTCATATCATTCCAAAGTCAAATCTCAGCAGACACATTGTTCTTAACATATAGCTCTTAACTGTACGTTTCATTGCTTTTTTTAGTAGTGAGTGGTTGGTCACAGAAACCCACAAGATTGTCTTTTAGGGATGCACCTTCATATACACAATGACTGGTACTTGCACTACCTCACATACCAAATGGAGAGTCTTATTTGTACATCATGCTTGAATGTCATACATTCTAGCTGGCATAAACCACATTATCTGAGATAAGGGGAATACATGCTCTCAATTATAGCCAGTTTGTCAGCCCTAAATTATAAGGGCAGCACTAAATTATGTCCCCTTCTCTTTAGACATGTAAAAATTGGGCAACTTCCTAAGACTATGACAGACTTACACCAGTGATGTTCCTAGGTGGGGTAAATACCCCAGGGCATCATGCCTCCAGGAGCGAACCATCTCCCTTCCCCCCCTGCCGCTCGGGGGCCTTCGGACAGCCGGGGAGGCTGTGTGCAACCTCCCCAGCCCTCTGAAAGCCTTCTGAGGTCTCAGGAAGGTTAAAAATCACTATTTCCAGTTTTGAGCAGAAATCCAGAAGTACAGATTTTTGGCCTTCTGGAGACCTCAGAAGGCCTTTGGAGGCTTGGGGAGGCGGCACACAGCATCTGAAGGCACTTCAAAGCCCCTCGGAGAGGAGCAGAGAGATGGCACTCGGCGGGGAGGGGCGGCACTCTCTGGTCCTGACTCTAAGTGGCTCGGAGGCCAGGATCACCAGTGATATACACACACTCTGTTGTAATCTATGATGAGTCAAGAAAGCAGAGTCTTTAGCTTGGCTACAGACTCACTGAGTGAACTTGGGAAACTTTCTCAGAGAACATTTAGTTTCTATAAAGGTGCCACGGATCTTGAACACAGGACTCTGGCAGCTCCCTGACCACTCCACTACAATACTTTGGAGGGAGCATCTAGTAGTCTTACAGAATGACCTTGCTTAGCAAAAGCTAAGCATCTAACAAAAGATTGCCTCTCAAAGATGTTATTAAATTGGATGAGCATCGACGAGGATCTACAAAAAATGCCACGGGAGAGAACGGAAAAGATATTATTCTAAGAGAAGCGTTGCGGGAGGAGGGCAAGATTTATATCAGGCTATCATACCGTGACTCCAGATATGATTGGACATTTCCCTTCAATTAGTTTGTGCATTTCTTGAACTGCTTCCTCATTGCTCTTATCTTTAAACCGCTTCTTAGAGAGTTCCTGAAGCGCTTCCTTGAACTGCTCAAAAGTAACTGTCCTGGATTTTCCCCTGGAATATAATAAATAAAAACAGCAGGCATTACAAAAAAGTCTGTGCAAGAACATCCCGCCTACAATGACTACTAAAAGAACTTCACCATGTGGTCCAATAAAGCCTCTAATTTCCCTGTAATTTCCTTCAACGAAACCCATATGGTACAGTCACATCACAAAATTTACCATATTTTTCGCTCTATAAGACACACCTGACCATAAGACGCACCTAGTTTTTAGAGGAGGAAAACAGGAAAAAAAAATATTCTGAACCAAATAGTGTAATAAAATATGTCTCTCTGCTGCTCTGTTTCCATGCTCCTTAGCATATTTTACTACCTCTAGTTTAAAAGGAATTTTATATGCTAGCCTTTTCTGCTTTATCATCCTTGCACTGGTAGAATGAGGTACTGTAGTATTTTTCTGCAAGTGCATTGTCACTAAGCATTACATTTGCATTACCATTGAGCGCCTGCATTTGCATTACAATTTGCATTTGCATTACCATTGCATTTGCATTACCACTGAGCAGGCAGGCAGGACCCTGGCCAGGGGCAGAAGCACCTGCCAAGGAGGCTCTGCTGCCCTGAGAACGCCTGCAGCTTTGCAGTATTCGCTCCATAAGACGCACACACTTCTCCCCCCACTTTTTGGGGGGGAAAAAGTGCATCATATGGAGCGAAAAATATGGTAAATTGGTTTTACCCCAGCTGAACTGTCATGGCTTCCCTTGAAGAATCCTGGGATCCAATTTGGCAAGAGTGCTGAGAATTATCTGTAACAGAGACCACTATCCCTTCCTCACAGAATGACTGGTTTCCAGAGTTTTCTGGGAAGAGGGGATGACTTACATAGCTTTGGACATTACCTTCAAGCAAGGAAATGGGAAGCAGCAATGCCTGGTATTGTCCCCATTATGCAAACTTGCCCATTTGTGCTCTGGAGAAGCTGTGAACAATACATTGTTAAATAAGATGGAAAAGCAATGGAACAGGAAGTGCAAAACCCCTTTACCTCCTTGTAATACTACTCTTAAAAACACTTAGGGAAATAGTTCCTATAACAGCAAACTTTGTGGTCCCATGCACAGCAGTAAAGAGTGGCACCTGTGAGGTTTCTTCATACTCGGGGTTCTGCAGAAATGCAGAAAAATATTACAGACGGCCTGCATCTTACGCAAGGGTTATGTTCCAAAGAGTGACAGGACCATTGCAGCCTGGACGCATTTTACCAAAAACATAATTGTCCAGGACACAAATAATCCAGTACCACTTTGAGGCTGGCATGGAAAGCCAAAATCATGTATAGTCGAAACTCCCTTAAATCCAATAAGCATGCATTTTCTCTTTAAGAACTATAATCATAGTACAAGCAACACACAGAAACAGAGAGAACAGCAGCTGTGTTCTCCCATTTCAGGCTTGCTCCAAGGCATGTACTGAGTAAGTACTCAGTAAGTACTGAGTAAATGGAATGCCAGGCAGAATTGCCTGAAGTATTTACATTGTAGTTTTTCTCTGCCTTTTTGGGGGGTGGGGTGGGATGAGTATGTAGACTTGAATTCATGCAAGTCAACTGAGAAGTGGGCCATAAGATGTGTGTGCATATAAGATGTGGGCCAATTGTACTTTGCAAAAAAAAAAAGTGAGAGAGAACTCAAAGAAACGAAAGAGTTGCACATGTGCAAATGCCTCCCATAGGAACATCAGAAACAGTTAAAAGGACTGATAGAGTCAAAACCAAGAAGAGGAATTGCCCTTCGTGCGAGTTTTTAATAAGACCCAACTTGCATTGATTTAAACTCAAGGAGGTATCACTATGAATAAGTGCTACAGCAGGGGTGTCAAACTCATTTCATCCAGGAGGGCCACATTGGATTCATGACACCTGCTGAGGTGTATAGCACATCGTATTTGTATAACAGACACTGACCGTAGAGTGGGTAATCACTATTCACAACTATGTTATTGGCTATATCCACCTACCCCTATAATGCTGTTACTCACAACTGAACAATTTTGAAACAATAGAAATGAAAAAGCATCACTTTTGTGATGTGATTGCTGTTTATTTATGTTGCTACTTGCAAGTGACTGCCACCCTCAGAACTGCACTCACACTGAACTGAGTACAATACTTTGGCTTGTTCATATGAATAGAGAAAACAGCAGTTAACAAGAGTAAGTTGTCCCAAACATGAACATAAATTCTTGCAGCAAAGGCTGCCAACTGGAGGTATTTTGAACTTGCAAAGCAGTAAAATGCTCCCACATCAACCACACTGAATTTACCCCTCAGTACCAAACCACACTGCATATCAACTGTAAATCAACTGTAAATCAAGTCCAATGGGAGTTCTTATGGCATCTCATTCACCAGAAAATGGGTTCAGCAACATAAAAACTTACATTGCTACTTGCTTCCTGATGCCTGACATCTTTTAGCTTGGACTACAGCATCAAAGTTGGGAGCAAGTGCAGAGTGGTGACAACCCGCAAAACAGCATTCACACTGCTGAATACAATACTTTGAGTAGCTGGCAACCTTCAGCCTCGAAAGACTATGGTATCGCACTCTGAATGGTGGTTCTGGAACAGCGTCTAGTGAAAAGGCCAATTTGGGAGTGACAATCCCTTCCACACTGGGAGCAAGTGCAGTCTGTCCCTGGTCTGTCTCCCTGGCTATGGGCCTTCCTTCTTTGCCTCTTTGCCTCAGACTGTTGGCCAAGTGTCTCTTCAAACTGGGAAAGGTTTCAGTACAATACTTTAATTTGAATACAATGAGTTGAGTACAATACTTTGGTTTGTTTATATGAATAGAGAAAACAGCAGTTAAACTCAGGCTACAGTCCTAACCAGGTCTACTCAGAAGTAAGCCCTATTTTCTTCAATGAGGCTTACTCTCAGGAAAGTGTGGTTAGGATTGCAGCCCAAGAAACTTATTTTGCAGAAATTGGAGCAGACACACATGGACATGGCTACAATTTTTTTTATTTTTACAGAAGAGCAGGGAAAACAGCAGGTAGCTGCTGGCAGATTCACCTTTCTCAAAGTAGTGGAGTAGTAGTGGAGAGTGCTTGGAGGCAACCCAAATGTCTGAAGCACAAGGTGTGCTGGCGGGTGGGTGCAGGAACTCCAAGGGGTGGTGAGGCAGGAGCACTCGCTGGTGGCTGGTGCAGGAGGGCGAATGAAGCCCTGAGCAGGAACGCTTACTGGTACAGAGGGCAAACCCCTACGAGTAGCGCTTCTTGGTGTCTGGTGTGAGGGAGGGTGAAGCCCTGAGCAGGAGCGCTTGCTGGTGGCTGGTGCGGGGGAGGGGGCAAACCCCAACGAGGAGGAGCGCTTCTTGGTGCCCGGTGCAGGAGGGTGGATGAAGCCCCAAGCAGGAGTGCTCGCTGGTGGCTGGGGGGGGCGCGAAGGCAGGAGGGCACCTCACACCTCAGCTGCAGCGCGGGAAAGGCGAGCGTGTGCCTGCGCATGGGCTGAGACCAGAAAGTCTCATGTGAGCTCAAAGCCTATAAAAGCCCATGAGCAAACGGGAGGCTCGTATTCCTTCGCTGCTCCTGCTGCTCAAAGCTCCTGCTGCTTTGAAGCAGCAGGAGCAGCGGAGGAGGAAGGGGTGACATTAAGGCCTTCTGGGGCCTGAAAACATCCTTCTGACGGCCAGGGATGCTGCGCACAGCATCTATGGCCCTCAGAAGTCTCCAGACGCAGCTGGAGCCAGTCGCAGTTGGCGCGAGTGGGGGCGGGGTGACCCTGGAACTCCCCCAGGATCATGCGGGCCACCCGTAAAGGCTGCGCGGGCCGGATTTGGCCCACGGGCCGTACCTTTGACACCCTGTGCTACAGTGTTACACAAAACATAAAATCATCTGAATAAGGTGCATGGTTATTTATTTCCAGACTGCTCCACGGTGTGACTTTCTGAATGGTTTACAATAAATGTATACGGCAACAGTTCCCAAAGTTTCTGGGACTCTGGTGCTTTCAGAACCCGGAAGAGAGTGGCGGTGACGCAAAATGTATCATTTGATGACATCGCCAGCCACTCGCTTCCAGGTTCGGAGGCTGTTGCAAGCTTCCTAAGAAATAGTAAGAGGGTCAGGGGGAACAAGAGGGCTTTTTGCAGCATGCAGTTTTTGTACATTGCAGGTCAACCAGCTGTGCTGAGCAGTTCTACATGCAGCTCTACTTGCTATGATTAATTTAATTGGAATGTAATAATTTACATGTCTCTTAATCACTGAGGAGTGTAAAATCATGATGTCATTTCCTGTTTGATGCAACTTCCAGCCACAACATCAATAGGTCCTGGACAGATGGTTATTCCCAAAAATGGATCCTATGCTAAAAAATTTGAGAACCACTGGTGTACAGGATTGCAGTCCTAATCATGATCCTATCTAGGACTTAGGGTGGCAGATCTGATGGTCAGCTGCTGTAAGCCCTGGACTGGCAGCAAGGAAGTAGTGCTGCTGACATGTGCTTTGGGTTGCTAGTGCAAACAGCTAGAGGCCCTGTGCACACAACAGCAGCTCTTACACTCCCCCAGACAACAATGCACTAACAATTAGCCTGAGGAGTGTCACCCTTACTCCTGTGGTCTTTGGCCACAGGAGTGACTTGCCCAAGCTCAGAGCAGTTGCTTCTTCAGGCTAAGGCTCTAGTCTATACTTTTAAAACAACAATGTATGTTCATGCGCTCCTGTTGCTTTATCATGAGCAAAAACAACCACAATTAAATTTATATATGATGGAAAATGCAGAGGCTAAGTCATTGTCCTTCCTGACATGAAAATCCTAATAGAAGTTTTTCAAAGCCAATTGCACTTGGAGATGCAGGTCGGCAGTGAGCAAGTTGCAATTTCTCCTGGAGTTCTGCCATGGGGCTAATCGGGTATCATCCCCATTCTTGTGAAAATGCCAAGTGATCTGAAAGTAGCAGCTAGGTCATGACCTTGATCCCAGAGCCATGCTTCCTGCAGAGAGAAACCAGAGTCTCATAGCTCTGTGCATGCACTCAACATGAAAATACTGTAGGGATACATTCTTTGGTACTATGACCAGCTTGATTTGCACACTGAGGATCTCTGTTGGAGTCCATCTCCCTTCCCTTTTAGCCTCTCCCAATTTTTTTTGGCATCCAGGCTTTTGGTGCTGCCCCTCTCTCTTTGGGTTGGTGTTAAAACTGACCATGACCACTTATTCTCTTAAAAATTTTAAGAATGTTTACTTGAATGTTAACCTCCTGCTGGATTTGGCTAAAGTTATTCAACAGCTGCAATTCAAACACATGTAGCTACATTCACTTTCTGAAAAGGCAGTTATGCTGGGGAGGGGGGATGAAATGAAACCAGTGCATTCACATTTTCTCTTTAGACAAAAAAATCAACTTCAGTTGCAATCCTATACACCAGTGTTTCTCAAACTGTGGGTTGAGTCCCACTAGGTGAGTCGTGAGCACATTTCAGGTGAGTCCCCATTCATTTCAATATTTTATTTGTAATATATTAGACTTGATTAGTATGTGACTGCATTTGGGGAAATGTACTTTTAACAAGCTACTCTGTATATGCTTTAACAATGACAGTAAATGGGACTTATTCCTGGGTATGTATGGGTAGGATTGCAGCCTAAGATTATTAAAAATTTTCCTGCTTGATGATGTCTGGTGTGCTTCCTGGGGCATTTGGTGGGCCGCTGTGAGATACAGGAAGCTGGACTAGATGGGCCTATGGCCTGATCCAGTGGGGCTGTTCTTATGTTCTAATGTATATGTCATGACATCACTTCCGGTGGGTCCTGAGAGATTTTCATTCTAAAGAAGTGGGTTCCAGTGCTAAACATCTGAGAACCACTGCTACACACACTTACCTGGGAGTATGTCACATTGAATTCAGTTGGACTTACTTCTGAGTAGACATGCCTAGACTTGTGTTTGTCACAGACTGGGTCAGATCACAGATAAATGTTAAAGAAGGCATTTGCTGGGAAGCTACATGAAAAATTAAGTTGCCCTGTTGTCAGAATCAATTCAAAATTTACCTCAATAGCCACAGTGTATAAAACAGCAGGCTGTATAATAGTCTGGGTTTTAGTGACCAACAGTCTAATCCTATTGAAATTCCCCCACGCTGATGCATCAGGGCCAGGGCAGCATGCGGGGTATCCCGAATGTGGGGGAATTTTGCAGTCTGGAGGTCTCCTTGAAGTAAGGGAACATTTGCAGCATCTCCCTCTGTCAACCCTCTTGGTCTTCTTCTTCCCCCATACCATTTCTCTGTGGCCTCCTTCCATCTCTCCCTCGCAAAGACTCAGCAGAAGCAATGCTGCAGAAAAGGCAGTGCTGGAACAGTCCAATTATCACAGGTGCCAGATAAAGAGCTTCCAGAGACTGTATCTAACCCACAGGCCTTTGACACCCCTGATCTAGACCATCCCCAGTAAGTATCACCAAGCTCAACAGCTGTGCTGCCTAGCTCCTCAACCTGCTTGCTCCCTTCATTGTATATTATAATGTCATTATGATGTCATGACAACACACAATGCAGCTTCTGCCAATTGGAGAGAAGGGAAAAGACAGAGCATTACAACAGCTGCATTTAACAAAGTCTGTCAACGCAACAATCATAGCACTCATGCCAGTGTTGCCACTGGATAGAGTCCAAGTCCTATTCATGCCATCACCCATGCTTCCTTATTTACGAGGGCACAATTCAGCCACAGTGAAGCACTACTAAGTCCCATTGTCTTCAGCGGAAGGGCGCTGAGCACATGCTTAGCACTCCCAATAAAATAAGTGGAACTTAACACTGCAGTTTTGGCAAGACTGTCCCCTGTAAGAGAGAGAGAGAGAGAGAGAGAGAGAGAGAGAGAGAGAGAGAGCTGATTGCATGCTTATGTCACAATTCCCCAAGTGGTGAAAAATGCCAGAGGCACGCTGTTATCTGGATTGGGGTTCTCTTAAAAGGAGAAATCACTGAAGACTTTACAGTGTCTTTGTCAGAGTTCTGAGCATTGGATGGAGTAACAACACCAGGCTATAATTAACAACAGCTACAAGAGTGTTCTAAGCAGTGGTGTACCCAGGGGAGGCAAGGGGTACAAATGCCCTGGGCACTGCACTGAGCAGCGCTTGCGGGGGTGGTACTGCGACCTGGCCCCCACAGGGGTACGCCAAGAACTGCGCCAACAGTGGCTGCAGGAGTGCTGCCACTGTTGGCACAGTTCTGCACCACTCTAAGGGCCACCCTCCTTTCCTCCCATTTAGAGGAGGAGAGGAGGGTGGCCCTCAGAGGGGCAGAAAGCGGCACATGCCTACTCCAACTTCGGAGGAGGCGTGTGCCGCTTCTGGCTCCCATGGAGACTTTCACACCACTTCTAAGCAGCGCCATCAGAGCTTTTTGATGCTATTGGAAGTGGCACCCAGGACAGAGGCAGGCGGCACATGCCTCCTGGGCACCGCTTCCAGCAGTGCCGAAACACTTCCATGGAGTCTGGGCTGCCTCCTTCCCTCCCCTTTTCCAAGGGGAGCAGCCGCGTGGAAGTAATTGCAGTGAAGATGATGTCACCCCCCCAATTACTTCCAGGTCGGGGGGGGCCAGCAATGACAGAGGTAGCTCTGGGCAGAGAAAAGCCCAAGACCACCTCTGGTTCTAAGCATGCCTGCAGCTACCAACTCTTATTGGTTTCCATTCCAGTCTTTGCCAGATCAAACCCTAACGCTGCCTCTTCTAGAATTTGCCAGCTCACATGCCACCTTTGACTTCATTTGCTCCCAAGAGACAATGTGGACTCGCTGTATGTACCGACTCTTGCTCCCAGGTAGTTGCACTTGAGGGTCCTGATGAAGCCCCCTCTTCCTTGTACCATTAACATTTGTTAACCCACTTCTGTCCATGCCAGGAAGCATCACATCAGGGTCTTGCTCTAGCACAGAATTCATTCACAACATCCAAGCCCAATCTGTTGAGTCTTGAACAGGACATCATCTCCTTTGGCTTACACCACAATACACGACATGGTTTTTGCCTACTTTAACTGAGAAGTGCATATCATTGTGCAATGTGGTCAGATGAAGGGGTTAGTTGTGTTTATAAATAGCAAAAGAAGGGTGCCAAAATATAGTGAAGCCAGAGCAGGGGAGTGGAGGGGTTTTAGTACTTCGTCCCTGTCATGCTTTCAGTCCTGATCATGCCCCCATGTACTATTATGTGGGCAATAGACTAAAGTTCCCCTATCCCTGTGCCATCTTTTGCAGCTCCCTACTATTTATAAGCAAAATTGATCCCCTCATCCAGTCACATTGCCCAATTAAGTGCACCTCTTGTTTGATCTTTATAGTGAAGATAGATGGAAAATTTAAAGAGAGGTCACAGCACTCCTCTTCTGTCTATAGTATAAAGTCAGCTTTTTCCTGCTTTGCAGGTTTAACCATCAGCCTTGCCCCTCAGCAGGTTGGTCCCTTTTGTGTGCACAATCATCCTTCCCCTTATTCAAAATGAAACATTTTAAAACACTTGCAAAACTTATCCAGGGAGGGTGGAGGGAAGTTTTTTTGGTGCCATCCGCTGCCAGTTTTGCAGAACAGTTTTTTGGTTGACTTTTCCCAAAAGTATGAGAAGCAGGAACAGAAAGTAAGCTTAGCTTAAATGCCACTGCTTCTAAACTGGGCCCACCGCTCTGGGTCTTCATCCTTAATGGGAAGCCTCCATGCAACGGGGTCCTAATATGATCCTGCAAATTCACAAGTGGCTTCTGGACATACAAAGCTTGCTTGGTTTCCATGCTGTAGTGCTATGGCTCCTTCAGAAGTCATAGAGGATGTGGAAAGGGAAGGTGAATTGAGGACAGGCAAAGGCTGCACACTATTCCAGTGCTTTTGTTTCAGGAATCTGAAAGAGGCAGCATTTGCTTGAGGCTCTCTTATCTGTCAATAAATGGTACCATGCTGAAATGCAAATGTAAGCCAGCAAAGCAGCAATTGTGCCTGACCTAATTAGTCAGTTTCAGACAGAAATCCCAACAGATGCTGAGCAATATTTGAACTCTACCCCAAATTCCCCTGAACTCTACAGACACAAACCTGGTAAATGGGTTAGGGCAGTGGTTCTCACACATTTAGCATCGGGACCCACTTTTAAGAAAAAGAATCTTTTCAGGATCCACCAGAAGTGTTGTCAGGACCGGAAGTGACATCATTAAGCAGGGAAATTTTTAACAATCCTAGGCTGCAATCCTACCCACGCTTTCCCAGGAGTAAGTCCCATTTACTATCATTATTAAAAGCATATACATTATTGACAACCTTCAGTCTCAAAAGAGTATGGTATCACGCTCTGAATGGTGGTTCTGGCACAGCGTCTAGTGTGGCTGAAAAGGCCAATCCGGGAGTGACAATCCCTTCCACACTGGGAGCAAGTGCAGTCTGTCCCTGGTCTGTCTCCCTGGCTATGGGCCTTCCTTCTTTGCCTCTTTGCCTCAGACTGTTGGCCAAGTGTCTCTTCAAACTGGGAAAGGCCATGCTGCACAGCCTGCCTCCAAGCGGGCCGCTCAGAGGCCAGGGTTTCCCACTTGTTGAGGTCCACTCCTAAGGCCTTCAGATCCCTCTTGCAAATGTCCTTGTATCGCAGCTGTGGTCTACCTGTAGGGCGCTTTCCTTGCACGAGTTCTCCATAGAGGAGATCCTTTGGGATCCGGCCATCATCCATTCTCACGACATGACCGAGCCAACGCAGGCGTCTCTGTTTCAGCAGTGCATACATGCTGGGGATTCCAGCACGTTCCAGGACTGTGTTGTTTGGAACTTTGTCCTGCCAGGTGATGCCGAGAATGCGTCAGAGGCAGCGCATGTGGAAAGCGTTCAGTTCCCTCTCCTGTTGTGAGTGAAGAGTCCATGACTTGCTGCAGTACAGAAGTGTACTCAGGACGCAAGCTCCGTAGACCTGGATCTTGGTATGTTCCGTCAGCTTCTTGTTGGACCAGACTCTCTTTGTGAGTCTGGAAAACGTGGTAGGTGCTTTACCGATGCTTTACCATATACATAGTATATACATACATAGTACATACATAGTATGTACATAGTACATACATAGTACATACATAGTATATGCATATACATAGAAGACTGTTAAAAGTACAGGTCTGTAACATTTCCCCAAATGCAGTCACATGCTATGGTAGCATCAAGTCTAATATATTAAAAATAAAATATTGAAATGAATGGGGACCCACTTGAAATTGGCTAGCGACCCACCTAGTGGGTCCCAACCCACAGTTTGAGAAACACTGGGTTAGTGCCAACGCAGAGATGAGCGGTAGAACATCTAGGGACTCCTCAGGAAGGGGGTGTGATGAACAATGATGCCACAGCCAGGGCAGAGCTTTAGTCACCAAGGTCAGCTCCAGGTTTTTTTTTTTTGGGGGGGGGGGGAATTCCTCAGGCAAAATGCATTTCAGTGGAGACTCTGTGCTAGCAATTCCCTCTTCATCAGCATCACGGATGCAGATAAGGCAAAGGATCAGGCAGCAGTAGTTACTCCCTCCGGCTATCCTAGGCAGCTTATATCTGTTCTGGTCAATTTCCTTCTCACTCGCCAGTGCCTTAGAGCAGACAGAACACTGGAGGCAGCCACTGTCCATGAAAGGAAGAGGGGTGGCAGCAGCCCCTCCTTTGCTCTCTCTTCAGCATGGGCCATGTTGGCTCCTTTTGCCTCCATTGAGCACTCAGCTGCAAGCAGGAGGCCAGGAGCGCCTACCCTATCTTGCTACACACCTGCCTCCTACACTAATTGAGCAATTGGCAGCAATGAAAGAAGCTGCTGTTGCAGCCCAACCACATGTGCAGGCCATGGCAGATGGTGCAGCACTGAGCAAGGAGACCAGAGCAGATGCAATCCTCCTTGGACAGCCCTGTGAGAAAGGGCAAGCAGGAGTGACTGCTGATGCTTTTCCTCAGAGGTTGGTGGTAGATCCCCCTGGAGAAGCTTGGCATTTGCCCAATGATACAGCTTTTTGCTGCTCAGAAAGCAAAAATCTGGTCCTCCTATATGTTTGCATGCATATATTTCATATATGTTTCAAATATATTCTTGAAAAAGACAAAATAATTTAATGTTCCATGTTCACAGTACACTACAGACACTTCAAGAGACCTGTGTGTCTCGTACAGTAACACATCTATTAATATCAAAGATATGTTCCTGAAAATCCAAGCATGGTTTAAAATGGTGCTGTAGGAGACGCCATTTAAAGAAATCAGTTTGGATTGGCCAGAATGTGCTGCTTCCATTGGGCACACTAGCTGTCAATCAACTCAGGATGACAAGCACTGTACTGTAGTGAAACAGCACTAAAAGAAACAGCATTTTTGGATGTATGCTTGTATTGTGTTAATACTTCACAATCATTTGCCTACAGACTGTAAAACAAGCCTCTGTGTCAACATTAGCTTATAAAAGTGACAGGGTAATAATTTTCTGTCCCTGCAGTTTATACACAATGGGGGGGGGGGGAAAGACATTTTCATCAAAGTATCGCAGTGGTTCCCAAATTATGAGCTGTGGCTCCCCAGGGAGCCACAGAAACCAGCTGGGGAGCCGCAGAATCCTTGTGAAAAATCCACCACCCTATAAATTGTATAGGTTTGTATCCTAATGGGGACCCACGGCCCAGTGGGTTAAGGAAGCTGCCAGTCGAAAAAGTTTGGGAAGCACTAAAGTATTGGATCTCCTGCTGCCCTGTTTCCTGATCTACATGATCAGGAAAATCACCTGGTCCAGCCCTTCCAAGATGGCACTATTTCAGGATGCAAGTAGAAGATTTTGTGTTTGAGAGTTGCTTCTACATCAAAAGTTCCATATCTTTAGAAAAATAACACATCCGAGTTCCAGCCTAGAATTCTCTCTGAAGTGGCTGGTTTGTATGTGCAGCATGCTTGGTCTGTTTTACAAATGAGAACATTCAAATATATGATTCCTCACTCCCTGAAATTTTCCTGAACATATGGATCAGCTCTTAGAAGGCAACTAGAGAAACCACTTGACAGTTTAGAAATAATTCATTTAGGACACTGGTTCCCAACCTGTGGTCTGGGGACCACAGGTGGTCTGCGAGACCCTGAGAAGTGGTCTGTGAGGTCTCAGGGGAAAAAAAAAAATCACTTTTGATCACTTCCAGCATCTCTGAGCAAGCAGCCCCCACAGACCACAAGAGAGGGTGAAGAATGGACTGCCTGTAGCAAAGTGTGTGCATGTATGTGGACATATTTTTGTACATAAAGAGTCGCGACGCCCCAGCCTAGAGGCCCTGGACTCTGCTCCCTTAAGGGGTGGGGGCAGGGGGAGGCAGCAACGTGATCCCCTGGATCGTGTCGCTAAGGGGGGGGCGCAGGGACTGACATGCACTTACCAGTTCCTGCAACAGCCTCCCAGGGTGCAGGAAGCCCTGCGCGATCCTCCGCAGGGTTCCCCAAGCCTTAGAAAGTAAAAGTGGAGTGATTGCGCCCCAATTCTGGTTTGCAACTGTAAACCAGAGACAGCGCACAATTGTTCCGCTTTCACTTTCTGAAGCCCTGCAAACGGTCGTGCAGGGATTCTTGCACCCCCCGAGGAAGCTGCTGCAGGGACTGGTAAGTATATGCCAGTCCCTGCACCCCCCCCCCCAGCAATGTGATCCTGGGGATCGCATTGCTGCTTCCTCCCACCCCCACAAGAACTTAGAGCAGCTCAAACTCTCTCTGAGAGTTTGAGAATTACTGTACAAAAACTTTTGGAAACAAGGATAATGGTCAATTATAAGTATGGTACTAATATAAAATCTGTATACAGAACTCAGGACTCTTCTCAGTTTCTTGCTTCGTACAGTTGAAGGAAGTTTGGGAACAGTAGGACATAAAGGAGTTAGATGAAAGAATCACAGTGGAAAGTAGGTATAAAGCAAGCTAGAATGGGGGTCAAAAAATCAGTATTAACAACTGACAGTGCAAATGTGTATCAAAATTCACTGATCAGAAAATGAAATCAACAGATAAATTAGTACAACAGGGTATGTAAGAGGACAAAGCCTTTGATAAAAATACTGAAAATACTTACATATAATGTGTATGTAAAATACTGAAAATATGTAAAAATACTAAAATATGTAAAAATACTGAAAATACTGAAACCATAGAGAACGCAGACAGAAAAAAAAACACAGAAGATTTTCAGTCAGTGAATATCAAGTGAACAGCCCCATTCTAGCACAAGTATTGATTAAAAAAAACCCCTTCCTACATGCAATTAGCATAGTTATCACAATAGTGATTGTGTATAAACAGAAGAAACTTAAATTTCCAGAGAAAACACTCAGAAATAACATTTATATAATACGCATTGCTTTGCCCATTATTCTGAATGAGAAAAATGTTCCAAATTGGCTTCCAGCAGCACGTGCAATACATTGTTGCATGATCATTTACGACAGAAGAACTGTGTTCCACTGTCGCAAATAAGTCTGGGCTGCTGGATTGTTTATGAAGAGTCTTATATGTTTTGACAGCTTAAAAAAAGTCTGCCTTGGGGGGAAAACATAAGATCTTCAACTTGTCAAGGAAGCAGAAAACCACAGCCACAGCACCAGCTAGCAAGGAAAAATGCTTCACTGTAAGTTTAGGCATCAATTACATTTCAAACCCCAGGGGAAAATAACCTAACTTCTGTTCATTCATCAAAACTGCCTCTCTGATATTTTCTGGTCCAGCAGTGCCAAGGTCAGGTACAGATGCCCTCTGTAAACACAAGATGCATCAATACCTGTACTCAGTGCCAGGTACTTTGGTCTGGTTGGCACCAAGAGAAATACAGAAAGCTTCTTGTTATGAGAATGTTTTTGCACAGGCCACCAAACAATGCAACCCATGATCTGAAAGATTTATTCTCTTGGGTCAGGAATGCTTGCTTTAATGGCACCACATCTGTTGCTCAAGGTTAATCTGTCTGGGCAACAGAGGCCCTATTAGTCATTTGCCTACCTGTTTTTGTTTCACTTCATACATTCAGTTCATTGTGTGACAGAAGCTCCACTATGACATGCCATGTTAGCTTAATACTTCAGGAGGGTACAGCATTACCCATATTCTTTTAGCCAGAGTCAGACCCTCAGTCAGCACAAACTGAAATAGGTAAGCACCACTGTCTTATCAAGAGTCACAGTATTTCTATACAGTTTCTACCAAATGTCAGATACACTTCACAGTTACCCTCTAAAATGGTTTATTCTTATGCAAAAATAGGGGGAGCTTGACCCGTTTCTGTATGAGGCGGGGGGCATGATCCAGTGGGGCTGTTCTTAAGAGGCAAACCCAGATTAGTGACTCACACAGAGACAAGAGGCAGCCTCCTCAGAGGTTTGGTAACTCTGAAACGCATTCGAATTTGGAATAACCAATGCCTAATAAAAGGTTTTTGAAACTGAAATTGAAAAAATTGAATTTGGAATAAATAGATCAATTTATTCACACACAGGCCAAGACGTAATAGAATTACCTGCTCCTGGTAGAAGCTAATTGAAGGCAGAGGCAGAGCCATGAATTGAGCAAGATGAAGAGGATGGTTTATGTGGAGAGCTGCTTTGGCCTCATATGAAGTAAACTCCTCCTCCTTTGCATTTCTCTCATGGGACATAAATATGCCCCAAATAACTTGAAGCACAACTCCCTTGAAGCACAACTAAAATCACCACCTTGAAACCAGGATAAAAAGCCCAATAAATATGAACAACCAGCAGTAGCACCTAACCTAACACAGAGAAGGAATGTTCCATAGTTCGGTAAATAGGGTGGAATGATGAGCTATGTGAATGCCATGATTACCCAGGGGAACAGAAAAACCATAGAATGCAGTACTGGGCACAGAATATACGAGGGTCGCCCAGAAAGTAATGCACCACATTTTTTTTCTTCAACAATTATTTATTGAACACAATGAAACTTACACACAAGAATGATGTTTCTTCTGCACTCCCTATTTTTCCACGTAATCTCCGTCCAGTTCTATGGCCTTCCTCCAGCGAGACACAAGGGCATGTATGCCCTGTTGGTACCACTCCTTGTTCTGGTCACGAAGCCATTTCTGCACTGTGCGAATCACCTCTTCGTCATCCTCAAAATGTCTTCCGCGAATGGCATCCTTTAATGGCCCAAACAAGTGGAAGTCTGAGGGAGCTAGGTCAGGGCTGTAGGGTGGATGGGGTAACACAGTCCAACCCTGTTTAGTGATGTGTTCCGAAGTCCTCAAACTTGTGTGAGGCCGAGCGTTATCATGTTGAATCAAACATTCACCTGGGTTGTTATGGTGCCGAAGTCGCTGGAAGCGCTTCTTGAGTTTGGTTAATGTCGTCACATAAGCTTCAGAATTAATGGTGCTGCCTCTTGGCATCACATCAATGAGTATGACGCCCTCACAGTCCCAAAACACGGTGATCATGACCTTACCGGCGGAAGCAGTTACTTTGAATTTTTTCTTCTGTGGAGAATGAGGATGACGCCATTCCATCGACTGTCGTTTTGTTTTGGGCTCAAAATGGTGAACCCAGGTTTCATCACCTGTCACAATCCTGGACAAGAATGCTTCCCCCTCATCTTCAAAACGTTTCAGCAACTCAGAAGAAATGTTTTTTCTGAGAGATTTGTGGTCCACTGTAAGACAGCGCGGAACCCATCGTGCACACACTTTTGAGTAATCAAGAGCACAGATGAGTGCATCCACACTTCCTTTGCTGATTGACAGCTTCAGCGCCAACTGCCTAGTCGTTATGCGTCGGTCCTCGCGAATGAGCACATCAGCAAGCTGCGTCTTGTCAGGTGTGACAGCCGTGGATGGCCGCCCCGAATGCTGCAAATCTTGGAGCTCTGCCGAACCGCCTTCTAATGGCCTCACCCTCTGTGCCCAGCGACTAACCGTACTTCTGTCGACTGCAGATTCTCCATAAACTGTACACAAACGTTTGTGAATGTTCCCAACAGTTTCTTTCTCCGCAGTGAGAAATTCAATGACGACACGCTGCTTGTAACATACATCACTTACAGACGCCATTTCGAAACACTGCTGCAGCTACGTTATCTGTCTGAAGAAATTTGTGTGCGCACTCCTGAAAATTCAAATAATGTATATCTAAAGTTTCGCATTCGTACCATTACTGTAGGCTGAGAAAAAAATGTGGTGCATTACTTTCTGGGCGACACTTGTTGAAAATCTCAATGTTCACCTCAGAGCAGCAGGTGCCAAACCTTGGCCCATAGGCTAGATCCAGTGCCAGGAAGAAGCCTTCCCTGTCCTGTGTGGTGCTTTCTGTTCCACGTTGTTTCCTCTTATCTTTCCATCCAATCTTGTCAGAAAGTCATGCCATGCAGCTGCTTCCACTGCCTGTTGCCCAAGCAGGCTCTGCGCCCCGATTTTGGGGCAGAAGCAGCTGCCCGGCATGACTTTCTGACAAGGTTGGCTGGAGAGATAAGACGAAGCAGCACTGAACAGAAAGCGTCATGCAGGACAGTTAGGCTTTTTCAGACACAGTGGTCCCATTTCCAAAAAATTGGAAAAATAGAAAAAAGAAAAAAATGATTATGGAATGTTTTATTTTAATATGATGAATAAAATATTTTAAGACAAGGTGTTCAAACATTTTCCAAATCATTACTAAAAAATATGTACGGCAGTGGTTCTCACACATTTAGCACCAGGACCCACTTTTTTAGAATGAGAATCTGTCAGGACTCACTGGAAGTGATGTCATGACCAGAAGTGACATCATCAAGCAGGAAAATTTTAGCAATCCTAGGCTGCAATCCTACCCATACTTACCCAGGAGTCAGTACCTTTTACTATCGTTAAAATAATATACACAGTAGCTTGTTAAAAGCATAGTTCTGTAACATTTCCCCAAATGCAGTCACATACCGTGGTAGCATCAAGTCTAATATATTAAAAATAAAATATTGAAATGGATGGAGACCCACCTGAAATGGACTCGTGACCCACCTAGTGGGTCCCAACCCACAGTTTGAGAAACACTGATATGGTATCAGATTATTCTAATTTCTATGCACTGAGGACAAGCAAGTCCGAGGTTACAAACCGAACTCTCCAATGCAAGAACAAGATGCATTTCTTCCTTTAGGAGGTGCTGCCATTGCCACAAGAAAAGAAAAAGGTTTTCGTTTTGTTTTTGATGTAGATGGGTACGTTTGGTTCTGTTCTGTCCTCTTCACTAGGCCTCAAACATTGGAAGAAAATACAGAGCAACAGAAAGGACCTGAAAGTATATACTTAATTGAAAAAGGTAAGAGTTTACATTTATCTGATTCCAGAAAACTGAATCATTTAGCTACATTAGTTCATCTTTATAACTTTTGCGTAAATAATATTTAATTACTACTAATCTGGTTCTTTACTTCCCCCACCCACAACCATAGATTAGTGTCTTCTTGCAAACTAGCCATTAAATTATTTTTCTTTCCTACTTCCCTCAGGAAAATGGTGAGACCAACATCTAACATATGGAGGCATTTTCACATTACAAGTTCTTCTGAGAAGAAAAATGTGATTCGCAAATATTGTCAGATGGAACATGCATTTCCAAATGCTACCAGGATGACATGACACATTCTTGTATGTAACAAGTGTCCTGTAGATATTAAAAAATCCTTCATGGATCTAAGCGAAGAGGACCACAATGATGAAAATGCACATAGTTTTTCTCAACGTTCTCGTTCAAGAAGTCCTCTTTCTACTCCATCTGTAACATCAGCAGCAACACAAAGTGTTGTCCCATCAGCAGCATCTTCAAGTAAACGTACTGAAGACAGCTGCATCCAAAAATTATTCAATAACTTCATTTGTAGACAAGATGACACCTGAAGATCAGGAAAAAATTGATCGAGCTCTTGCAAGAGCAATATATCCTTCTGGAACACCATTTTCAATAATTGAAAATACATACTGGCAGGAAGCTTTGAAATTACTAAGACTATCATACCATTTGCCCAGCAGACATTCTTTGAGCAAGCCTCTTTTGGAGTTGGAATATGAACATGTCATGGAAACTGTGCAAGGAAAAATTAATGAAGCACTGTGTCTTGCACTACTTAAGACGGATGGGCAAATGTGAGAGGAATTATAAATTTTGTTATAACACCTCAATCAGTTTTTTACAAAAGCATTGAAACAGGAGAGAACAGACATACTGCAGAGTATATCAGCTATAAAATATGTGAAGTCCTACAGAAAATGGGGAGTGGTAAAGTATTTGCTTTGCTGACTGACAATGCCAGCAATATGAAAGCAGCATGGGAGATCATAATGGAGAAGTATCCACATATTACTGCAATAGGATGTGCATCTCATGGGCTCAACTTGCTTCATCCTGCTGCAAATCTGCTGGATTCAAGATTCAAAGGCGGAAATAGTGATGACAGCACTGTTACTGCATTTGACTGGTTTACAGAACATGCATCACATTTAGGACTTGATGTTGGGAAGGTACTTTCAAATGTTGCAGAATACAGAACATCTTCAGGGATTTGGTCCAGGAATGCAATCTGGGATTCTGCCAAACATATTCTTCCTGCAACATGGCTGCAAGGTCTTTGCACAACACTGCCTCTGACTCCTCTTGCTTCTCTCCTTCTTCAGATTCCTCCATCTTCTGCAGCATGTGAAAGAATCTGGTCTATGTTTGGAAACACTCCCACTAAATCAAGAAATAAACTGACACGTGAAAGGGTAGAGAAGCTACACATACAGATATATATGATATATATGATATATCTGTGTATATGTGTGTGTGTGTGTGTATATATATATATATATATATATATATATATATATATATATACATATGATATATATATGTATATATATGTGTCTCTCATGTATATCTGTATGTGTATCTCTCATATATATCTGTATGTGTATATATGATATATATACACATACAGATATATATGAGAGATACACAGAGTAGCTGCAGAAGCAGAGACTGAAACTGATACTGGTAATTACAGCTCAGAAAATGATTCTAATTACATTTCATGCCCATTCATTGAAACTTAGTCCCACTCCCTTCTATACACTTCCCACCTCTTCAATTCATTTTATGAGAATAAGTTTTGTTTTTTTTAATTTAATACTGTGGAGAGGAAATAATAATTGTTACTTCTGGATTTTTAAAAACTGTTTTGTGGAGGTTTTTCATCTGTTTCACATAAACTAGTAAACAGTTCAGGAGATTGTTGCTCCATTTGTTGCAATTACAAATAAATATTATAAAAAAGGTAAATTCTGTTTATAATAATTGTTTGGATACACTACATTTTTAATATGCTAGTTGTAATAATTTTATGCCATGTCAAATTGTCCATAGTTATATTTTATGTTCCTAAAGTAACAGAATGACTTTCAATCTGGAAAAGAAAAAGAAAGTGCTAATGCAACATTTTTTTCAATTGTTCTGAAAATTTCTGTATTGTTTTTTTAAAAAAAAACAAACCAGAAAAAAACGTTTTTTTCCTAGCTTCAAAATTTCCAGAAATTTTACATCTGTAGTTGGGGATAGGATTTCAATGGCCTGCATAACTCTGAGCTCCTTCCCATGACTAGAAAAACCAGGCAAAATTATACAAAATAGTAAAGACTGCATAATATTTACGGAAAATCTCAAGTTATGATTTATAGTAGTCACATAATTCAATGTTTCAGAATCTGGATGCCAGGATGTGCAGAATTTGAAAAGGTGGGAAGAAGTGGAAACTGAGTGAATGGCAAAAACAACTGTACAACTGGAATTCACTTTGCTTCTAGCAGAAGCAGAACCAGTGTTTGGGTCTGGAGGAGGGCATGAGCACCACCTTAACTCCAGAGCCCAGGTCAACCAGGCAGGTAGACCCATGCTCCCAGTTGAACCCAGGCCTCTGTGGCTGAGGTTTGCTGGGTGGGCAGACTGGGGCTCCTGCCCGGATTTAGATCTACCTGGTGGATCTACCTGGTAGATCTACCCATCTACCTGGTGGGTAGATCTGGGCTCCCATTCTGACTCTGCCCTCTGGAGCAGCCTCTTCCAGGTGGGTAGAACTTGGCTCCCAGCCAGGCGTGATCTCACTGCTGACACCCTGCCCAGTAGGCATTCCCCTGATGCCAGACTTCACTCACTATCCCAGAGTGATAGTGACTTCACTCTCACTCTTCACACTGTGAAGTCTATTCACAGACTTCACTCACTATCCCAGAGGGCTCCCTTCCCCGCTGGTGAGACAGTTGGGGACACACACACACCCCGGATCTGCCCCTAACTTCAAGAGAGTGGCAGATTTGCACTCCACCCAGTATAGGGCACGACTAGGATTATCTGTGCCTCTAAATTTCTAAACTACTGCTAGAACACAACAAATAGCAGATTTGGCTCTGTGGCCGATTCATACAGTTGCTTTTGTATTCCATGTGGTATGCCATGTTTGTTTGAAAAGCATTACAGCCTGACTTGGAAATACATGCATATACTGCTACAAGCTGCTTCTGCCACTGTCATGACTGAGGTGGTATATTTGTCCTTACCAAGTACAGATCCCTTACACCAGCGATTTTCAACCGCTTTCACCTCAAAGCACATTGGCAAGGCACTAAAACTGTCAAGGCACATCGTCTGTTTTTTGACACACTGCACTGCTGGTGGGGGGCTTAAATCCCCCAGTGACCCTACTAATAAATGACTCTCCCCCAAACTCCCATTGCAAACTTGTGGATCATTTGCAGCACATCAATGTGCCATGGCACACTGATTGAAAATTGCTGCCTTACATTATTTCAAACACATACCTACAGGTTGAGCCTCATTATTTGCATGGGTTCCCTTCCAAGCACTCAAAAGGCAAAAAACGCACTATAGCAAATCAATTTAAAAAACAAAGTTTCTTTGCTCCTGTGATTGAAAAACAGCCTTGCTGACCTTTGTGATGTAAGATAAGAGTCATTAAGAAGACAATCCATCAATCAGTCGTCCTGCAAGCACTTACAAAGGTGCTTCACTCAGCCCCTTCCTTCACCAATGTAAAGTGATCACCTCTCTTTCACATGCTCAGGGGGAAGGGAGGGGTCCACTGGAGAGAGGAGGATTGATGGATTGTCAGCCAGCTGCTCTCTCTCTCTCTCTCATTAAGGAGGCTGTTGTTAAAGGACTGTTCAGTTTTTAAAACTGATTTTAAAGGGATGCATTTTCCCCCTTCTCCAGGGATCAGCACATTCCTTCTCATTTGCAGGGGCCATTCGTGTTGAGTCAAATCTGTGTATAAAAAATCCGTGTATAAATAGGCTGGACCTGTACAGGCAAACACAAACCCTCCATTTTTAAGCCCCAAACATCTTGATCTTTCTTATGGGCTACACCAAGAGCTGCTTCACAAGGGATTAATATTCCCTTATTTCCAGTTGCCTCCCTGCCCATATGGGATACAGCAGCAGCAACTGTTACCCTGCAAATGCCCGATCTCATCTGATATTGGAAGCTAAGCAGGGTCAGGCCTGGTTAGTACTTGGATGGGAGACCGCCTGGGAATACCAGGTGCTGTAGGCTTATACCATAGTCTTTCAAGACTGAAGGTTGCCAACCAGTGCTGAAATGGCCACTGCTGTATCATGGGTGCAGTTAGTCTCATTAGGATTGGGCTGCTTGATGCCTTAAAAAGATCATATGCTAGACACATCCTTAGCCTTGAAAAATGCTAGTGCAGACAGATTTAAGGTGCAACCTACAATTACTACATTCAATGAGAATTTTGCCAGTGATTCTCAGTGTGATGTGGCTTGCAACCTCATATCCCAAATTTAACAAAAAGCCTTGAAAAACCTGACATGGTTCATACAAGCATCACTGATGTCTGGTAGATATTAATTGTGGAAAATGTGTGTTATGATTAGGTTCTTTCCACAGTAGATAAAAAAATAGACGGCAGAGCTGTGTTTATTCAGAGGAAACACCTACTAACTCAAGTTTATTTATCTGTTCTCCTCTCTTCCACTTCTGGAGATGCCTTCGTTTGTCCATGGAACATTCTTTAGTATTGTACATTAAAGCAGGAATGTGTCCAGCAGAGAGGAAAATAGGGTTCACACACAAAATTATTAATGTAACTTATGTTAGGCAGCAGTTAAACAATCTTTAACTTTGTTAAAGAAACTTTGAGATTGTTTCAAATAAGACAGTACAAACATTAAACTGAGAGTGGCCACCAAGTGAGAAGACACTGAATGATGACACCGTACATGTGAATCCAGAGTTAATTCAAGACACTTTTGCAAGTCAGAAAATGATTGACAGCTTTCATAGTGGTAAAAATACCAATTTAATAATTTGCTGCACTTTAATGATTCCCCAAAATCTGCCACCTCAGATGTGCTACTGCTCTCTAATTCATAGTAGGGCTGGTCCTATGTGAATCTATTCTTAGTGGCATGAAAGTCAACATTTTAGAGTAGTGTGCTACTTTGAGCTTTCACATTTTTATGTTCATCTCAAATGTGCCATCAGCTGACGACCTGACATTTTGTTGAGTCTAAATTGAACATGTGAATACTGAAAACTATTTCATTTTAGTTACTACTTACAAAGAACTTTTCATTTTGTTGACTGCACTTCTTAACTGGGGGATTGGTTTGCTTGCTGCTGTCTCAATTGCTCTTTCTTTCCTGCAAAGCTCTTGCCAAATGATACTGAAAGAATATATTCCTTCCATATTGGATGAAATCCGTCTCTGATTACATAGCTAGACATAGTATCTGCATATTGTGAGCCAATTAAGTTGAACAAGCATTCCAATTCTGAACCCAAGGAGAAGAAGGAAGCAAAAGTCCACATTAAGGAAGGCATTCTCATACTGACACCCTCTCAGTCCAAGCAATCTGATTGGTAAGTGACACAGAAAGGTAAAAAGGAGTCAGTAAGAACCATTCTCTGCAAGAGCATTTTTTTTTAATTACAGGGGGCACTGTTGACACACCAGCATGCTCAATACCACAAGCTATGCTGAAAGGAATCTCTCTGGAACTTTAGCCTTAACCAAGAAAGGCTAATTTAGAATAACCAAGCAAAGCACTCCAGCTAGTAAGGAATGCTTTGTCACCCCAAGCAACAGGGAACTATGATATAAACAGACCACAGAAACATCCCAAAAAGTAAACAAAAAATGGAGAACATTCTCAGAACTAAAAACCATTAACAGCAGCTGTTTCCAGTATTTTCTGCTGCTTTATTAACTTGTGTATTTTACACATAGGTAAGAAACCTAAACGAGTGGCTCCAAGCCACTGCACTGACTTGCAGGCTTCCATTGGCCATACTACCCCAGCACTGAGTGCAGATACCATGCTTCTGCACTTCACTCAGGCAGTGGATTGATTTTCATCTGCAGGAGTGAAATATCGACTCTCTCACTAATGCATGGTTAATGCTCCAGCAGCTAACTGTTGCCATCAGCAACAGTGACCATCAGCACCAAAGCTGAATCTAGTTTGATGACTGAATGAGAAGTTGAAATGTGGCAGGTTTCACCCCGTTTCCTGGGGCTCCCTTCAAAGAGGACGATCCCCCCCCCCCCCCGGTTAAATTCAAATGGCCTTTTAATTCAAAGATTGCAACCTTATAACATGTGCCTCTCTTTTGACACGCATCTTCCATATCAATAAACAGATTAAGAACCAGTTTACAAAGCAGCCAAATCAAACGGTAAAGTTTTTTCCAGATCTGTTATCACTTCATGCTATGAATATGTAGGGGTTGCATATCTGAATGTTCTCCAACTCCCTGAACATAAAAAACATAGAAAAGATTTCACCTAGATATCTCTCTAACGTATTTTGCCATGGGCAGAGGGCTTTTCTTTTGTGAGGAGCACACACACAAGCACGCAAACAGTCTAAAGTGATACAGTCCAGGAAAATGGTCAGTACAGTGGTGCCTCGCATAACGAAATTAATCCGTTCCGCGAGTCCTTTCGTTTTGCGAATGCATTGAAATTTAATTAATGCGTTCCTATGGGCAAGAAAAGTCAGAACAAAGTCAAATTTGGTTTACAAAGTGTTTATTAAGTGCTCTTTAAAGGCATACATACTGTACAGAGGATTTCAAAAACGGGGGGATGCTGAGTGGGGAGCTTGAAGGCTGTAATCCTGTGCACACTTTCCTGGGAGTAAGTACAATTATTACTTCTGAGGAAACACGCACAGGATTGTGCTCTAAACTGGGGAGGACAGAGCAGCTGCACTCAATTGCTTGCTTTTGCCATGATCATGGGGAGGGAAACAAGGAAGCACAATGGGACTTACTTCTGAGGAGACACGCACAGGATTGTGCTCTAAGCTGGGGAGGACACAGCAGCTGCATTCAATTGCTTGCTTTTGCCATGATCATGGGGGGGAACATGAAGGAAATGGGGCAGTGAGAGGGTGAGTGAGCGATGGGGGGATGCTGAGTGGGGAGTTTGAAGGCTGTAATCCTGTGCACACTTTCCTGGGAGCAAGCTGACATGAAGATCCTCCCCTTACTAGGGTGGACGGGATCATAAAGGGACATGAAGATCCCCCCCTTAAGACAAACCAGGACAATAATAAAAAAAATTCGTTATGCGAAGCATAAGTCATAAAAATTTGTTATGTGAGTTACCAAACTTCGCACACCGCTTTCGTTCTGCGGGTTTTTCGCTGCGCGGGGCATTCGTTATGCGAGGTACCACTGTACTGCGTTCTAGTAATTGTCATAATCTTAAAGACTCCATTTTTATAAAAACAGCCTATGTAATTTCTCGTGCACTTTGCATATTTTACTGTCAGGGGTCAAAAGAGTAAAAAAATTAATTACGTTCACATAGGGGGAAAATGTTTAGATCACAGAGTTTCAATAAGGAAACTAACACAGTTCCAGTTCCATCCCCGCCCTGCCCACTTTGGCCCCAAGTTGTTTAGCATTAAGTGAACGTGAAATCATTTGCTGGAGGAACATGAAAGGAGCAATGAGTGAAAGGGAAGGGAATGGGGGCGGAGAGTAACATTCCAGTGCAGTGCATGAGCTTCTATTAAGGCACCACTGCTATTTATCCATAAACATCTGCCAACATGCACCTACCCACCCCCTTTAAAAAAGAAAAAAGAATGCAAGTCTAGTCTTAAGGAATAGCCCAGGTGTAAAAATAAAGACCCCTTTTTTAGAAACAGTCCCCCACCCCCAAAGGTTCATTGCTCACAAAAAAAGAATAAGAGAGCCAGGGTTGTGTAGTGGTTTGGGTGGTGGACTTAGACCTGAACGAACCAGGTTCAAATTCCCCCTCAGCTATGAAACTTCCTGGGTGACCTTGGGCCAGTCACTTTCTCTCAGCCTCACCTACCTCACAGGGTTGTTGTGAGCACAAGAAGGAGGGAAGCAGCCCTGAGCTCTCTGGAGGAAGGGCAGTATAAAAATGTGAAAAATAGAATAAATAAATAAAATAAAAAATAATGTTGTAACTCCAAAATAAGTACTTCACAATATAAATATTGTCACTCTTGAACAATGTCACTAGTTCAGATGTCATGTTTTTCGGGGCTAAGACTACACAAGTCCAAACATTAAAGTACCCGCAGATATCCTTCTGTTGCGTCAGCAAAACCTTTGCTTCAGGTTTTCATTTGATCTCATTGTAACTATGGTGTTCTGTTTTCTCACACTGCTCCACTGTTTTCTCTTTTGCTCATTCACCCATTTGATGGATCTGGCCTTATGCACTCCCCTCCTGCACATATTACTTTAAGTTGCTGCTTAAAGCAGTTAGTTAGTTGGCAACCTTCAGTCTCGAAAGACTACGGTATTGTGCTCTGAATGGTGGTTCTGGAACAGCGTCTAGTGTGACTGAAAAGGCCGATTCGGGAGTGACAATCCCTTCCATACTGGCAGCAAGTGCAGTGTGTCCCTGGTCTGTCTCCCTGGCTATGGGCCTTCCTTCTTTGCCTCTTTGCCTCAGTCTGTTGGCCAAGTGTCTCTTCAAACTGGGAAAGGCCATGCTGCACAGCCTGCCTCCAAGCGGGCTGCTCAGAGGCCAGGGTTTCCCACCTTTTGAGGTCCACTCCTAAGGCCTTCAAATCCCTCTTGCAGATGTCCTTGTATTGCAGCTGTGGTCTGCCTGTAGGGCGCTTTCCTTGCACGAGTTCTCCATAGAGGAGATCCTTTGGGATCTGGCCATCATCCATTCTCACGACCTGACTGAGTCAACGCAGGTGTCTCTGTTTCAGCAGTGCATACATGCTAGGGATTCCAGCTCGTTCCAGAACTGTGTTGTTTGGAACTTTGTCCTGCCAGGTGATGCAGAGGATGCGTTGGAGGCAGCACATGTGGAATGCATTCAGTTTCCTCTCCTGTTGTGAGCGAAGAGTCCATGACTTGCTGCAGTACAGAAGTGTACTCAGGACACAAGCTCTGTAGACCTGGATCTTGGTATGTTTTGTCAGCTTCTTGTTGGACCAGACTCTCTTTGTGAGTCTGGAAAACGTGGTAGCTGCTTTACCGATGTGTTTGTTTAGCTCGGTATCGAGAGAAAGAGTGTCGGAGATTGTTGAGCCAAGGTACACAAAGTCATGGACAACCTCCAGTTCATGCACAGCGATTGTAATGCAGGGAGGTGAGTCCACATCCTGAAGCATGACCTGTGTTTTTTTAAGGCTGATCGTCAGTCCAAAATCTTGGCAGGCCTTGCTAAAGTGATCCATGAGCTGCTGGAGATCTTTGGCAGAGTGGGTAGTAGCAGCTGCATCGTTGGCAAAGAGGAAGTCACGCAGACATTTCAGCTGGACTTTGGACTTTGCTCTCAGTCTGGAGAGCTTTCCGTCTGATCTAGTCCAGAGATAGATGACTTCTGTTGCAGTTCCAAAGGCATGCTTCAGCAGGACAGCAAAGAAAATCCCAAACAAGGTTGGTGCAAGAACACAGCCCTGCTTCACTCCGCTTCGGATGTCAAAGGGGTCTGATGTGGAGCCATCGAAGACAACAGTGCCCTTCATGTCCTTGTGGAAAGTTCTGATGATGCTGAGGAGCCTGGGTGGACATCCGATCTTGGGGAGAATCTTGAAAAGGCCGTCCCTGCTGACCAGGTCGAAAGCCTTCGTGAGATCTATGAAGTTTATAAAGAGTGGCTGTCGTTGTTCCCTGCATTTCTCCTGCAGTTGTCTAAGGGAGAATACCATATCAGTGGTGGACCTGTTGGCTCGGAATCAGCACTGTGATTCTGGATAGATGCTCTCTGCAAGTACCTGGAGCCTCTTTAGTGCAACTCAGGCAAACAGCTTTCCTACAACACTAAGGAGAGAGATGCCGCGGTAGTTGTTGCAGTCACCCCTGTCGCCTTTGTTCTTGTACAGCGTGATGATGTTTGCATCCCTCATGTCCTGAGGTACTCCACCTTCTCTCCAGCAGAGACAGAGGATTTCATGCAGCTCAGTGACAATGATCTCTCTGCAGCACGTTAGGACTTCAGCAGGGATGCTGTTTTTCAAATATCAAAGCTTGTCATGACCTTACTCCATTTTTTTCTTTCCTCATTATTGCCTTAATACTCTCAGCCTCATCCTAACTTAGGGACACATCCAAGTGGAGTCTTTAGTCTGCGACTGTCACACTTTGTTCACCCATTCTTTATGTGGGGTCACATAAGGAGCATAAAAGCAACAGCCCCAAGTTGAGTTCTCTCCTGCATCATAAGGTGTAGCTTAAATGTCAGCTAAAATGTCCAAAGCATTTCGCACATATTATTTACAGCACAATCCTATCTTACACTGGAACAGGCAGGCCAGGAGGCCCGCGCTGTATCCAGCACAAGATTGGGGCCAGAAGTGGCTCAGCCGGAGGCAAGGGGAAACTCTTCCCCTTGCCCTCGGGTAAGTCACCATGGCCCCAATGGGTCTCCTTGGACTTGCACCACCTTAGGAGGTGGCATAATTCCAAGGAGAAAAGAACAGCTTCAAGCTGGTCCATGCTGCTTAGGAAATGGGGTTGGGATCCAGCGTAACAGGCAGGTTCCAGCCCCAACTCCTGCTCCCAGGACCGCCCTCCCCTTGCTCCGGAATGCCTCCCTCCTGCCTCCTCCTTGCCCTCCCCAGACCCCTGCGTTGGCTGAGCTCAAGTCGATGCAAACCTCCCTCCCTGAGTCGGTGCGGAGGCTGTAGCCAGCCTCCGCAGGCTGGCGTGCATCTCTGCACCAGCCCAGCTGACTCCCAAGGAGGTGCAAATGTGCTTTAAGGCATGTTCGGAACTCTCCTGGGCAGGCACAAGGGGCATGCACCAGCCCAACTGGAGGTTAGGCTTGCGCCTTTAGTCACCCTTATGGACCCCTGTGTTACGGAGCCAGTATTACTAATCTTTTATTGTCAGTGGGGGGGGGGGAGCTCAATGTTCACCTTGGCAAAAACAATACAGCAATGCCTTGCACTTTTGTCTGGTTAGGGACCAGAGCTAGGATGAAAGCCAAAAATAAGCAAATGACAAAGCAGGGCTTTATACACCGCAGGCACCCGCCTATAAGTCGACATCACAGATAAGTCGAGGGCAGCTTCTTAAGCAAAAAACCATAGAATTTTCTATGACCCTCGGATAAATCAGGGATAAAACCGAGGGGTGTGTGAAGTTCTCTGTGAACGACTTACTAGGAATTGCTCTGAGGCAGCAGCAAAAAGGAAAAAATGAGCCATATTACCTTTTCCAAACAGGAAGGGAGATGAAAGTGGTTATGGAAATTATAGGCTTTGTGAAGAGTAAGTGCTGCACCCCCATAGCAGCAGCCTCATAGAGTGTACAATTCCCATAAGCCACTTCTCTTCCAGTTTGCAAAAGGAGCTAAAATGGCTACCATTTTTGTTGCTGCCTCTGAATACCATAATTACCGGTATGTAAAAACACTCCTTTTTTCCACTCCCCCCCACGTCCTGCTTCTCAGCCAGTCCGACCCCCACCTCACCAGGCAGCTGCTCTTAGAAGCATTATTCACTGTATTGACCCATGTATAAGTCAATCCAGGTTTTCAGGGCCAGGTCCTCTTTTTCCAGGACATGTCCTATTTTTTAGTCTTGTGTTTTGGAAAAGAACTTAAATGTCTTCCTTTTCCCTATGAGCAGACAGCGCAGAGCCTTCTTGTAATTAATAAATTCCATATAATATATTTTTAAAAATAATAATAAGTAATATGGTGTTTAAATTAACCACATGAAATCAATATATGAGTGTTTTTAGATTTTATCTTTTCATGCCCTACATTTTTGGGGGACCCTGTCCTCTTTTATGACATCTGGTCACCCTGTTCAAGGCTAATTTTTAGGCATAATTTTTTTGACATACATGAGTATACGGTAGCTTGCAAATTTACTGTGGATGGCAAAAAACGGGAACAACCATCTATAACAGGGGTGTCAAACTCATTTCATACAGAGGGCTGAATAGCATTCATGATGCCTGCTGAGGGCCGAGAGTGATGTCATTAGGCAGTTCATGACCAAAAATAAGTACTTGTTCTCACTTGGGAACTCATTAGCTGCAAATGACAGGAAATATACATATCTTGATCATATTCAAGATACGGGAGAGCTCAATTTTCAAGTGGGCTGCCCTTTCAGCGGTAACACCTCAGCATGGCACAGCAGCTGAGGGCCAAATAAAAAGCTTCTGCGGGCCGCATCCGGCCCCCAGGCCTTATGTTTGACACCCCTGATCTATAACACATGTAAGCAAATGCATGTGTTTAGATGGGTTTCGAATGTACACAAAACTTAAAAGAAAAATAGACATAAAAACATCAAGAAGCACTGTGGAAGGTTAGATGAACTTGGACAAAACAGGAAAGCAAGTGGATGAAATCTGAAGTGCGGTTATCACGGAAAACAGCTGAAAGAGCAAAATGATGAAAGTGACTGAAAGACAAGGTATTGCTCTATTTTAACTAAAACCTACTGGCTTGTTAAGAGTTTGTTGTCTTAATCGCTCAGTATTTTATGCCACAGAAAAGAGGCTATTGACAGGCCACGTGGGAGTCTGGGAAGGGAAAGGGAAAGCATCTAGGATTCTTTCATGCCACACCCTGTCCCCTCACATTCTGATGCAAGGCCTCTTTGCACATGCCATCAAAGTGGCACCAGAACACCCTTCTACCCTGCCCTGATCTCTGGAGTGACTGGAGATGTGTGAAATCTCAGTTAGCATTCTTGTCCCTGAAAGTACACATCAAGGCCACTAACCTATGGCCTCTTCTGTTTGCTGAAAAAGATATACAAACAGCTTAACATTTATTTAAACAAGATAGTTTCCCACAATTGTTAAGCACAGACCAACGCAGTAATTGAACAAGATTAACAAATGCACAATGAGTGTTTGTCCTTTAATAAGTCCACTCATTAGATTCAAGTCTGCATTTATTATTATAAAATATTTTTGGCTATAAACAGATATCTTGCAGCACACTTAGGCAGTTCTATGCATTGTAACTATAAAATAATTCATTACAAGAACAATTCACTTATTGATTTCTATAACTTGATAAATTCATAATTCATGCAGCTGCAAAGTACTAAAACAACAAAGAACATCTGGATGGTACCACAAATCACAGCAAGGACCTTTGCTTCTCTCCTATATGTCAACCCAACACAAACTCATAACTTTATAAATGGTACCAATTGGCACTCAATTCAGCTGAGAAAAAAAGCAAATTAACTCTGAGAGTAGGGAGAATTTCAAACCTGGAGTGCAAAAACCTGCACATAATTTGAATTGTGAATGCCATATTATATGTAAGTTCAGGATCAAGCTAAGAAGGGACCAGCTCGGCATATCAGCTGCAGAAGCAAGATAGGTACAGTGCCGATTGGCTGCAATCTGTGACATCAAGGTTGAATTCACTTCCTCCACCTGGAAATTTCTGCATTATTAAAAAAACTCAATTGTGCCCTAAAAAAAAATTAGGGAACAAATGGACATTTAATTAGCTTGCAAGGGCCTCAACTCTTGGCAAGGATTAGGGACACTCTCTTCCAGGTTCTGCCAAGTCTGGTTTACCTTCCAGTAACCTGGTGTACCACCAGAACGTAAGGTGGGATTGAAGCAGGGACAATGCAGCTCTTCTAACAAAACTAGATTTGTTTATAAAAGTGCAAGAAGGGCACTTGTTTCGTATCAAACTTTCTCTGAAATAGTTCAATTTAGCAGTGATTCATCTCCAACTATCTCCCCACACTGAATGGCTAGGAGCTTGTTATTATATGCACTTTGGGGATGCTTATCTCCTCCCTTTTCAGTTGGCTATTTGGGAGAGAATTTCAAACCAAACTGCCCTTAACTGCCCAAAACTACTTAAATGAAGGAAAACCTGTAATTTGAATTCTAACAGACCTCATACAAATAGAAAAGAACACAGTTTTTAATCTTTGTTCATGATAGGGCCACTTCACACATTACACTTTTAAGAGGTATCTAAGATGATTTAAGTGTACAGCTAAAAAAAAGACTGGTGAGCAAAAACCTGTTTGCAAACACATACATCATACCAGTATGGCTGAGGGGAAACTGTGATTTTCCTGTCCGCAGCTGTACGCTCATTGACAATGCTCCTAGGCACAAGGGGCAAAATGGCCCAGAAATCATTAGCCCATAAAAATATTTCTGAGTTCACCTGTCTGTATGCATTAGTCATTCAACACCCAATGGTAGCCTGAAAAAGACAAAGTATATTTTTAAAAATTCTTACTCATAAATGAGTGGCTATTTAGAAGCCTCCAACAAGAAAAGGAAAATGTAAATTAACTGCGTGTAACTATATGAATATTTGAGCAATTGTGGGAAAGAATACTACATGAGTTTGTGAGGTATCATAGTTGCTGTTTTTTTCTTAGAAGGCCTAGGTCAGTGTTTCTCAAACGGTGGGTCGCGAGCCAGTTTCAGGTGGGTCCCCATTCACTTCAATATTTTATTGTTAATATATTAGACTTGATGCTACCCTGGTATGTGACTGCATTTGGGGAAATGTTACAGACCTGTACTTTGTACAAGCTACTATATATATTCTTTTAACAATGATAGTAAATGGGACTTACACCTGGGTAGGTCTGCAGACTAGGATTGTTTAAAGTTTTCCTGCTTGATGACGTTACTTCCGTTCGTGATATCACTTCCGGTGGGTCCTGACAGATTCTCATTCCAAAAAGTGGGTCCCGGTTCTAAATGTGTGAGAACCACTGGTCTAGGTAAAACCCTCCATTATTAAGAGGGCAGTCCTCCATCCAGATGAACTCCAGAAAGGCACATGACATAAATCAGGTGGGTTAAATTCTAATTGCAAGCCAGAGCGTAGAAAAGATCTAAAAACACAGAGAGCGAGAGAAGACAAGTACTGTACTCACATACTTCATTCAGTCTGAACAGCCAGAAACTCCAAGAGAAGTCTCTGACATCTTCCAAGAATACTGCAGCCACAGGACAGTTCCCAATAAAATCTCCCCAATTCTCTTCACTTGTGTAAGTCATCCTACACAATATACAGAAGGTGGGGAAAGAATTCTGAACAGCACCAATTCAGAGTGTGTGTATGTATGATCACATTTTTAAGATGCTACCACATTACAAGCTCCCCTACATACAACCCGCACACCAAGGAAGATGCTGAGTCAACATAATTGTTTCAGATCTTCACTTTTTCCCCTGAGGAATACAGTGATAGAAATAGGAGTGCTAAATTACTTCAGGAGTTTACCTCAGCTAAATTCAATTTCTGCTGTTGTTGTGTCCTGCCTCCCATTTTCCCTCTAGGGAAAAATTAAACCATGTTTCCTTTTCTTCCTAACTAAATGTCTTGTTTAGCAACCTCAAAATGTAAACAGAGGTTATAATTCACCCTAGCATTGGTTGCTATGGAGAATCTCCTACACTTATGGTGTTTGGGGGAATGTTTTGCAGGAAACATGATTATAGTTCAAGAGTTCTAAAAAAATTATGTCTTCCCCTCACCTCAATGCACCCCACCCACAGTTATTCCATGGGAAGTCCAAAACAGAGATAAACACAGAGGGCTTGGCTGGCAGCATTCACTGTCCATAGCTAGGAAAATAAGTTTTTAAAAAGGAGAGGTCACTACACAGGCTGTCAGAATTACAGCCTACAAGGGGTCTTGAACAAGTGGCCTAGGAGATCTAAGGTAACAAATTAGCTATGGACAAAATAAGACAAAGTCCTGTATATGTATAGGTCTTCACCTATATGTAGCCTGTACTGGATTTTGTGTCTTGGCCACTCTAAAGTGCAGCATCACAAAACGGTATTTATTAAACATTGTACTCTGCCTTTCCATTAAAAATACTCATCATCTTCGAACAAGAAAACAAAAATAAAATTACAAAAACAAGAAACATTGTATGGAATATTTCACATGCCGTGAAGCGATGTAATAGCATCAAAGGTGATATGTTCAACCTATGCAAATTCAAAAGGGAGATTCCATGTAGCAACGTATTTAAGTGAGCATCAATTTAAGAGTCAAGACAAGTTGTTAATCTTGATCTGAGGTCCTGCATTCTGATGGTCTGATAACAGATCATGATTCAGGTGGTTGCAGGTCATTGCCCATCATACTTGCTCATCAACTTACCAAAAAAAGATCTGAATGTTACAGAAAAACTGCACAATAAAAAGAAGGATCAAAAATAAGGCAATGCTATAGAGATGTCCTAATTTATTATAATGGGCTTCAGCAAGAGGATTCTGCTTGCTAATAAAAGACAGTAGTGATCTTTAAAACCACATGCCTGTGCTTCACACATTTAGAATTACCTCTCCCCACCACCAACCTGAAATGTGAAAAACAGGAGAATATAACTACCAAGAGATTGTACAAGCAAATATTCAAGCATCTTTGAATTTGGCATCTGGGTTTTTCCTCATTTCAAAAACTGGATTCCTAGATATTATTCACCTCACTGAAGTCTATGTGAAAACCTGAAGAGGAATGGTTTCATGTAACATTAACTCAGAGTCTTTCAGCAACAAAAGCCTCACTTATCTATGTATAGCGCTTAAACATCTCACTAATTAGTGCCCATGCCAAAGCATGCAAAGGCTGTTTCTCGATGGGAGTCCATCACGTAACAAGATGCAATTTACAAGCTGCACTGCAGTTTTTGGGCCCAACTCCCCCACTACACTCTTGTGATCATGCCCCACACAACTCCAAGGACTCAGTTCATCTGTTGCTTGGTTAGCATTTAACAAGCAAATGTTTCCATTCTTGTGTCGTAACTCTATTCCCAGGATTTCAGCATGCAGGCAGCTACATGCCAGGCAATCTAGTATCATGATTAATGGAGTCTCTCTGCAACTGAAAGTGATCTCTGGCCAATCTATATCCACAACACAGCATCACATTTGCTCAGCCAGAGTTGCAGTAGCAAAGCCATTTTGATACACTGCTTCATGAAAGCCACACCCTCTTCCTTTGGTTTAGCTCCAAAATATATCTGAAAAGCAGCAATAATTCACAGCCTCAGTTCATTTTAATTTTGCCTGCTTGACCACATGACAACATTGTCACACCAATTAGAAACTGGGACCAGTGGCACCACTAGGGGGTGCAGACACCATTATTGGCCAAAACTGTGAAAATCCTGGTACGTTCAAATAATACCATCATGTTATATATCAGGGGTGCCCAAATCCCAGCCCGGGGACCATTTGAGGCTCTTAGAGGCTCCCAATCCAACCCACAGGGAGATCCCAGTCTCCAATAAGCCTCTGGCCCTCTGGAGACTTGCTGGAGCCTGTGCTGGCCTGACACAATTTCCTTTCAGCGTGAGGGCAACTGTTCAACCTCTTGCATGAGCTGCAGGCTGAGGGCTCCCTCCACTGCTTGCTGTTTCATGTCTGCGAAGCAGCAGTGGCAGCAAAGGAAAGGCCAGGCTTGCTTTGTACAAGGTCTTTTGTGCAAGACCTTCATTCATTCATATAAGTTCCATCTCTAATATATTCATTTATGTAAATTTATTCAAATTTTAAATGTAAATTAATTCTTTTTTTCCCTGGCCCCTGACACATCATCAGAGAGATAATGTGGCCTTCCTACCAAAAGGTTTGGACACCCCGTTATATATCATTCAATGCATATTTTAATGCCGAATGCAAATTTAATGCAGAATGCAACAGCATTGAAGTATCTGTATTCTATAAAATATTATAGCCAAATAATAGAAAAGGAAAACACAACTGTCTTATGCAACAAAAAGTCAATTTTTAAAACTCAAAACTGACCAATGAGGCTGATTGTTCCAAGACCCAATGAGGTGTTATGACACAGCAGGGAACCAATAAAGTATTAGTATGAGTCAGCTCTCATTTCCATGTATCAGAGCTAATACTAGAACATAGTACTTATTCAGTAATATTCTTCAACTTCTAGGCGTAATACTTATACAGTTGTTTGAGTGTCAAATTTGCCACTAGCTTTTTGTTGGTTACAGATTGTTGGGTGACCTGTACTGTTATATATTAAAATAAAGGGGGCATCAACCCTAGTGATGCCACTGCACTGCTGTGCATATAATATTGTAATTTAGTCTGTATGCTCTGGTGTAGGAGGAGGTCCATCATGGAGGTGAAAGTTTTCCTTTTACTGGACAGCAGTATCCACCAGGACAACCTGGGCAGCAAACGAGGGCATTTTGAACTCTTGAGGCTCATTGCCCTGCTGTCAACATGCTTGAGAATCCGGGTATCTTGTGCACCAGCTACAGCATATGGGGCTGATTATGAGTTTGATGGTTAACCAACTACCCTGCTCCCCATCAGCTAGCAAAATGATAGTCACTGAAGCTTGTTCTTGGAGCTCTCCATGGGTAAGCCTGCAGAGGCCTAACAGTGAACTTACGGAATATGCTAAACCAAAAAAGAACTAAATAAACACAGACACCTGGCATCAGACTGACTCTCCATACACTGTAGCAAGAAAATAAGAAAGGACAAGTTTACCAGCTGTTTAGCTTCTGCACACAGCCATACAGCTCACTCTGACCTGATTTACATTCACATGAAAAGAGCTTAGGATAACATGAACAGCTGCATAACACAGATTCCCCAACTCAGGTCAGCATACTGAAATATTCGAGACACAGGCCAGAAGAGCAGAGAGAGCCAGTAAAAGCCATCCACTTAGTATCTGGCACACAAATTAGGCTCTCTCAGGAGACACACCGTAATCTCACAGTTATCCCTTTTCTGTATAGACCAGGGCCGGAAAACAACTACTCACATTGTGCAAATTGTAACTATTTCTGCACAGCAGACAGTCACACGTGCTCTCTAACAGGGCTGCATGCATTAATTTGATGAATGAGGAGCAAGCGTTTTAGCCTATTAACTGGTGTTTTTAGTTATTGGATCGGGTGTTATCATAATTGGGGGAAGTAAAAAATAAAATATTATAACCTTGAAGGTGACTGGCCATCCCCACAATATGATGCTTGGCCATATGTTCCCTCTGAACTAAAAGCTCCAATGACAGGGATGTGTCTAATTCTTTTAAAGTCATCTAAGCTAGTGGTCACCAAAGCATCTCGTGGCAGTGAACTCACAAGTTAATTATGTATTTGTAATTATGTATTTCCTTTTGTCTCTCCTGAACCTATGGTCAATATGCTTAATTGGGTAATTCCAAGCTCCAGTATTATGGGAGCGGGGGGAAAAACTCTCTGTTCCATTTTCTTCATAGTTTTATAAGTTTCCCTCAAGTTTCCCACAGCTATCTTTATTTTTAATTTTAAAAGATCCAAAAGAAAAGTGCTCCAACTCTTTGATCATCTTCATTGTCCTCTTCTGTACCCTCTCTCTAGCTGTGCAATATCTTGGAAGAGACAGAGCAGCCAAAACCATTTGGTATTCCAACAGCCTACCCTTGATATTCACCAGCTTATCTCCACACACACAAAAGCACAACAATGGCCCAGCTAGCATAGAAATTCACCTAATGACAAATGCACCATGGACACTGGTACAGCTTCACCAGCAGAGAGGCCAAAATAGGGAGGAGATTGGGGAGTGATGTAAGTGAAATGAGGAGGAGCTACAAACACTACACACCCCTACATCACACACCCCTACAGGCAACAGACATATCCCTAATGCCAGAAAAATGCTACTCCAATGACAGAACTGGTGTAGGTAAAAGTAACCCTATAGCAGAGATATGCCAGTTCACCTTGGTAGGACTCAAGTCAAGCCCGCCCCCTACTCCCTTTAACTCAACCCATGCACAAGTCTTAATGGGTGGCCTCTGGGACTCTGTGGGACTCTAGTTCTGAGTCTTTTCAATACACGAGTCAGATGTGACTCTGCAAAAACAAAACAGGAGCTGCTGGTGGTGTGTGTTGGGGGGGTTCTCGTTTAACAATCCATGGATGTCCCCATCCCATCTGTAAACAAAAGCTCTGCTATTCTTTGAGTGAGTGCAGAAAACGGTTACTGGTTCCTTACAAAACCCAGAAACAAGCCACCACAACTCCCAATTCCATCCTTAGAAGGAGCAGCATGCCAGCTCAGCAAGGTGGGAGGGGACAGGAAGTTCGAGAGAGCAGACAGAAGCGGTAGATGGGCAGGTATGGAACAGAGGTGAGCACACAGAGGTGGTTTCGGGCCAGGTAGGTGGGACTGACCTAATCAGAAGTGATGATTGATGTGCAGAAAGGTATGTACTCCTGCCAAGCCTGAACACAAAGCCACAAGTTTGGAAGGCGTTTTTCTTTTATTGCAAGGAAATGCCTCCTCCCCCTGCTTTGCCCACCTCCTTAGCCTTATTCTTACTCAGTCTCCTTAGCTTATTCAGTCAGTTCCAATTGCAAGAAGAATCCCCTCCCCCATCCATTGGGCTCCTCCTTCTCCCCTCCCTCATCCACAGAAAAAAAAATCAGAAAATTTGGCCCACTGATCCAACTGATTAAACATCTCCACTTGTTCCCAAGAAAAATTTCCAAGTCCCCAAATTAGTCCACTTTCCAAGCATGCGCCACTTGAGTGTGCATGAGTCAGTGAAAACACGTGTTTGGGGTCTCGATTCTAGAGTCATCCGAGTTTGTGGTTCATCCCTACCCTATAGGGAACAATAGGGAAAGGAGAACCAGCAGAAAAGTCTTGCCACCCTTCACCCCACTATTTCCTGCAATGGAGCATAAAATACAGTACAGCCAATCACAGCACTTCAGTCTCAGTATAAAACCCACTGCTAGGGAGACTACATCTCAAATGACAGGGCACATGGCACGGGGCTATACCATTCTGTTTTAGGTGATGGAAACCATGGTGAAAGGACACTCTGTGCATAAAGGGAGCACTTTACAAAATGTATGGCAAGGTATGTGGTTAACACTTGCTCTTCCCAGAATCTGAAATTATGCTGCCCCAGGAAGACTCCACGCACCCAACTGGAATGCTGGTAAAACCTCACCTACACCAATAGGGAAGCAAGGCTGGTGCATCCCAAACAAATAAGCAGGGGGGGGGGGAGAATACCGTGAGACCACACAGTGATGACTGCACCTCTATCTCATGTCTCTACCCCCTGCCATTCTGCCTTCCAAAATTATAAAACTAACAATTGCGTGGCCAAACCATCCCTTCCTTTTGCAACACTTACAAACTGGGAGTGTTTGCTCACTTTGGGTGAATGCCAGAGAGAAAGAGAATCGCTACATCCAAACACACTCACTTGTATTCCTTTTGTTTTTCTAGGCTACATCATTCAGTGGGCTGAACACTGGCCCTCTGTAGAGTTCGACTGCAGACCTCCCAGGAGAAGGACAGGTAATGTTCTGAGCCACCATGCTCTCACCCCCAACACTTTGCCTGAACACTTGGTTGGAACCACACTCCATCACAAACACAGAGTATGCTTCTCAATCTAGAGAACTGGTGTGACTGATGCTGCTGCCAAGTTCTTGTTACTCCCTCTGCACTTCTCCTTGCTCCCCACAGGCAGCTATCCCATAGGCAAAGACACCCTGCAGACCCCAAGGAAAGCCTACAGCCTGCCTGAAGTGACCAGCGTGAGTCCAGCTGCTGCTCAGTGACTCCTTCCAAACAGGCCCCTATGGCTTTGCAACTCCATGACAGACAATGAATCAAGTGGCCTCAGTGATGCCAGTGAATCAAGTGGCTCTCACTGACACTGGTTACTTGGCTTACAACAGCACAACAACCCTTAGCACAACTCATCTTAGGTTGGCAAATTCACCCATGTATTTCTCCTGCAGATGCCGCTGTAGCACTGATACAGCTCAATAAAAAGTCTGAGATTTTGGTAGTATTCCATTTCATTTTGCTAAGCAGTTAACTTTACCAAGTCAAAGGCTTAAACAATTGACCAATTTTTAGGGACTATATCATAATGTCCAACAGTGTGCATATTTTAACCCTGAGAAGATCTCATCCCATTGCAGTATTTATAAAATCTCCAGTGACCATATAAAGTGTTCTGCAAACACAACATACCTCAGACTCATCTCCAAAAGGATTTGTTCTAAACCGAAAGCAGCTATGAAGTGCTCACTCCTTACAAGCATTTGATGTCTGTGACAATAATATTAAACATGTATAAAGAGAAACGGGGAGACTGTGTTTTCTTTCCCTGCCAAATCCCACCTACATGGCACACCTGTTAGGGACAATGGTCCCAATTTTCTTGTTCGGTTGAAGTATGGTAGCTAGAGCTCAGTTCAAGCCTGGTTGGCCTCAGGTAGGAAGTTTTCCAAGAGATCTGTGTGAACAGCATAGTGGGAACAGCTGCCTGGCAATTTGAACTTGTGCTGTTTACAACATGGGTGGAACTTTACAGAAGTCCAAGCAAAGCACATTGCAAGAGCTCTCCCTAGGAAGCCTTTTTTTTCCTTCACAAAAAGGTGGCTATTCCTTTGATTGATTCTTCTCTTCCCCCCTCCCCCATTACTTAATTTTGGGTGTGAAAAGGCCCGAGTATATTTACAGTGTCTCTTGATATTAGCAATACTTTTTGATAGCAGCCTGGTCCCACATTTAAAATGTTACACTTGGTAACATAAGAGGAAAAAAACATACAAACAAATGTTTCTATGGAGACATCTATCTAAATAAATGGTCACAAGAGATCCAAGGCATGATGTCATTCAGGTTTGCCTGCAGCCATAGCAACATGCCAGAATGAGCAGCAATATTTGGATTTTTTATTCAAATAATAACACAGAATAAGCAACTTAAGGGCCATATTTTTCACTGGTTTTCATTGTGGCCATGCTTTGAAAATAAAAGTCACCCCTCCCCAAATACCTAATATGTAGAGATTATTCTTATTACTACTGTGAGACAGCATGCTGTACAGCCTCTCTGCTGTATTCAATTTCTATAAGTAGTTGCTATCCCTGAGAAACAATGAAAATGTATATATTGCCCAAGCAATATCCCCAAATGCTGTTCAGGACTCCCTCGGGTCTATTTTTAGGAGACTTTGGCCCCTCCCTCTCTTCCATAATAAACCAAACATACTCAGTGTCTCTATGAAGTATCAGGAAGACAGTTACATTTTGCTTCTTGTAGCAAGATTCTCTCCCCCACCCCTTTTCTAATTGCCTCCAGCCAGTTTTCTTGAGATGGCACAAATTTTAATAAGTACATTTAATTTTCCCTTAGCCTGCAGGTGACTTACCTTACAAAGTTTGGTAATCAAGCAATGAGAAGCGCTGGGTTGAAAGGAGAAAACAATTACAGATGTGCCATCATCACAAGGGAGATGAGACCTCCCATGGAAACACATTTCAAAGCAATTGCGACTTCTCTAGATGCTGAAAGCATCACTTAACACTCTACAACCCCACAAACAAGCAATTCTTCAGCCCACCGCTGATGCGTCTTAAAACCACCCGTAGAAGGTGAGAGACACTCACTGCTTGCCTTGATATGGCGCTGAATACCTCAACACAAAATGTACTTAAATGGAATCAAAATCCTTTACCAAAGTTATCCAAATGCCAGGCTAAGTAAACCTGAATTCTGCATCCTAAGTTCGCAGTCACGTGTGAATTTATCCAGGAATAAGCTCAACTGAACTCAGTGAGGCTTATGTTTAAGTAAATGGTTTAGGATTGGCTGTACTAATAAACAGACAACGTAAAAATCCCCAGATTAGCATGTTCTTGGCTGGATCCCTGGTCTCCTTTTCCCAAGAGTTCAAATTCATTCTTAAGAATCATCAGGGAATGTGTGATGCATGTTCCAAGGGTGACCAGATACAATGGAGGACACAGTGCCAATACATTTAACCATTATAGAAGAGGGATATATGTATATAGAAGAGGGAATATTGGCAGGTGCAGCTCAACATGGAAGGTTTAAAAGACTGCACCTTCCAAAATTCCCTCTTCTGTACAATAGTTAAAGGTATAGGAACTTTGCCTTCCATTGCATCTTCCAATATTTGCTGTGCCTTGGGTGCCTTCTACAAGAGACACCTTCTACTATGATATACGTAAGGAGCTCATTTCCTAATTTTTTTAGTCAACAGAATGAAAGAACACACTTTGATATACAGTTGGCCCACATCTTAAGTGGACTTTACTTGTGTAAATATAAATTGTGTGAATTTACACAAGCTCAAAGAGAAAAACAATATAAATAGAACAGGTAATTCTGTCCTCCTTTCTACATACTAAATACATGTGCCTGAATGAGCCTGAGATCAGAGAACGAAACTACTAAATATGCTAAGGTTTTCACAGCTGCGCTCCATTACTAGACTATAAGTTTTTCGAGATAAACATTGTATAAACTAGAGCTCAAAGCGAGAGAATTTTTAATGCTTAAAAAAAACTAAAAACTAAACTAAAGCTCTAATAGAAGTGAAAAGTAAAAAAAATAAAACTGAAAATGGAGGCTAAAAATAAGAGGTAAAAGTCAACACTAAAAACTAACACTAGAAACTAAAACGGAAAACTATGATTAAAAAGTTGAAACTAAAGTAAGTAGAACTAAAGCTAAAGCCAAAGCTAATACACATTCCACCCACAACTCTGGTAGGCTTCCCAAAAGGCTACAGTAACTTCCTCAGGCCTCAGAACTCAATGCTCATCTGTTCTTATACAGGTTGCAACTAACTGCCCACTGGGTTAGGAACGCAGTTATCAACTGTTACCCCAACTGGTTCCTTACTGTGTGTAACATTCTTTAGGAATCCATGCATGACTTATTCTCATGGTTTTTGCTTTCTTATTCAAGTTGTTTTGGTGCTCATATATAACAACAACAACAACAACTTTATTTTTACCCCGCCTTTCTCCCCGAAGGGACTCAAGGCAGCTTACAACAGGTTAAAACAGATTTAAAACATAATATAAAAAACAGATAAAAGCATGTAACACATATCATAAAAACAGTAGTCAGATAAAAAGTAATCAGGTAAAAAGAGCATAGATCAGCAAATCATAAAAGAATCAGGCCTGTACCAAGTATTAAAAAAATATTAAAAGGTGTTGAAAAGATGTTAAAAAGGCCGAGAACTCAGAAGGCTTGTTTAAACAGAAGGATCTTCAGGCCTCGCCGAAAAGTCTCAAGAGAGGGAGCCATTCTTAAGTCAAGGGGAAGGGAATTCCATTGCATTGGTGCCACTACTGAGAAGGTCCTATTTCTTGCTGCCGCCCCACGTACCTCCCTAGGCGGCGGCACTTGTAAAAAGGCCTTCTCTGATGACTTAAGAGGACAAGCCAGATTGTACGGGAGTAGGCGATCTCTAAGATACCCTGGCCCAAAGCAGTATAGGGCTTTAAATGTCAAAACCAGCACCTTGAATTGGGCCCAGAAATGAATGGGCAGCCAATGCAGACGCTGGAGAAGTGGACTGACAGAGTCAAACCGCCCACCTCCAGTAACTACACAGGCCGCCGCATTCTGCACTAGTTGCAGTTTCCGAACTGTCAAGGGCAGCCCCACATAGAGCGTGTTACAATAATCTAACCTCAATGTCACTGTGGCATGGATCACCGTGGCCAGGTCGGCACAATCCAAGTACGACCGCAGTCGTACGTATATATATTTCAATAGCTTCTCCATACATGCGTGTGTAATAATGGACAGTGTTTAACAATACCTCAGCGTGTTCAAAGTCTACCTTAAAGATGAACTTATATGAATGAATGAAGGTCTTGCAATAGCTCAAGGCCTATAAAAGGCCTTGCACAAAGCAAGACTGGCCTTTCCTTTGCTGCCGCTACTGCATCACAGACATGAAACAGCAAGCAGTGGAGGGAGCCCTCATTCCACAGCTCACGCAAGAGGTCAAACAGTTGCCCTCACACTGAGAGAAGTTGCATCGGGCCAGTGCGGGCACCAACAAATCTCCGGAGAGCCATAGGTTCATTGGAGATTGGGGACTCCCTGAGGGCCGCACTGAGAGGCCTCAAGGGCTGCAAGTGGCCCCAGGGTCGCAGTTTGGGCACCCCTGCTGTGGACAATACAGTAGCTCTGAACCAAGTTCTTCTGAACATCCCACCCCTCCCCCACACGTTTATACCATCCTCCATTTCCACCAGCAGGACGTGTTGCCTCCCAAGAGCAATTGAATCGTTACTAAATTATCATTGTTGCCCATTTTGGTTTGTTTTGCATCATCTCATTTACAAGAGTGAGAATTTGTCTACTTCTCGGTCACCAGGAAACCCATATCAAAGCTTTATTTATATGGTTACTTAAGAGAGAGGAAATGGCAAAAACACATACTGTATTTTTTTGACAATAGATGGAGGAAGTTTGTTAATGGGAAATTAATGGTGCAGTATTAAACACTGCAGCCACAATCTGCTGATTTCAACACTGCGTTAGTTTCTGAAGACTGCTTCATCTAAGCTGCTGACATCTGCCAAAGGCAACCCAGAGAGGGATGTCAGCATAATCCAACCATTTACTACACATGGGATGAAAGGAATGGGAGTGGGAAATGAGAGAAGTGATCAACATGGCCAGGAGAATTACAAGGCACAGGTCTTACTGCATTGTAACACTTCACACTGCAGGTAGGGGATGACATATTTGAATATTTGCTCATTTAAAAAAAACATGGCAAAGAGGCACCTTTTCAAGTGGAGGGATTTACATTTAGTAGGGAGAGAGTAATTTAATTATAGTTAATGCTAAACATTATTCAAACCAGAGATCTGAAAGATTCAAACCTAATTTTAATTTCTTGATTAACTATTTCTACAGTGTCTGATATGGTGCTCCTTGCTAAATATATGAAAAACCTCAACTTTAAAAAAAGTATTTGCTTACAACCAAGCAAACAGGCAGACATCTGCTATAAATTTATCTCTTCACATAGTGTCATACAAATCTAGCCCTCAGATACTACAATATTCAGAAGGACAAAAGTCAGTTTACCGTCAGTCAACACACACGTCAGAGCTGGGGTGAAAACAACAATGGTAATGCTGGAAGGAAGGACATTGGTTTTCTAGCTTTGATGATCAATCTGACGGTTTTATTAACACGCCCTGATATGCAGTTGGCAAGTACTAACTTAGAAAAGATGCATTTCCCTTTTCTTGATACCACAAGGCATAACTTTTCTAAAATGATGGCTGCTACAATGTACATGTGAATCGTTTAAAAACAAGGAAATATTATTTTAACTTTAGGTCTATTGTTTTATTCATATACAAATTTAGGCAGTTAATAATCAATATGTGGCTCAATTTATATATACATACATACACACATACACAATGTATATGCATGTGTGTATGTATATATTAATGTGTATGTATACATAATATATATGCACGGAAAAGGAGTTCCTACTGTATGGGGCTTAGTTCTCCTCTGAACAAAAAAAAGAAAGAAAAGGTATCGTATTTTTCGCTCCATAAGACGCACTTCCCCCCCAAAAAAAGTGGGGGGGGGAGTGTGTGCATCTTACGGAGTGAATACTGCAACGCTGCAGGCGTTCTCAGGAGCAGGAGAGCCGGGGCGGGACCTCGATCTCGGCGATCTCCCACAGGGTGATGCCCTGCTCCCGGCTCTGTTGCTTTGCCATCGGGAGGGGGGGAGGCACCTGGCGGAGAACAACGGGGGCAAGGTCCGCACTGGGGGCAAGGTCCTCATTTGCACAGGCACCACAGGGGGAGGGCAGGCTTACTTTAAAAGTAAGTTTTCCTCCTCTAAAAACTAGGTGCATCTTATGGTCAAGTGCGTCTTATGGAGCGAAAAATACTTATCTGATGTTGGGGATCAAAAGAACCAAGAGAAAATTACACCAAAAAAGACAAACATAAAGGGTTGTCTTAAATACTTAGATCAGCTACAAAGAAAATAATCAACTCCTCATTAAGTATTTCTCTTTGGCATTAAAGGAATAGACCAACAGTGCACGCACAAGCAGATATTTCTGTGCATACAAAAATGATAATGATCAGCTGATGCCGATCAGTTTTGGTTTCCTAGGCTGTAATTCTATCATACCTACCTAGGAGTAAGTCTCATTTAATAAAATGGAGCTTACTTCTGAGTAATGCATAGGATTGTGCTGTTAGTCAATGCCGTTGGGTGTACAGAATGACCCAACGCCATCAGACTATGCACTGCAATTTACAAAAAACTGCAACAGGACAGGGAAATTGACTTCATCAGGATTGAAAATATGACTAGTATGGAGGTGTAGAAGACTGAAATCACAATTTTTTTTTCTTTTCCCCCCAATTTTTCCATTATCTGGCTTTGGTCCGACCCTGCTATTAGGAGAGCATGCATAGTATTGCAACCTAAACCAACCAAGTTTTAATTGGGTAACAGCACTAACTCAGGTTCACAGAAATATAAACATTTCTTCCCTTTAAAAAATGTAAAATAAGGTTGAAGAAGTAGAGGAAAAAATTACTTGATTTTGCTGAAGACGATATCAACATCGGTGAGGGTCACATTCTTGCCATCGATCACGTGGCAGTCCTTACACAACTTGGACCAGTTTTTCCCATGCATCTCTTTTCCTGTGGCTCTGGTATCTCCATGGATGGCAAATTTCCTGAAAGCCTCTTCAAGAGCACTTAGCTCTGGTGCAGTGGCCCCTTCATGGGAGCTGTTTGACTCGCAGGACAACCTTTTGGCTGCTTTTTCTTTTGCAGGATCTGCAGGGGACTTTGGAGGTGTTTTATTCACATGCTTGGTGGGCTTACTTGTGTTGTCAGCCATTGTGCTAAAAAGAGACAAAGAGATAGTTAGCATCTCAGTATACTTACTCCCTGCTATCATGAACAAAATCAGACTATATATCTAAATATATCTGCCCTATTTGACTTAAGAAAACAACAAACCACCATACAGCATTTTCTTGCCCTAAGCCCTGAAATAACCCATGTGGGTATCCCTTACCTGACTACTTCATCATCAGGCAATTACTTGGCCTTAATGAGTGAAGTCTGGTCAACGCATACAGTAGAATGAGATGATAGAGAGAACGGCACACTCTCAGGCTCCAGGAGAAGGGTGCCATTTTTGAAGTCTCCCCCCTGTAAGCAATTACAACAACCTCAAAGCATGAAGACAGCCAACCTCAAAGCCACCCTTCCCCTGTGCTACATTTTATCAGGGAGAAAATCTTCTAGTCCCCCCACTCTACCCTATTTGCAGGTAGGGATTTCTATAAAACACACACAGAGCAGCATTCAAAAATGGTGCCTCCCATCTGAAATGGTACGACCTGCTCCATCACTGGGTTTACTGTGCTGCTGTACAGCCAGCATGCAAAGCAGGCCTCAGTGCGCTTAGATCTAACACTGCAGATACAACATTCATGCTATCTCAGATGCACTACTTTGCAACTGTTTTTAGCTCACACGCTAAACTGCCAGTCAACAAACACTGAGTCACCAAACAACATTCATCGTTAGAAACATCACATGGCATCTTTTTAAAACTTGAGTTATATCGCCTTTGGAAGGGTCACTATTATTCTCTTCTACAAAAAGCAAGTTGAGTCTGCGATTGCCGCCTGAGGAGCAGCATGTAGAGAAGAGCAGGAGAGATTCCTGGGCAAAGTCACTGAAATGGACAAGGGGGTGAGCAGGCAAGACAGGGTGAGACCTGTTCCACTTCCCCATTTATTGCAAGGCTGTTCACCTTGTGCTCTCTCCCACAATGATTCCAAACGCAAGAAAGACTCTAAGAGTGCCAGAGCAGCCTTGTACACAGTTGCAGGGAACGGCAGCAGCTGTAGGGTGTGAGGAGACAGCGAGAGTCACCTATACAAGTGACAGTGTGGCGCTGACGCATGGAGGCGGCCATCCAAACCCACAGAATCTGTTTATATAATCCCAGTACAAAATGAAAATAGATGTTTTGACCAAATCATGTGTTCGAGTATCTGAGGAATCCAAAGATTGCCATCTGTGAGCTTGATGCAATTCATTTTTAAAGCAGCCTTGTAAACAAACACACAAAAGTTATGCGTGTGTTTATGGGCAGGAGTTATGTGTGTGTTTATGGGCAGGAGGTCTGGTCTAGAGGGTAGAGCCTCCGTCTGCCTGAAGATAACATCCACAAGGTTGCAAGTTCAAGGCCACCGGCACCTGAGACCCTGAAGCAGCTGACAAGCTGAAGCCGAGCTATTCCATCTGCTCTGAGCGTGGGAGGATGGAGGCCAGAATGTGAAGCCAGATCGGAATGAAACACCTGGACTGTTGTGGTTCTTGAAAGACAGAACCTTCTTTCAATTGTAAAAATCCCTACGGATATTTAATCAGCCTGCCTATGTAAACCGCCTTGAATAAAGTCTTGAATAAAGACCAAGAAAGGCGGTATATAAATACCTGTTATTATTATTATTATTCATTCCTGCCGACCTAGTCACTAATGCTCCTGCACACCTGTCACTAATGATCCATTTAAAGATAAGGGAAACAAAGTCAAGATCCAGCCATTTAAAAAACAGTATTTTAGGTCCAAAACACTTCAGTAATGAAACCAGTCTGAGGAGCTTCTATGTCTGATCACCAGGTATGTAGCTATTTACAAGCCTCTTTCAAAAGGCACAAGCCCCTCCCCTTTCCCATGAGGTGCCACTGAGGCATCTCACCCCTGCCACTAGACAGCCCATAAAATGGTGGGAAACGGATAGATGTTCCCAGTGACTCTAAATATACCCTATATCAAACAGCTGAAATCCAGACAACTTTTAGAAAAAAAACAAGTGAACCTAATCAATCCAAAAATAATCTCTTAGGCATAGAAAATCTTAGATAAAGTCAAGTCTGTCATATTGCAAATATGGTAAAATTGTATTAGATTAAGGGCCCAATTCTATCCAACTTTCCAGCACTGATGCAGCTGCAATGCAGCCCCAAGGTAACAAATGTTCCCTTATGTTGAGGGGACCTTTGTGTCTGCCCCCCACCATAGGATACAGCACATACTTCATTAGTCCAGCTGTTAGTGCTGTAATGTTAGACAGCATCAGGCCCTTAAACACAGACCAGCCAGAGTTTCCATGGCTATTTCCAGGGCAGGAGGTCTGGTCTAGAGGGTAGAGCCTCCATTTGCCTGAAGATCACATCCGAACGTTTCCAGTTTGAGGCCACCTTGTGCGACCTTGAAGCAGCTGACAAGCTAAGCCGAGTTATTCCATCTGCTCTGAGAGTGGGAGGATGGAGGCCAGAATGTGAAACCAGATCAAGAAAGTAACACCTGAATGTTGTGGTTCTTGTAAGATAGAACATTCTTTCAAATTGTAAAAATCCCTATGGGGATTTAATAAGCCTGCCTATGTAAACCGCCTTGAATAAAGTCTTGAATAAAGACCAAGAAAGGCGTATATAAATACCTGTATTATTATTATTATTATTATTATTATTAGAATTCCCATAATATACTTGTTTTATCTGAACTCCTGTGTAACTACAATATATCTGTTTGAATTATCAATATAATTCAGGGCGTTAGCCAAAAAGGTCAAATGAATTTTTTGAAAACTCATTCATCAGTAATATTCTCTTTAGCTAAACACATAGAAGTTTGTGGCTTTTACTGGAAGTATCAACAAATCTTAAGATTGGCACTGGCACTAATTTTTCAACCCCAAAATGTTTGATCCCAACTATGCTCATACTGGCAGATAACTCAGATTATCATTCCCATTTCATTTATTCTAGGAACAGTTTATGAACCAATCCAGGGTGACATGTTGATCCACTGTGTGGTGTAAACAGCAATGTTGCAAAAGGAATGGAAAGGGGGAAACCACATTTTTCTGGTTCAAAAATCTACCCTGGATATTCCAAACCTGCAAGATCTCATAGAAACATAGTCAAGCATAGACGCTGAGAAATGCAATTTTCTGAATTTGGATCATATATTAATTTAAGCCCTTTTGACTCAGTTATTTCAGTGAGAGAGTTAAAGAGCTCACCTATGCATGTCTACTCAAAAGTAAATCCCATTTATTTCAATGGTAGTTACTCTCTGGTAAAGGTATACATATTGGAGTGCAGCCTTAAGCACCTACTTCCCTTTCTGACCGAAATCACTGAGATTTAAAAGTACTTCACTTAAACTGGATAGTGCTGTGTTTTCTACTCTATGTACTCCCAGCTCCCTCTTTCTGTAGCAAGTCATGAAAATGCTAATGCTTCATTTAAAGATAAGGGAAACAAAGCCAAGATTCAGCAATCTGACCAAACTCTCAAACTGTGTTTCAAAATTGTGAAGCATTTCTCCCAAGGAATATTCCTTCACTGTGCAGAACATTTTTTTAAACATTGTTTGACTTGCAACAGTGCCTAAATTTCTAAAATGAAATGTATCAAGATCCAAGCCTGTAAGGACACCACAATCCTGATTCTGGAAGTTCCTGCCCCCAATGTATCAGGGTCAGGACTGGCTGTGACCAATCGGTGGCAAAGAAGAGACACTGTGCAGTGTTCTATGGTGTACCAGATGCAGCTCCTGTGCAGTTGGGGGAAAGGAGGAAGGAAGGAAGGCAAAGAGCCAGCATGAGCAAACTTTTCTCCCAGCAGTAGAGTCACCCAAACCATTATGATAACCATGGAAAACTGCAAAGGAGCAGGAAACATATGGGAGCTTTTGGCCAAAGCGGTTTCCCCTTTTCCTTCCTAAAACCAGCTAGTCAGGGAAAGAAGCAGAAGTCTTAGATACCCAGTTCTAGTTTCCTTCTGACATCAGTGTTGGAAAGTGCCCCAGCTCATGGATCCTTGCAGACACACACACCAGTGAGCAGCTTACCTATAGCTTTATGCCTCTCTAAGGAAGAAATTACTCCTTGCAGGTTGGGGGTATGGGACACCAAGTTCCAAAAGTTTGAGAAATGCTGACCTGGAGAGAAAACCATTTTCTTACAACTTGCAAAATGTTTCTCTTGTCTGGTCACCTGGACATGATCCTCACTCACTGCAGACCATCAGGTGAGTGGCTCGTTACAAACCTGAGTGTCACTCCAGGTTACCCCCTTGCTCAACTCAAGCCAGAAAGGACAGAAAGATTTCTGCACGTAACTGATGCCACATGCTGAACAAGGAGACTTGAGTATCCTTCCTACGTTTCAAGTACAAGCCCTAAAACCACTCTTGCAAAATAATATCATGTGGTCTTCACAGAAACGACTGGCACACATTTAGCCATTATTCTAAGCAGGGATCAGCTTGAAAGGGTTGAGGAATGCAATATCCCCAGCAGCTTAGCGCACACACCCGCAAAATCCCCAGGCTCTTTGAAACCAAGAGTTGTCACTGGTGCTAATCTTCCCTTCTTTACTTCCACCACACATGAAAGTCTTCTGTAAGCCCACTGTGCTCTTGGGCCTGTTTTAATTATTTTAACTTTGCTTTTCCTTATGTTTCTAGCATTTGAAAATGAGCTTGATTTTAATCTTTAAGAAGCCAGGATTTTTAACATGCATTGTAAGTGTCCCCTAGCTGCTGGTCAGGTTTGGAGACCAGGCCCTGCCATGGGCTCCCTCTGCTGGCATGATCCCAGCAGGTGGCCTCACCTGGGGATTTGGGTGTCCTAATCTAGGGTCACCCTGCACATGCCCGATCTCGTCTGATCTCGGAAGCTAAGCACGGTCAGGCCTGGTTAGTACTTGGATGGGAGACCGCTTGGGAATACTGGGTGCTGTAGGCTTCTACCATAGTCTTTCGAGACTGAAGGTTGCCAACCAATCTAGGGTCTCAGAAGTCTGAGCAGGAAGGGGGCTGCTCCACCTGGAGTCCTCTGCCATTTGGCCAACCTGCTGCTTCTTTGGGTACTGGGTTGAATTGACCATGCCAGTGGCTTCGCCTCCCTCCTTGCCCTTGGACTGTGTTCTTGTTCAAAAAACCTCATCACCACCCTGGACTAAAAGGCTTTCTTCCTGAGCTCGGTCACTCCCCCTCAGGCCTAAATCACCACTCCGTTTTCCATAAAAGTCCTTGCCATCTATCAGTGGCTCCTCCCTTCCAGCTATGTTCGGTCTTCCTCATCCCATGTGGCAAAGGAACAGCAATAAGTCTTCTTTTACATTTTATGCTCTATTTATGCTGATTTGAAGATCACCACCAGGGTACAGAAAATAACTACTCTGAGGGCTTCTATATGCCTCTAAACACATTATATAGTAGCAGATCCACGGTTGCCTCTGAAAAGACACTAGACAGGGAGCCACAGTTAATCCTGGTACCAAATGGCCATAAACGTAGGATACTCATGGTTGCAAAAGACATGTTTGTCCCCACTTGTTGTTCACTCTTTACATTTTTTCAAGTGCGCATCAACATATTCCACCTAAAAACATGTAATAAGTAGATTCCACCTTAGAGTTTATAGAAGCAAAACAAAATGCAGCAATTACTTTCTAGAGAACATAGTGCAGGGGCTAACAGGAAGCTTTTCCGGTTTGTCCATTGCCCTTCCCAAATTCCAGAGAGATGCATCAGATTAAGGCTACTTGACGGCATTGAAAGGCCCCCTGCACATGCTGAAGTGTCTCTTCTTTCTTAGTACTTCATGTGTTTCTACAAAAACTCTAGCACTGAACAGAAATGTTGAACGGATGAAGCCTGGCAAAGTCTATAGTAGTCAGTCGTGCCCACAGGCCTTCAATGCACAAAATATGAACTCAGTTTCCAAAAGGGATAGTAAACCATGTTTCACATTGCAAGATTTTAAACAGAAAAAAAATGCCACAAATACCCAGAATTCAACCTAATACTCAATGGTATAAATCTCCCAATTTCCTTTCTTTGTTAAAACCAACATTCTGTCAAAGCCTCTGATAATACTTTACAGGTACTTGACTTTCATTTAAGACACAGCAGAGTCCGGATTATAAGGGCAGATTTCTTTCAGTATCAGCCTGCACAAAAGACAAGCACTCTGTCAATAGTTCAACTACAGAGATCATGTCAGGACAGATAAGGATGGAAGAGGGTAGGGGGAAAGCACAATCTACTTATTCTATTAGCCACACAACAGATACTTGTTACAGCCAGGGTTCATCAAGCACAATGCAATAGGCCAAGAGTGGAGTCATTTAATGTCAAACCATTTTCTTTCCACAATTCCCCAGTTGACACAAAGCACCAAAACCCTGCCAGTAAAAAGATCATTTAAAACATCTTACTATTACTAGCTATTCTGTTGTATAACAGCAGCATTATCAAACATGAAGAGACACACTACGCAGGGAGAGCAGGGATGGCACTAGAGAGTAAGCTCCTAGCCATAGCTGAACAGCTGCAATCCTAAACACAGTTACAAGAGAACAAGCTCCATACCAATTTCTCCAATACCCTGTCCCTGACAGCATACCACACCAATTGTGGCCTATTCTGAGCAATCCAATGTAGAAGCAATTGCAAGGAATAGGCAGCGCCAGATTTAGACTTGGTGAGGCCCTAAGCTATATAAAGCTTGGAGACCCCTTGTAAAAAAAAATTACACCAAAATTTGCTGTACGAGCCATTTAAGAAAGGTCTATATTAGCACACACATTTTAAAAGCCCCTTCAAAAAAAATTGTGATTTAGGCCCCTTCAGATTTTCAGATTCTAAATTGTAGCTGGTTTAGCTTATGCCTAAATCTAACACTGGAAATAGGCCAACACTTCTGTGACATGCTGTCAGGGACAGAGTACTGGAGAAAAGCAGGGCTGACAGAGCGAAGTATCGTATCTAATGAATAGTCTTATCACTGCTGTGATTGCTGAGAAAATGCTAAAAGACAAACAAAAAAACTAAACAGATGGTTTCTTCTTAGGATACAACCCATTGAAGATGGAGGACTGAACTCTGCTATGTGCAACCAGTGTTTCTAAATGGGGATGCACATCCCCACATCAGATGCAGTCATCAAATTCAGTGGGCATACCCATATCAGGACACACAACCTCATCACCTGGATCCATGGAAATCTTAGTTGGCCTGGGGCAGAAGTGTACAAAAATAGGTTTGTACACTTTTTTTACATTTAGTCATGAATTAATCTCATCTTCCTGGTAATCTATTTGAAATAGTCAAAAAATAAGAATTATGTTCATAGTAAAAGAATGCAACCAGTGAAGTATACACAGGACAATGAAACAGCAGGTTCTAAATTACCAAAATCAGGCTTCCAAACTCCACTTGCCAGAGGAGAGCAAAAACTACCTCCAGGCCTTAGGCATTTTGAAGGCAGCAGGTTGGGTGCCCTTGAGCACTTTCCATCCTTTTCAAATAGGGCTTGTAGGAAAAAACTTCTCAATGGATTCCGGTTTTTGAAGATGCAGAGCAAGAGCGAGCAAAATGTGGAGCGAGGGAGGAGGAAAGGCAGCGAGGGAATTGTAGCTGCCGCCTCCTCTTTATTCAGAGGATGTTTCGCTTTAGGCCATCACAATGAATACTTCTCTGGCCCAATTTTTATAAACATCAGTAAGAATCAGCATTAATGCAGCCAGTTTCTCAGTTCTGCTCTGGGCTGAATTAAGTGACTTGCTCTTCCATTGCTATGGACAGCCAATTTTACGGTCAAATGCCACGATTCTTCTCTAAATATGGACTATCCACAGCTTTCTTCTGAAGGGAAACCAAAAGAATATTTATGGATTTTTCTGTTGGCGTGGAAGAGGAGGAGCTAGTCGAGCAGCAGTTATGCTCCTTGGTAGCTTGAACAGCAGTCTTCTTGTTAAAAGCAACCATTTCTTTGAAAATGTGCTTGTGCCTACCAGCACTCTGGACAGGGCAAAGCAGGCCCAGCTACGTAGTTGCCTGGAGCTCTCTGCTAGCATTTCCACTTCAAGTGACACACGCACTTCCCTACTCTGCAAAAAAAAAAAAAGATTTGGAAGCTGCAAGAGATCTCACTTGCCCACTGCACTGTCTAGGGAAACATCAAATCTGAAGGCAACCAGTGCCTTGCAGGGAAGATTACAGAGACCATCTCTCTCATGCAGGGGAGCTGCATGACCTAAAGCGATGCAAAGCAGATTGCTGCCCACCTCGGCTTGCTTTCACCATTCTGTTCCCTTGTGCACCTCCGCAAACGGCACCAGACAAAAATCGGATGAAGACGGGATGATTGGAGCAAAGCGTCTATGCCAAAGAATATGAAGCCAGCTCTGGTTTGCTCAAGGATGTTTGCATGAAACAACATGGCTGATCTGAATCCCAAGAGTCACTGTGACCAAGCGAGGAGAGAGCCACAGGTGGTGTCTAGTGGATAAAGGTGCCACCGGGATCCAGCTTCAAACCCCTGCTCCACCCTAAAGGAGCAGTGACTATGAGCCGGACATCTCGCCACACAACCTACTTCCTTGGGTTGTTGTGAGAAACAAAATGAGGGGAAACGGACTCATACTTCTCAAAGGAAAGGAAGGACCTAAGTGGAGTAGATAGTAAATGCTGCGCAACTTGAGGAGCAAGGATTGAATTGAGCATTGAGTGAAATGAGTCCTTTCCAAGCCTAGGTCCCAAGAGACCCAGCAGAGAAAGGAATTCTGTCTTGGGGAGGTTCTGAGACCATTTGGTTTTTTTCCAATCAGATGACAAAAGGGTTCATTTATTAGAAATGCACCACTCTTCTAAGCATAACACAGAAGGCCAGCAGGATCCATTTTGTTTGCAGCCGTATATGCTAGAGCACAGAGACTACTACAGCCAAACAGTGTCAGGAAGAATCAGTCTTTGCATGGATGACCTAAAAGGCATTCTTGCAGAAAACATCCCCACTGATTGAGAAAAAGATTGCTTCTTCTTCTTCTTTTCCTTTTAGCAACCCCTGAACAGCTGTCAGGGTATAACTCTGGAGTGCTGCACAGCTGCTGCTTTTTGACCGAGGGTCAGTTATGATCACTTCAGGGGAAGAGCTCAGGGTGTCCATTTCATTTTCTTGGCCCAATTAAGTGTCTGCTAAGAGCAATTTGACTACTTTATCCCTCCCACCCAAGCCCTTGCTAAATTCATTTGTATGGAATATTGTTACATCTTAGTTACATATCTGCACTCTATCCCGTTTCAGCACTTGGATGGAAATGAGGACAAGGTTGAAGGCTATTGACTATACTACCCTAAAATGCCTCCAAAGAGAATTAGAACAAAAATGTCATGTACTATATACAGTCTCGCAAACAAGTCCCCAAATGTGACTTTCTCACAAAAGCTTTTACGAGCCCAGCTGCCGACAAGTGTTAGCACTGTTACCCTAGGAAAAAAAAAAGAACAAACATTTGCAATCTAGAGAGTTACTCTTTACAAGCCTACTCAAACAGGGTGTTTATGTGCCTGGAAATCAGAAAGTACAGATATCCACACTTCAATTTTGGTAAGTTTGACAAGTTTGGATGGTAGGTGCATCCAAGCAAATTCAAAGGGCCAGTTTTGCAATTGTGAAGCTGCTTTTGTAGAAGCATCACACAGCAGGACAATACCAGATTATGAAAGTTACTGGTTTAGAGACCTCTGAGCTGATGGGATGTTTGACTCACAGAGAATCTAAGGAGGGTCTTAGATGCTCTCATTTTAGGAACTGGGCAGCCTGCTTCAGCACTTCTGCTCTCTGCCATCCAAACACAGGGAGTGTTTGGATCAGCTGGTTCTGCTCCTAGTTGTCCGTGTGGCTGTCAGAGTCTGACACATTGATGGAGTACTGTACAGCAAAGCAGCTGAGGGCAAACCAGAGGGAATGACCACCTTCTTCCTGCCTTGCCTGTGAACATCCCGAGGTGTCTGGCTATTGAAAGGAAAATCCTACACAATGTGGACCTTGCCCAAACCCAGCAAAACAAGTCATATGTTCTTTAGAGGTACCCCACTTTCTCAGGGACGCTTTTCTTGCTCCCAGTAGAGCCCTACTATGTAAATAGGAGGAAAGGCACTTGGAATGAGGCCAATACTCAACATGGATTCTATTACATGAGGACTGTAACCACTGGCCACATGGTGGAAAAAAACTGATTGTCAGAATCCAAACAGCTTCAGGAGATGGCCCAAAAACTGGAGTAGGGACTACTTGCAAGGCCGGTTCAAGCATTTCACAGCAACAGACCCAGATTTGCCACTCCAAAGGGAGCCAAAACCTGATAGATGTACCTACAGGTGCATGAGCTTGCAAGAACATACCACACTTTTCCCAAGGTAATTGACTTTTCCATCTCTAGCAACTAGAATTAACAGCAGTTCAATGAGCAAATGTATGTACCAGCCATTTTCAGCCACAGGGCTGTGGCACATTGGTGTGCTGTGGATGGTCTGCAGGTGTGCCGTGAGAGTTTGGGGGAAGACCATTTGTTAGTAGGGCCACCGGGGGATGTGAGCCTCTGCTGTCAGTGTGGTATGCCTTGTCCATTGTCAAAAAACAGATGGTGTGCCTTGACAATTTTAGTGCTTTGTCAGTGTGCCATGAGATGAAAAAGGTTAAAAATCACTGGACTGTGTACTATTCCCTGAACCTTTAGCATATCTGCTAAAGATGAAGGAAGCTGGCTAAGTCATTCTGAAGGAGCATGGGCAGGGGGGGGGGAAGTTAAGATAAGTTATCAGAGCTAGCAAGGATTCCAGGCCAAAAACAAAAGCAGAGGGTTTGTCTGTGTTTCGAAAAGCCTGCTGAAAAGAGATAGCTAGAAAGAATCATGTGGGATAGGGTTAGTTATTTCTCTCACTCGCCATAGGCTTCTAGCTCAAAAGAAGCTTTTAGGAAAAGAAAGCAGTTATTTAAAGTGGTAACAGCCCATTGCACAATATTTAGATTGCTAAACATGCAGGGATTGCATTACAGTTGGCAAAAAAGGTTTTTTAAATAAAAACTTGATGTGGTACATGAGTTTATACATGCTAACTCCTGCAGCAATGGTTATGTTCCAGTCAACCCGGAGGCGTTTAAGGGAAAGGTTCTTTCCCAAGTTCTTTATGGCTCTCCTGTCTGGTATAAGGCTATTAACCAACCACTAGAATGCATTCAAGCCTCCTTTTTACGGAAGATTTTGGGTTTACCCAGGTGTGTTCCCTACTCGGTTCTGTGCCTTGAGGTGGGGTTAATTCGGCTAAAGACGACTGCATGGCTAAGATTACTGAAATTTTGGTTTAGGATTTTATTTAACCCTACCTCCTCTGGTCTAATGCCCCAATTATTGTCAGATTCAGTCCTGCCATTAGAGATCACCGATCTTCTAACTAAATTTAAGTCAATAGGGCTAGGCACTGCAGAGTTAGGCATGATTGGCTGTGATGCTGCTTACAGAATCATCAAAGAAAGAATTCTTGATATTGAACAAGAGCTGTTTAGTGCCGCCAGAACCACATGCTCTCCACTCTATCTCCATGTTCCAGTCATGTTTTGGGAAACCGATCTCCTTCTTTTATCACCTGGAGTGCCTGCAGGCTCGGAGAGCTTTCACACTTGTAAGATGTAACGCTTTTCCATCAGCCTTGTTAACGGGCAGGTTCAGTGGTATTCCCTACTTGGAGAGGAAATGCAAGTGTTGTAGGAATTGTATTGAGACTATAACACATACCTTTTTCTACTGCCTGCTACATGATGTTTCATGCAAGAAATATCTAGGCCTATTGTTAGCTAGGATGCAGGGCTGGGAGGACTCAATCATGCTTCAGTCTCTCCTTTCCACACCTGATTCTAAGACCCTTGATAAGGTTGCTTCCTTTTTATCTGGGGTAATTGCCAAGCAGAGCTCTGGGACTCTGGGCAGTGTGTGAGGAAAAGACTGATGTCTATGCTGTGTTGTCTTTGTATATTTTTGTTTTGTTTTGTTCTTTCTCTGTATTTTATGCCAATAAAGGTCCTACTGAACTGAACTGAACATGCTAACTCAGAATTCCCACCAACTTCAATGGAACTCACTCACTGGTAAGTGTGCCCAGGACTGTAATATTAGCAGTGGAATCCATAGATTCTACTTCTACTCAGAAATAAATCATAGTGTTCAATGAATTCAGCAGACTTCCCTCCTCATTTTTTAAAACCTTCACTCAAAATTAATACATTTTTTTGCCGCTCTGAGAGCCCTAAATCAAAGAAATCAGGTTTTATAATTAAGCTGGAATAAAAAATATACATCCGAGAGTTAGATGCCCCCTGCCAAATCTTTTAGGCAGCATATGAGTACTCTAGCTTAGAAAAACAGCCTGACAAGCAGACCCCAGCTTCTGAGAAAACTCCTTCCTCAAAAAAGGCTGTTAGTTTCTAAGGTGTCATAAGACTCTTGCTTATTGAAGAAGAAAAGAATCTGCCTGTCACTCTTCACTTTTGTAATAACATTTCTTTGATGGGGAATTAAAACTAGCAGCTTATTGGCCCAAATTCATACTTTCAACAGATCCCAGGATTCACAACAAAAAGTAGATATTGCATAGCAGTGCTTCTCAAACTGTGGATTTCGACCTACTTGGTGGGTCTTGGCCCAAGGCCAGATGAGTCATAAGTTGGTCCGCTTGCCCACACTCGCCTCTATTTGGTTCCATACTGGAGCCAAATGGATACAAACCAGAGGCCATTTCTGGTTTGTGACTCACCTCTGGAGACGGCTCCCACAACAGGCTGGGCCCGGGCAGACTCCAGAGGCCTCTGTGGACCTCAGAAAGTCTCTGGAAGATACTTCTGGCTTACTTCCAGTTTCACTAATGCAACTTCCTATTGTGTGCATAGGCATTTCTGAAGCCAGTGGAGGCCTCCAAAGACTGTCCTGGGCCCAGCACAACCCAGGAGTAGCTTCTCCCTACCAGAGCTGGGTTGCAACACCCGTGTTGGAGGAAATGGTAGGGCGCAGCTCCAGTAAGTTTGAGAATTACTGTTGTATGGCATCTGAGTTTTTAATAAAAATCAATAAGTATATTGGGGGGGAGATAAACCTGAAAAATCAGAAAAAAAACATAAAATGACAGCTTATACACAAAAAATAATATCATGTGTTCATAATCCAGATAAAGTGTAAGTTAATACATAGTCAGTTTAATGAAACTGCTATCTGTTTGGAAAATACATAAAAAGAATGTTGCAGTATTATGGAAGGATTAACGGCAGCAAGGAGAGGGACTGCTTACATGGCACGGTCAGATGCCATGAACGTCTTAGGGCAGTGGTTCCCAACATTTTTTCCACTTGCATACGGCTTGGCAGCCTATTTCCATAAATTGTACCCCTCATATTAGCCCTGCAAGGCATTCTAATGGAAGCCCCACATGGCATTCTAATACAGACCTGCCTTTTTCTGCTATTATTCCATTCTTTTTCAAGTACCCCTAAAGGTCCTGGCAAGTAGCCCTGGGGGTACCCGTAGCCCAGGTTGGGAACCCCTGACTTAGGGCCCAATCCTATCCAACTTTCTGACACTGATGCAACCATGCCAGCAGGGCAATATGCTGCATCCTGTGGTGGGGGAGCAATCACAGAGGCCTCCTCAGGGTAAGGGAACATTTGTTCCTTTGCATCAGGGCTGCACTGCAGCTACATCAGTGCTGGAAAGTTGCATAGGATTGGACCCTTAGTGTTTTGCATCCCTGTAGCTACACTGCTGCTGCTGGGTAAGTGTGTAGGATTAAGTGGCATAGCGAGGTCATTTGACACCCAGGGCCCATAAATGTTTGTCACTCCCCCCCATACGACATAATTAACTGATTAATTTTTTCACATTTTTATACCATCCTAAGGAGCTCTGTGTGGTGTGCATGGTTCCTCTCCTTAATTTGTCCTTGCAACAACCTTGTGAGGTAGGTGAGACTGAGACAAAGTAATAGTCATGACATGAAATGAATAATAATAATGGCCAGAAAATTAATGCAGTGAATATTTCCCCACAAGCAATGGACGAAATTCTGCATCAAATGATATATAACATGATGGTATTATTCCTAAAAGCCAAAATTTCGGTCATTCGGGTGTCACCCCCCCCCCCCCGAAGGATGTCTCATTGGTCCGATTTGAGTTAAGGCAGTGGTTCTCAAACTTTTAGAACCAGGACCCACTTCTCAGAATGATAATCTGTCTGGAACCCACCGGAAGTGATATCATCGCTGGAAATAACATCATCAAGCAAATTAAATTAAAGAAAAACAAATAATTAAATAAGGGGAAGCCAGCCCTATTCCACCTATTCTATTCCAGAGAATCTTCTCTGTAGCCTGCCTGCAATAACACCCCCCCACACACACACACACACAAATCAGTGAGATTTTCAACCCTATCTAGTGCTCAGTTCAATTTAAGTTCTTATATTTAAACCATATCACTGTCAGGATGCACCTAGTTTTACAAGTCTAAAAAAGAAAAAAAACATCACTTTACCAGCTCAAGTCTGTTTTATTCTTTTTATGGGGAGGGGTTGCCTTCTGAAGCATCTGTTGAGCTCCATGTTCATCAGATTGGGACCATTCTGGTGGCCTTGCATTTCTCTTTGCCTGGTCTGACCATGAGCCAAGGAATGCTTACTTACTCACAAGTAAACGTGACAGTATAGCTCAGTTTCGTTTTCTATAAGACTCAATACAGTTGTCAGTTTGGAGGAAGGAACTTCCTTCTCGAGTGTTTCTCGGGGGCTGCGTTCATTGGATCAGGACCATTCCGGTGTCGTTGGATTTCTCTCAGCCTGCCCTTTCCAATGGATTGAGGCAAGTTTGCCTAATCATGAGTAAATGTGCAATATGGATCAGTTTCACTTACCATAGGGCTCCACGCATTTTTGTTTTCTGGTTTTTTGACCATAACTTTTCATAGAATGGAGATATTTCACTCTGGGTTTTTTCCACTGCATTCTGCTGTAAATTCCACATCAAATGGCATATCACATAATGGCATTATTCCTAAAAACCACAATTTTAGCGATCTTGGTCACTTGTTGTGTCAACCCCCCAAGGCTGGCACCTATGGTGGACTACCCCCTGCCCTACACTAGCTACGCCACTGGTAGGATTGCAGTGATGACTTCTATGTGTGAAAAGAACATCACCAAGAAAAGCCCAACTAACAGAATTTCCATATTACCTTCTTCAACTATTTCAACTGCAACATGTTTCAGAGGCAACCATACTGACACATACCTTCCAGTAATCAAGTGCAGAGAAATCAAGTGATCTAAGAATTTGTCATGAAGAGGTAATTGAAGAGAAGTAATACTATTGTATAGATGGCACAACTACCCTATGCTAGATACTGGGGGTTAAATGTGACCTCCAGTCTTCAAATTCCTTATTGGGACTGTTCTAACACAGGATAATGTTGAAAGTTTTAGGACATTAGAGAAAAGGAAGAACATCTGGATTGGGATACAACATCTGCAGTGAACAAAAATTGCAATCTAATTACATTTAAACACACATACGCTACAGAACTGGGCCAGACCCATGCATCCTAACAGCAGCAGACCTGCCCCTCACCATGCCCCGGGGCAAAGGTCTGCAATGCCATCCCCCATACTTATCCAGCGCCATGGAGCCTCACACAACATTGGGACCGACCAGGAAAGCATTCTGAGGCTTCCCCAAAGTCTTAAACAGTATTTCTGGGAAACTAGAAGTACTGATGAAGATTGCATCAGGAGCCTCAGAAGGCTTCCCATGCAGTCTGGAGCTCTGCGCAAATGCAGCAGTCAGAGCATTTGCCCCCCTGCGCTCCCTCCACGCGTGCCACTGCATCCTAATACTATGCAAGTATAATTAAAAATAACTCCAATGGAGTTCAATGTGACTTACTCCTACGAGTAAGACTGTAGTCTGTCAGTCTATCACAAGCCTATGCATGCCTATTCAAAAGTAAGTCCCACTGTGTTCAAGAGGGCTTACTCCCTGGAAAGTGTTATTGGATTGCAACCTTAATATTTCATTAAGGCAAATGCTGCCATGTCCAACATCCTGGAATTTGTCTTATGAAAAGCAGATTTAAAATTGTTCTAAATGTGGGTTTGCCATTTCTCTTCTGTCATCTCACTCACTCCCCATAAAATACTTCTCATATATTTGTTCAGATATCCTCTGATGTTCAGCATCTTAGGTGTGAGTTTTTTTGCTGAGAAAATAAAACAAGACCCTCACTCTGAAGAAAAAAAAATAAGTTAGTGCAAAAACTGCTTTGCTAAACCAGACACTTCCAAATGAAAAAGTCAAGTTTTTCTCCTATCAAGAAAAAGAAATGCTCCTATATTCAGTCATCCGCTCATGCTCCATAAACCAGCAAATCTAAGCACCAGCAAAAGCAATGAAGAATGACAGTTTAAAAACGCACACAGGAGAAGTGGTCGCAAAAACAATAGCACAATAATTCTGTAGATTTTGAACACGGGGCTTATCGTGAAATTATTAATGGAAGAACTTTATTTTCTGCTGGAAGTGTTTATACTGTATTTCTCAAGTTGATTTTCTGTGTCACATATCCACATTTATTTTCACCTTCTCTCTTTCATCTCTCCAGATGGATGCCTACCCAAAGCCAACAGCACAGACTCCTGAATATTACAGGATCTCTCCTAGTACAGAGCTATTATTGCCTGCTTGACCTCAACTAACCTCATCCTCCCTTCCCAGCCCCAATTCCTTCTGAAGCATTCAGAAGCAAAGCAAAACCAGATATTTGTACTATGCAAACCAAGAATGATACTCCAAATAACCAACACGGAGCTCAGGGTGCTTTGAGTGGGGTTATCTTCATTTATCCTCACAACTATCTTTTAAAGTTAGATTAAAGATCTGAAGCCAGGTCTTCTCTGTTTAAGCCCTGTATGCCAGTGGTTCTCACATATTCAGCACTGGGACCCAGTTTTTAGAATGAGAATCTGTCAGGACCCACCAGAAGTGATGTCATGACTGGAAGTGACATCATCAAGCAGGAATATTTTTAACAATCCTAGGCTGCAATCCTACCCACACTTAGCCAGGAATAAGTTCTATTTACTATCATTGTTAAAAGATTATACATAGTAGCTTGTTAAAAGTACAGGTCTGTAACATTTCCTCAGATGCAGTCATATACCATGGTAGCATCAAGTCTAATCTATTAAAAATAAAATACTGAAATGAATGGGGACCCACCTAGTGGGTCCCAACCCACAGTTTGAGAAACACTGCTGTATGCTATTCACTGCACCACATCAACAGTTTCTTACAGATGAAGTCTATATTAATCTGGAGTTCTCACAGGCTGGAAACAAAGAGGTGTTTTTTAATATTTTATTTCTTTTTTTCATCTCAATTCTATCCACCTTTCCAGTGCAGCTTTAGCGCAGTCCCAAAGTAAGGGGACAAATGTTCCTTTACCCTGAGGGGACTTCCTTGACTGCACTCCCATTGCAGGATGCAGCAGCCATGCCAACAGGCACACACATCAGCAATGGAATGTTGGATAGGATTGGGCCCTTAGGCACTACAATTGGAGCACAGGGTGAAGATCAAGGCAATATTATAAGTGTGAAAGTGGCCTGAACGTATTTTCACTGCCCCATCTTCAAATAGAGCACACATGCATTTGATTTACTTCCAGCACACTGAAAACATTATGTCTGTCTTCTCCCTTAGTTTCTGGTGGGATACACATTCATTCCTTCTGTCTCTCTGATCAAACAGGGTTTGCTGGTTTTTGAATAACTACAAAAACAAACAAACCCTGCAGAACCAGTGAATAGGAATGATAATATGATGAGCACACACACCATGGGCAATGATCCCTTTGCCACATCACTCTTCAGCTCTCTGAAAGAACCACTGTCTCAAGCCATAATCAACAATACGTATCAGAATTCCTATGCTCTAGCATTCTTTGGAAGAGCAAACCACTTTGTCCATGTAGACATAAAGCAATTTGTATTGAATTCATATGAATAACCTCTTAGCTTAAACACAGCACATCATCTTGAAAGGCTACTCACCAGCAAAAGCAAACTATGCAAGAGAGGCCAGATGCTGCTGCAAATCCCTATGTGAAATCTGTTCCCCTCTCCACTCAGACAGAATTCAATAATTCACAGTGCCCATTCACTTTCTCATCCTTCAACATGATATATGCTGCCAACACTGGGCAAACAGGTCAGTCTCTAGACCAATTTTTTAAAAAGGCAGATCTGACATCAAGAATGGCAATATTCAGAACCAAAATCAATGTTCAGAACCAGAACAATTTACTGCAAACCTATAAATGACAATTTTTTTAACAGAACAACTTCAGTCTGAAATGCAATATGCCACAGCCAAGTTTGTTTATAATTATGTTTAATTCTATGACTTCTGCTCTGAATAAGGACCAATCTTTTCTAACATAATATAGAGTTAATTAACTCATAATTAACAGTGAGGACACTGCTATCAACAAAGACTGCTATTGTAAATTATCACCAGACTGATTTTTAAGCAATTCACAAGACCAAGATATTCACAAGATATTGTATATGATCCTATGCATGTCTACTGAAAAGTCCCACTGACTTCAGTAAAACTTACTTCTAGGTAAGCATGTACACAATTGTGACCGAAGTCTCTTGATTTTCTAGCTGATACGTCTCCCTTGAATACCCATGGCATGTATACTGATCTCCCTGACATGTTGGCTTTCTACGCACAGAGTATATCAATATGGAGAAACACAAACCCTCACTCGAGTCTGAAATGGTTCAGCTCAGGACAATGGCAGATCACCTCAGTGAGAATTCTAGTTTAAGAAGCCATTTAAAAAAAACAAACCCAAACAACTTCAAATGCAACTTAGGCAAGGTCTCAACCCCAGAATGTGCTTCTCATCCCATAATTCCACCCCGAGACACAAAACAGCAAAAAAATTGAGCATGTACAGAGTGACCAACTACTGAATAATCACAAGTCATCACACATCTGACTTGGGAAAAGGTCTTCCGAGTCAGAAAGAAAGGCTGTAGGGCAAGACCTATAATCAGAAATTTTGTGCTGGGGTATATATTCATGGGTACAGAGGAGGATATCGGTTTGTCTGTGTGAAACAGCAAAATCATAACCTCTTAGTTTATACACAGCACATCATCTTAAAAGGCTAGTCTCAGCCCAATCCGATCCAACTTTCCAGCCCCGGTGCAACAGCAATGCAGCCCCAGGGTAAGAGAACAAATGTTCCCAAACCTTAAGGAGGCCTCTGTGACTGCATTCCCAACACAGGAAGCAGTGCATACCCTATAGGCACAGCAGCACCGGCACTGGAAAATCAGATAGGATTGGGCCCTAAGGCTACAATACTACACCACTAACTGGGGAGCAAGTCCCACTGAAGTACTTGAGAATCACTTCTCAGTAGACATGCATAGGATTGTACTGTAAGTTTCTTAATTATTTATTTATCATTGTTGGGCAAAATATTGCCAGGATGGTGTTGAACTTAGTCCTGGAAGAGTGAGGTTCACATCTCTGCTCAGCCATGAAGCTTCCTGAGTGACCTTGGGCCAGTCACACAGCCTCACCTACCTCACAGGGTTGTTGTGAGGATAAAAGTGGGAGAGGAACCATATACACCATCCTGAGCTCCCTGAAGGAAGGTTAGTATAAAAATACAGAAAATAGATAAACACTGCCTGCAGCCTTTGCCTTATATCTGCATAAATAAGAGGGCTAAAGAATGTATTTTTTTCTGTAAGTGAATTCAGAAAATTCAGGGAAGGGGCTTTGAACATCCCCAAGAGGATCATGCTATTGCAGGTACCTTCTGCCCACTGGAGGTTCCAAAGATGATATGAATCCTGGGAACATTTGATTCCTTGACCATCCAGCTTAAAAATTAAGTGCTGCTTCAGTTGACAGTCACATTCCATGTATGCCTCTGTCTTCCAGTCACTCCATAACAGCCTCCCTCTGAGCTCACTGTCTGAAGCAACTTGCTCTGGAACGCATTGGTTGAGGACTGCAACCTAGATCACGTGCACAACACACAGACAGCAGCACAGGGAGGAATTGTGTAAACACTGTTCTCTCCCTCTTTCGATTTCCTCGGCTGAAGCAAAATCAGCATGTGGAACAGCAGAGGGGTCCAGCACTAATAACCTCCACTGCACTCCCTCCCTCTCTTAGGGTCACTTGCTGTGACATTTATTCTAAAAAGGGAAATAGGATGGGGTGGGGGGAAGAGGGAATCCCACTGAAGCATCCAGCTGTCTCAGTTGCTCAATCACAGGTTCTATCTTACCAGGTCAGACAAATTGCTCTGCAGGAGGGCTCAGCTGATCCCACCTGGCCATGGTCTGGCAACCAGCTTCTCAAGAACCATTTTCCCAAACATCCAGGAGAAAAAGGAGATGAAGACGTACACCACAATCAACTAAGACGAAGAAGAATAGCCTGTGTAGTATCCGCATAGAGTGCCACTTGCCGTTTTCTAGAGACATTGCATAATGTCTCTATAAACACTGCATAAACACCTAGAAGCACATCAGCATCTTGGCAACAGAAAGAGCTAAGAAGCCGTGCCTGCACAGGCATAGTCTAAAATACCACTGTTTTAACTACAAATCATGCCCATTACTCTGTGTGTATGGCCCATACCAAAAACTGAAATGTATGCAAGCCCCAAATGTAGATGAAGGGAGTGAGGCAGCAATGCTATCCACAATTACCTGGGAGCAAGCACTATTGACTATCATGGGACTTACTTCTGAGTAAATACGCATAGGACTGGGCTCCAACAGTGTGTGCGTGTGCACCAACAGTGTGCGCATCAGGACAAGATAGGTTTCCCAGCAGGTAAGATGGAAGCAGATGATTTTAGAACTGTGTGTGGTAAACACCATTTGAGCAGAAAGGTGCATTGTTCAAGAAAAGAGGGGAACTGACACCTCTAAGTGGGATGTAGCAGATCCCTGCCACTTAAACGTTGTCTGTACCTACAATTCTAAAGGCAGGCTGTTACCAGCTGGGTTTGTAGGATGCTGCTGCTCCTGAAGTTTATGTAACCGAGGCTGCAATCCTAACCACACTTTCCTGAGAGTAAGCCCCTCTGAACAAAATAGGGCTTACTTCTGAGTAGACCTGGTTAGGATTGTGCCCCGAGTATTTCAGATTCTTGTTTTGGCTGCCAGCTCTCCTGAGGGCCTGGTGTTAAGCCATTTCTGCCAACGTCGCATAAACGCAACAGGGATCAAAGGTGCCCACCTGTGGGCTGAAATGATTAACAGGCCAAGAGGCTTGGCCCGGAGATGAATGAGAAACAGACCCAGGCAGGTCTGAAAGTTCAAGTGCGGGACCCAGCCTGGCAGCCCCCTCTAGACGCAGAGCCCTTGGGAGGCGCACCCTCCACCTCCTCCCGCTGCACCGCCCCGCGCATCCCTTTGCACATGACCAGCTCCAGGCGGCAGAAGCGCCCCCGAAATGGCCATCGAGCACGGCTGAGGAGGCGGCGATGCCGTCCCAGGAGCCGAGGCGAACGCGCGCTCCTGCAGCTCAGCTGCGCCGGCGGCCCCCGCCTTCGCCCGCATCGCCCTCCCCGGCCGGAGGGGAGGCCCCCAAGCGGAGGCGTAAGGAACGCGACCGGCCAGCCGAGTCCCCCACCCAGGAACGCCTCTGGCGGCCCCGCAGCGCTGCGCTTACCTCCTGCGGGCTGCAGCTGGACGCGGCGAAGAGAGCGGCTCCGGTCCTGTCAGTTCCCACTGACCCGGTCGACGCAGGGGAAACGCCGAGCGCAGCAGCTGCCGCCGCCACTGCGAGGAGCGAGCCCAGCTGAACGCCGGCCGGCCGGCTGGCCCCGCCCTGCCCGCCTGGCATTGGTGAAGGGCCGGTGGTGGCGCCCGCCCCCCTGCGCCGCTCACCTCCCCAGGCGCCCGGCAGGCAGCAGGGGCTCCTCCCCTGTGGTGAGGGAGCGGCGCGTGGTCGGGCAGCCGTTTCGTGCTGCCTTACATGGCAGGCTGCGCTGCGTGTCCCGCGCTCCCCCTTGGCTTCCCCGGGGCCAGCGAAGAGCAGGTGCCCGGCAAGGAGGTGCGGTGGGTGGGGAGGCAGGTGAGACAGAGCCTCCCCGCCGCCCTAGGAAGCGCTCTTCGAAGGACCACGGCAGGGAGGCTCTGCCTCACCTGCCTCCCCACCTACCGCACCTCCGGGGGGGGGGGGGTCAGAGAACCTTTCCAGCTTAGAAAGCGAGTTGCTTCTGAGCGCTCCTTTTCTTCCGCGTCCACCAGTGACAGCCGCTTCCTGCAGTTTTCAGTGCCAGCAGTGGGACCCCGTGTCCCTCTGGCCCTGACTCCCTGCCCTCAACGGGGACCAAAAGCTCCTTTGGCCATGATTGGGGACGCGCCAAGAGGGTCCACTTTTCTTCCCGGAATCCCCGCAGGGAGCTGCGCTTTGCGCGGGTTTTCAGCGGGTGTGCGCAGTGCTGGTACCTGCTCTGAGTGACGTCACAATGACCACCGTTGCTGGCATGTTTAGCGGCCCAATCGAATTCTCCTGCCTGCTTTCCCAGTGTTGCCACCAAGTCCTGGTTGTGACTAGACAGAAGGAAGGCCAGCCTACTGGTTTCAAATGGGACTCTGTCCTAAGTAACAGCCCAATCCTAGGCATGTCTACTCAGAAGTAAGTCTCATTAGAGTCAATTGGGCTTACTCCCAGGAAAGTGTGGCTAGGACTGGGCTGTCAGTGTGCAAATCACCATCTAAGGACCCAATTCTATCCAACTTTCAAGCACTGATGCAGCAAGTGGGGTGTGTGCTGCATCCTGCAGTGGGAGGGGCAGTCATAAGAACATAAGAAGAGCCCCGCTGGATCAGGCTAAAGGCCCATCTAGTCCAGCTTTCTGTCTCTCACAGTGGCCCACCAAATGCCCCAGGGAGCACACAAGACAACAGACACACCATGCGTCCCAGTGTCCTCCCCTGCATCTGGCAATCAGAGGCAGCCTGCCTCTAAAACCAAGAGCTTGCACATACCTACTATGACTTGTCATGGAAGCATCCTAAAGGGGGGCGGCTACATTACAGCTGCATTGGGGCTGGAAAGTTGGCTAGAATTGGGCCCTGATTCAAATTCAGGTTTACTCACATGCAAATCATGGAAAGTTGAATGAGACTTGCCCACAACTACAGTAAGTGAAGATAAAGGGCCCAATCCTATCCAACTTTCTGCAGCCACAACAACAGCCCCAAGGCAAGGGAACAAATGTTCCCATACCTTGAAGAGGCCTCTGTGACTGCCTTCACACTACAGGATGCAGCGCACAGCCCATTGGCATGGCTGCACTGGTACTGGAAAATTGGATAGGATTGGGCCCAAAGGCAGTTATTGTGTGCCAGCATATTGTAGCCCCAGCCCAGATTTTACAGAATTCTTTTCTTTCCATGGCACACGTTCTTTCCCCAGGTAGAACCTGCAGCCTTGACTCTACCTGCAAAGTTGTGGACCTGATTCTAGCTTTCCATTTCCACCCAACTTGATCCTAAAGAAACTCTTTCTGGCCCAGTTCTCACTGAGGTGGTGAATCTGTCTGTGTCTTAGCCAAAGCACTCTAAACTCTAAACCAGAAGTACCTGATAACTGATGACACAATGATATACTGATGAGCTGACCCTCAGTGGCAGAGAGGAGTTGCAGTCAAGTGGAGCGTGGGAGGCTAAGGGCCAGAGAGAGGCCAGACTGGGAAAGAATCCAGCTGGAATAAGGAGGTCTATGAAAGACTAGAACTATTCAATTGTTAAAAAAAAAAATCCCTATGGGGTTTAGAACAGCCTGCCTATGTAAACCGCCTTGGATTAAAGTCCGAGGAGAAATCTGATAGCCAAAGAAAGGCAGTATATAAATACCTGTATAAATAAATAAATAAAAATAAACAGGGGGGATGTTGCTCACATGATAAAATCCTCAAATCAAATATAAAGTGTTCTATTGTAAGTCTAATGTGTCAGGAAGAAGGTGGAGGAGAAAGTGTTCTAGCCCAGCAATCTGTTTTTCTATGTGTAGGGCTCTTATTTATATATAAATTTCATTATTTATGGGTATATAATACTTATACTGTGTAACCAAAAAGCAGTAAATAGTGTGATTTCCCCCCCCCCCCCGAAATCTGAAGTATAACTCAAGCATGGATTTCCCATCTGAATAGATGGGCCTCTGTTGCATTGACCTCCTCACTGCATGCTTCAAGTTTTGACAAACGAATGTACAGTTATGGTCTGGCAGTGTTGTCACAATTACAACACTGGAGATGTAGCACTGTGAAATTACCTGTCTTTTCATTCTGTCCCTGTTCTGGAGTAAGAAAGTTTGCATGTAAGTCCATCGTTCAACAGGAACTGAATGGCAATTTTTGGAAATTGGCCACTTTGCAAATGTGGATGCCTTGGAGCTGGCCCAGCGCTGGCTCATGCTTCGCTAGCTCTGGCACTGTGTGCGCGGTAAGGCTCGCAAATATACCTTCTGGCACATTTGCAACAGTACATGCCAGCAGTGAGCCGGCATGCCAAGCTCAGGATCAGGCCCTCAGACTGCAGTCCAATGCATGCTTACCTGGTCATAAGGTTCAGGGAAGTCAGTGACACTTTCAACAAATCTTCAGGGTCTTTGTATTCTTGCACATATTCGTATTACAGTATGCTTCACAGAAGCATTGCTAAAAATAATAACACTGTAATGGCTTTGGATTCCATTTCTTTTGTTAGGCAGATTCTTGGCTGCCCAAGTGATGTTTTCTTAATGGAGGCTAATAGCTGGGAGAAATCTGGAGACCTCGCTTAAGTGTTAGCTCTATCAGAGCTTGAGGCAGGTGACCCCCTAAGGACTGATGTAAAATGCACAGTATGTGAAGGAAAGCAACAGTTAAACTGAGGATAAACTGAATTAAGGAGAGGGAGCTAAATGTTGGCTGAAGGCACCTTAGAGTGCAAGTCTCTCTTTTTCCGGGAATCTGCTTGAGATGACTGATGCACTGCATGTGTAGGAGTCTACAAGCTTCTTGCCTCTACCTGTATCTTTGTAAATAAACCGATTATAGGAATGCCCCACAGCTCCAGTGCTTCCCTTCTTCAAAGGAAGCCAAACCCAAGTATAGTGGTACCCTTGGAACTTCTCCATGCTTAGACACGTGCAAAGTGCGTAACCAAACTCTTAGCATTCAGAACACTTTAAGACTATTAAAAGTTTTTCATATACATTCTCTCAGTAATATAACAACCCTATAAAGTAGATTAGTACTATTATTCTCAAACAGTTGCATCACTAAGGTTTGTGTCACCCGGGCAGGAGGCCAGTGTGTCACCCCCATGATGTTCCTCCCCCCGTGCAGTGGGTGTAGCCACACCCCAGGTGGTGAACATGGTGATATACCATTGCCCCACCCCCACTGGTTTTTTGGCTGTACCTTTTGATAGAACACAGATATTTCAGCATGGTTTATTCCATTGCATTCTGCATGAAATTACACATTGATTAATATGTAACATGATGGTATTATTCTTACAAACCATAATTTTAGCGATTTTGGTCACTAGTGGTGTCACACCCCCCAGGGTATCACCTTACTAACACCTCATTGGTTCGATGTTGTGTCATAACAACATCTCATTGGCTCTTCAAACTCTCAGTCTCATTGGTCCGTTTTGAATTAAGAAAATGTACTTTTTTGTTTCATAAGACGGTTTTTTGTTTTCTGGTTTTTTGGCCATAACTTTTGGTAGAATGGAGATATTTCACTCTGGTTTTTTTCCTGGCATTTTGCTATAAATGTGATGATATTATTCCTACAAACCGCAATTTTAGTGGTTTGGTCACTAGTGGTGTCCACCTCCCTGGGCACATCACCCGATGCAGTTGATAACAATGTGCCCAGCTCACAATATGGAAATATCCCAAGATGCCCAGTTCACCCATAAGGCTCTTCCCTGACCAAAAAGCTATCCCTCTCAGAGAACCAGTTAACTGTGATATTACGCCTCCAAGGGTGAACAGAAAGGTCCTAGACAAGGGCAATCAACAAATGAGGATAAAAAGGTTAGGGTAAAAGGGATGAGTCAGAGTGCCAGATCCCCTCTAACGGATATCTCTGTAAACAAACTGCCGATGTGTATTGAATTGCCATCCTCAGATCAACATCCTGTACTGATAACATGCCAAATGTTGTTTTAGGTGTCTGCCTGTATGTTATTTTTCCCTATAAAACCTGCATGATTGCAATCCTTCTGGGTCCTCCAAGGATGTGGAGGTCCCGTTTGCAAACAGTAAACGTTAAGAAGTTCTTTGAATTCTCCTGTCGCCTGTTTGATTGCCTCTCCAAAATCCAAAGAACCGCGTGTGTGTGTTCATTCGGGGTCAGTTTATGGTGCCGTGACTGGGATTGGAAGGCAAGGCTCTGCAAGGATCGAGACGAAGTCACTGTAGGGGACAGCGCACCGCCAGAAGATAAAATGAGTCGGCTCCCGCACCCCTTGTGTGTGTCCTGGCGCTGGGTTGTCTCTGAATCTGACTGTCTCCTTCTGCGCAAGAAAGAGCCCAGGAGAACGGAACTTCACCCGCGGGAAGGTACAGCGCGCTTATGTGAGAATTCTCTGTGGGTTCCCAGGGTGGGGATCCTGAAGTTTGAAGGGAGGTTTTAGTGGGAAACCTCAGTGGGGAGGGTGATTGTGTTTGTATTACTGTACATTTTGCTGTGTTGTGTGTGTTTGCCCATCTCCGTGGCTTCAGAGCAAGGCCACGTGGTTCTCTGCCTGACTGAGTGTTGTGTGACTGAGATACGAATGAGAATATGAGTGTGAGTGTGTGTGTGTGTCAAGGCAGCAAACCCCAAGGTTTTGAAGGATTGGCCATGAGTGAGTCACTGTTTTGGGCAGCCGGTCCAGTTGAGACCCCAGGCAGGAGGCTCCCAGGCAGGAGGCCAGCCCCTGTGACAATTAAGATGAGGCACTCAGAGCCTGGGCCTGAAGGAAGAAACCCTTTGAAATGCATATTGGATAACTTTGAGTCTCTGGGAAGGGGAAACCCCACCCTTCTGAATGGGCACATTACTGACCAGCTCAGTACCTTTCAGCAAAAGGTAATTTCCATATGTTGTTAACCAGGTCTCTTTAGTTTCAGGAAGGCATTAGACACTGAATCTTTCCTGAGTTTCAACAAGGCCCCCTCCCTTCTCTCCTCCAAAGTACTCAGTGTTCTGCTTGCCTGCCCCTTCCCCTCAGTGTTCCTGACATCCCTCCCTTTTATCTACTTGGCAATTTCATATGATGTGTTATGTCTTCCCTTGTCTGAGAGACAAGATACAATTCGCTGTCTTGTTCATGGGTGCTCAGGATCAGGCTCATTTGAACTTAGTGTTTTTTAATGCACTTACGTAAGAACAAACTGCACTGCATGTTTGCTTAAGAAACACAGCCTGCAAGACAATATAGGTGCCCATTATATAGATCGGCAAAACTGAGTCAGTGAGACCCTAGGGGTCAGAATACAAGCTAAAAATGCTCAGAATGATTTAGAGAGACCCTAAAGTATAGTTTCCAGCTACAATAATAACCATGATTTGCTTCCTACCTATTTAGGTAACTAAAAAAGACTAATTGCAGCTGCAACCAACCTAGACAGTTGTCAAAAGTGTGTTTCTCTTTAAATACAACATTTAATCATTCTTAATAACTTTTGGATTTCACAGGTATGAAATGCAGGAAGTCTGTGCTTTCTGTTTCCCCCCCTCCAAGAGAAAGGAAAGCTGGAGAAACCCTCCTAGCCTTTGTGCCTCAAGGCATGCACAGAGTGCAAACTAGTAGCAATCTTTTGTTTTAACCCTTTTTTGTGTGTGTGTTCCAGCAACTAAGAAGCATTGTTCCTAGGGAACAAGGAAAAAGCCTCTAAATGCCTAACTTTGCAATGGCTATCTTTTGTTTTAACCCTTTTTTGTTTCAGCAACAAGTAAAGACAAAGAAAACAGCATTTGCCCTCCAGAGGACAAATTTACATTTAATCTCATTTCCTTTACAGAAACTAAGCCCTGATGCCTATATCTGTATATAGTTCAGTTTGGTTTAATACTAATGGAAGTATTTCTTTTTCTAATGGAAAGATTGTCATGACAAATTCTTTTAATTCTACTTATGTTCTCCGCTTATAGACATATAAATACTAAAATGTTCTATATGTTTGTTGGATGTGTGTGTGTGGTATGAAAGAAGTGCTTTGTCTGTCTTTGTTCTTGTTTTTTTCTACTTATAGTGAAGTCTATCTTAAGTCCACATGACTTCCTTTCTGTAATAGGCCTGATATTCGTTGCAACAATTTTTTATTATTTTTGTATATTGAGCTCATTACCATTTTTGGTACCATGGTTCCTTTTTTTCTGTTTTTAAACATGTAAGAGTACTCTTATCAAATGTGCTTTATTTTCACACAAACCCCCCCCCCCTCATCCAAGAGGGAGGAAACATGAAGAATAACCCTAAGATAATTGGACAAAATGTTTTGTTCCATCGATGATGGATATTTTCAAGGGTTACAGTCCCTCAGCAAATAATCTCTTAATGTTAAGCTTTCACCCCATTGTAAAAAGTATTGTGGTGAAATTAAAATTTTGCATTCTCTTAATTCTACTTATATGTTAAGAAAAAAAAGGGGGGGGGAAGAGAGAAAATATAGAAGAGGAATGAACTGTGCAAGTATTTGCAGGACCAACTTGTGTCCTCCTTGAAGGAAAAACCCAAGTTCTCTCCAGCCCCCAGGGAATCAAAAGAGTTCTGAATAAGAAAAGAATAAGAAAAGAAAAAAAAAAAAGGTCAGATTTGGCTGACTGTAGTATGTAAAGTTCATGATGTGTTCCAGTTTTCCTCTGTCTTAATGATAAGAAATTGCACTCAATCAGAGGTAGCCCTGGACAACCTTCTCTGTGTTTACTTTCTCTGTGGAGAATGTGTTAAAACACCTAACTTTCTGTGCTCAACAAGAATGTAAGCAAAGTCAGCACAGTGTCTTTCTGCTACTGTATTTGTATTTCTGTACTGTTATTACCTCTTCTCTAGTTCCTACAGCAAACCAACCAACAAGCAGGCCACGTACAGAGTTCTGTAACAACACCAGCCCTTTAAGGTTGAACAGTCCAAGAAAAAGAGAGAGAGGGAAAATAGAATTAAGGGCCATGTGGTCTGATCAAAGGAACTTTGAGCTAAGAGAAACTGACTCGGAGTACCAGACATAGCCAAGCAACTGACATATCTCTCTCAAAACAATTGATTGTATTTTCTCAAATCTAAAGAGGACTCCTACAGTAATAGGCTATGAGACAAAGCTTGGCCTGTCACCTTCTCCAGAAGAACCATACATGTACAGAGTGCCTTCATGGTGTTTTGGCAGAAGTCACAATATGTATTATTGTTGTTTACTGTCGTAAATCAATGTCTGTGTGCAGGTTTAAAGCTAGCAAATTGCTGCTATTCCAATATTGCACTCCCTGAACTGCTATTCTCACAATGTTTTAAGTTTCCTATGTTTAGTAAATTGTTGCATCTTATCTTTGTTTGAGACCAAAGCAGCTAAAAGAGTCTGAAGTATGTGCAGTATCTGAACGTTTGATATCAACAAGAGTGTCTAGGCAAAGGAGGGTGAGAAAACAAAGAAAGGACCTGAACATCTAAGATCAAGTTCACTAAAAAGTTTTGGTAACAAGGGTCAAAAATAACTTTAACCTTTAATTTATTCCAAGTGCTAATAGTTATGCTAGTTGTGTTTAACTGTTTGAATGTAGGGGCACAAGAGACCTGCACCCTGGTGCCCTCCCTTGCATCTGACATAGCCCATTTCTAGAATCAGGGGGGTGCACATACACATGATCACTTGTGGCCAGTGGTGGATTTTTCCTCCAGAGACTTGTCCAATCCCCTTTTGAAGGCATCCAGGCCAGATGCCGCCATCACATCCTGTGGCAAGGAGTTCCACAGACCTATCACACACGGAGTGAACTGCTATTCTCACAATGTTTTAAGTTTCCTATGTTTAGTAAATTGTTGCATCTTATCTTTGTTTGAGACCAAAGCAGCTAAAAGAGTCTGAAGTATGTGCAGTATCTGAACGTTTGATATCAACAAGAGTGTCTAGGCAAAGGAGGGTGAGAAAACAAAGAAAGGACCTGAACATCTAAGATCAAGTTCACTAAAAAGTTTTGGTAACAAGGGTCAAAAATAACTTTAACCTTTAATTTATTCCAAGTGCTAATAGTTATGCTAGTTGTGTTTAACTGTTTGAATGTAGGGGCACAAGAGACCTGCACCCTGGTGCCCTCCCTTGCATCTGACATAGCCCATTTCTAGAATCAGGGGGGTGCACATACACATGATCACTTGTGGCCAGTGGTGGATTTTTCCTCCAGAGACTTGTCCAATCCCCTTTTGAAGGCATCCAGGCCAGATGCCGCCATCACATCCTGTGGCAAGGAGTTCCACAGACCTATCACACACGGAGTGAACAAATATTTTCTTTTGTCTGTCCTAACTCATCTCTCCCCACACTCAATTTTGAGTGAATGTCCCCTGGTTTTGGTGTTATGTGAGAGTGCACGGAGAGCATCTCTCTGTCCACTGTGTCCTCCCCATGCATGATTTTGTATGTCTCAATCATGTTCCCCCTCAGGTGTCTCTTTTCTGGGCTAAGGGAGCTCAGGCGCTGTGGCCTTTCCTCATAGGGGAGGTGCCCCAGCCCAGCAATCACCTTAGTTGCTCTCTTTTGTACTTTTTCTATTTCCAATATCTCCTTTTGAGAAGTCTCGAATGTGTTCCAACGCAGAGAAAGTGTACCCTGAAATACACTGCTTAAGAAACCACATTGACCCCTTGAGTATGTGTTTTGCTTTGCTAACTTTTCTTTTCTGCTTTATACTCAGAAATCATGAGGGCTTTACCATTATCATCTGCAGTGAGCTCCCAAAGCAGGGTCAGTGCAGCTAACTCCAACCAACACATCCACTGGACAAGCTCAAGCAAGTCCAGAGCTACATGGACCTAACTTCCAACCAATGCTGGTTCAGACCTAAATACGGCTCCTGCCTGTGCTCCTCTGAACTGAGACAAATGGTGGAGGCAACTTGGCTGCGAAGGCTACCAGACCTCTTTTCCTCAACCTGTGTGCACTCACCGAAGAAAGAGATGGCAAGATAGAGGTTACACCGGTCCCTCGCCACATGCCCCCAGATAAACAGATGGAGATTCAACATGGGAGGTACAAGCTTGTCAGGTCACTGGCTATACACTACGTCACCTAGAAGACAGCTGCTGGAAGATGAAGAACACCTTGCTCACCTGATGCTGAAGAATATGTTGGAGTTGGACCTGCTGAGGGGACTCACGGCCGATGAATAATGAGCTGTTATGAGCATGCATGATTTCTTTGGATGAAGTTGTTTTAGTGTAGCATTTTTATTTCCTATTCATTCTATTATTTTCCATTTTATCTTCAGTTTGTGTTTGCTTTCCTGAATGTAATTCCAGTAACTTCTGTATTTTGTACCAAAACTCTGGATTATACCTGTATTTAGCATTAACTTAGGTAAACTTCACTTGAAAGTTGCTAGACAGGCTCTGGCACCAAGGAGCTAATATGCATTTTAGCTGACACTGCTGGCCCTGCATCCTGAATTTCCTGGGAAGGAAATTCCCTCCATTCATACCTTAACTTTCACTAATTTGCTAAAATTCCACCTCTTTTCTGTCCCCCTTTCTCCTTTCTGTTTTCAGGGGGGAAAACTGATAACAATGTGCCCAGCTCACAATATGGAAATATCCCAAGATGCCCAGTTCACCCATAAGGCTCTTCCCTGACCAAAAAGCTATCCCTCTCAGAGAACCAGTTAACTGTGATATTATGCCTCCAAGGGTGAACAGAAAGGTCCTAGACAAGGGCAATCAACAAATGAGGATAAAAAGGTTAGGGTAAAAGGGATGAGTCAGAGTGCCAGATCCCCTCTAACAGATATCTCTGTAAACAAACTGCCGATGTGTATTGAATTGCCATCCTCAGATCAACATCCTGTACTGATAACATGCCAAATGTTGTTTTAGGTGTCTGCCTGTATGTTATTTTTCCCTATAAAACCTGCATGATTGCAATCCTTCTGGGTCCTCCAAGGATGTGGAGGTCCCGTTTGCAAACAGTAAACGTTAAGAAGTTCTTTGAATTCTCCTGTCGCCTGTTTGATTGCCTCTCCAAAATCCAAAGAACCGCGTGTGTGTGTTCATTCGGGGTCACAGTCCACACCCCTTGCAGCCCCCTAGCGATGCTACTGTCCTCAAGTTGCAGATGTAAGAGTCAAAGTTAAAAAAAAAAAAAGCACCCACAAGTCACAGTCTTCAAACTGAGGCTGCAATCCTGTACAGACTTACCTGGGAGTCAGTTCCTTTGAACTCAGTGGGACTTATTTCTGAGTAAACATGCAAAGGATTGTGCTGTAATTTTATTCGTAGGCCTGGTATATAAACCAAGAACATTTTTCTGCACTGCTTGCACAACCCCAATAAATACATAATGTGACTGGGGACCCACCACTGATCCTGCTCTTTCCCAGAATCCAGAATGGGGTCACTTCCTCATCAATGAAGAGATTCCTAGAACAAACCAAGCCATTAAAGACATCCTCCTTCTTCCACAGGATAGCCATGTTTGCATACCATAGTCACAGAAATGCAGGCCAATAATCTCTCAGTAGCTCAACTACTCAATAGCAAATAGAGTTGGTTTATGACTTGACAAATAAGTGCATATTAGAGACACCTAGATGCCTCAAAATCTAGGGCAACTTTAAAAATTGTGGTTGAAGTCCCTAAACAGAGCACAAATGTCACTCCTTTTCATTGAGCAGCTGGTTCGAAGAGTGCATTGTCAAGGGCTGTAGTCCCAGCCCATTTGGAAGAGAGAAGAATGTGAGTCATGAAGAAGAGAGTGTTCAAGGGCACCTGAGGGTAGATATGTTCTACATGCCATGCCAACATACCTTTGTTCCACCCTGAGCTATCAGCCTGACAAACATGCCTTAAGGTGGCAGGTGCACTTAAAGGGGGAAAAATGTGGATTGGAAAGAAGGGGAGCTCAGTTTTCCTGCTTCAGACACTTCACTCCCCTCATAACAAGCAAGACTCTTGCTAATAAAAATAATCTTCTGCAGATATCGTTCCTGAGATGGTGAAATAGATTTGAGGCCCGTTCAGAAGCAAAAAGATTAGTTCTCTTTTAAAAAACAAAATAAAATGCATCATGTATCAAGTTAGAAACATTGCTCATAAGCGGAACTCTAGCCATATATTCCACGTGTAAAGAAAATGTTTTCATCAGAGAGAAACCACATCTGTGAAACAGTCAAACCAGCTATCTTTGTCATATCTATGTGAGGAATAAAGATCTGGTTTGTTAGTCTTGGCAATTAAACTAGCGTGGAAAGGTAGAGGCACCTGTTGTGGGATCATGTAATAGATTTCCAGAGGTCAAAATGATTTAAAATGGTATAATTGTTTTCCCAGTATGGAATAATTAATCATGTTTTCAGGAGGGGAGATAGAAAGCCAAATTTCATCTTGTCAAAGGCTTAGTGGCAAAAAGGTTTGGTAAATGGGGAGTGTAGCATCCAACAGATGATTGCACAACAACTTTTGAGTAGGAATACTCTGTCTGAGCAGTGAGGGCTTGGGGTGTCAGCACTGTCCTTTAGTGTTCACAGCCATTCTCCACTTGCCCCAGTACTAAGACAGCAATTTCTCTCTCCCTTGCTTAATGCTAAAACAGGGCATTCTGAGAACGCTATAATTCAATTCCTTCTGGCAGGTGATGTCGAGCATACAACCCTCTCAGTTGCACAGTTCTTAATAAGTAATTTGAATCGAGCCAAGCTTTCTGTACCAATCAACCACTGAGTAGATTACATCTTGGCAATATCTGTAGAGTAACTGATTGTTTTCTGTCTTTTAACTAATTCATGTTTGCATGTATAATGTAAATGTATGTTTGTATCTGTGCGTACATACACGAGGGTGCGCACATATACATATATTTATGTAGTGCTTAGGTTTCTATTCTCTCTACGGTTTCTGTACAGAGTCTTCACCCATCAAATGTTTATGCCTAATAAAGGTTTTGTTGACAGTTGACTGTATGGACAGAGGAATTTGAGAAAGCAGAGGACCCTACTTATAGGTTCTGTTGAATGAATGCTTGCCTAGTCTAGCAAACATCTCCTCTTCCTGCCTCATAAGCAAAGGTATCCTGAACCATAAAAAGTGATACAGAAAGCTGGACAGGATTAGGTGGTTCTACGTTACAATCTGACAAACTCTGGAAAAACCATCAATTCCTTTTCTGGTAGGGTAGGGCCACATTAGAAGGGAATCAAGGAATTTATTGTCCCTACTTTCTTTCTTAAGAACATAAGAACAGCCCCACTGGATCAGGCCATAGGCCCATCTAGTCCAGCTTCCTGTATCTCACAGCGGCCCACCAAATGCCCCAGGGAGCACACCAGATAACAAGAGACCTCATCCTGGTGCCCTCCCTTGTATCTGGCATTCTGACATAGCCCATTTCTAAAATCAGGAGGTTGCGCATACACATCATGGCTTGTACCCCGTAATGGATTTTTCCTCCAGAAACTTGTCCAATCCCCTTTTAAAGGCATCTAGGCTAGACGCCAGCACCACATCCTGTGGCAAGGAGTTCCACAGACCGACCACACGCTGAGTAAAGAAATATTTTCTTTTGTCTGTCCTAACCCGCCCAACACTCAATTTTAGTGGATGTCCCCTGGTTCTGGTATTATGTGAGAGTGTAAAGAGCATCTCCCTATCCACTCTGTCCATACCCTGCATAATTTTGTATGTCTCAATCATGTCCCCCCTCAGGCATCTCGTTTCTAGGCTGAAGAGGCCCAAACGCTGCAGCCTTTCCTCATAAGGAAAGTGCCCCAGCCCCGTAATCATCTTAGTTGCTCTCTTTTGCACCTTTTCCATTTCCAATGTCTTTTTTGAGATGCGGCGACCAGAACTGGACACAATACCCCAGGTGTGGCCTTACCATAGATTTGTACAACGGCATTATAATATTAGCTGTTTTGTTCTCAATACCCTTCCTAATGATCCCAAGCATAGAATTGGCCTTCTTCACTGCCGCCGCACATTGGCTCGACACTTTCATCGACCTGTCCACCACCACTCCAAGATCTCTCTCCTGATCTGTCACAGACAGCTCAGAACCCATCAGCCTATATGTGAAGTTTTGATTTTTTGCCCCAATGTGCATGACTTTACACTTACTGACATTGAAGCGCATCTGCCATTTTGCTGCCCATTCTGCCAGTCTGGAGAGATCTTTCTGGAGCTCCTCACAATCACTTCTGGTCTTCACCACTCGGAAAAGTTTGGTGTCGTCTGCAAACTTAGCCACCCCACTGCTCAACCCTGTCTCCAGGTCATTTATGAAGAGGTTGAAAAGCACCGGTCCCAGGACAGATCCTTGGGGCACACCGCTTTTCACCTCTCTCCATTGTGAAAATTGCCTACAGTTGCTCTTTAAATTCTTTAAACCAGTTGTTCCCTATCTGGCATACAAATGAGGGTTAAACTATTTAAATGTTAAGCCTGTAATTGGGACTTAGTTTTATAATAAAAGTTGGTTTTTACAATTTTTAACAGTGCACTTGCTTTTTACAATAAAGATAGAAACCGCAGGGACTTAGTACGTAAGCCACCCTATGAACTCATTTACAGGACAGGGAGGAGGATGGGTGGATCAGGCCTGGGAGGGGGTGGGATCTGTGGTGCTGCCACTGTCCTAACTCCTTCTCTAGACCTGGTCCAGTAGTGTGGGTCAGTGTGACACCAAATAGCTGTCGCAGGTTTGAGAAGACCTTTCTGCACCATGGAGGCTTACCTTTGAGCAAGGGAATGATTGTGACCTTACCTAGAGGAAAACTCTGCAACTGCCCCCCTATCACAGGATGCAGTGATCTCTATTTTGGTGCCACCGCATCAGAGTGGGGATGGAAAGGATAAGATTGGGCTGTAAATCGATAACAATAAAATGCATCTAAATGTATTTTATTTGCTTATCTCTTCATTTAAATTCCCATTACAAGCCATGCAAGTAAGGCAACAAGCTCCTCAAATGTTTACTGGCCTGCCTGCCCACAGTATACCTATGTTAGCAGGCAAAAATCTGTTATGCAGCTAATCTTGGGGGCCAAATTATGCATTTTAATAATTGTATCATTTACCTTAATGAGCTTGGTTTTTATTTGGCAAATTATGCTCCCTTCATGGCTGCTCTTTATCAAACGAGAAACATGTTGGGGCCAATGCCACAATTCATGTAATGTACAGTTTAGCCCTTAGTTTCTGTCCCCTGCCCCAGATTTCAACCATGAGCATTGAATAGCATGGTCTGTGTGGGCTCTTGACAAGTCTAAAACTGTAAAAATAAACTCTGCCTACAATCTCCTACTGGGCTGTTTATTTTAGGGTTTTTCTTGCAGCACTCATCACCAAGGCATGATCCACTACACCAGATTCTTTTGACAAATTCAAATCAGTTTCCTCCTACATACTTACAGTTAATCTCTGAGTCCAAATAAGATACAAGCTTCACCATTTCCAATGAAACCGCATTATTTGATGAGTTTGAGAGCTATCTCAAGTGTTAGAAAATCCCTACATGGAATTATGTTATTTTGTTTTGAGGCATGTGTAAATCAGGGATGGGAACTTTAGTCAGGTGACTCAAATCTGAGTCACCAAAAAATGTGTTTTTGTTGACTTGTGTACACCCAAGTCACCTGTGCTAATGACGCAGGCACTGACTTGAGTCGGAGGCCACTTGACTCTGCACTGATTCCCCACGCATGCATGCTGGAATCTGTCTGTGTCTGGGTGTGCTTGTTTACTTTTTTCAGCATGTGAAAGACCTCATGCAGCCATTAGATCAGGTGAGCAACAGGGAAGTTCCAGCCAGGAGCCAGGGTTAATGTTTTGCTTTTGCATGGGGGGGGGGATGGGAGTGGGCTCTCTGACTCATCTCTGATAGGAACTGATGACCATTGGATGAAGGATAGGTAGTCTGATATTTTCTTTAGGTGAGATAGGGCAGGAGGAGCCCAAGAAGGTTCTTGCTTTAGGATTGGCTGGAAAAGCCAAGGGAGGGGTCAAAGGCTGATCATAGCGATCATGCTTTGGCTCCTTTGGGCTCCAGTAGCGTAGCTAGAGGGGGTGCAAAGCACTAAGTTTTGCAGGGAGCCTCACCTTGGCTTGCAGCACACTACATGTTGCACGGAGCCTTACCAGAGCCGACCAGAATGGCTCTGAAGCAGGGACATGGAGGGCAGGTGAGGCAGAACTGTCCTATCATAATCCATGGAAAAGCACCACTGCTTCCCCACCTGCTTATACCTGAGGAGGCTCTCCTTACACCTGAGAAAGTGGGTGTAAGAAGAGCCACCTCAAGTGTAAGGAGAGCCTCCTTGGGTGCAAGCAGTCAGGGCAGCAGGGGTGCTTTTCATGGACTATGATGGGGCCATTCTGCCTCACCTGCCTGCCACCCCCATTCCGAAGGGGAGAGGGCTGCTTGCACACTTGCAGTGAGGCTCCATGCAACACATAGTGCTTTGCAAGACGAGGTGAGGCTCCCTCCAAAAGTGCTTTGCACCCTCTCCAGCTACGCTACTGGTGGGCTCCGTTGTTACTTGGGAGGAGGAAGCCTCACTGAATGAACGGCTACAGTGTACTACTGCTGAGTACAGCTGCAAAGGATTGGGTCATCCTGGTAAGCCTCATAGCTGCTGTGCAGGACCCTCCTCCCGCTTCTGTCCCTGCTCTTTCACAGTCCTTCCCCCCACCTCATGCTGCTGACAGATGGGATGGGGAGAGAGTGGTGAAAGAGAACTCCTACACATACAGATACACCCCGGCAGCAGTTGTGTTTTTTTTTAATATCACAGCTGGTTTTTTAAAGGGAACAACTCAGGACTTGGATCTTTTTCAGCTGTGAAAACACTCCAGGCGACTCAGAAATTGCCCCTGTTTTGACTAGTTTTCAAATCAGGTAGCGGGGTGGGAGACTTGTGATTTGAGTCAAGCCACACTAGACTCACCCATCCCTGGTGTAAATGCTGAGAAGGCACTTTTGCTTATTGTTTTGTGAAAGCCACCTTAGGTTGAGGCATATTAAAATTTTCATTCTTAGAAAAATAGAAATGAACAAACTTCTTTTGCATCAGGTGGATCCTCAAGGCATCCTTCATTGGGTATGAATGGTTACCTACAAGCTACCATAGAAGAGCATAGTCAAAACATGCTCTGCTGGTGTGTGATTTCATTATCTTATAATTTGTTATTAACTCTTTTAAGATGACATTAACAGTATATGAAGATTGATATGTTGCAATTTTTATTGCTTTTGAAAAATCTTTTGTAAATAAAGTTCTACTGTAGTATGATTTACAAGTGATCCTAGTCCATAGTTCAGTTTTGTTAAGGCTTTCATCTTTTTTGCTTTTTGACATTTCTTTGAAGTAGGATAGCCTTTCCCCAGCTTCATCCTCTTCTCAGAAGGCCTTTTGTACATAAGAACATAAGAACAGCCCCACTGGATCAGGCCATAGGCCCATCTAGTCCAGCTTCCTGTATCTCACAGCGGCCCACCAAATGCCCCAGGGAGCACACCAGACCTGCATCCTGGTGCCCTCCCTTGCATCTGGCATTCTGACATAATCCATTTCTAAAATCAGGAGGTTGCGCATACACATCATGGCTTGTAACCTGTAATGGATTTTTCCTCCAGAAACTTGTCCAATCCCCTTTTAAAGGCATCTAGGCCAGATGCCATCACCACATCCTGCGGCAAGGAGTTCCACAGACTGACGACACGCTGAGTAAAGAAATATTTTCTTTTGTCTGTCCTAACCCTCCCAACACTCAATTTTAGTGGATGTCCCCTGGTTCTGGTGTTATGTGAGAGTGTAAAGAGCATCTCTCTATCCACTTTATCCTTCCCATGCATAATTTTGTATCTCAATCATGACCCCCCTCAGGCATCTCTTTTCTAGGCTGAAGAGGCCCAAACGCCGTAGCCTTTCCTCATAAAGAAGGTGCCCCAGCCCAGTAATCATCTTAGTCGCTCTCTTTTGCACCTTTTCCATTTCCACTATATCTTTTTTGAGAAGCGGCGACCAGAACTGGACACAATACTCCAAGGGTGGCCTTACTATCCATTTGTACAGTGGCATTATAATATTAGCTGTTTTGTTTTCAATGCCTTTTCTAATGATCCCAAGCATAAAATTGGCCTTCTTTACTGCCGCCACACACTGGGTCGACACTTTCATCGACCTGTCCACCACCACCCCAAGATCTCTCTCCTGATCTGTCACAGACAGCTCAGAACCCATTAGCCTATATGTGAAGTTTTGATTTTTTTGCCCCAATGTGCATGACTTTACACTTACTTACATTGAAATGCATCTGCCATTTTGCTGCCATTTGCCATTTTGCTGCATCTGCCATTTTGAAGCATATATACTTCAAGAGAAAATAGTGTCCAGACTCTTGGCAAAACTGATTTTTATTTTAGCAACCAACCAGCCAGTGAAGGCAAATGGCTCCCCCAGCCCTTAGAACGCCTTTTAAAGGCATGAAAATGTCACTTCTGGTATTCCCCCCAAAACCGGAAGCAGCTTTTTGTTGTTGTTGTTGTTGTTTTTGCTTCTAGGAAGCATTCTGAAGCCTGCAGAGGCCATGGGCTGATGCACCCAACCTCTGCAGACTTCAGAAAGCCCTCTGGAGGCGACTGGAGCACAGTTCCAGTCACCTTCAGAGGGTTTAAGGGGCTCAAAACCATGGGTTTGCTTATCCGTGGTTTTCAGTATCCATGGGGGGTCCGACAACAGATCCCCCATGGATACTGAGGCTCCAACTGTACACCACTTTTCAACAAAGAAAGTTCACAAAGTTATTCCTATAGCCAAATAAATAGTTCCCTGTTCCCAAAGGGGCTCACAACCTAACAAAAAATGAAAAGTAATACCCCCGAACAGCCACTAGGAAAGGCACTATACTGGAGTGGACAAATGTTCTTCTGCTGATAAATATTAAGAGCACCACTGTAGAAAGTACCTCTTTACCTCCTGTAAGCTTATTGCCTGCAAGAATACTTTCTTTACTTCACCTAGTCAGGGCAGGAGTCCAAGGGGGCAGGCATTAATATACGTTTCCTTGCTCAAAGTTCACTGAGTGAGGATCATGGACTAAAATGAAGGTGGAAAGGCCTAGTTATGGTGCAAGACATTGATACACAAATGAATATACCAAGCTTCCCACCGAAGTTGCCATAATGGTGTCATTCAACGCTCCTTGATTTGCTGGTGCCCCATAACTATTTGGTCTCAAACAAAGGTGGGGTGTGTGTGTGATGGTATTCTTAGCCCAGCTGCACAATATTTCTCAGAGAAAGCAGCTCCTCTTACCATTAGCTAAAAGACACAGAAACACAAGATACCTTTAGTCAGTAATGTAGTACTTCATTTGGCATTGTGGCAAAGTTACTGCAGGACAACAGTTATTTCTATAAAAAGTGCATTCTTAAAGGCCTGGGATGTAGCGACTAAACAGCCACCGGGTAGATGGGACTCATCAGCCTGGGAAGGCAGCTCATCTGAGAGAAGGAAAACTCTGATCCCAAACCTCCACTGCCTTGTGGCTACATCCAGTTATGGAAAAGGCTTCAGGAGTCAACCTCGAGGCAAAATCCGGAGCCGGAGTCCCTGAGGCAGTTCATGGCTGAACACAGTCACATTCTGGCAACTCCTGCGACGCCGCTGGAACCAACCATACTGGCTTTTGCCTTTCCATTGGACCATTTCAGCAACGTGGAGAGGGGGGATTTGCTGCATGGGTAACATTCTATCCTCCATATCTACCTTACCCAGGCTTCGCGCACTGGAGAGGACACTGTTCTGGAACCACCATTCAGAGCGCAATATCATAGTCTTCCAAGACTGAAGGATGCCAACATACAGGGATGTGGTCAAGCAGGACACTGTTCTACAGCTCAGAGATCAAAAGGTTACGGGAAAGTTTTTCTTTCTTCAATAAAAATAGCACATGGGGGGTAGGGCTGCAATCAGAACAGAAACTAGGGTGGGATAAAGGAGCCATAGCCCCTGCTGTGGTTACTTGACAATTTGGACCCCCCTCTGGTGCACTTAAAAAATAAAAAAAGAGAGCAAAGGACCATGTTACATCTGCAGTGATGTCTGATTTGGCCCTAATCTTCTTCTGCAGTTCTCTCCTGCAGTGGGAGTCTGACCAGCCTACCTGCTCCTGGAGCTAGGCAACAGTTCACAGAGCTCACCATGACAGCAACCTTACACCTGTCATATCTATGAAGAATGCCCCCAATGTCAATCAAAGGGGAAACACAGGAATCAACAGTTGGTGAAACACAATTTACTTCTGTCAAGGTGTGTGTGTGGGTGTGCCCATCCACCAGCTGGACTTTCTACCTCCAACATCAGTATTTTTGGGGCCATATATACATCTTCTATTTTTACCTTTGGAGGTTGGTCCAGCAGAACATCTCTCTCATGTTTGGGGGACCAACATAGAACTCCAGTATAGTAATGCTATCAGTAGTTGTACACCAGTATTTTTAAGCAGGTATATGAAGTAATTTTAATTTCTATAGAAATTAGAATAGTAATATTTTTTGGAGGGGGGGCTATTTATATCAGACTCCTTACGTCTGAAAACAGATGCAGTGGAATGGGGAACTGTTATCCTCCCTTCAGAGTTACTGTGTGAGGAAGGACAGATGGAAACCAGGGGCCACACTGACACCTGTGACCTAAAAGGAGTGAAAAACGTTTTATTTTGTTGTCACTTTTTCATGGTAATGGGTTTTACTTCTGAGTAGTAAGGCTGCCAGAGGTTCTATAGAAAGCATGATTATAACAGTTCCTTTTGAACTCTGAGATGTACATGTGTGCACACTCCCACTACAATTCTTGACAATTTGATCTGGGAACCACATAGAGTATCCTGCGTGAGCATGTCAGCTGATAGAGGGAAATGGAATGAGAAAATATAAGTGAGGGAGGTCACAGGAAATGTGGATATTGTTATTTTAACATTGTCTCTAATGTTAAAACCTGCTGCAATCAAATAAGTCCTCCTGCATAACTAGTTGTTATCAACTTTTGAGGCCTAATTACATCCAATGCCTTTAGTAGTATTCAGCCTGGCACACAGAAACTTAACAGGTGAAACTTTTTCTGGCTTGAAGATATGATGATAGAAAAGCTTCTTCATCTGCTAACTTTTGCTGTATTAGGGTAGTGGCAAGAGTATGGCCAGGAAGAACAGGTGGCAATTCTGGGAAAGATCACCAAATAATGCAAAGGGTTGCATTGGAGTGCACTGTTGTTTCTCCTACTCAGCCCCTTTATGGGAAAATGTTGGTTCCTAAGCCTCCCCCAAACCTTGGCTGCTCACCCACTTACAAAAGTCCATCCATTCACCCAATTCCTTCTACAGTTCTTGACTCAGACTTGTTTGCTGATGTTTGGCTGGCCTGCAAGAAAACCTGCTTCACTGCTCCCAGGAGAGAAATATTTATGTAAAAAGCAGACCTGATGTCTTCCAGCAAACAAGCTGTTTTTGGCTGTTAATTAAGGAACAATTAGAACACAAGACTGTCAGTTGACAACCAGAGTATAGCAGCTGTCTCTGAAATTTCTGAGAAACTGAGATGATGCAGCCTGTGTCTCCCCCCTTTTCCTGCAAGGGGGGGGCTGTTACTAACTCCAGGTTGACAGCTGATAACCACTGTTCCTTACTAGCACTGGACAGGCAGACAGAGGAATTAGGAACTCTCAGTTGTGCTGAAAGTAAAGGGAAGCAGGCAGGAGACTTCAGCCATCTTCCAGGAAAGTAACTAGGTACATGCCTTTTCAAGAAACGGGGCAACATCTCTGTGTTAACAGCCAGCACCCTTGCTAGAAACAGATCTCGGTATATACTTTTCAGTGGCCTAGTTTTTGGTCTTCCATTCTGTTTTTCTGAGTAATTATATCATGTATTCTGTTTTGGTTTTATGTTGTCCAGTAACTGGGCTCTCAAATTCTTGGGAGACTGTTTACAACAGACAGAAATTCTTCACCACCACTGCAACAGGAGCAGCAACTGTTACCCTGCAGATGCCTGATCTTGTCTGATCTTGGAAGCTAAGCAGGCCTGGTTAGTACTTGGATGGGAGACTGTCTGGGAATACCAGGTGCTGTAGGCTTATACCGTAGTCTTTCAAGACTTGAGGTTGCCACAGGTGGCTGTTTGCCTGAGGCAGCCAGAGGTCTTGTGAGGAAGTGACTGTCAAGGAGTTTATGTACAACATTTGGAAGGGTGCACTGTAGATGCTGCTCCAAGGACTGATGATGGGACTTGGGTGGGGATGCCTGTCCATTCATCACAAATGCATTTTGGAAAGGAGAGGCAGGAGGCTTTTTTCCTCCCGTAGAACATACATGGAGCCCCACCTGATCTTCTGGGCCTTCTCTGCCAAAGTTCACACTCGTCTATCTCCTAGCCATATTCAGCCAAGATGAGAGTGTCAGCAAACCCAGTACGAGAACGTCAGGGTACCAAAATGACTAAGGGCCCACGCCTATCCCACTTTCCAGCACTGTTGCAGCTATGCCAATGGGATGTGCACTGCATCCTGTAGTGGGGGGCAGTCACAGAAGCCTCCTCAAGATAAAGGAACATTTGTCCCCTTTAGCATGGGGCTGTATTGCTGCTGCAATAACTACAGCAGCATAATGGCTGAGAGGACAACCTGCTCCCCACTAAGGACTAAAGGAGAAGAAGTTTTTCCTTTTGTAATCCCTCATATAGTTAGGGAGAAAAAAGGAAAGAAAGTTCAGGGGGGGGAGGCAATGCTAGAAAATAGACAATTCAAAAACTAGTTCACACTATACGCCATCCTGCAAGCCTCCAATTTTTGATTTCTTCCTTTTGAGTAATATATCCTCATATCCTATTACAAACTGCTTTTCAAACTTCAAGGAAGGTACTTAAGGACATCTTTAGATTTAAACCAAGAACACTTCATGAATTAATGTCAGTATGTTACTTAAATATGCCCTACTCATGGCAAAAAAAAAAGCAGTGAATTATGGGAGCAAAAAAGGAGACACAGTCCATGGAGCTCTTGTCACCAGTTCCTTAGGAATGATCAAAGGTGTGAAACAACACTGCTTTTTAAATCTTCATTAATGTGTTTTGTTTTAATATTGTATATTGCCTTGAGTGCATTTGTCAAGGCAAAAAGTTGGTACAGTTGCCCCTTGTCTTACACAAGGATTACATTCTGAGGTTAGAGTATAAAACCAAAAGCACATACAGATATACTCAAAATTACCTTAATTTTATCTGAAAAATGCACATGGTCTATAAAAATTACAAGAGGCAGGTTGGAACGGAAACTGTCTGAGAGAATAGCAGCTTCATTCTCCAATCTCAGGCTCACTCTGTTTTTGTTTGTTTGCCACACATTGAACCCATACAGGTCAACTGTGCATAAGATGATGGGTGACTGTATATAAATTCAGCATACATACATAGTATGGTAGAAATATGCATTCATAGACATTGGTTCACACCAAAAATATGACAGAGGAGGGGGAAACTACAATTTCTAGGGCCACCTGCAAGCCCACCACGCATACAGTGTCCATGTAGGGAACTGAGTGAGAATCATCATTTGCCTAACATTTGGCCATCCCTACATGACTGGATTAACTCCATTTCAGAAAATCTGCTTATTGCCAAAACCTCAATTTTTTACCTTCAAAAAATCAAAACTCTCCTGTCTCTTTAAACATCAATTGCATCAATTCCTATTTTTCTTAGATTACATTTATTTTCTCACATAGCTTTGTTCAGCTGCAAAATTGAGGGAGAAATTACAATAGGTATTTTTGAGAATGATTTCAGGAGAAAAATGCTCCTGAAAAACATTTTTTAATTAATTAACCATGACCAGACTGCCTGCCTGCCTTTGTGAACCTGAAAGACTGAAAAGTTTGTTTTCATGGATATTTTCTAATTATAAACTCTTGAGAAAGACCACAAGGTTAAAATGCCTCCAGCACATACAAATTTAAATGCCTTTTTGTGATTAAGCAAAACCTAATGTGTTGGTGTGTATGTGAATGGGTAATGCTGGCAACATACTTGTGATCTTTTTATTTAAAAATGTAGCATGTAGTGGCGAAAGATGGCAGGCATATGCAAATCACAGACTTGCGATTTAATAGAAATTCCTGTGTTGCCAGATTATTGATTTGGAATCCTGTTTGAGAATAGGATTGGCCTTGAAGGCTCTGGCCTTGAAGCTATTGGGCTTTGTTTAGAACCCTTGGGGCAGACTAGACATTTCAATCCTAAAAAACAGGTCCAGGTGACTTTTCCCTTGCATGTAGCAAAATAGCTTGATGGAGTATAAGGGGAAAGTTTGAACATCCCACCTGCCTTTCCTCCACTTCTGATAGCAGCCTCCAGTGTTTGACTTTCATTTGAAAAGGTGGGGTGGAGGGGGGACCTGATTGTTACATAAAATTTCATGTAATTGTAAAGTGTAGTTTGCCACTGAGTAAGCCTCAATTCTTGTAAGATCTGCTACCCCACACAAAGGCTTATTTGTGTTTGAGCATTTCTGACCATTGGGGAATATGAATTGGTAATCTTGGGCATTCTAGATCTTCATGTTTTTAAATAATTTTAAGATCATGGTATGGTTGCACAAGGGGCAGCAACCTGTCTTTAGAATATGTCCGTCAACTTTAGTTGCAACTTTAGTTGCAATTTAGTTGATTCTATTTCCTTCAATAGAATCATTTTCAACTAATTAATATTTTCTCCAAAATAAGTAACGTGTATGTACATTTCTGGGAAAAGAAAGTGTTGTTTAAAACCCACAGATATCTCCTTTCCAAATGTAATTTCAGCAGACCATGAACTAGATCTAGGAAAGCAACACACCATGTTTTCATCTCATGGCTAAAACTGAATACTGACTCAGTGAAGAATGGCATCAGAAAAATATGCCTACACAGAGGAGAAGGAACTACTGCTAAACTGAATTAATATTCTTTCTACCTTTGGGGTTTTTTTGCACATTCCACAACTTTTTTTTTTAACCTTCTTAACTGTGTTTGGTACACATAGGATTGTCCTATTGTCCACTTAAGCTTGCTGGAGAACATTAGGATCTTGAATTCCCTGAGTGGTTAATATATGAAGATAGATCCATTGGGGATAACTTCAGTATAACAACAGAATAGTAGGCCAATCTCCGCTTAGGAAAACCCATCATTTACGGTATATAAGCATTATAAAATTAAAAACAACAATAGTAATAATTTGAGGCTTCCTGTATTGCTCAGAGTCTTCTATAAGTTCAAAAGCTTGCACATACTCAATAGAAGCTGAATCAAAGATAGCGCCTTCCTCATCTCTGGTCTAATTACTTTTACATTTGCATAAATACATTGCAATAGTTAATTCTTACTTTATGATAACTGGAGCATATACCAAAAATTAACACAATTTCCAATGTCATTTTTATATTGTATTCAGATGCTCGGCATTTGAAATATACTAACCATACTAACTTCAGAGTTCAGTAAAACTTCTTCCCACATTGCATAAGAATGCAGACATTCTTACGAGCATCTTGTTAATGCCTGCTGACATCAACACAAGGATGAACATTTATAAGCTGTCAACCATCAAATACTAATCTAGTACACATTATCTAACATGTTCAGTTTTGTGGATTTGAGCTATCAATACTAAATGCCATTATATGCCATGTATCAAAGCACTGAAATAAAATATCACACGATATCAAATACAGATACAAAATATTCAGCAAATATTAAATCAAATATGCTAAACATTTGATTTTGGGAAGCAAATTTGTTTCAGTTCTAATAATTCTGCTTAGATCCAAATAACAAGTCTCGTATGCCTTAAAGGCTTGGGTGTGCTTGTGGTACATTCCCAGGGCATCTCACAAACTGCATTTCAAACTTTCCTCAGTGGCATGCAGTATAAGCAGTGCAGGCTACAAGCTCAAGGAACATTAAGTCCAAATCTCTCTTGGGCACACCGAACTAGTCACACTGAACTTTTATTGTCCCACTGTTCCATGATGTTCATATCACATCCAGCTTAAGAAAACTCTTTGTATGGGTGTAAGTGCTTGTTAATGAAATTTGTAGGAAAAAGCTGATTTCCTTACAGCAATGTGCATCAGGTTCTGAACCCATGAAGTTCCTTTCAGTCCAAGGCAAAGCAAGGCGCATAAGGTTTGATTTGCTCCGATAAGACTCATTTGTTTCATATTGTGTTTGCTCCTTGAATTTTGTTTCTACTGCTTCTTAGTTTCTTTGCTTTAATGCTTTGTTGTTGTTTTTTGTTATTTTTTTAAAGAGTCTTAATGCTTCTGCTTTTCTTTGCTTTAATGGTTTTCTCCGAGGCAGTTTTATTGCATGTGTTTTTATCTTGACATTGATTGTTTTTAACATTTTATTGAGATTATAAATCACCTAATTTTTTTTTTTCAGTAATGAGAGTGGTGGAATATAAATTGTTTAAAATAAATATCAGCAGTGCTATTCCACGCAAACACTGTGCAAACAGGCATTATGTAACAAACAACAAATAATGCTTAGCACAAATGTTTATGCCTAATAAAGGTTGACTTGACTTGACTAATGCTTAGCGTTTGTATAGTGCTTTTGAGTGTATAGTATAGTGCTTTTCATTTGCATTATCGTGTAATCCTTACAACATTACGTGAATTATGTAATCTTTGAAAGACAAGTAGGTCATCTGACATACGGACACCCCGAGTTACAGACAGCTGCACCTGCGTTTTCACACTGGTGTGGTCTGTCTGGCCTTGTGCTTTCATGCAGGCTCAGTCCATCCTGTATTGTGCTTTGGTTACCCACTTATGTCAGTTTCGACTTTTGGACAAATGTCTGGAACAGAACCTGTAGGTACGGTGGGGACAATCTGTACAATTATTCCATGGGGGGGGGGGGGAGCTGAGACTGAAAGAGTGGCTTTCTTAAGACTGCCTATTGGATTCACGACAGAGGACAGAACTCATGCTGAGACCACCAAACTCATAGCTTAGGGCACAATCCTGCGTGCCCCTTTGGCTGCCCCAAGTCCCTTGCGCTGGCTGAAGTGTGTCACGAAAGTATCATAAAGCACTTTTGCACCACTTTTCGGGGAGATAGCTGGCCAGTGCTGGCCTCCCCATGCCAACGCAAGCCCTCGGGCAGGTGAGTTTGTGTCGGCTGAGCTCAGCCAGCACCAGGGTTTAGGCGGGCATGGGGAATGCAGGAGGGAGGTGTTTGGGGTGGGGGAGGGTAGGTGGCAGGTGTTCCCAGGTGTGGGGGGAGCAGGAGACAGGGCCAGGATCTGGAAGTTACACTGGATCCTAGCCCCATTCCCAGGTAGCCTGAGGCAGATCTGGGCTGCCTGGATTTGTGCCACCTCTTGAGGTGGTGCAGATCTGAGTATACCCACTGCGGCTGCTGAGGTTCTCCCTGGGTAAGGGGAAAAGTTTCCCCTCGCCTCAGGCCGAGCCTCAGACAGCCCCAATATTGCGCTGGATGCAACACAGGCCCACCAGCCTGCCTGTTTCAGAGCAAGTTAGGATTGGGCTGCCCATCTCATAGCCACTATGCTCCATCAGCTCTCACCGTCTTTTAGCAGACAGCCATATCTTTCTTAAATATCCTCCTGGCTTTACTGGTGCCCTTACCCAAGAATTCCAGTAGATTTCCCCCAGTTTGTCCTTTGATGTTATCTGATCATCTCCAGCTGACTTAGAACCTTTAAAGAGAGAGGCAACCTCAGGATCACAATGCTGTTCTGACTCCCATTTTTCAGTGCAGGCCTAGAGCACCAGCAGTATCAGGGCAGAGATTAAAACATTTTTCCCCACAAAGCTATTACATAATCTTAGCTTTTCTGACGGCTTTGCAAATTGCAATGTCATTTTCTCCCTTGCCAAACCTATGGACTCAAAACAGGAAAAACAGAAGCAAAACTTAAAAAGGGATTTGGAAGCTTCAGTCCTTCCCCTCCCCTCCATGTTTCCCTGTTCAGTTATTCAATTGTTTGGGTTATGTTTACTGGCCATTATAGATCTCTTTGTTGAACCCAGCTACCGTTGAGATCATTCCTTATCCCGAGAAGATAAAGCTCTGTGTTTTCTCTCAGCATCTGCACAGGGCAAAACTCCAAGTACAAATTTCCCGTTCATATCTGAAAATGTTTGCTTTATGAGCCTTTGAGCAAGACTTGTTTACATTGAAAAAATGTGTTGCATTCTCAGCCTTAAAAACAAATAAATAATTCAGCAAAATAGTGAAAGAGATATGTTTTCCATCTGCTGTTTGTGAGTTTTAGTTGCTAGGTTGCTGCTATCAAAGTTATAACCAAGCTGCATAGTTACACTCTGCGTAGCCTTCCTGCTTTTGACAACAGGGTTAAGGACTCTGCCCCATCAGATTAGAACCAACTAAGAGGAAAAAAATTGGTGCTAGGTTGGGCTTTGAAGCAATGCAGTTTGAGGCCATTTCTGGTGTCTTCTCTGTCCTCTTCTCAGTGGGCATAAATGTCTCTAAGGGTGCAATCCTAACCCCTTATGACAGTGTTTTTCAGCACTGGCATAGTGGTACCAGTGAGACATGTGCTGCATCCTGCATTTGGGTGTCATTCACGGAGGCCTCCTCAAAATAAGACGATGTTTATTCCCTTGCCTCGGAGCTGCACTGCCCTTATGTCAGGGCTGGAAAGCACTGACAGAAGGGGTTAGGATTGTGCCCTAAGCCATCTTCCTGCTTTTTCTTTTGTGGGCCCAGCTGAGAACCCAGAAGACTTGAGGAGACTGAAGAACTAGGAAGAACAGGGCTTTCAAAGCCAATTCCTCTGAGGCTTTCAAGGAATAATAAAAAGGGAAGGTACAAACACTTCCCTGAACTCTCCAGGGTTTCTGACGGGATGAGGCTGGAAACATTTGAAACTTTAAAAAAAATGAAATCTCATTTAACTTCCTGCTTAAAAGCTCAGAAATACTCCTGACAGAGAAATATTGTGCATGTTTACTCCAAAGGTCCTTGAATTCATTTGGGTTTACTCAGTAAATCCTCCAAGCCTGGTACCTGGGGCATCTACCCCCATTGCCCCCCAAGGTATGCCACTGGTTCAGCCTGCTTTCATGGAACTCAAATAGGGGTCTAGTGAGTATTTGCCCCATGTCAGCATTAGTTAATTTATATGTAGTTATTGAGACACTAACTTTCCTTCCCATATTGGAAAGACAAAAGTGTAAAAATATTCATTTATTTTTAATTATTTATAAGAAAAGATTACAAAATAAGTATATTTTCGTAAGGATCATTTCCCTCTCACCAAGGACATAAAAAATCTAGAAACTTCTCTGAATAAAGAAAACTTCTCTACCATTAAGTGCAAATCAGAAGTACCCATCTCTGTTAATTTCAAATGTACAAGGCCCGATATTACATATGAAATCAGGACAGACACCACCACGCTTGTTTTGGGAAGCTAATTAAAACATTCCTGAAGAAGTCACAAAAATTTTATAAATTATTTGTAAGAAAGAGCATTAAAAAAAATCAGCCTCACAATCAATTTCCTTTCAAAAACTGGTTTTCAGAATGGGAACCAACTTACGGAAAATACTTTCCTACTGGCATTTTGATAGGCATGACTATTGTTGGGACCCTGGATGCAAATCTATTTTGGAAAAAAAAAAAAAAAGAGTCCAACTTACCTGGATCCTCCAAATACAATGCCAATTTCGTTGGCTACTGTCACTGAAAATCTAAAAGGGGTCTCTCTCTCTCTCTCTCTCCAATCTCTCTTCCATATTGTTGTGAACTTCTGCTATATGTTTTTGATTCCCTGTCACGGACAGATTTGCAAATGGGTGAGATCCTTTTCCTTGCACAACAATAGGTGTTACTGGGACTGTACAAGGAAGAATCTGAGGGTGGCTTTTGTTGTCTCATGGATGCCTGTCCATGCTAAGGTTATTCACACATGAATTACAATCTAAGGAAGAAGCAGTACTGCTAGTACAGGCAGACGGAGCTAGACACACATCTGTTGCAGGGAAAGCTTCAGTGTTGTCCTCAAAACAACTCTCAAGTCTTTGGTATTGTATGTACAGACTCTCCCCACCCACCCACCCCCACTGTCCTCCAAGCAGATTGTTATTAGTTTTCTAGCCAATATCAGCTGGTCTTCAGACATGCAATGCCAACTGGTGAAATGTACATCAGAGTCCTTAATTTTCATATAATGAAGAACTGCAGTATGCCATTTTATCAGTGCTGTCTACGCAGACTTGTCAAAGTTCAGCTTTGGGCAATATCTCAGAGTTAAACAATATGCTCACTTCACATTGTCTTTTGACTGCACATAGCCTTTCACAGAAAATTTCAGTTTCTCAGGTGCAGAAGGAACACGCTTATTTTAGGAAAAAAGAGGAAGAGCTTTTCTTGTCATTTCAGTATCCAATTTTGACCCACTCCGGAGATCTCTAAAGAGCAGTAACCAGCTCTCCAACTTTGTTCTGACAGTGCTTGGTCAGGTGCATCAAAACGGCCATTTTGTGTCCACAGCTATAAAATTGTTCTGGAAACCCAACACAGGCAAGCCCCATCTTTGTGGAAGTTGACCATTCCTGATGCTATTGCTGGTAAACTGTAGTTAGTTGGCAAGTCTCCTGGGAAGCAAAGAAAAGTCAAGTTATTCTTTGAAGATACAATTTATTAAAAAAATAAAGACAGACAAGTGTCAGAAGAACTACATGCAGAAGAAATGTTGTACCATGTTTTAGGCATTATGTGCAAGAGCAGAACCAAAGCCTTCCCATTTTCCCCTCTGCCACATTCAAGGGGAAGGAATTGCGTCAAAGAGGATAGGATTCTAACCTACAGCCACTTTCACTTGCTTTGTGAAAATGTCCCATAATATTCCTGCTCTGGAAGCAGACGTTTTTTGGGGAGGCACCTTTTTGCCCAGCTGGGAGTGTCCAGGCTCCACTTTTAAGGTTTCTTAAAAGTAAGAAGACTCCTCCATTGTTGGGTCATCTCTTTTCCCAGTGGAGGTGGCTCTGCTGGGTGTTGTTTGTTTCCCCCCCCCCCCATCTTGCCAAGTAGCATATTCTGTCAAGGAAATGACAGGGTGTACAATGTGGGAAGTTTAATACCATGTCCTGATGTTACAGGAGCACACAAAAGCAAACTTTGCTGAATGAGCACTGGGTTTGCCATTTCCTTTCAGGACATTTTTAAGGGATGTCTTCCCTCAACTGGAATATGAAGCTGACTAGGGGTTGTACTGGGCTGCCTACCTATCTCTACCTGTATATCTTTCTGCCAAAGGGATAGTTGTTTGTAGGCTATATACGTGGTATAAGAGGACTTTAGTTTCCATCTGTAGAGATGTCTACCTTGTCTCAGTTGCCGGCTCATACTGGGTGCATCATCACCATGATAGTTCAGACTATCAAGGGCACTGTGGTGTCTTTCTGTCTGTGGGGTTGTGAGCTCTGTGTGAAAGATTTAGGAAGTGTCATGGAGGTGCATGTCTTCCATACATGCCAATGTGAGGGCACTTGCAGTGTACCATGTGAGATTGATGTATAGGCAATGATTCAAGAGGGGTGTCTGACAGGGATGGGTGACTTGACCCAGACTCGAGTCACCCAACACACATTTTTGGTGACTTGTGTGGACTCACAAGTTTTGAAGCCACACATGTTTTGAAACTGGAAGTGACTCGGAACTCAGAGTTTTTCTTGGGAATAAGTAAGCAAGCACTCCACTTGGTGTCTGTGTGCTTGTTTACTTTTTTTCTGCTGCTTCCACAGTGCCCCAAAGACCTTATGGGCAATCCAGAAGCAGAGTTTACTTTTCATTGCATCATGGTCCCTGCCTGATGCAATCCCCCTTCTTTAGTTATTTTACTTAATTTGTTGATAACAGCGGGAATTAGAATCTATGGCCCCATCACTAACTCAGAGCAGTTACTGACTGCCTTAGCTCACTGCGTCATACAAAGCCCTAGTGTCTACCTAAGCAAAGAGTGGGGATACAGCTACCATATCTAAGGCAGATATTTCAACAGAAGTTGTTCATTTGTTCAGAAGTGTTCAACACACACACACACACGGCTTGATGTCACCATACACAGGTGGAGCCTATTTTTCAGCAGATTATACACCCGCGGATCTGACTCAGTGCAGGTCTCCTGGACCCACGTTGAGCCAGACTAGGCTCCACCGAGTGCATCAAAGGGAACTGATGGAGTTGTGCTCTGGCCCCTGCTGGAGGGCCTTCTGCCTCTCCGGGCTTGAGAATAGTGATGGTTTTCTCCTTTTAAGGCTTTCTAAGGCCTGCAGAAGCCCCTGGAAGGCTTCCCTGGGCCCTAGAATGCCTAATATGGTGAAAAAGTCACTTCCGGTTTCCTTCATTTTTTCACCTCTCTGGGCTATTCTGAAGCCCAGAGATGCAGTGGGCAGACATGTGCTGCTTCTCCCCACTTCAGAAAGCCCTCTGGAGGGGACCAGAGCTGAGCTTCAGTACCTTTCAAAGGTGTTAATGGGGCGAAGATTGCAGATTTGAGTATCAGCAGGGAGTCCAAGAACAGACACCCCGCAGATACTGAAGCCCCACCTGTGATGGTTTGTTCTTCCTATTTAGCAAAGCAATCTCCTTACTTTTAAACTGATTTCCTGCTTTATGAATTGGTTCCTTGCCTCAGGAGTTGGAAAACCATTATGGTGTAGTGCACTGTTTCTCAAACTGTGGGTCGGGACCCACTAGGTGGGTCATAAGCCAATTTCATTCCAATATGAAATGGGTCCCCATTCATTTCAATATTTTATTTTTAATATATTAGACTTGATGCTGCCATGGGCGTGACTGCATTTGGGGAAATGTTATAGACCTGTACTTTGAACAGGCTACTATGCATATGCTTTTAACAATGATAGTCAATGGGACTTACTCCTGGGTAAGTGTGGGTAGGATTACAGCCTAGGATTGTTAAAAATTTCCCTGCTTGATGATGTCACTTCTGGTCATAGCATCACTTCTGGTGGGTCCTGACAGATTCTCATTCTAAAAAGTGGGTCCCGGTGCTAAAAGAACCACTGGTGTAGTGGTTAGAATGCTGGATTTGAATCAGGACAGTTTAGCTTCCCAGGTTCAAATCCTTCCCTCAGTGAATTGGCCAGTAATTTACTCCCGCTAGTGCATTTGATTCCCTGGTTTGGGGAATGAATTTCATGAAGCTGCATTCAAAATAGCACGAGCAGCCACGCCTGACTCATTTTTCGAAAAGACTCAAACTCAAGTCAAACATAGTCCCATAAAGGCTCTGGACAAGTCCCCATGACCACCCATTAAGGCTCAAGCATGAGTTGAGTCAAAGGGGGCAGGACCTTGGGACTCACCCTGTGGCTGCAGCACATCCCTGGTGTCTAATAGTGTTATATATTTTAAAACATGTACGGTACATCCCACACAGAAAGATCAAGGCAGCTGTCAGTTGTTATACTCCCCTGTAGAAAGTCCTGTCATTTTATTTTCAACCTTGCTATTTGGAGCACACAGAATATTGACTACAGACTAGTTAATGGCATAGTAGGACCACAGTAGGACCACAGGATTAGCTGATTCCCTGATTCCCTGATTAGCTGATTCATAGTAGGACTGCAGGATTTGCCCTGGCTACCTCATTTCATGCATTCTCTTCTACTTACACCAAAAACAACTCTTCATAATTCTTAATCAAATTGTGTCTTTGGCAATCTGGCTGAAGTTGGGTTTTTTATGTAATGATCAAAAATCTGTCAGTCACATAATACAACTCCTTTGTTGGGTGGTTAAAGCTAGACAAGATTTTGTTAAGAAAGATATCATCCACTGTCAGAAGGATGTTGTATGAAATTCTATTACTATGTTTGTCTTAACGGTTATTTGTGTTGTTACGATTAGAATAAACCACCACCACCCGGACAGTTTTCCATTTGCTGCAGTAATTTCCACTTGCTCTTTAAACACTAGGTAAGGCATAATCAAAAAGTGTTTGCCGTATTTTTGATAACTTACCCTGATATAGAGGTGGGTGCAACTTCAAATTCTTTTGGTTTTCTTACATGAGATAAATCCTAAGAATGGAAACATAAACCCATGAAAGAGTTGCTCCACCTACTTGGCAGAAACTAGTTCTATATGGTTTAAATTATCAACTTGTATTAATGAATTACAGTTGCCCATATGATACCTGTATGTTTTGCCTTGTAGGGCATAGATTTTAATGAGGATAATACGGTAGTAGAGTAAGGGAAGCCAGGCAGCTAACTGAAGTGTGGTGCCTAGTGATTAGCATGCAACAGGCAGCTCCCTGCCTTCCACTTCCTTTACTAGGCAAAGTGGGGAAGTTGGTAATAGAGTTACTGGCATCATCCAAAAGGTAGGGAACCCAGACAGAGAGTCTGCCTTGAAAAAGTTCCACTCACAGGCAAAGAGAGAGCCCCCAGATCCTAGAGTTTTCCTTTAAGAACCCAACAGTGAACAAAAGAGAAACTTTATTGTAGGAGAGATGTGGCAATCTCACTTCCTTTGGAATGAACTTGGATCAAACAGGACACATCAATAAAAATATAAGATGCTTATTAAAAGGGTTTGCAGGGAAGATCATTGCCAGTGATAAGGGCAAGGCAAAATGAACCATGGTGGGGGAGGGAAGCCAAGGTTGGCAAGGAGATTACAGAGCAAACTGAAAAGAAACAAATCCTGATGCAGCTCAACTAGGTACAGTCCCTATCTCAGTTGACTTGCACTGTTTCAGGCTTCCAGTCATCACTCCCCACCCCCTCCCCATTGTATAGCACCATTTAAGAATCGCAAGCTATGATTCGCAAGCTATAATATCAAGAATTCCTTGATATTTCTTTATCACAGGCTTACTAATAATAATGGTATAAAGCAGGGGTACCCAAACCCCAGCCCTGGGGCCACTTGCGGCCCTCAAGGACTCCCAATCCGGCCCTCAGGGAGCCCCCAATCTCCAATGAGCCTCTGGTGACTTGCTAGAGCCCATGCTGGCCTGATGCAACTGCTCTGACTGTGATGGCCAACTCATGTTTGACCTCTCACATGAGCTGTGGGATTAGGGCTCCTTCCACTGCTTGCTGTTTCACATCTGTGATGCATCAGCAGCAGCAAAGGAAAGGCTGGCCTTGTTTTGTGCAAGGCCTTTTATAGACCTTCAACTATTTGCAAGACCTTCATTCATTCATTCATATAAGTTCCATCTCTAATATATTAATTTATGCAAATCTGAAATGTAAATTAATTCTTTTTTTTCTTGGTCCCTGACACAGTGTCAGAGAGATGATGTGGCCCTCCTGCCAAAAAGTTTGGACACCCCTGGTATAAAGGTTAGCTAAACTCCATCTACTTCAGTGGTTCCCAAACTTTTTAGCTTTGGGACCCATTTTTTAAAATGACACTTTTATGAGGACCCACCTAAACCCAACAGGTTTAACAGACTTTTTAAAAAGGAGATCTAGAAAGAAATAATAGTTTTATTTACTTACAAGTAATAACTTTTTTATTCATTTATTTACAAAAACCTCAATTCATTTTTCATAATGTAGCATCCCTACTGAACTTTAATGAATGCTCTCCTTCCTTTCCCACATGTCTCCCTAGAAAAATAAAAAATAAAATCATCTGGGGTTTTTGGAACTCTTTGTTAGGGGGAATCAGTTAAGGCAGGGGTGTCAGACATAAGGCCCAGGGGCCTGGATGTGGCCCGCAGAAGCTTTTTATCCAGCCCTTGGGCTCTCAGCTGTTGAGTAGTGCTGAGGTGTTACAACTGAAAGGGCAGCCCACATGATAATTGGGCTGTCCCGTATCTTGAAATATAATCAAATTTGCCTATTTTCTCTTCTACCATTTGCAGCTAATGTATTCGTGAGAAAAAGTTAGAAAAAGTGAGAAAAAGCTTATTTCTGGTTATGACCTGTTCAATGATATCACTTCCTGCCTAATGACATCACTTCTGGCCCTCAGCAGGCATCATAAATGCCATTTGGCCCGCTGTATGAAACAAGTTTGACATCCCTGCCACCCCTGAACTAAGACATATTCATCCCCCTATATTTACATATGCTTGCAAACTGCAGGAGCTGTAAACCCCAGGAGCCTTGCAGGGCAATTAGCAGCTAACTTGCAAACTCCAGGAGCTGAGTTGTTTACAGGGTAATTAGCAGCTATCTGATTTTTTAATAGCCTCCGGACTATTAGTTATCTGATCTTGCCATTACTTGTGTTTACATTGGAGGCTCTGCCCAGCCATTCATAACCCACCAAAAATTGAGTCGCAGCCCACCAGTGGGTTCTGACCCATAGTTTAGGAACCACTGATCTACCTTATTTTCAGGATGGTAGAGGTTTTTGTATAGCCTGACCAGGAACGGACTCCCCAACCAGAGGTAAGCCAGTTTTCTCCAGTTCCTCCTGGATCACAGATGCCGTGTGTGGCCACACAGTCAGAAGAAATGGCAGGAATTGCATACAGACAACCTGCACAGCTCATGTCAGTTCCCACTCCTTGCCTTACTCTTAAAGATTCCTGGAGGCACCACTGTAATCCACTGCCCCCCTGGCAGCCACTATGCAACTGCTCAGAGCATGCTGAAATTGCAATTACTTCTTGGCAAGGCAGGGGTCGGCATTTAAAGGGATGGCCCTGGGGCGGCAGAACCCCCAGGAACGCCAGTGCCCAACACACTACCATTAACAATCTACTAAGCAATTTGATCTTTAAGATGGATGTGCCCTTGTCCAAAGCTACAAACTAAGAAGAACAGGTGACAGCAAGATCTTACCTGTAAAGGTTCCATTCTGCAAGATGCGTCTGATGTGGTCTCCAAACTAATTTCCTGAGATGCAGAACCCAGTTTGGGTCGATGTCGAGTCATGTATTCATATGTGCTCATCTTCTTACGCACTGCTTATAAACAAATTATTTGGACTTTTAAGTTTTAAGAATTTCCCAACGTTCTGTAGCTTAGGTAGGCAAAACAAAGTTTGGTAAACAGACACATAATTCAGATGGTACCAAGGATATAGATTTCTACCATGTGGCATTTGCATTCTGACTGGCAATATTTCTTTTTCATATTTTTGATACCACCCTTGCTCCAAGGAGCTTAAAGTGGCATGCATAGTTCCTCCTCTCCTTTTGACATCACAACAACTCTGTGAGGTAGGTGAGGTTGAGAGAGAGTGACTGGTCCAAGATCACCCACAAAGCTTCGTGGCTGAGCGGGGATTTGAACCTGGATTTTAAGTCCAACTCCTGAACCATTACACCATCCTGGCAGACATCATGGTGGCAGGTGTGGAAGGGAGGATCCCCTTGGCAGATACCTGTCAGCAGAATCCAGATCACTCAGCATCGGGAATGCAGGACAGGTTTTGCTTTCACTACTTTCTGTGGAGAGGCCCAGTGACCTGGGAGAAGAGCTGCTTACCCTTACTGCTCACAACATCTGCAGTTATTAGCTGTATCTGCTACTGTTGCCAGGTGATTGGGGCCTGCCGTTCCCCCAGATCAGGTTGGGGAAGAAGGAAGGCCAAACTGCAGGTGAGGCAGCCCCATCTGTGCAATAACCTGAAGCATTCCTGCAGTTGGCAGCCACATCACATCATCATTTAAGAGAACCATCTGAGATCACATTTAATCAACAACGGAATTTATTTCTAGCTGGAATCGGTTTATGCCCACAGAAATCACACACCACCACTCTTCATAAATGCAGCAGTTTACCTTCTATTTCCCAGCCATAGGATTTACAGCAACTGTTCACATAGAGGAAAGAATGGTGTATACTCCAGGTCACCATTAAGAAAGCATCATACTTCTGCCATTTCCATACTGAAAGAAGAAACCCACTAATGTTTTTTGAATGAAGCCAGACGCTTTCAGTGTATGTTTTACTCACTGAGATAAAGATGAAACAACAACAGATGTCCAAGTAGCAGGAAAGAAGCACATCCAAAAAACATAGTTAATACTGCTACAACCAGGATTCCTGCTGCTGTAGTCTCTATTGGAGCTAGAGGAAGAAATGCCAGCCAAGTTCCATTTCCACTGACACCTATCAGAGGAAAACAGAATGAGCAACCATTTTACTCTGATGTCAATTACCTAAAAGATTTATTTAAAATCTATTATGGGCAATTTCCACTCTTTCCCTCCCCCAATAGTATGAAAGGATTAAAGTTACCCTTACCCTATACCCAGACACCACTGAACAAAAATATATGAATGGAAAACATTGTTCTCGAGTGGCAAGCCATGTTTAAGAGCTAAAATGTTTCAGGATAAGAATTTCTCATTAGGGGAGAAATGAGACCTATGCATGTTCAAAAGATCCCCTCACAGTCATGCTAAAATAATTCAACAGCTATCAGTCCTCTGTTCATATAAGCAGACCCCTCTTCCCAGGACTTTTAACAGCCCAATCCTAAGCTTCCCCAGCACCCAGCTGTACAGTGTAGCGCTGAAATGGCTGCCACTGCATCCTGTGGGGCCAGGGAAGCTGCCAGAGGTCTCCTTGGGAACTGATGTAGAGTCCCGGCATGCCCCAGTAGGTCTCCTCAGAGCTGTGCTTGCAGTTGAGCTGGCGCAGAACCAAAGAGAACCTTGTCAGTCTCCACTGCTTGGGAGGGGGGATAGGATCAGGCAGCAGTTTCTGCCACCGTCCCCACCCCCTTGTGAGCCTGATCTGCTCTCCATCCCACTTGTCCTCCACCCAGTCTGCCCCACCTGCCTTTCCCCTGCCCCGGGAAGTTGTCCCACTGTCTGGAGGGAATACTTACCACTCAGCAGTCCTTCTGCACATCTGCCAGTGCTGAGGCCCAGTGCTGACTGGCGCTGGCCTCTCTGCTGGTGCTGGGTGTCTCCTGCTGGCAGGACAGTGCCTTATGGCACTTTTGTGATACCCAGCATTGGTGCTGCAAGCACAGCGCCAGCACGGGCAACACAGGATTGGGCTGTATTTTAAAAATTATGGCCAGCCTAAGGCAGTTTGGAGCTTCTTTGCTTTGTCAAAGATTAGCATCTAAGAAATCACTGGTCTCAACTTCAGCAAGTACCTCAAGAGCACTACCCTGAAAATGTTTTAGATCACACTGGTGTAAAGAGTTATTTTAAATCAGTGGAACAATACTTTCAAACTGAGGAGATGTGCGGAGTTGTGCTGGATTCACAAAATACTGGATGAAGACATACAAGATCACCAACATCAGAAGGAAGATCCCAACAACAGCAGAAGCAACCGCATTGAAGAAAAACCTATATGCATGCACACATGAACAGAAAGACTTTACTCAGTCATAAGGGACTAACACAATTGCACAGAAAGACTCTACAACCTGCCATTAATTTAATATAAAAGGTTACAACACAGGGAGGATATGAAGCTTTTATATGTGAATGTGTCATACAATTACAAGTTATAGTTAATTATATCCCCAATACAATCATGCTTCAGTCTCTCCTTTCCACATCTGACTCTGAGACCCTTGATAGGGTCGCTGCCTTTTTATCTGGGGTAATTGCCAGGCAGAGCTCTGGAACTCTGGGCAGTATGTGAGGAAAAGACTGATGTCTATGTTGTGGTGTCTTTGTATATTTTTGTTTTGTTTTGTTCTTTCTCTGTATTTTATGCCAATAAAGGTCTACTGAACTGAACTATATCCCCAATACAGATAAAGAGTTTTGCTCACTTCACAAAATGCCAGTCACAGAATATGGCCTGCTTATCAGTAACCTGTTTAAAGTTTAATAGCCTAGTACAGTGTTTCTCAAACTGTGGGTTGGGATCCACTAGGTGGGTCATGAGCCAATTTCAGGTAGGTCTCCATTCATTTCAATATTTTATTTTTAATATATTAGATTTGATGGTACCATGGTATATAACTGCATTTGGGGATATGTTACAGATCTGTACTTTTAACAGGTTGCTATGTGTATGCTTTTAACAATGATAGTAAGCGGGACTTACTCCTGGGTAAGTGTGAGTAGGATTGCAGCCTAGGATTGTTAAAAATTTTCTTGCTTATTGATGTCACTTCCAGTCATGACATCACTTCCAGTGGGACCCAACAGATTCTCATTCTAAAAAGTGGGTCCTGGTACTAAAAGTTAGAAAACCACCGGCCTAGTACCTTCTCAAGCACAGTACTGCTGTCCAGAGCTTGTTTTAATACATTTGAATCATATTTTCCCCTCTCTTCACCTGGCAGTCTTCCCTTTGCAAGCAAAACACAATACAGGCGGACACTGCTCATTTGACAGATTAGGGACTGGAGCAGTGTTGAAAAGGGGAAGTGGTTGAAAAGCAAAACACTTTTTCGTTTACAAATGTTGCTTCCAAAGCTTTTTTAGTTAGCAAACTGCAAATGCCTTTTTAATCCTGCAAATTCCTGTTGTCACACAAAGATTTCTGCAAATGGACTCTCGTTAATGCCTTCGGGAATGCGAAGGTAAACCCGGAGGTATAGCTGGCATGTGCTCTCTCTAACACACACACCAAAACAGTTTTAATTACCATGTCATAAACAAATCAACATGGGGGAGGGCAATTTTAACTTTTAAAACAGCAGAGAGGTTGAAAGAGTGCAGCATGTGTTGATTGAACGAGTTCCAGGTACAAATGAAATGTGTTGAAAAAGCGAACAGTCAGAAAATGAACCGTGGAAAGCGGAGGATACCTGTATCATTTTTCCTACATGTAAGAAGTCTCAGTGCCAAAACATATGCATTGGGTTGGATCTGAAAGATGTTAGTTATTACTAGTCATGATAACTTATTTATTTTGCTGCTTAGTCATGACCTTCTATAGCTTGGATCCAAAGAGCTGCTTGTGCATGCTCAAAGGAATCTGTGACTTCTTCCTGTTGAGTGGCAAATTGCCATATCACAGTCAGCTTTTCAAATCCAAAGAAAATGTGAAAAGCAGTTTGCAATATGGCATGAGGATCTGTCACTTAACAGGAAGAAATCAGAGACTCCAATGGGCATGCTTAAGCAACTTTTTGGATCCAAACCCACTGTTTTGTAATAACCATTCCATGTATTTGGAAGCTGCTCTACACTGCATCTTTCAAGCATGTCTTTACAGCAAGAGAGATTTTCACACTTTATTGCATGCATATACATGTACCCTCATCTTTCTATGGCAGTCAGTTTCAGATTGTGTCTAGGGAGAACCCTGCAATTCTTCGAAAATCTATCAGGCGTTCCCAATGAGGAAAAAGCTTCCCTAAAAGGCAACTTGCCCACCACCGCCATATCTCCTACAATGGGCAGCTGTGGGGGGAATGTGTTCTAGGTCAGAATCTTAGTAAGAGGACATGACAAAACACAGAAGTCTGAGAAGTTTGTACCACAGACTTCCACACTTTTAAGCATGTATATGCCAAAATCCTCTCCAATCCAGAACTCTGTGGAAGTTGTATCTATGTGAAAAAGCCATAGGGCAGTCGCTTTTAACAAGTAGAGCCAATCGTCTTTTGTAAATCTGGGCCATTTTGTGCTCCTCCCTGGGACAACAATATCCACTGATTTTATCTTGAGTCAGACTTGGATATTTATAACTATGCTTCTCAGACTGTTCTACTGTTGGTCTGTGGATAGACTTCTTAACTGTGTCATAAGATTGGTTTTACTTTGCCGCAGTAGGGTTTGCCGAAGACACAGTGGAAAGAACCAGTGGTGTAGCTAGAGTTTTGCAAGAAACACCACCACAGTGTGGAGGTGGCCCCCTCCCCCTCCCCTTCAGAGTCATTCTGGGCAGTGAGAGCAAAATGGAGGTGAAACACCTTCTGGGAGAATTCCAGGGAAGCCTTCTGGGAGTTTGCCTCCATTTTGATCCTCCCATCCAGAATGGCTCCAAAGGGGAGAGCAAGGGCTGCCTCCACGCTGCAGTGAGGCTCCTTGCAACCCTTAGTGCTTTACACCCCCTCCAGCTATGCCACTGGAAAGAACATGCCTCTGTCATCTTTCAAATTTCCAGATGGTTGAAGAATGCATCAAAATTATGCCTGTTGTCCTCTTTCTGAGCCACCAGCAGTAAACAGATGTCACTCTGTATACTAGCGGGAAAAGGATCTGTATTCTGATGAGCGAGAAATAGATTGTGGTTATTGGAAAAAATGCTGAAGGTCCACATAGCCTAGAAACAGCTGAATTAAGGGGAAAAGGGTGGGCAGGGTGTTCTTTCTTGAAAACATTTGTATATTAATGGCTTGATGCCACACACTATCGCTTTCAGTTAGTGGTGCTCATTAATTTGGGCAATGTTGGTTAACTGGTCAAGAGGGTAGAGGATAGAGGCACTGGATTAGAAATTGGGCTTCTTTCCTGGTTTATACTCTTTGTTGTAGGTACCTGCATACATTATGAATACTGCCAATTAACATCTGTATTAAATTAAAAATGAAAGATAACTTCTCATTGTGCTATCGCACAAACTAGTGGTGGCATAGCTCTCAGAGCTCCAAGCAAGGACTGAGTAATCAATGGATGATACCTTTTCCCTCACCCAGCTCATTTATAATAATGGAAGTGCTACACCACTAAAACAGACACTGGGGAAAAGTGATTGATTTTTCATTACAAACCAGGAATGTAACTTCATTTGAAAACATGTCTCCACCCAATTGATTAAGAATCTGTTGGCATCATTTAACATACAATAAATATTCCTTTCTGCGCTACAGAGTAAGATGTCCCAGAGGCACCAGTGTGGCAAGTGGAAGCACTCCTGCCAGCTCTCTACAACTGCTATCTGAGATTTCAAGAAGCAAGGCAAAGCAACTTCAGCAGAGGAAGTCTTCCTTGCCTGCTTTATAGCTAAACATTATTAGCTTACCAGTAGTTTCTGTTTCCAACACAGTTATTAAGCCAATTGCAATGATGGTCGAATTCCTCAACACACTTATTGCAGGTACTACAGTGCTTGGTTTTTGGCCCTCTGGGTGGAGGGAAAAAGATACATCAAATGGAACAAAAGTATTACCTGGTGCACACAGACAAAAACAGTGTCTCATATTTATGGCAAATCTAAATGTGCAATGCATTTTATAATATGTACGTAAAAGTGATGAGCCATTTGTGCTACACTGCCTGGTTAAACAAGCTTAAATGCCCAATCAACTGTTGCATACCGTTCCCAGCAGGTGACTAGCCAGACTGCAAAGGCAGACAATTTGCAAAATGACCCATCTACTGTGCAATATGGCTTCCCTACAATGATGCTGAATTAAAAAGGGTCTGAGGACCATGGCTACAGCAGCAGTATGTTTCAGGAGCATCTTAGGAGGCTGAGGAATCACAGGAGTCTCTGGGGAAGTGGAAGGGTTCAGAAATAGGCAAAAGATGGGAGGGGGAGGATTAAGACTTCTCACCATGCAGGTGAAGGCCTTTTATTTTGTTCAGGTTTCTTAGATCTTCAAGTTTTTAGATTGTTGTTTTAACCTAACACCAACATCAAGGCCTAACCTTGTTATACACAGATTTGACTCAACACAAATGGCCACTGCAAATGAGAAGGAATGTGCTGATTCTTGGAGACGGGGAAAATGCATCTCTTTAAAAATAACAATTAAAAAAACAACTGCTTTTCTTACTGTTGTAGAGAGACAGTCATACAAGTAATTATTCCATTCTTCAGCTGAGCCAGGCAAAGGCAGGGGGTCCTTTGCATTTCTAATTGCTGACTGCTTCTCTACAACAGTAAGAAAAGTTGTTTTTAAACCACTATTGTAAATGGATGCACTTTTTAATTTTTTTTAAACTGCTTTTATTTAGCACATTTTATGGTATCAGCAGGTTGTCCCAGAATCAAACCCCTACAGATTAGGTTGAGCTACAACCTTATTAGGAGGAGCAAGAAACCTGGAGGTGGGTCTTTAAATCTATTTTTCCACTGTTTTTTTATCAGCAGTTTTTTTTTAAATCCAATAGGGGCTCTGGAACGGAACCCCAGCGATAACAAGGGATGACCTTTACTATGGCTACTCTGTCATTTTTATTGTTGTTGATACGGTATTGCTCTTAAACCTTCAGCAGCCATTCAGTTCTTTGGCTTAAGGGCCAAACATATGTTGCCTCAAGCAAAGAAATAATTATCTTTTTTACTGAACAACCCCTATTAACTTAAACAAAAAGTCCAGAGTAGCACCAGAACATAGTCTGAAAGCTACTGATTTAGACCCAGCCTCATTCTCTCTGTCAACCTCTTTCCTTCCCTGTCCAAACAATAAATTTAGATAAAATCACTTGAAACATATCTAGCCTGTCTTTGGTTAAGTCTTTTTAAAAGTTGACAAGACTGTTATAAACAAAGTCACTCAATTAAAAAAAAAACTACAAAAACTATGGAATAGTAAGCTGAGAAAAATTGGTTGAGGCCAATAATCCCAAAAGACAAATAAAAATCATTATGGATCACCATCCAACCTTAAAATAATGACCTAATAGGCCAAAATGGGCAACATCTAAACATTCTGTTGGTGTTACACAAATATTAGGCAACAATATTTATAAAGGTGAGGTTTTGATCTGGCACATAAAACTACCTCTCATTCACTGTGCTGTAAAGATAGGAACTTACACATCAACTTCACAAAGATAGCAGTGCTGGTTCTGGATGACATGCTTGCACCTGCTTCGGTCAAAAGATGGCATGGGTTTGTTGTAATTTTTCTTAGCCAATATATTTTGATCTGCTGGATCGAT